>NC_080076.1:32800817-33484772 GCF_949987535.1 Balaenoptera acutorostrata | reverse complement strand
TTGCCATATTTTCTCAGCTGGCTACGATGGAGGGCAGGCAGTCAGTTGGCAGACTCACCTGAGGCCCTGCTTCCCAGACTGTGATAAAAAACCTCCCGCCTGCTTCAGCCCAAAGGGACGGCTTATGGTAAGGTAAAATCCCTGTGTTGGAAAGTTCCTGCCTAAGCCTCGCACAAGCACAAGCATATTGGTCATTGGTCAAAGACGTTCCCCACAAGTTTAACATGTTTGCCCCCGTCTAGCCTCCGAAGGCCGAGTTTACCTAGCTAGGAATCACACTTCAGGAAAGGTACTCAGGCTGCTGGTGACTGCAAGTTGTTTCACCAGGCAGCCCAAATCCAGTACACCCACTTGCATTTTCCAGGGGCAGAGGAAATGGTGTCAACTTACACGCCTCCAGCCTGGGAGGGGCAACATACACTTTCTGGATGGGAAGAGAGCCCATGCCTTCAGTGTGAAAGGCCGCTATGCCTCTTTGCTTTGGGTAGCCCAGGGGGAGCGTCAGCTCTGAAATGTTTCCAGAGGAGCAGAGTCAGAGAACCTTTGAAGCACAGAGCAGGTGCAGCCCAGAACAAAGACTGCTCTTGGCCTGAGAACACCCACTGCCCAGCGCTTCTTTTGGGTACACACGTGTAGAGGAAGAGTGTTGAATTCTGCTGCGTGATAACTTCTCTGGCCCACGTAGTGTGAGGGCAAGTAGAGTGGCCCTCCATCTCATCCCAGTTTCATGTGTCAGTTGTATAAGGCAAACTCCCTGCTTGAATCCCTCCGTGGCCTACCTAACCTCCAGAGAGAGATGGATGATTGGGACCCAGGGCTGGTATCTAGGTTAATGGTCTGTGCATCAGCTTCGCAGCTGTTCTCTCTAAGCGGGTCCCAACGGCGTTTTGGAAGAGTTTCCTGAGAGGGTCAGACACAGGAAATTAACCGACAGGCCCACGCGGATGCCAGTTCTCTCCAGCAACAACGCTCCCAGCCTCAGACACTTGGGTTCTCTTTGGTAAATGGAAGAACACTATGCTTGGAAGCTTCTTCCATCCAGTTTGAGAGTCGCACTTCCACTGCTTCCTAGGATTCCAAGTGTTGCCCTGCCGTCACAGTTTCCAATTCTTAGGCCTATGACGGCAGAGTGTCTGGCAGTTCTGAAAGAGACCTTAGGAATGCAGGTGTTTTGGCTCCTTCCACCGAGATACCAGCTCCTCCGGATCCTCTGTCGTTAGGTATTTCATGTTAGAGTATCTCGAGGCGCCCTCTTTCCTCCTTCACGAAGTAAGACACAAACAGAATTGCCCTAAAGGGAAGAAGCCTTCTGAGCCTGGCAGAGAGGCAGACTCTGCCACTCAGCATTCCCACACGGCTGAGCCCAGGCTACGGACAGAGAGAGGGAGAAAGATAGCCGTAACCACGAGCTTTTCCTCAATAGAGTCTAGGCCTCACCTTTCAAGTCCACTTGAATTTCCTAGAGAAAGCACCAGGCGTCGCTGTGCTTTCCTGGGGCAGGAAACTTTGCTTTCGTTTTTTGGAGACACATTGTCTCAGGACTGCCCTACCCCAAGGACTCACGGTGTGCAGGCCGATTGGTTGAGATCAGCCCTTCTAGCTCTTTCCCGGATGACACCAACTGGGAAAAGAGCCGGTCAAATCCTGGAAACCGTGGTGCTTTTCCCTAGTCTACACAGGAAGAGCACTCTGAGGGAGACGAGCTGCTGACGCATGGTAGCAAAATCTCCTCTTCTGAAGCGAAACATTTCGGTGTAAGCGGGTTCCATAAGCTTGGGACCATTTTTTCAGCTGCCTAAATAATGGAGCCAGTCAGGTGGCAGCCTCCCCTCAAGCCCTGCTTCCCAGGCTGTGATACAGACACGCCCGCTGCTTCAGCCCAAAGGGACAGCTTATCGTAAGGTAAAAACCCTGAGTGGGACAGTTCCTGCTTAATCCCCGCCGCAAGCACAAGCATACTGCCATTGGTCAAAGGCTTTCCCCACAAGCTTAACACGTTTGCTCCCATCTAGCCTCCGAAGTCCGGGTTTACCTAGCTAGGAATCAAACATGAGGAATAGTACTCAGAGGGCTGGCGACTGCAAACTCTTTCACCAGGCAGCCCAAACCGAGTACACCTACTTATATTTTCCAAGGGCAGAACAAATGGTGTCAACTTACACGCCTCCAGCCCGGGAGGGGCGACATACACATTCTCCATGGGAATCAAGCCCATGCCTTCAGGGTGAAAGGCCTCTATGCCTCCATGCTTTGGCAGCCCAGGGATAGGGTCAGATCTGAAAGGCTTCCAAAAGAGCAGAGATAAAGAACCTTTGAACCGCAGAGCAGGTGCAGCCGAGAACAAGGACTGCTCTTGGCCTGAGAACACCCACTGCCCAGCGCTTCTTTTGGGTACACACGTGTAGAGGAAGAGTGTTGAATTCTGCTGCGTGATAACTTCTCTGACCCACGTAGTGTGAGGGCAAGTAGAGTGGCCCTCCATCTCATCCCAGTTTCATGTGTCAGTTATATAAGGCAAACTCCCTGCTTGAATCCCTCCGTGGCCTACCTAACCTCCAGAGAGAGATGGATGATTGGGACCAGGGCTGGTATCTAGGTTAATGGTCTGTGCATCAGCTTCGCAGCTGTTCTCTCTAAGCGGGTCCCAACGGCGTTTTGGAAGAGTTTCCTGAGAGGGTCAGACACAGGAAATTAACCGACAGGCCCACGCGGATGCCAGTCCTCTCCAGCAACAACGCTCCCAGCCTCAGACACTTGGGTTCTCTTTGGTAAATGGAAGAACACTATGCTTGGAAGCTTCTTCCATCCAGTTTGAGAGTCGCACTTCCACTGCATCCTAGGATTCCAAGTGTTGCCCTGCCGTCACAGTTTCCAATTCTTAGGCCTATGACGGCAGAGTGTCTGGCAGTTCTGAAAGAGACCTTAGGAATGCCGGCGTTTTGGCTCCTTCCATCGAGAAACCAGCTCCTCCTGATCCTCTGTCGTTAGGTATTTCATGTTAGAATATCTCTAGGCGCCCTCTTTCCTCCTCCACGAAGTAAGACACCAACGGAATTGGCCTAAAGGGAAGAAGCCTTCTGAGTCCGGCAGAGAGGCAGCCTCTCCCACTCAGCGTTCCCCCACGGCTGAGCCCAGGGTATGGGACCGAGAGAGGGAGAAAGACAGCCGTAACCCCGAGCTTCTCCACACTGTAGTATAGGCCTCACCCTCAAGCTCACGTCAGTTTCATAGAGAAAACGCCAGGCCTCGGTGTGCTTTCCTGTGGCAAGGAAACTTTGCTTTCATTCCTTAGGTGGCTCAGGACTGCCCTACCCGAAGGACTCAGGGTGTGCAGCCCTATTTGTTGAGATCAGCCCCTCTGGCTCTTTCTCGGATGAAACCAACTGGGCAAAGAGCCGTTCATAAGCTGGGGACCATGGGAGCTTTCCCTAGTCTACAGCAGAAGAGCACTCTGAGGGAGAGGTGCTGCTGACGTTTGGTAGCAAAATCTCCTATTCTGAAGAGAAACATTTCGTTGTAAGTGGGTTCCATCAGCCTTGCCATATTTTCTCAGCTGGCTACGATGGAGGGCAGGCAGTCAGTTGGCAGACTCACCTGAGGCCCTGCTTCCCAGACTGTGATAAAAAACCTCCCGCCTGCTTCAGCCCAAAGGGACGGCTTATGGTAAGGTAAAATCCCTGTGTTGGAAAGTTCCTGCCTAAGCCTCGCACAAGCACAAGCATATTGGTCATTGGTCAAAGACGTTCCCCACAAGTTTAACATGTTTGCCCCCGTCTAGCCTCCGAAGGCCGAGTTTACCTAGCTAGGAATCACACTTCAGGAAAGGTACTCAGGCTGCTGGTGACTGCAAGTTGTTTCACCAGGCAGCCCAAATCCAGTACACCCACTTGCATTTTCCAGGGGCAGAGGAAATGGTGTCAACTTACACGCCTCCAGCCTGGGAGGGGCAACATACACTTTCTGGATGGGAAGAGAGCCCATGCCTTCAGTGTGAAAGGCCGCTATGCCTCTTTGCTTTGGGTAGCCCAGGGGGAGCGTCAGCTCTGAAATGTTTCCAGAGGAGCAGAGTCAGAGAACCTTTGAAGCACAGAGCAGGTGCAGCCCAGAACAAAGACTGCTCTTGGCCTGAGAACACCCACTGCCCAGCGCTTCTTTTGGGTACACACGTGTAGAGGAAGAGTGTTGAATTCTGCTGCGTGATAACTTCTCTGGCCCACGTAGTGTGAGGGCAAGTAGAGTGGCCCTCCATCTCATCCCAGTTTCATGTGTCAGTTGTATAAGGCAAACTCCCTGCTTGAATCCCTCCGTGGCCTACCTAACCTCCAGAGAGAGATGGATGATTGGGACCCAGGGCTGGTATCTAGGTTAATGGTCTGTGCATCAGCTTCGCAGCTGTTCTCTCTAAGCGGGGTCCCAACGGCGTTTTGGAAGAGTTTCCTGAGAGGGTCAGACACAGGAAATTAACCGACAGGCCCACGCGGATGCCAGTTCTCTCCAGCAACAACGCTCCCAGCCTCAGACACTTGGGTTCTCTTTGGTAAATGGAAGAACACTATGCTTGGAAGCTTCTTCCATCCAGTTTGAGAGTCGCACTTCCACTGCTTCCTAGGATTCCAAGTGTTGCCCTGCCGTCACAGTTTCCAATTCTTAGGCCTATGACGGCAGAGTGTCTGGCAGTTCTGAAAGAGACCTTAGGAATGCAGGTGTTTTGGCTCCTTCCACCGAGATACCAGCTCCTCCGGATCCTCTGTCGTTAGGTATTTCATGTTAGAGTATCTCGAGGCGCCCTCTTTCCTCCTTCACGAAGTAAGACACAAACAGAATTGCCCTAAAGGGAAGAAGCCTTCTGAGCCTGGCAGAGAGGCAGACTCTGCCACTCAGCATTCCCACACGGCTGAGCCCAGGCTACGGACAGAGAGAGGGAGAAAGATAGCCGTAACCACGAGCTTTTCCTCAATAGAGTCTAGGCCTCACCTTTCAAGTCCACTTGAATTTCCTAGAGAAAGCACCAGGCGTCGCTGTGCTTTCCTGGGGCAGGAAACTTTGCTTTCGTTTTTTGGAGACACATTGTCTCAGGACTGCCCTACCCCAAGGACTCACGGTGTGCAGGCCGATTGGTTGAGATCAGCCCTTCTAGCTCTTTCCCGGATGACACCAACTGGGAAAAGAGCCGGTCAAATCCTGGAAACCGTGGTGCTTTTCCCTAGTCTACACAGGAAGAGCACTCTGAGGGAGACGAGCTGCTGACGCATGGTAGCAAAATCTCCTCTTCTGAAGCGAAACATTTCGGTGTAAGCGGGTTCCATAAGCTTGGGACCATTTTTTCAGCTGCCTAAATAATGGAGCCAGTCAGGTGGCAGCCTCCCCTCAAGCCCTGCTTCCCAGGCTGTGATACAGACACGCCCGCTGCTTCAGCCCAAAGGGACAGCTTATCGTAAGGTAAAAACCCTGAGTGGGACAGTTCCTGCTTAATCCCCGCCGCAAGCACAAGCATACTGCCATTGGTCAAAGGCTTTCCCCACAAGCTTAACACGTTTGCTCCCATCTAGCCTCCGAAGTCCGGGTGTACCTAGCTAGGAATCAAACATGAGGAATAGTACTCAGAGGGCTGGCGACTGCAAACTCTTTCACCAGGCAGCCCAAACCGAGTACACCTACTTATATTTTCCAAGGGCAGAACAAATGGTGTCAACTTACACGCCTCCAGCCCGGGAGGGGCGACATACACATTCTCCATGGGAATCAAGCCCATGCCTTCAGGGTGAAAGGCCTCTATGCCTCCATGCTTTGGCAGCCCAGGGATAGGGTCAGATCTGAAAGGCTTCCAAAAGAGCAGAGATAAAGAACCTTTGAACCGCAGAGCAGGTGCAGCCGAGAACAAGGACTGCTCTTGGCCTGAGAACACCCACTGCCCAGCGCTTCTTTTGGGTACACACGTGTAGAGGAAGAGTGTTGAATTCTGCTGCGTGATAACTTCTCTGGCCCACGTAGTGTGAGGGCAAGTAGAGTGGCCCTCCATCTCATCCCAGTTTCATGTGTCAGTTGTATAAGGCAAACTCCCTGCTTGAATCCCTCCGTGGCCTACCTAACCTCCAGAGAGAGATGGATGATTGGGACCCAGGGCTGGTATCTAGGTTAATGGTCTGTGCATCAGCTTCGCAGCTGTTCTCTCTAAGCGGGTCCCAACGGCGTTTTGGAAGAGTTTCCTGAGAGGGTCAGACACAGGAAATTAACCGACAGGCCCACGCGGATGCCAGTCCTCTCCAGCAACAACGCTCCCAGCCTCAGACACTTGGGTTCTCTTTGGTAAATGGAAGAACACTATGCTTGGAAGCTTCTTCCATCCAGTTTGAGAGTCGCACTTCCACTGCATCCTAGGATTCCAAGTGTTGCCCTGCCGTCACAGTTTCCAATTCTTAGGCCTATGACGGCAGAGTGTCTGGCAGTTCTGAAAGAGACCTTAGGAATGCCGGCGTTTTGGCTCCTTCCATCGAGAAACCAGCTCCTCCGGATCCTCTGTCGTTAGGTATTTCATGTTAGAATATCTCTAGGCGCCCTCTTTCCTCCTCCACGAAGTAAGACACCAACGGAATTGGCCTAAAGGGAAGAAGCCTTCTGAGTCCGGCAGAGAGGCAGCCTCTCCCACTCAGCGTTCCCCCACGGCTGAGCCCAGGGTATGGGACCGAGAGAGGGAGAAAGACAGCCGTAACCCCGAGCTTCTCCACACTGTAGTATAGGCCTCACCCTCAAGCTCACGTCAGTTTCATAGAGAAAACGCCAGGCCTCGGTGTGCTTTCCTGTGGCAAGGAAACTTTGCTTTCATTCCTTAGGTGGCTCAGGACTGCCCTACCCGAAGGACTCAGGGTGTGCAGCCCTATTTGTTGAGATCAGCCCCTCTGGCTCTTTCTCGGATGAAACCAACTGGGCAAAGAGCCGTTCATAAGCTGGGGACCATGGGAGCTTTCCCTAGTCTACAGCAGAAGAGCACTCTGAGGGAGAGGTGCTGCTGACGTTTGGTAGCAAAATCTCCTATTCTGAAGAGAAACATTTCGTTGTAAGTGGGTTCCATCAGCCTTGCCATATTTTCTCAGCTGGCTACGATGGAGGGCAGGCAGTCAGTTGGCAGACTCACCTGAGGCCCTGCTTCCCAGACTGTGATAAAAAACCTCCCGCCTGCTTCAGCCCAAAGGGACGGCTTATGGTAAGGTAAAATCCCTGTGTGGGAAAGTTCCTGCCTAAGCCTCGCACAAGCACAAGCATATTGGTCATTGGTCAAAGACGTTCCCCACAAGTTTAACATGTTTGCCCCCGTCTAGCCTCCGAAGGCCGAGTTTACCTAGCTAGGAATCACACTTCAGGAAAGGTACTCAGGCTGCTGGTGACTGCAAGTTGTTTCACCAGGCAGCCCAAATCCAGTACACCCACTTGCATTTTCCAGGGGCAGAGGAAATGGTGTCAACTTACACGCCTCCAGCCTGGGAGGGGCAACATACACTTTCTGGATGGGAAGAGAGCCCATGCCTTCAGTGTGAAAGGCCGCTATGCCTCTTTGCTTTGGGTAGCCCAGGGGGAGCGTCAGCTCTGAAATGTTTCCAGAGGAGCAGAGTCAGAGAACCTTTGAAGCACAGAGCAGGTGCAGCCCAGAACAAAGACTGCTCTTGGCCTGAGAACACCCACTGCCCAGCGCTTCTTTTGGGTACACACGTGTAGAGGAAGAGTGTTGAATTCTGCTGCGTGATAACTTCTCTGGCCCACGTAGTGTGAGGGCAAGTAGAGTGGCCCTCCATCTCATCCCAGTTTCATGTGTCAGTTGTATAAGGCAAACTCCCTGCTTGAATCCCTCCGTGGCCTACCTAACCTCCAGAGAGAGATGGATGATTGGGACCCAGGGCTGGTATCTAGGTTAATGGTCTGTGCATCAGCTTCGCAGCTGTTCTCTCTAAGCGGGTCCCAACGGCGTTTTGGAAGAGTTTCCTGAGAGGGTCAGACACAGGAAATTAACCGACAGGCCCACGCGGATGCCAGTTCTCTCCAGCAACAACGCTCCCAGCCTCAGACACTTGGGTTCTCTTTGGTAAATGGAAGAACACTATGCTTGGAAGCTTCTTCCATCCAGTTTGAGAGTCGCACTTCCACTGCTTCCTAGGATTCCAAGTGTTGCCCTGCCGTCACAGTTTCCAATTCTTAGGCCTATGACGGCAGAGTGTCTGGCAGTTCTGAAAGAGACCTTAGGAATGCAGGTGTTTTGGCTCCTTCCACCGAGATACCAGCTCCTCCGGATCCTCTGTCGTTAGGTATTTCATGTTAGAGTATCTCGAGGCGCCCTCTTTCCTCCTTCACGAAGTAAGACACAAACAGAATTGCCCTAAAGGGAAGAAGCCTTCTGAGCCTGGCAGAGAGGCAGACTCTGCCACTCAGCATTCCCACACGGCTGAGCCCAGGCTACGGACAGAGAGAGGGAGAAAGATAGCCGTAACCACGAGCTTTTCCTCAATAGAGTCTAGGCCTCACCTTTCAAGTCCACTTGAATTTCCTAGAGAAAGCACCAGGCGTCGCTGTGCTTTCCTGGGGCAGGAAACTTTGCTTTCGTTTTTTGGAGACACATTGTCTCAGGACTGCCCTACCCCAAGGACTCACGGTGTGCAGGCCGATTGGTTGAGATCAGCCCTTCTAGCTCTTTCCCGGATGACACCAACTGGGAAAAGAGCCGGTCAAATCCTGGAAACCGTGGTGCTTTTCCCTAGTCTACACAGGAAGAGCACTCTGAGGGAGACGAGCTGCTGACGCATGGTAGCAAAATCTCCTCTTCTGAAGCGAAACATTTCGGTGTAAGCGGGTTCCATAAGCTTGGGACCATTTTTTCAGCTGCCTAAATAATGGAGCCAGTCAGGTGGCAGCCTCCCCTCAAGCCCTGCTTCCCAGGCTGTGATACAGACACGCCCGCTGCTTCAGCCCAAAGGCACAGCTTATCGTAAGGTAAAAACCCTGAGTGGGACAGTTCCTGCTTAATCCCCGCCGCAAGCACAAGCATACTACCATTGGTCAAAGGCTTTCCCCACAAGCTTAACACGTTTGCTCCCATCTAGCCTCCGAAGTCCGGGTGTACCTAGCTAGGAATCAAACATGAGGAATAGTACTCAGAGGGCTGGCGACTGCAAACTCTTTCACCAGGCAGCCCAAACCGAGTACACCTACTTATATTTTCCAAGGGCAGAACAAATGGTGTCAACTTACACGCCTCCAGCCCGGGAGGGGCGACATACACATTCTCCATGGGAATCAAGCCCATGCCTTCAGGGTGAAAGGCCTCTATGCCTCCATGCTTTGGCAGCCCAGGGATAGGGTCAGATCTGAAAGGCTTCCAAAAGAGCAGAGATAAAGAACCTTTGAACCGCAGAGCAGGTGCAGCCGAGAACAAGGACTGCTCTTGGCCTGAGAACACCCACTGCCCAGCGCTTCTTTTGGGTACACACGTGTAGAGGAAGAGTGTTGAATTCTGCTGCGTGATAACTTCTCTGACCCACGTAGTGTGAGGGCAAGTAGAGTGGCCCTCCATCTCATCCCAGTTTCATGTGTCAGTTATATAAGGCAAACTCCCTGCTTGAATCCCTCCGTGGCCTACCTAACCTCCAGAGAGAGATGGATGATTGGGACCAGGGCTGGTATCTAGGTTAATGGTCTGTGCATCAGCTTCGCAGCTGTTCTCTCTAAGCGGGTCCCAACGGCGTTTTGGAAGAGTTTCCTGAGAGGGTCAGACACAGGAAATTAACCGACAGGCCCACGCAGATGCCAGTCCTCTCCAGCAACAACGCTCCCAGCCTCAGACACTTGGGTTCTCTTTGGTAAATGGAAGAACACTATGCTTGGAAGCTTCTTCCATCCAGTTTGAGAGTCGCACTTCCACTGCATCCTAGGATTCCAAGTGTTGCCCTGCCGTCACAGTTTCCAATTCTTAGGCCTATGACGGCAGAGTGTCTGGCAGTTCTGAAAGAGACCTTAGGAATGCCGGCGTTTTGGCTCCTTCCATCGAGAAACCAGCTCCTCCGGATCCTCTGTCGTTAGGTATTTCATGTTAGAATATCTCTAGGCGCCCTCTTTCCTCCTCCACGAAGTAAGACACCAACGGAATTGGCCTAAAGGGAAGAAGCCTTCTGAGTCCGGCAGAGAGGCAGCCTCTCCCACTCAGCGTTCCCCCACGGCTGAGCCCAGGGTATGGGACCGAGAGAGGGAGAAAGACAGCCGTAACCCCGAGCTTCTCCACACTGTAGTATAGGCCTCACCCTCAAGCTCACGTCAGTTTCATAGAGAAAACGCCAGGCCTCGGTGTGCTTTCCTGTGGCAAGGAAACTTTGCTTTCATTCCTTAGGTGGCTCAGGACTGCCCTACCCGAAGGACTCAGGGTGTGCAGCCCTATTTGTTGAGATCAGCCCCTCTGGCTCTTTCTCGGATGAAACCAACTGGGCAAAGAGCCGTTCATAAGCTGGGGACCATGGGAGCTTTCCCTAGTCTACAGCAGAAGAGCACTCTGAGGGAGAGGTGCTGCTGACGTTTGGTAGCAAAATCTCCTATTCTGAAGAGAAACATTTCGTTGTAAGTGGGTTCCATCAGCCTTGCCATATTTTCTCAGCTGGCTACGATGGAGGGCAGGCAGTCAGTTGGCAGACTCACCTGAGGCCCTGCTTCCCAGACTGTGATAAAAAACCTCCCGCCTGCTTCAGCCCAAAGGGACGGCTTATGGTAAGGTAAAATCCCTGTGTGGGAAAGTTCCTGCCTAAGCCTCGCACAAGCACAAGCATATTGGTCATTGGTCAAAGACGTTCCCCACAAGTTTAACATGTTTGCCCCCGTCTAGCCTCCGAAGGCCGAGTTTACCTAGCTAGGAATCACACTTCAGGAAAGGTACTCAGGCTGCTGGTGACTGCAAGTTGTTTCACCAGGCAGCCCAAATCCAGTACACCCACTTGCATTTTCCAGGGGCAGAGGAAATGGTGTCAACTTACACGCCTCCAGCCTGGGAGGGGCAACATACACTTTCTGGATGGGAAGAGAGCCCATGCCTTCAGTGTGAAAGGCCGCTATGCCTCTTTGCTTTGGGTAGCCCAGGGGGAGCGTCAGCTCTGAAATGTTTCCAGAGGAGCAGAGTCAGAGAACCTTTGAAGCACAGAGCAGGTGCAGCCCAGAACAAAGACTGCTCTTGGCCTGAGAACACCCACTGCCCAGCGCTTCTTTTGGGTACACACGTGTAGAGGAAGAGTGTTGAATTCTGCTGCGTGATAACTTCTCTGGCCCACGTAGTGTGAGGGCAAGTAGAGTGGCCCTCCATCTCATCCCAGTTTCATGTGTCAGTTGTATAAGGCAAACTCCCTGCTTGAATCCCTCCGTGGCCTACCTAACCTCCAGAGAGAGATGGATGATTGGGACCCAGGGCTGGTATCTAGGTTAATGGTCTGTGCATCAGCTTCGCAGCTGTTCTCTCTAAGCGGGTCCCAACGGCGTTTTGGAAGAGTTTCCTGAGAGGGTCAGACACAGGAAATTAACCGACAGGCCCACGCGGATGCCAGTTCTCTCCAGCAACAACGCTCCCAGCCTCAGACACTTGGGTTCTCTTTGGTAAATGGAAGAACACTATGCTTGGAAGCTTCTTCCATCCAGTTTGAGAGTCGCACTTCCACTGCTTCCTAGGATTCCAAGTGTTGCCCTGCCGTCACAGTTTCCAATTCTTAGGCCTATGACGGCAGAGTGTCTGGCAGTTCTGAAAGAGACCTTAGGAATGCAGGTGTTTTGGCTCCTTCCACCGAGATACCAGCTCCTCCGGATCCTCTGTCGTTAGGTATTTCATGTTAGAGTATCTCGAGGCGCCCTCTTTCCTCCTTCACGAAGTAAGACACAAACAGAATTGCCCTAAAGGGAAGAAGCCTTCTGAGCCTGGCAGAGAGGCAGACTCTGCCACTCAGCATTCCCACACGGCTGAGCCCAGGCTACGGACAGAGAGAGGGAGAAAGATAGCCGTAACCACGAGCTTTTCCTCAATAGAGTCTAGGCCTCACCTTTCAAGTCCACTTGAATTTCCTAGAGAAAGCACCAGGCGTCGCTGTGCTTTCCTGGGGCAGGAAACTTTGCTTTCGTTTTTTGGAGACACATTGTCTCAGGACTGCCCTACCCCAAGGACTCACGGTGTGCAGGCCGATTGGTTGAGATCAGCCCTTCTAGCTCTTTCCCGGATGACACCAACTGGGAAAAGAGCCGGTCAAATCCTGGAAACCGTGGTGCTTTTCCCTAGTCTACACAGGAAGAGCACTCTGAGGGAGACGAGCTGCTGACGCATGGTAGCAAAATCTCCTCTTCTGAAGCGAAACATTTCGGTGTAAGCGGGTTCCATAAGCTTGGGACCATTTTTTCAGCTGCCTAAATAATGGAGCCAGTCAGGTGGCAGCCTCCCCTCAAGCCCTGCTTCCCAGGCTGTGATACAGACACGCCCGCTGCTTCAGCCCAAAGGCACAGCTTATCGTAAGGTAAAAACCCTGAGTGGGACAGTTCCTGCTTAATCCCCGCCGCAAGCACAAGCATACTGCCATTGGTCAAAGGCTTTCCCCACAAGCTTAACACGTTTGCTCCCATCTAGCCTCCGAAGTCCGGGTGTACCTAGCTAGGAATCAAACATGAGGAATAGTACTCAGAGGGCTGGCGACTGCAAACTCTTTCACCAGGCAGCCCAAACCGAGTACACCTACTTATATTTTCCAAGGGCAGAACAAATGGTGTCAACTTACACGCCTCCAGCCCGGGAGGGGCGACATACACATTCTCCATGGGAATCAAGCCCATGCCTTCAGGGTGAAAGGCCTCTATGCCTCCATGCTTTGGCAGCCCAGGGATAGGGTCAGATCTGAAAGGCTTCCAAAAGAGCAGAGATAAAGAACCTTTGAACCGCAGAGCAGGTGCAGCCGAGAACAAGGACTGCTCTTGGCCTGAGAACACCCACTGCCCAGCGCTTCTTTTGGGTACACACGTGTAGAGGAAGAGTGTTGAATTCTGCTGCGTGATAACTTCTCTGACCCACGTAGTGTGAGGGCAAGTAGAGTGGCCCTCCATCTCATCCCAGTTTCATGTGTCAGTTATATAAGGCAAACTCCCTGCTTGAATCCCTCCGTGGCCTACCTAACCTCCAGAGAGAGATGGATGATTGGGACCAGGGCTGGTATCTAGGTTAATGGTCTGTGCATCAGCTTCGCAGCTGTTCTCTCTAAGCGGGTCCCAACGGCGTTTTGGAAGAGTTTCCTGAGAGGGTCAGACACAGGAAATTAACCGACAGGCCCACGCAGATGCCAGTCCTCTCCAGCAACAACGCTCCCAGCCTCAGACACTTGGGTTCTCTTTGGTAAATGGAAGAACACTATGCTTGGAAGCTTCTTCCATCCAGTTTGAGAGTCGCACTTCCACTGCATCCTAGGATTCCAAGTGTTGCCCTGCCGTCACAGTTTCCAATTCTTAGGCCTATGACGGCAGAGTGTCTGGCAGTTCTGAAAGAGACCTTAGGAATGCCGGCGTTTTGGCTCCTTCCATCGAGAAACCAGCTCCTCCGGATCCTCTGTCGTTAGGTATTTCATGTTAGAATATCTCTAGGCGCCCTCTTTCCTCCTCCACGAAGTAAGACACCAACGGAATTGGCCTAAAGGGAAGAAGCCTTCTGAGTCCGGCAGAGAGGCAGCCTCTCCCACTCAGCGTTCCCCCACGGCTGAGCCCAGGGTATGGGACCGAGAGAGGGAGAAAGACAGCCGTAACCCCGAGCTTCTCCACACTGTAGTATAGGCCTCACCCTCAAGCTCACGTCAGTTTCATAGAGAAAACGCCAGGCCTCGGTGTGCTTTCCTGTGGCAAGGAAACTTTGCTTTCATTCCTTAGGTGGCTCAGGACTGCCCTACCCGAAGGACTCAGGGTGTGCAGCCCTATTTGTTGAGATCAGCCCCTCTGGCTCTTTCTCGGATGAAACCAACTGGGCAAAGAGCCGTTCATAAGCTGGGGACCATGGGAGCTTTCCCTAGTCTACAGCAGAAGAGCACTCTGAGGGAGAGGTGCTGCTGACGTTTGGTAGCAAAATCTCCTATTCTGAAGAGAAACATTTCGTTGTAAGTGGGTTCCATCAGCCTTGCCATATTTTCTCAGCTGGCTACGATGGAGGGCAGGCAGTCAGTTGGCAGACTCACCTGAGGCCCTGCTTCCCAGACTGTGATAAAAAACCTCCCGCCTGCTTCAGCCCAAAGGGACGGCTTATGGTAAGGTAAAATCCCTGTGTGGGAAAGTTCCTGCCTAAGCCTCGCACAAGCACAAGCATATTGGTCATTGGTCAAAGACGTTCCCCACAAGTTTAACATGTTTGCCCCCGTCTAGCCTCCGAAGGCCGAGTTTACCTAGCTAGGAATCACACTTCAGGAAAGGTACTCAGGCTGCTGGTGACTGCAAGTTGTTTCACCAGGCAGCCCAAATCCAGTACACCCACTTGCATTTTCCAGGGGCAGAGGAAATGGTGTCAACTTACACGCCTCCAGCCTGGGAGGGGCAACATACACTTTCTGGATGGGAAGAGAGCCCATGCCTTCAGTGTGAAAGGCCGCTATGCCTCTTTGCTTTGGGTAGCCCAGGGGGAGCGTCAGCTCTGAAATGTTTCCAGAGGAGCAGAGTCAGAGAACCTTTGAAGCACAGAGCAGGTGCAGCCCAGAACAAAGACTGCTCTTGGCCTGAGAACACCCACTGCCCAGCGCTTCTTTTGGGTACACACGTGTAGAGGAAGAGTGTTGAATTCTGCTGCGTGATAACTTCTCTGGCCCACGTAGTGTGAGGGCAAGTAGAGTGGCCCTCCATCTCATCCCAGTTTCATGTGTCAGTTATATAAGGCAAACTCCCTGCTTGAATCCCTCCGTGGCCTACCTAACCTCCAGAGAGAGATGGATGATTGGGACCAGGGCTGGTATCTAGGTTAATGGTCTGTGCATCAGCTTCGCAGCTGTTCTCTCTAAGCGGGTCCCAACGGCGTTTTGGAAGAGTTTCCTGAGAGGGTCAGACACAGGAAATTAACCGACAGGCCCACGCAGATGCCAGTCCTCTCCAGCAACAACGCTCCCAGCCTCAGACACTTGGGTTCTCTTTGGTAAATGGAAGAACACTATGCTTGGAAGCTTCTTCCATCCAGTTTGAGAGTCGCACTTCCACTGCATCCTAGGATTCCAAGTGTTGCCCTGCCGTCACAGTTTCCAATTCTTAGGCCTATGACGGCAGAGTGTCTGGCAGTTCTGAAAGAGACCTTAGGAATGCCGGCGTTTTGGCTCCTTCCATCGAGAAACCAGCTCCTCCTGATCCTCTGTCGTTAGGTATTTCATGTTAGAATATCTCTAGGCGCCCTCTTTCCTCCTCCACGAAGTAAGACACCAACGGAATTGGCCTAAAGGGAAGAAGCCTTCTGAGCCTGGCAGAGAGGCAGACTCTGCCACTCAGCATTCCCACACGGCTGAGCCCAGGCTACGGACAGAGAGAGGGAGAAAGATAGCCGTAACCACGAGCTTTTCCTCAATAGAGTCTAGGCCTCACCTTTCAAGTCCACTTGAATTTCCTAGAGAAAGCACCAGGCGTCGCTGTGCTTTCCTGGGGCAGGAAACTTTGCTTTCGTTTTTTGGAGACACATTGTCTCAGGACTGCCCTACCCCAAGGACTCACGGTGTGCAGGCCGATTGGTTGAGATCAGCCCTTCTAGCTCTTTCCCGGATGACACCAACTGGGAAAAGAGCCGGTCAAATCCTGGAAACCGTGGTGCTTTTCCCTAGTCTACACAGGAAGAGCACTCTGAGGGAGACGAGCTGCTGACGCATGGTAGCAAAATCTCCTCTTCTGAAGCGAAACATTTCGGTGTAAGCGGGTTCCATAAGCTTGGGACCATTTTTTCAGCTGCCTAAATAATGGAGCCAGTCAGGTGGCAGCCTCCCCTCAAGCCCTGCTTCCCAGGCTGTGATACAGACACGCCCGCTGCTTCAGCCCAAAGGGACAGCTTATCGTAAGGTAAAAACCCTGAGTGGGACAGTTCCTGCTTAATCCCCGCCGCAAGCACAAGCATACTGCCATTGGTCAAAGGCTTTCCCCACAAGCTTAACACGTTTGCTCCCATCTAGCCTCCGAAGTCCGGGTGTACCTAGCTAGGAATCAAACATGAGGAATAGTACTCAGAGGGCTGGCGACTGCAAACTCTTTCACCAGGCAGCCCAAACCGAGTACACCTACTTATATTTTCCAAGGGCAGAACAAATGGTGTCAACTTACACGCCTCCAGCCCGGGAGGGGCGACATACACATTCTCCATGGGAATCAAGCCCATGCCTTCAGGGTGAAAGGCCTCTATGCCTCCATGCTTTGGCAGCCCAGGGATAGGGTCAGATCTGAAAGGCTTCCAAAAGAGCAGAGATAAAGAACCTTTGAACCGCAGAGCAGGTGCAGCCGAGAACAAGGACTGTTCTTGGCCTGAGAACACCCACTGCCCAGCGCTTCTTTTGGGTACACACGTGTAGAGGAAGAGTGTTGAATTCTGCTGCGTTATAACTTCTCTGACCCACGTAGTGTGAGGGCAAGTAGAGTGGCCCTCCATCTCATCCCAGTTTCATGTGTCAGTTATATAAGGCAAACTCCCTGCTTGAATCCCTCCGTGGCCTACCTAACCTCCAGAGAGAGATGGATGATTGGGACCAGGGCTGGTATCTAGGTTAATGGTCTGTGCATCAGCTTCGCAGCTGTTCTCTCTAAGCGGGTCCCAACGGCGTTTTGGAAGAGTTTCCTGAGAGGGTCAGACACAGGAAATTAACCGACAGGCCCACGCGGATGCCAGTCCTCTCCAGCAACAACGCTCCCAGCCTCAGACACTTGGGTTCTCTTTGGTAAATGGAAGAACACTATGCTTGGAAGCTTCTTCCATCCAGTTTGAGAGTCGCACTTCCACTGCATCCTAGGATTCCAAGTGTTGCCCTGCCGTCACAGTTTCCAATTCTTAGGCCTATGACGGCAGAGTGTCTGGCAGTTCTGAAAGAGACCTTAGGAATGCCGGCGTTTTGGCTCCTTCCATCGAGAAACCAGCTCCTC
The DNA here is from genome assembly GCF_949987535.1 of Balaenoptera acutorostrata. NCBI lineage: Eukaryota > Metazoa > Chordata > Mammalia > Artiodactyla > Balaenopteridae > Balaenoptera > Balaenoptera acutorostrata. Next base: position 33,467,657 of record NC_080076.1, on the reverse strand, counting down.
CGGATCCTCTGTCGTTAGGTATTTCATGTTAGAATATCTCTAGGCGCCCTCTTTCCTCCTCCACGAAGTAAGACACCAACGGAATTGGCCTAAAGGGAAGAAGCCTTCTGAGTCCGGCAGAGAGGCAGCCTCTCCCACTCAGCGTTCCCCCACGGCTGAGCCCAGGGTATGGGACCGAGAGAGGGAGAAAGACAGCCGTAACCCCGAGCTTCTCCACACTGTAGTATAGGCCTCACCCTCAAGCTCACGTCAGTTTCATAGAGAAAACGCCAGGCCTCGGTGTGCTTTCCTGTGGCAAGGAAACTTTGCTTTCATTCCTTAGGTGGCTCAGGACTGCCCTACCCGAAGGACTCAGGGTGTGCAGCCCTATTTGTTGAGATCAGCCCCTCTGGCTCTTTCTCGGATGAAACCAACTGGGCAAAGAGCCGTTCATAAGCTGGGGACCATGGGAGCTTTCCCTAGTCTACAGCAGAAGAGCACTCTGAGGGAGAGGTGCTGCTGACGTTTGGTAGCAAAATCTCCTATTCTGAAGAGAAACATTTCGTTGTAAGTGGGTTCCATCAGCCTTGCCATATTTTCTCAGCTGGCTACGATGGAGGGCAGGCAGTCAGTTGGCAGACTCACCTGAGGCCCTGCTTCCCAGACTGTGATAAAAAACCTCCCGCCTGCTTCAGCCCAAAGGGACGGCTTATGGTAAGGTAAAATCCCTGTGTGGGAAAGTTCCTGCCTAAGCCTCGCACAAGCACAAGCATATTGGTCATTGGTCAAAGACGTTCCCCACAAGTTTAACATGTTTGCCCCCGTCTAGCCTCCGAAGGCCGAGTTTACCTAGCTAGGAATCACACTTCAGGAAAGGTACTCAGGCTGCTGGTGACTGCAAGTTGTTTCACCAGGCAGCCCAAATCCAGTACACCCACTTGCATTTTCCAGGGGCAGAGGAAATGGTGTCAACTTACACGCCTCCAGCCTGGGAGGGGCAACATACACTTTCTGGATGGGAAGAGAGCCCATGCCTTCAGTGTGAAAGGCCGCTATGCCTCTTTGCTTTGGGTAGCCCAGGGGGAGCGTCAGCTCTGAAATGTTTCCAGAGGAGCAGAGTCAGAGAACCTTTGAAGCACAGAGCAGGTGCAGCCCAGAACAAAGACTGCTCTTGGCCTGAGAACACCCACTGCCCAGCGCTTCTTTTGGGTACACACGTGTAGAGGAAGAGTGTTGAATTCTGCTGCGTGATAACTTCTCTGGCCCACGTAGTGTGAGGGCAAGTAGAGTGGCCCTCCATCTCATCCCAGTTTCATGTGTCAGTTATATAAGGCAAACTCCCTGCTTGAATCCCTCCGTGGCCTACCTAACCTCCAGAGAGAGATGGATGATTGGGACCAGGGCTGGTATCTAGGTTAATGGTCTGTGCATCAGCTTCGCAGCTGTTCTCTCTAAGCGGGTCCCAACGGCGTTTTGGAAGAGTTTCCTGAGAGGGTCAGACACAGGAAATTAACCGACAGGCCCACGCAGATGCCAGTCCTCTCCAGCAACAACGCTCCCAGCCTCAGACACTTGGGTTCTCTTTGGTAAATGGAAGAACACTATGCTTGGAAGCTTCTTCCATCCAGTTTGAGAGTCGCACTTCCACTGCATCCTAGGATTCCAAGTGTTGCCCTGCCGTCACAGTTTCCAATTCTTAGGCCTATGACGGCAGAGTGTCTGGCAGTTCTGAAAGAGACCTTAGGAATGCCGGCGTTTTGGCTCCTTCCATCGAGAAACCAGCTCCTCCTGATCCTCTGTCGTTAGGTATTTCATGTTAGAATATCTCTAGGCGCCCTCTTTCCTCCTCCACGAAGTAAGACACCAACGGAATTGGCCTAAAGGGAAGAAGCCTTCTGAGCCTGGCAGAGAGGCAGACTCTGCCACTCAGCATTCCCACACGGCTGAGCCCAGGCTACGGACAGAGAGAGGGAGAAAGATAGCCGTAACCACGAGCTTTTCCTCAATAGAGTCTAGGCCTCACCTTTCAAGTCCACTTGAATTTCCTAGAGAAAGCACCAGGCGTCGCTGTGCTTTCCTGGGGCAGGAAACTTTGCTTTCGTTTTTTGGAGACACATTGTCTCAGGACTGCCCTACCCCAAGGACTCACGGTGTGCAGGCCGATTGGTTGAGATCAGCCCTTCTAGCTCTTTCCCGGATGACACCAACTGGGAAAAGAGCCGGTCAAATCCTGGAAACCGTGGTGCTTTTCCCTAGTCTACACAGGAAGAGCACTCTGAGGGAGACGAGCTGCTGACGCATGGTAGCAAAATCTCCTCTTCTGAAGCGAAACATTTCGGTGTAAGCGGGTTCCATAAGCTTGGGACCATTTTTTCAGCTGCCTAAATAATGGAGCCAGTCAGGTGGCAGCCTCCCCTCAAGCCCTGCTTCCCAGGCTGTGATACAGACACGCCCGCTGCTTCAGCCCAAAGGGACAGCTTATCGTAAGGTAAAAACCCTGAGTGGGACAGTTCCTGCTTAATCCCCGCCGCAAGCACAAGCATACTGCCATTGGTCAAAGGCTTTCCCCACAAGCTTAACACGTTTGCTCCCATCTAGCCTCCGAAGTCCGGGTGTACCTAGCTAGGAATCAAACATGAGGAATAGTACTCAGAGGGCTGGCGACTGCAAACTCTTTCACCAGGCAGCCCAAACCGAGTACACCTACTTATATTTTCCAAGGGCAGAACAAATGGTGTCAACTTACACGCCTCCAGCCCGGGAGGGGCGACATACACATTCTCCATGGGAATCAAGCCCATGCCTTCAGGGTGAAAGGCCTCTATGCCTCCATGCTTTGGCAGCCCAGGGATAGGGTCAGATCTGAAAGGCTTCCAAAAGAGCAGAGATAAAGAACCTTTGAACCGCAGAGCAGGTGCAGCCGAGAACAAGGACTGTTCTTGGCCTGAGAACACCCACTGCCCAGCGCTTCTTTTGGGTACACACGTGTAGAGGAAGAGTGTTGAATTCTGCTGCGTTATAACTTCTCTGACCCACGTAGTGTGAGGGCAAGTAGAGTGGCCCTCCATCTCATCCCAGTTTCATGTGTCAGTTATATAAGGCAAACTCCCTGCTTGAATCCCTCCGTGGCCTACCTAACCTCCAGAGAGAGATGGATGATTGGGACCAGGGCTGGTATCTAGGTTAATGGTCTGTGCATCAGCTTCGCAGCTGTTCTCTCTAAGCGGGTCCCAACGGCGTTTTGGAAGAGTTTCCTGAGAGGGTCAGACACAGGAAATTAACCGACAGGCCCACGCGGATGCCAGTCCTCTCCAGCAACAACGCTCCCAGCCTCAGACACTTGGGTTCTCTTTGGTAAATGGAAGAACACTATGCTTGGAAGCTTCTTCCATCCAGTTTGAGAGTCGCACTTCCACTGCATCCTAGGATTCCAAGTGTTGCCCTGCCGTCACAGTTTCCAATTCTTAGGCCTATGACGGCAGAGTGTCTGGCAGTTCTGAAAGAGACCTTAGGAATGCCGGCGTTTTGGCTCCTTCCATCGAGAAACCAGCTCCTCCGGATCCTCTGTCGTTAGGTATTTCATGTTAGAATATCTCTAGGCGCCCTCTTTCCTCCTCCACGAAGTAAGACACCAACGGAATTGGCCTAAAGGGAAGAAGCCTTCTGAGTCCGGCAGAGAGGCAGCCTCTCCCACTCAGCGTTCCCCCACGGCTGAGCCCAGGGTATGGGACCGAGAGAGGGAGAAAGACAGCCGTAACCCCGAGCTTCTCCACACTGTAGTATAGGCCTCACCCTCAAGCTCACGTCAGTTTCATAGAGAAAACGCCAGGCCTCGGTGTGCTTTCCTGTGGCAAGGAAACTTTGCTTTCATTCCTTAGGTGGCTCAGGACTGCCCTACCCGAAGGACTCAGGGTGTGCAGCCCTATTTGTTGAGATCAGCCCCTCTGGCTCTTTCTCGGATGAAACCAACTGGGCAAAGAGCCGTTCATAAGCTGGGGACCATGGGAGCTTTCCCTAGTCTACAGCAGAAGAGCACTCTGAGGGAGAGGTGCTGCTGACGTTTGGTAGCAAAATCTCCTATTCTGAAGAGAAACATTTCGTTGTAAGTGGGTTCCATCAGCCTTGCCATATTTTCTCAGCTGGCTACGATGGAGGGCAGGCAGTCAGTTGGCAGACTCACCTGAGGCCCTGCTTCCCAGACTGTGATAAAAAACCTCCCGCCTGCTTCAGCCCAAAGGGACGGCTTATGGTAAGGTAAAATCCCTGTGTGGGAAAGTTCCTGCCTAAGCCTCGCACAAGCACAAGCATATTGGTCATTGGTCAAAGACGTTCCCCACAAGTTTAACATGTTTGCCCCCGTCTAGCCTCCGAAGGCCGAGTTTACCTAGCTAGGAATCACACTTCAGGAAAGGTACTCAGGCTGCTGGTGACTGCAAGTTGTTTCACCAGGCAGCCCAAATCCAGTACACCCACTTGCATTTTCCAGGGGCAGAGGAAATGGTGTCAACTTACACGCCTCCAGCCTGGGAGGGGCAACATACACTTTCTGGATGGGAAGAGAGCCCATGCCTTCAGTGTGAAAGGCCGCTATGCCTCTTTGCTTTGGGTAGCCCAGGGGGAGCGTCAGCTCTGAAATGTTTCCAGAGGAGCAGAGTCAGAGAACCTTTGAAGCACAGAGCAGGTGCAGCCCAGAACAAAGACTGCTCTTGGCCTGAGAACACCCACTGCCCAGCGCTTCTTTTGGGTACACACGTGTAGAGGAAGAGTGTTGAATTCTGCTGCGTGATAACTTCTCTGGCCCACGTAGTGTGAGGGCAAGTAGAGTGGCCCTCCATCTCATCCCAGTTTCATGTGTCAGTTGTATAAGGCAAACTCCCTGCTTGAATCCCTCCGTGGCCTACCTAACCTCCAGAGAGAGATGGATGATTGGGACCCAGGGCTGGTATCTAGGTTAATGGTCTGTGCATCAGCTTCGCAGCTGTTCTCTCTAAGCGGGTCCCAACGGCGTTTTGGAAGAGTTTCCTGAGAGGGTCAGACACAGGAAATTAACCGACAGGCCCACGCGGATGCCAGTCCTCTCCAGCAACAACGCTCCCAGCCTCAGACACTTGGGTTCTCTTTGGTAAATGGAAGAACACTATGCTTGGAAGCTTCTTCCATCCAGTTTGAGAGTCGCACTTCCACTGCATCCTAGGATTCCAAGTGTTGCCCTGCCGTCACAGTTTCCAATTCTTAGGCCTATGACGGCAGAGTGTCTGGCAGTTCTGAAAGAGACCTTAGGAATGCCGGCGTTTTGGCTCCTTCCATCGAGAAACCAGCTCCTCCTGATCCTCTGTCGTTAGGTATTTCATGTTAGAATATCTCTAGGCGCCCTCTTTCCTCCTCCACGAAGTAAGACACCAACGGAATTGGCCTAAAGGGAAGAAGCCTTCTGAGCCTGGCAGAGAGGCAGACTCTGCCACTCAGCATTCCCACACGGCTGAGCCCAGGCTACGGACAGAGAGAGGGAGAAAGATAGCCGTAACCACGAGCTTTTCCTCAATAGAGTCTAGGCCTCACCTTTCAAGTCCACTTGAATTTCCTAGAGAAAGCACCAGGCGTCGCTGTGCTTTCCTGGGGCAGGAAACTTTGCTTTCGTTTTTTGGAGACACATTGTCTCAGGACTGCCCTACCCCAAGGACTCACGGTGTGCAGGCCGATTGGTTGAGATCAGCCCTTCTAGCTCTTTCCCGGATGACACCAACTGGGAAAAGAGCCGGTCAAATCCTGGAAACCGTGGTGCTTTTCCCTAGTCTACACAGGAAGAGCACTCTGAGGGAGACGAGCTGCTGACGCATGGTAGCAAAATCTCCTCTTCTGAAGCGAAACATTTCGGTGTAAGCGGGTTCCATAAGCTTGGGACCATTTTTTCAGCTGCCTAAATAATGGAGCCAGTCAGGTGGCAGCCTCCCCTCAAGCCCTGCTTCCCAGGCTGTGATACAGACACGCCCGCTGCTTCAGCCCAAAGGGACAGCTTATCGTAAGGTAAAAACCCTGAGTGGGACAGTTCCTGCTTAATCCCCGCCGCAAGCACAAGCATACTGCCATTGGTCAAAGGCTTTCCCCACAAGCTTAACACGTTTGCTCCCATCTAGCCTCCGAAGTCCGGGTGTACCTAGCTAGGAATCAAACATGAGGAATAGTACTCAGAGGGCTGGCGACTGCAAACTCTTTCACCAGGCAGCCCAAACCGAGTACACCTACTTATATTTTCCAAGGGAAGAACAAATGGTGTCAACTTACACGCCTCCAGCCCGGGAGGGGCGACATACACATTCTCCATGGGAATCAAGCCCATGCCTTCAGGGTGAAAGGCCTCTATGCCTCCATGCTTTGGCAGCCCAGGGATAGGGTCAGATCTGAAAGGCTTCCAAAAGAGCAGAGATAAAGAACCTTTGAACCGCAGAGCAGGTGCAGCCGAGAACAAGGACTGTTCTTGGCCTGAGAACACCCACTGCCCAGCGCTTCTTTTGGGTACACACGTGTAGAGGAAGAGTGTTGAATTCTGCTGCGTTATAACTTCTCTGACCCACGTAGTGTGAGGGCAAGTAGAGTGGCCCTCCATCTCATCCCAGTTTCATGTGTCAGTTATATAAGGCAAACTCCCTGCTTGAATCCCTCCGTGGCCTACCTAACCTCCAGAGAGAGATGGATGATTGGGACCAGGGCTGGTATCTAGGTTAATGGTCTGTGCATCAGCTTCGCAGCTGTTCTCTCTAAGCGGGTCCCAACGGCGTTTTGGAAGAGTTTCCTGAGAGGGTCAGACACAGGAAATTAACCGACAGGCCCACGCGGATGCCAGTCCTCTCCAGCAACAACGCTCCCAGCCTCAGACACTTGGGTTCTCTTTGGTAAATGGAAGAACACTATGCTTGGAAGCTTCTTCCATCCAGTTTGAGAGTCGCACTTCCACTGCATCCTAGGATTCCAAGTGTTGCCCTGCCGTCACAGTTTCCAATTCTTAGGCCTATGACGGCAGAGTGTCTGGCAGTTCTGAAAGAGACCTTAGGAATGCCGGCGTTTTGGCTCCTTCCATCGAGAAACCAGCTCCTCCGGATCCTCTGTCGTTAGGTATTTCATGTTAGAATATCTCTAGGCGCCCTCTTTCCTCCTCCACGAAGTAAGACACCAACGGAATTGGCCTAAAGGGAAGAAGCCTTCTGAGTCCGGCAGAGAGGCAGCCTCTCCCACTCAGCGTTCCCCCACGGCTGAGCCCAGGGTATGGGACCGAGAGAGGGAGAAAGACAGCCGTAACCCCGAGCTTCTCCACACTGTAGTATAGGCCTCACCCTCAAGCTCACGTCAGTTTCATAGAGAAAACGCCAGGCCTCGGTGTGCTTTCCTGTGGCAAGGAAACTTTGCTTTCATTCCTTAGGTGGCTCAGGACTGCCCTACCCGAAGGACTCAGGGTGTGCAGCCCTATTTGTTGAGATCAGCCCCTCTGGCTCTTTCTCGGATGAAACCAACTGGGCAAAGAGCCGTTCATAAGCTGGGGACCATGGGAGCTTTCCCTAGTCTACAGCAGAAGAGCACTCTGAGGGAGAGGTGCTGCTGACGTTTGGTAGCAAAATCTCCTATTCTGAAGAGAAACATTTCGTTGTAAGTGGGTTCCATCAGCCTTGCCATATTTTCTCAGCTGGCTACGATGGAGGGCAGGCAGTCAGTTGGCAGACTCACCTGAGGCCCTGCTTCCCAGACTGTGATAAAAAACCTCCCGCCTGCTTCAGCCCAAAGGGACGGCTTATGGTAAGGTAAAATCCCTGTGTGGGAAAGTTCCTGCCTAAGCCTCGCACAAGCACAAGCATATTGGTCATTGGTCAAAGACGTTCCCCACAAGTTTAACATGTTTGCCCCCGTCTAGCCTCCGAAGGCCGAGTTTACCTAGCTAGGAATCACACTTCAGGAAAGGTACTCAGGCTGCTGGTGACTGCAAGTTGTTTCACCAGGCAGCCCAAATCCAGTACACCCACTTGCATTTTCCAGGGGCAGAGGAAATGGTGTCAACTTACACGCCTCCAGCCTGGGAGGGGCAACATACACTTTCTGGATGGGAAGAGAGCCCATGCCTTCAGTGTGAAAGGCCGCTATGCCTCTTTGCTTTGGGTAGCCCAGGGGGAGCGTCAGCTCTGAAATGTTTCCAGAGGAGCAGAGTCAGAGAACCTTTGAAGCACAGAGCAGGTGCAGCCCAGAACAAAGACTGCTCTTGGCCTGAGAACACCCACTGCCCAGCGCTTCTTTTGGGTACACACGTGTAGAGGAAGAGTGTTGAATTCTGCTGCGTGATAACTTCTCTGGCCCACGTAGTGTGAGGGCAAGTAGAGTGGCCCTCCATCTCATCCCAGTTTCATGTGTCAGTTGTATAAGGCAAACTCCCTGCTTGAATCCCTCCGTGGCCTACCTAACCTCCAGAGAGAGATGGATGATTGGGACCCAGGGCTGGTATCTAGGTTAATGGTCTGTGCATCAGCTTCGCAGCTGTTCTCTCTAAGCGGGTCCCAACGGCGTTTTGGAAGAGTTTCCTGAGAGGGTCAGACACAGGAAATTAACCGACAGGCCCACGCAGATGCCAGTCCTCTCCAGCAACAACGCTCCCAGCCTCAGACACTTGGGTTCTCTTTGGTAAATGGAAGAACACTATGCTTGGAAGCTTCTTCCATCCAGTTTGAGAGTCGCACTTCCACTGCATCCTAGGATTCCAAGTGTTGCCCTGCCGTCACAGTTTCCAATTCTTAGGCCTATGACGGCAGAGTGTCTGGCAGTTCTGAAAGAGACCTTAGGAATGCCGGCGTTTTGGCTCCTTCCATCGAGAAACCAGCTCCTCCTGATCCTCTGTCGTTAGGTATTTCATGTTAGAATATCTCTAGGCGCCCTCTTTCCTCCTCCACGAAGTAAGACACCAACGGAATTGGCCTAAAGGGAAGAAGCCTTCTGAGCCTGGCAGAGAGGCAGACTCTGCCACTCAGCATTCCCACACGGCTGAGCCCAGGCTACGGACAGAGAGAGGGAGAAAGATAGCCGTAACCACGAGCTTTTCCTCAATAGAGTCTAGGCCTCACCTTTCAAGTCCACTTGAATTTCCTAGAGAAAGCACCAGGCGTCGCTGTGCTTTCCTGGGGCAGGAAACTTTGCTTTCGTTTTTTGGAGACACATTGTCTCAGGACTGCCCTACCCCAAGGACTCACGGTGTGCAGGCCGATTGGTTGAGATCAGCCCTTCTAGCTCTTTCCCGGATGACACCAACTGGGAAAAGAGCCGGTCAAATCCTGGAAACCGTGGTGCTTTTCCCTAGTCTACACAGGAAGAGCACTCTGAGGGAGACGAGCTGCTGACGCATGGTAGCAAAATCTCCTCTTCTGAAGCGAAACATTTCGGTGTAAGCGGGTTCCATAAGCTTGGGACCATTTTTTCAGCTGCCTAAATAATGGAGCCAGTCAGGTGGCAGCCTCCCCTCAAGCCCTGCTTCCCAGGCTGTGATACAGACACGCCCGCTGCTTCAGCCCAAAGGGACAGCTTATCGTAAGGTAAAAACCCTGAGTGGGACAGTTCCTGCTTAATCCCCGCCGCAAGCACAAGCATACTGCCATTGGTCAAAGGCTTTCCCCACAAGCTTAACACGTTTGCTCCCATCTAGCCTCCGAAGTCCGGGTGTACCTAGCTAGGAATCAAACATGAGGAATAGTACTCAGAGGGCTGGCGACTGCAAACTCTTTCACCAGGCAGCCCAAACCGAGTACACCTACTTATATTTTCCAAGGGCAGAACAAATGGTGTCAACTTACACGCCTCCAGCCCGGGAGGGGCGACATACACATTCTCCATGGGAATCAAGCCCATGCCTTCAGGGTGAAAGGCCTCTATGCCTCCATGCTTTGGCAGCCCAGGGATAGGGTCAGATCTGAAAGGCTTCCAAAAGAGCAGAGATAAAGAACCGTTGAACCGCAGAGCAGGTGCAGCCGAGAACAAGGACTGTTCTTGGCCTGAGAACACCCACTGCCCAGCGCTTCTTTTGGGTACACACGTGTAGAGGAAGAGTGTTGAATTCTGCTGCGTTATAACTTCTCTGACCCACGTAGTGTGAGGGCAAGTAGAGTGGCCCTCCATCTCATCCCAGTTTCATGTGTCAGTTATATAAGGCAAACTCCCTGCTTGAATCCCTCCGTGGCCTACCTAACCTCCAGAGAGAGATGGATGATTGGGACCAGGGCTGGTATCTAGGTTAATGGTCTGTGCATCAGCTTCGCAGCTGTTCTCTCTAAGCGGGTCCCAACGGCGTTTTGGAAGAGTTTCCTGAGAGGGTCAGACACAGGAAATTAACCGACAGGCCCACGCGGATGCCAGTCCTCTCCAGCAACAACGCTCCCAGCCTCAGACACTTGGGTTCTCTTTGGTAAATGGAAGAACACTATGCTTGGAAGCTTCTTCCATCCAGTTTGAGAGTCGCACTTCCACTGCATCCTAGGATTCCAAGTGTTGCCCTGCCGTCACAGTTTCCAATTCTTAGGCCTATGACGGCAGAGTGTCTGGCAGTTCTGAAAGAGACCTTAGGAATGCCGGCGTTTTGGCTCCTTCCATCGAGAAACCAGCTCCTCCGGATCCTCTGTCGTTAGGTATTTCATGTTAGAATATCTCTAGGCGCCCTCTTTCCTCCTCCACGAAGTAAGACACCAACGGAATTGGCCTAAAGGGAAGAAGCCTTCTGAGTCCGGCAGAGAGGCAGCCTCTCCCACTCAGCGTTCCCCCACGGCTGAGCCCAGGGTATGGGACCGAGAGAGGGAGAAAGACAGCCGTAACCCCGAGCTTCTCCACACTGTAGTATAGGCCTCACCCTCAAGCTCACGTCAGTTTCATAGAGAAAACGCCAGGCCTCGGTGTGCTTTCCTGTGGCAAGGAAACTTTGCTTTCATTCCTTAGGTGGCTCAGGACTGCCCTACCCGAAGGACTCAGGGTGTGCAGCCCTATTTGTTGAGATCAGCCCCTCTGGCTCTTTCTCGGATGAAACCAACTGGGCAAAGAGCCGTTCATAAGCTGGGGACCATGGGAGCTTTCCCTAGTCTACAGCAGAAGAGCACTCTGAGGGAGAGGTGCTGCTGACGTTTGGTAGCAAAATCTCCTATTCTGAAGAGAAACATTTCGTTGTAAGTGGGTTCCATCAGCCTTGCCATATTTTCTCAGCTGGCTACGATGGAGGGCAGGCAGTCAGTTGGCAGACTCACCTGAGGCCCTGCTTCCCAGACTGTGATAAAAAACCTCCCGCCTGCTTCAGCCCAAAGGGACGGCTTATGGTAAGGTAAAATCCCTGTGTGGGAAAGTTCCTGCCTAAGCCTCGCACAAGCACAAGCATATTGGTCATTGGTCAAAGACGTTCCCCACAAGTTTAACATGTTTGCCCCCGTCTAGCCTCCGAAGGCCGAGTTTACCTAGCTAGGAATCACACTTCAGGAAAGGTACTCAGGCTGCTGGTGACTGCAAGTTGTTTCACCAGGCAGCCCAAATCCAGTACACCCACTTGCATTTTCCAGGGGCAGAGGAAATGGTGTCAACTTACACGCCTCCAGCCTGGGAGGGGCAACATACACTTTCTGGATGGGAAGAGAGCCCATGCCTTCAGTGTGAAAGGCCGCTATGCCTCTTTGCTTTGGGTAGCCCAGGGGGAGCGTCAGCTCTGAAATGTTTCCAGAGGAGCAGAGTCAGAGAACCTTTGAAGCACAGAGCAGGTGCAGCCCAGAACAAAGACTGCTCTTGGCCTGAGAACACCCACTGCCCAGCGCTTCTTTTGGGTACACACGTGTAGAGGAAGAGTGTTGAATTCTGCTGCGTGATAACTTCTCTGGCCCACGTAGTGTGAGGGCAAGTAGAGTGGCCCTCCATCTCATCCCAGTTTCATGTGTCAGTTGTATAAGGCAAACTCCCTGCTTGAATCCCTCCGTGGCCTACCTAACCTCCAGAGAGAGATGGATGATTGGGACCCAGGGCTGGTATCTAGGTTAATGGTCTGTGCATCAGCTTCGCAGCTGTTCTCTCTAAGCGGGTCCCAACGGCGTTTTGGAAGAGTTTCCTGAGAGGGTCAGACACAGGAAATTAACCGACAGGCCCACGCAGATGCCAGTCCTCTCCAGCAACAACGCTCCCAGCCTCAGACACTTGGGTTCTCTTTGGTAAATGGAAGAACACTATGCTTGGAAGCTTCTTCCATCCAGTTTGAGAGTCGCACTTCCACTGCATCCTAGGATTCCAAGTGTTGCCCTGCCGTCACAGTTTCCAATTCTTAGGCCTATGACGGCAGAGTGTCTGGCAGTTCTGAAAGAGACCTTAGGAATGCCGGCGTTTTGGCTCCTTCCATCGAGAAACCAGCTCCTCCTGATCCTCTGTCGTTAGGTATTTCATGTTAGAATATCTCTAGGCGCCCTCTTTCCTCCTCCACGAAGTAAGACACCAACGGAATTGGCCTAAAGGGAAGAAGCCTTCTGAGCCTGGCAGAGAGGCAGACTCTGCCACTCAGCATTCCCACACGGCTGAGCCCAGGCTACGGACAGAGAGAGGGAGAAAGATAGCCGTAACCACGAGCTTTTCCTCAATAGAGTCTAGGCCTCACCTTTCAAGTCCACTTGAATTTCCTAGAGAAAGCACCAGGCGTCGCTGTGCTTTCCTGGGGCAGGAAACTTTGCTTTCGTTTTTTGGAGACACATTGTCTCAGGACTGCCCTACCCCAAGGACTCACGGTGTGCAGGCCGATTGGTTGAGATCAGCCCTTCTAGCTCTTTCCCGGATGACACCAACTGGGAAAAGAGCCGGTCAAATCCTGGAAACCGTGGTGCTTTTCCCTAGTCTACACAGGAAGAGCACTCTGAGGGAGACGAGCTGCTGACGCATGGTAGCAAAATCTCCTCTTCTGAAGCGAAACATTTCGGTGTAAGCGGGTTCCATAAGCTTGGGACCATTTTTTCAGCTGCCTAAATAATGGAGCCAGTCAGGTGGCAGCCTCCCCTCAAGCCCTGCTTCCCAGGCTGTGATACAGACACGCCCGCTGCTTCAGCCCAAAGGGACAGCTTATCGTAAGGTAAAAACCCTGAGTGGGACAGTTCCTGCTTAATCCCCGCCGCAAGCACAAGCATACTGCCATTGGTCAAAGGCTTTCCCCACAAGCTTAACACGTTTGCTCCCATCTAGCCTCCGAAGTCCGGGTGTACCTAGCTAGGAATCAAACATGAGGAATAGTACTCAGAGGGCTGGCGACTGCAAACTCTTTCACCAGGCAGCCCAAACCGAGTACACCTACTTATATTTTCCAAGGGCAGAACAAATGGTGTCAACTTACACGCCTCCAGCCCGGGAGGGGCGACATACACATTCTCCATGGGAATCAAGCCCATGCCTTCAGGGTGAAAGGCCTCTATGCCTCCATGCTTTGGCAGCCCAGGGATAGGGTCAGATCTGAAAGGCTTCCAAAAGAGCAGAGATAAAGAACCTTTGAACCGCAGAGCAGGTGCAGCCGAGAACAAGGACTGTTCTTGGCCTGAGAACACCCACTGCCCAGCGCTTCTTTTGGGTACACACGTGTAGAGGAAGAGTGTTGAATTCTGCTGCGTTATAACTTCTCTGACCCACGTAGTGTGAGGGCAAGTAGAGTGGCCCTCCATCTCATCCCAGTTTCATGTGTCAGTTATATAAGGCAAACTCCCTGCTTGAATCCCTCCGTGGCCTACCTAACCTCCAGAGAGAGATGGATGATTGGGACCAGGGCTGGTATCTAGGTTAATGGTCTGTGCATCAGCTTCGCAGCTGTTCTCTCTAAGCGGGTCCCAACGGCGTTTTGGAAGAGTTTCCTGAGAGGGTCAGACACAGGAAATTAACCGACAGGCCCACGCGGATGCCAGTCCTCTCCAGCAACAACGCTCCCAGCCTCAGACACTTGGGTTCTCTTTGGTAAATGGAAGAACACTATGCTTGGAAGCTTCTTCCATCCAGTTTGAGAGTCGCACTTCCACTGCATCCTAGGATTCCAAGTGTTGCCCTGCCGTCACAGTTTCCAATTCTTAGGCCTATGACGGCAGAGTGTCTGGCAGTTCTGAAAGAGACCTTAGGAATGCCGGCGTTTTGGCTCCTTCCATCGAGAAACCAGCTCCTCCGGATCCTCTGTCGTTAGGTATTTCATGTTAGAATATCTCTAGGCGCCCTCTTTCCTCCTCCACGAAGTAAGACACCAACGGAATTGGCCTAAAGGGAAGAAGCCTTCTGAGTCCGGCAGAGAGGCAGCCTCTCCCACTCAGCGTTCCCCCACGGCTGAGCCCAGGGTATGGGACCGAGAGAGGGAGAAAGACAGCCGTAACCCCGAGCTTCTCCACACTGTAGTATAGGCCTCACCCTCAAGCTCACGTCAGTTTCATAGAGAAAACGCCAGGCCTCGGTGTGCTTTCCTGTGGCAAGGAAACTTTGCTTTCATTCCTTAGGTGGCTCAGGACTGCCCTACCCGAAGGACTCAGGGTGTGCAGCCCTATTTGTTGAGATCAGCCCCTCTGGCTCTTTCTCGGATGAAACCAACTGGGCAAAGAGCCGTTCATAAGCTGGGGACCATGGGAGCTTTCCCTAGTCTACAGCAGAAGAGCACTCTGAGGGAGAGGTGCTGCTGACGTTTGGTAGCAAAATCTCCTATTCTGAAGAGAAACATTTCGTTGTAAGTGGGTTCCATCAGCCTTGCCATATTTTCTCAGCTGGCTACGATGGAGGGCAGGCAGTCAGTTGGCAGACTCACCTGAGGCCCTGCTTCCCAGACTGTGATAAAAAACCTCCCGCCTGCTTCAGCCCAAAGGGACGGCTTATGGTAAGGTAAAATCCCTGTGTGGGAAAGTTCCTGCCTAAGCCTCGCACAAGCACAAGCATATTGGTCATTGGTCAAAGACGTTCCCCACAAGTTTAACATGTTTGCCCCCGTCTAGCCTCCGAAGGCCGAGTTTACCTAGCTAGGAATCACACTTCAGGAAAGGTACTCAGGCTGCTGGTGACTGCAAGTTGTTTCACCAGGCAGCCCAAATCCAGTACACCCACTTGCATTTTCCAGGGGCAGAGGAAATGGTGTCAACTTACACGCCTCCAGCCTGGGAGGGGCAACATACACTTTCTGGATGGGAAGAGAGCCCATGCCTTCAGTGTGAAAGGCCGCTATGCCTCTTTGCTTTGGGTAGCCCAGGGGGAGCGTCAGCTCTGAAATATTTCCAGAGGAGCAGAGTCAGAGAACCTTTGAAGCACAGAGCAGGTGCAGCCCAGAACAAAGACTGCTCTTGGCCTGAGAACACCCACTGCCCAGCGCTTCTTTTGGGTACACACGTGTAGAGGAAGAGTGTTGAATTCTGCTGCGTGATAACTTCTCTGACCCACGTAGTGTGAGGGCAAGTAGAGTGGCCCTCCATCTCATCCCAGTTTCATGTGTCAGTTATATAAGGCAAACTCCCTGCTTGAATCCCTCCGTGGCCTACCTAACCTCCAGAGAGAGATGGATGATTGGGACCAGGGCTGGTATCTAGGTTAATGGTCTGTGCATCAGCTTCGCAGCTGTTCTCTCTAAGCGGGTCCCAATGGCGTTTTGGAAGAGTTTCCTGAGAGGGTCAGACACAGGAAATTAACCGACAGGCCCACGCGGATGCCAGTCCTCTCCAGCAACAACGCTCCCAGCCTCAGACACTTGGGTTCTCTTTGGTAAATGGAAGAACACTATGCTTGGAAGCTTCTTCCATCCAGTTTGAGAGTCGCACTTCCACTGCATCCTAGGATTCCAAGTGTTGCCCTGCCGTCACAGTTTCCAATTCTTAGGCCTATGACGGCCGAGTGTCTGGCAGTTCTGAAAGAGACCTTAGGAATGCCGGCGTTTTGGCTCCTTCCATCGAGAAACCAGCTCCTCCGGATCCTCTGTCGTTAGGTATTTCATGTTAGAATATCTCTAGGCGCCCTCTTTCCTCCTCCACGAAGTAAGACACCAACGGAATTGGCCTAAAGGGAAGAAGCCTTCTGAGTCCGGCAGAGAGGCAGCCTCTCCCACTCAGCGTTCCCCCACGGCTGAGCCCAGGGTATGGGACCGAGAGAGGGAGAAAGACAGCCGTAACCCCGAGCTTCTCCACACTGTAGTATAGGCCTCACCCTCAAGCTCACGTCAGTTTCATAGAGAAAACGCCAGGCCTCGGTGTGCTTTCCTGTGGCAAGGAAACTTTGCTTTCATTCCTTAGGTGGCTCAGGACTGCCCTACCCGAAGGACTCAGGGTGTGCAGCCCTATTTGTTGAGATCAGCCCCTCTGGCTCTTTCTCGGATGAAACCAACTGGGCAAAGAGCCGTTCATAAGCTGGGGACCATGGGAGCTTTCCCTAGTCTACAGCAGAAGAGCACTCTGAGGGAGAGGTGCTGCTGACGTTTGGTAGCAAAATCTCCTATTCTGAAGAGAAACATTTCGTTGTAAGTGGGTTCCATCAGCCTTGCCATATTTTCTCAGCTGGCTACGATGGAGGGCAGGCAGTCAGTTGGCAGACTCACCTGAGGCCCTGCTTCCCAGACTGTGATAAAAAACCTCCCGCCTGCTTCAGCCCAAAGGGACGGCTTATGGTAAGGTAAAATCCCTGTGTTGGAAAGTTCCTGCCTAAGCCTCGCACAAGCACAAGCATATTGGTCATTGGTCAAAGACGTTCCCCACAAGTTTAACATGTTTGCCCCCGTCTAGCCTCCGAAGGCCGAGTTTACCTAGCTAGGAATCACACTTCAGGAAAGGTACTCAGGCTGCTGGTGACTGCAAGTTGTTTCACCAGGCAGCCCAAATCCAGTACACCCACTTGCATTTTCCAGGGGCAGAGGAAATGGTGTCAACTTACACGCCTCCAGCCTGGGAGGGGCAACATACACTTTCTGGATGGGAAGAGAGCCCATGCCTTCAGTGTGAAAGGCCGCTATGCCTCTTTGCTTTGGGTAGCCCAGGGGGAGCGTCAGCTCTGAAATGTTTCCAGAGGAGCAGAGTCAGAGAACCTTTGAAGCACAGAGCAGGTGCAGCCCAGAACAAAGACTGCTCTTGGCCTGAGAACACCCACTGCCCAGCGCTTCTTTTGGGTACACACGTGTAGAGGAAGAGTGTTGAATTCTGCTGCGTGATAACTTCTCTGGCCCACGTAGTGTGAGGGCAAGTAGAGTGGCCCTCCATCTCATCCCAGTTTCATGTGTCAGTTGTATAAGGCAAACTCCCTGCTTGAATCCCTCCGTGGCCTACCTAACCTCCAGAGAGAGATGGATGATTGGGACCCAGGGCTGGTATCTAGGTTAATGGTCTGTGCATCAGCTTCGCAGCTGTTCTCTCTAAGCGGGTCCCAACGGCGTTTTGGAAGAGTTTCCTGAGAGGGTCAGACACAGGAAATTAACCGACAGGCCCACGCGGATGCCAGTTCTCTCCAGCAACAACGCTCCCAGCCTCAGACACTTGGGTTCTCTTTGGTAAATGGAAGAACACTATGCTTGGAAGCTTCTTCCATCCAGTTTGAGAGTCGCACTTCCACTGCTTCCTAGGATTCCAAGTGTTGCCCTGCCGTCACAGTTTCCAATTCTTAGGCCTATGACGGCAGAGTGTCTGGCAGTTCTGAAAGAGACCTTAGGAATGCAGGTGTTTTGGCTCCTTCCACCGAGATACCAGCTCCTCCGGATCCTCTGTCGTTAGGTATTTCATGTTAGAGTATCTCGAGGCGCCCTCTTTCCTCCTTCACGAAGTAAGACACAAACAGAATTGCCCTAAAGGGAAGAAGCCTTCTGAGCCTGGCAGAGAGGCAGACTCTGCCACTCAGCATTCCCACACGGCTGAGGCCAGGCTACGGACAGAGAGAGGGAGAAAGATAGCCGTAACCACGAGCTTTTCCTCAACAGAGTCTAGGCCTCACCTTTCAAGTCCACTTGAATTTCCTAGAGAAAGCACCAGGCGTCGCTGTGCTTTCCTGGGGCAGGAAACTTTGCTTTCGTTTTTTGGAGACACATTGTCTCAGGACTGCCCTACCCCAAGGACTCACGGTGTGCAGGCCGATTGGTTGAGATCAGCCCTTCTAGCTCTTTCCCGGATGACACCAACTGGGAAAAGAGCCGGTCAAATCCTGGAAACCGTGGTGCTTTTCCCTAGTCTACACAGGAAGAGCACTCTGAGGGAGACGAGCTGCTGACGCATGGTAGCAAAATCTCCTCTTCTGAAGCGAAACATTTCGGTGTAAGCGGGTTCCATAAGCTTGGGACCATTTTTTCAGCTGCCTAAATAATGGAGCCAGTCAGGTGGCAGCCTCCCCTCAAGCCCTGCTTCCCAGGCTGTGATACAGACACGCCCGCTGCTTCAGCCCAAAGGGACAGCTTATCGTAAGGTAAAAACCCTGAGTGGGACAGTTCCTGCTTAATCCCCGCCGCAAGCACAAGCATACTGCCATTGGTCAAAGGCTTTCCCCACAAGCTTAACACGTTTGCTCCCATCTAGCCTCCGAAGTCCGGGTGTACCTAGCTAGGAATCAAACATGAGGAATAGTACTCAGAGGGCTGGCGACTGCAAACTCTTTCACCAGGCAGCCCAAACCGAGTACACCTACTTATATTTTCCAAGGGCAGAACAAATGGTGTCAACTTACACGCCTCCAGCCCGGGAGGGGCGACATACACATTCTCCATGGGAATCAAGCCCATGCCTTCAGGGTGAAAGGCCTCTATGCCTCCATGCTTTGGCAGCCCAGGGATAGGGTCAGATCTGAAAGGCTTCCAAAAGAGCAGAGATAAAGAACCTTTGAACCGCAGAGCAGGTGCAGCCGAGAACAAGGACTGCTCTTGGCCTGAGAACACCCACTGCCCAGCGCTTCTTTTGGGTACACACGTGTAGAGGAAGAGTGTTGAATTCTGCTGCGTGATAACTTCTCTGACCCACGTAGTGTGAGGGCAAGTAGAGTGGCCCTCCATCTCATCCCAGTTTCATGTGTCAGTTATATAAGGCAAACTCCCTGCTTGAATCCCTCCGTGGCCTACCTAACCTCCAGAGAGAGATGGATGATTGGGACCAGGGCTGGTATCTAGGTTAATGGTCTGTGCATCAGCTTCGCAGCTGTTCTCTCTAAGCGGGTCCCAACGGCGTTTTGGAAGAGTTTCCTGAGAGGGTCAGACACAGGAAATTAACCGACAGGCCCACGCAGATGCCAGTCCTCTCCAGCAACAACGCTCCCAGCCTCAGACACTTGGGTTCTCTTTGGTAAATGGAAGAACACTATGCTTGGAAGCTTCTTCCATCCAGTTTGAGAGTCGCACTTCCACTGCATCCTAGGATTCCAAGTGTTGCCCTGCCGTCACAGTTTCCAATTCTTAGGCCTATGACGGCAGAGTGTCTGGCAGTTCTGAAAGAGACCTTAGGAATGCCGGCGTTTTGGCTCCTTCCATCGAGAAACCAGCTCCTCCTGATCCTCTGTCGTTAGGTATTTCATGTTAGAATATCTCTAGGCGCCCTCTTTCCTCCTCCACGAAGTAAGACACCAACGGAATTGGCCTAAAGGGAAGAAGCCTTCTGAGTCCGGCAGAGAGGCAGCCTCTCCCACTCAGCGTTCCCCCACGGCTGAGCCCAGGGTATGGGACCGAGAGAGGGAGAAAGACAGCCGTAACCCCGAGCTTCTCCACACTGTAGTATAGGCCTCACCCTCAAGCTCACGTCAGTTTCATAGAGAAAACGCCAGGCCTCGGTGTGCTTTCCTGTGGCAAGGAAACTTTGCTTTCATTCCTTAGGTGGCTCAGGACTGCCCTACCCGAAGGACTCAGGGTGTGCAGCCCTATTTGTTGAGATCAGCCCCTCTGGCTCTTTCTCGGATGAAACCAACTGGGCAAAGAGCCGTTCATAAGCTGGGGACCATGGGAGCTTTCCCTAGTCTACAGCAGAAGAGCACTCTGAGGGAGAGGTGCTGCTGACGTTTGGTAGCAAAATCTCCTATTCTGAAGAGAAACATTTCGTTGTAAGTGGGTTCCATCAGCCTTGCCATATTTTCTCAGCTGGCTACGATGGAGGGCAGGCAGTCAGTTGGCAGACTCACCTGAGGCCCTGCTTCCCAGACTGTGATAAAAAACCTCCCGCCTGCTTCAGCCCAAAGGGACGGCTTATGGTAAGGTAAAATCCCTGTGTGGGAAAGTTCCTGCCTAAGCCTCGCACAAGCACAAGCATATTGGTCATTGGTCAAAGACGTTCCCCACAAGTTTAACATGTTTGCCCCCGTCTAGCCTCCGAAGGCCGAGTTTACCTAGCTAGGAATCACACTTCAGGAAAGGTACTCAGGCTGCTGGTGACTGCAAGTTGTTTCACCAGGCAGCCCAAATCCAGTACACCCACTTGCATTTTCCAGGGGCAGAGGAAATGGTGTCAACTTACACGCCTCCAGCCTGGGAGGGGCAACATACACTTTCTGGATGGGAAGAGAGCCCATGCCTTCAGTGTGAAAGGCCGCTATGCCTCTTTGCTTTGGGTAGCCCAGGGGGAGCGTCAGCTCTGAAATGTTTCCAGAGGAGCAGAGTCAGAGAACCTTTGAAGCACAGAGCAGGTGCAGCCCAGAACAAAGACTGCTCTTGGCCTGAGAACACCCACTGCCCAGCGCTTCTTTTGGGTACACACGTGTAGAGGAAGAGTGTTGAATTCTGCTGCGTGATAACTTCTCTGGCCCACGTAGTGTGAGGGCAAGTAGAGTGGCCCTCCATCTCATCCCAGTTTCATGTGTCAGTTATATAAGGCAAACTCCCTGCTTGAATCCCTCCGTGGCCTACCTAACCTCCAGAGAGAGATGGATGATTGGGACCAGGGCTGGTATCTAGGTTAATGGTCTGTGCATCAGCTTCGCAGCTGTTCTCTCTAAGCGGGTCCCAACGGCGTTTTGGAAGAGTTTCCTGAGAGGGTCAGACACAGGAAATTAACCGACAGGCCCACGCAGATGCCAGTCCTCTCCAGCAACAACGCTCCCAGCCTCAGACACTTGGGTTCTCTTTGGTAAATGGAAGAACACTATGCTTGGAAGCTTCTTCCATCCAGTTTGAGAGTCGCACTTCCACTGCATCCTAGGATTCCAAGTGTTGCCCTGCCGTCACAGTTTCCAATTCTTAGGCCTATGACGGCAGAGTGTCTGGCAGTTCTGAAAGAGACCTTAGGAATGCCGGCGTTTTGGCTCCTTCCATCGAGAAACCAGCTCCTCCGGATCCTCTGTCGTTAGGTATTTCATGTTAGAATATCTCTAGGCGCCCTCTTTCCTCCTCCACGAAGTAAGACACCAACGGAATTGGCCTAAAGGGAAGAAGCCTTCTGAGTCCGGCAGAGAGGCAGCCTCTCCCACTCAGCGTTCCCCCACGGCTGAGCCCAGGGTATGGGACCGAGAGAGGGAGAAAGACAGCCGTAACCCCGAGCTTCTCCACACTGTAGTATAGGCCTCACCCTCAAGCTCACGTCAGTTTCATAGAGAAAACGCCAGGCCTCGGTGTGCTTTCCTGTGGCAAGGAAACTTTGCTTTCATTCCTTAGGTGGCTCAGGACTGCCCTACCCGAAGGACTCAGGGTGTGCAGCCCTATTTGTTGAGATCAGCCCCTCTGGCTCTTTCTCGGATGAAACCAACTGGGCAAAGAGCCGTTCATAAGCTGGGGACCATGGGAGCTTTCCCTAGTCTACAGCAGAAGAGCACTCTGAGGGAGAGGTGCTGCTGACGTTTGGTAGCAAAATCTCCTATTCTGAAGAGAAACATTTCGTTGTAAGTGGGTTCCATCAGCCTTGCCATATTTTCTCAGCTGGCTACGATGGAGGGCAGGCAGTCAGTTGGCAGACTCACCTGAGGCCCTGCTTCCCAGACTGTGATAAAAAACCTCCCGCCTGCTTCAGCCCAAAGGGACGGCTTATGGTAAGGTAAAATCCCTGTGTGGGAAAGTTCCTGCCTAAGCCTCGCACAAGCACAAGCATATTGGTCATTGGTCAAAGACGTTCCCCACAAGTTTAACATGTTTGCCCCCGTCTAGCCTCCGAAGGCCGAGTTTACCTAGCTAGGAATCACACTTCAGGAAAGGTACTCAGGCTGCTGGTGACTGCAAGTTGTTTCACCAGGCAGCCCAAATCCAGTACACCCACTTGCATTTTCCAGGGGCAGAGGAA
Source organism: Balaenoptera acutorostrata (assembly GCF_949987535.1). Lineage (NCBI taxonomy): Eukaryota > Metazoa > Chordata > Mammalia > Artiodactyla > Balaenopteridae > Balaenoptera > Balaenoptera acutorostrata. The sequence continues at coordinate 33,445,503 of NC_080076.1, read as the reverse complement.
ATGGTGTCAACTTACACGCCTCCAGCCTGGGAGGGGCAACATACACTTTCTGGATGGGAAGAGAGCCCATGCCTTCAGTGTGAAAGGCTGCTATGCCTCTTTGCTTTGGGTAGCCCAGGGGGAGCGTCAGCTCTGAAATGTTTCCAGAGGAGCAGAGTCAGAGAACCTTTGAAGCACAGAGCAGGTGCAGCCCAGAACAAAGACTGCTCTTGGCCTGAGAACACCCACTGCCCAGCGCTTCTTTTGGGTACACACGTGTAGAGGAAGAGTGTTGAATTCTGCTGCGTGATAACTTCTCTGGCCCACGTAGTGTGAGGGCAAGTAGAGTGGCCCTCCATCTCATCCCAGTTTCATGTGTCAGTTGTATAAGGCAAACTCCCTGCTTGAATCCCTCCGTGGCCTACCTAACCTCCAGAGAGAGATGGATGATTGGGACCCAGGGCTGGTATCTAGGTTAATGGTCTGTGCATCAGCTTCGCAGCTGTTCTCTCTAAGCGGGTCCCAACGGCGTTTTGGAAGAGTTTCCTGAGAGGGTCAGACACAGGAAATTAACCGACAGGCCCACGCGGATGCCAGTTCTCTCCAGCAACAACGCTCCCAGCCTCAGACACTTGGGTTCTCTTTGGTAAATGGAAGAACACTATGCTTGGAAGCTTCTTCCATCCAGTTTGAGAGTCGCACTTCCACTGCTTCCTAGGATTCCAAGTGTTGCCCTGCCGTCACAGTTTCCAATTCTTAGGCCTATGACGGCAGAGTGTCTGGCAGTTCTGAAAGAGACCTTAGGAATGCAGGTGTTTTGGCTCCTTCCACCGAGATACCAGCTCCTCCGGATCCTCTGTCGTTAGGTATTTCATGTTAGAGTATCTCGAGGCGCCCTCTTTCCTCCTTCACGAAGTAAGACACAAACAGAATTGCCCTAAAGGGAAGAAGCCTTCTGAGCCTGGCAGAGAGGCAGACTCTGCCACTCAGCATTCCCACACGGCTGAGCCCAGGCTACGGACAGAGAGAGGGAGAAAGATAGCCGTAACCACGAGCTTTTCCTCAATAGAGTCTAGGCCTCACCTTTCAAGTCCACTTGAATTTCCTAGAGAAAGCACCAGGCGTCGCTGTGCTTTCCTGGGGCAGGAAACTTTGCTTTCGTTTTTTGGAGACACATTGTCTCAGGACTGCCCTACCCCAAGGACTCACGGTGTGCAGGCCGATTGGTTGAGATCAGCCCTTCTAGCTCTTTCCCGGATGACACCAACTGGGAAAAGAGCCGGTCAAATCCTGGAAACCGTGGTGCTTTTCCCTAGTCTACACAGGAAGAGCACTCTGAGGGAGACGAGCTGCTGACGCATGGTAGCAAAATCTCCTCTTCTGAAGCGAAACATTTCGGTGTAAGCGGGTTCCATAAGCTTGGGACCATTTTTTCAGCTGCCTAAATAATGGAGCCAGTCAGGTGGCAGCCTCCCCTCAAGCCCTGCTTCCCAGGCTGTGATACAGACACGCCCGCTGCTTCAGCCCAAAGGGACAGCTTATCGTAAGGTAAAAACCCTGAGTGGGACAGTTCCTGCTTAATCCCCGCCGCAAGCACAAGCATACTGCCATTGGTCAAAGGCTTTCCCCACAAGCTTAACACGTTTGCTCCCATCTAGCCTCCGAAGTCCGGGTTTACCTAGCTAGGAATCAAACATGAGGAATAGTACTCAGAGGGCTGGCGACTGCAAACTCTTTCACCAGGCAGCCCAAACCGAGTACACCTACTTATATTTTCCAAGGGCAGAACAAATGGTGTCAACTTACACGCCTCCAGCCCGGGAGGGGCGACATACACATTCTCCATGGGAATCAAGCCCATGCCTTCAGGGTGAAAGGCCTCTATGCCTCCATGCTTTGGCAGCCCAGGGATAGGGTCAGATCTGAAAGGCTTCCAAAAGAGCAGAGATAAAGAACCTTTGAACCGCAGAGCAGGTGCAGCCGAGAACAAGGACTGCTCTTGGCCTGAGAACACCCACTGCCCAGCGCTTCTTTTGGGTACACACGTGTAGAGGAAGAGTGTTGAATTCTGCTGCGTGATAACTTCTCTGGCCCACGTAGTGTGAGGGCAAGTAGAGTGGCCCTCCATCTCATCCCAGTTTCATGTGTCAGTTGTATAAGGCAAACTCCCTGCTTGAATCCCTCCGTGGCCTACCTAACCTCCAGAGAGAGATGGATGATTGGGACCCAGGGCTGGTATCTAGGTTAATGGTCTGTGCATCAGCTTCGCAGCTGTTCTCTCTAAGCGGGTCCCAACGGCGTTTTGGAAGAGTTTCCTGAGAGGGTCAGACACAGGAAATTAACCGACAGGCCCACGCGGATGCCAGTCCTCTCCAGCAACAACGCTCCCAGCCTCAGACACTTGGGTTCTCTTTGGTAAATGGAAGAACACTATGCTTGGAAGCTTCTTCCATCCAGTTTGAGAGTCGCACTTCCACTGCATCCTAGGATTCCAAGTGTTGCCCTGCCGTCACAGTTTCCAATTCTTAGGCCTATGACGGCAGAGTGTCTGGCAGTTCTGAAAGAGACCTTAGGAATGCCGGCGTTTTGGCTCCTTCCATCGAGAAACCAGCTCCTCCTGATCCTCTGTCGTTAGGTATTTCATGTTAGAATATCTCTAGGCGCCCTCTTTCCTCCTCCACGAAGTAAGACACCAACGGAATTGGCCTAAAGGGAAGAAGCCTTCTGAGTCCGGCAGAGAGGCAGCCTCTCCCACTCAGCGTTCCCCCACGGCTGAGCCCAGGGTATGGGACCGAGAGAGGGAGAAAGACAGCCGTAACCCCGAGCTTCTCCACACTGTAGTATAGGCCTCACCCTCAAGCTCACGTCAGTTTCATAGAGAAAACGCCAGGCCTCGGTGTGCTTTCCTGTGGCAAGGAAACTTTGCTTTCATTCCTTAGGTGGCTCAGGACTGCCCTACCCGAAGGACTCAGGGTGTGCAGCCCTATTTGTTGAGATCAGCCCCTCTGGCTCTTTCTCGGATGAAACCAACTGGGCAAAGAGCCGTTCATAAGCTGGGGACCATGGGAGCTTTCCCTAGTCTACAGCAGAAGAGCACTCTGAGGGAGAGGTGCTGCTGACGTTTGGTAGCAAAATCTCCTATTCTGAAGAGAAACATTTCGTTGTAAGTGGGTTCCATCAGCCTTGCCATATTTTCTCAGCTGGCTACGATGGAGGGCAGGCAGTCAGTTGGCAGACTCACCTGAGGCCCTGCTTCCCAGACTGTGATAAAAAACCTCCCGCCTGCTTCAGCCCAAAGGGACGGCTTATGGTAAGGTAAAATCCCTGTGTGGGAAAGTTCCTGCCTAAGCCTCGCACAAGCACAAGCATATTGGTCATTGGTCAAAGACGTTCCCCACAAGTTTAACATGTTTGCCCCCGTCTAGCCTCCGAAGGCCGAGTTTACCTAGCTAGGAATCACACTTCAGGAAAGGTACTCAGGCTGCTGGTGACTGCAAGTTGTTTCACCAGGCAGCCCAAATCCAGTACACCCACTTGCATTTTCCAGGGGCAGAGGAAATGGTGTCAACTTACACGCCTCCAGCCTGGGAGGGGCAACATACACTTTCTGGATGGGAAGAGAGCCCATGCCTTCAGTGTGAAAGGCCGCTATGCCTCTTTGCTTTGGGTAGCCCAGGGGGAGCGTCAGCTCTGAAATGTTTCCAGAGGAGCAGAGTCAGAGAACCTTTGAAGCACAGAGCAGGTGCAGCCCAGAACAAAGACTGCTCTTGGCCTGAGAACACCCACTGCCCAGCGCTTCTTTTGGGTACACACGTGTAGAGGAAGAGTGTTGAATTCTGCTGCGTGATAACTTCTCTGGCCCACGTAGTGTGAGGGCAAGTAGAGTGGCCCTCCATCTCATCCCAGTTTCATGTGTCAGTTGTATAAGGCAAACTCCCTGCTTGAATCCCTCCGTGGCCTACCTAACCTCCAGAGAGAGATGGATGATTGGGACCCAGGGCTGGTATCTAGGTTAATGGTCTGTGCATCAGCTTCGCAGCTGTTCTCTCTAAGCGGGTCCCAACGGCGTTTTGGAAGAGTTTCCTGAGAGGGTCAGACACAGGAAATTAACCGACAGGCCCACGCGGATGCCAGTTCTCTCCAGCAACAACGCTCCCAGCCTCAGACACTTGGGTTCTCTTTGGTAAATGGAAGAACACTATGCTTGGAAGCTTCTTCCATCCAGTTTGAGAGTCGCACTTCCACTGCTTCCTAGGATTCCAAGTGTTGCCCTGCCGTCACAGTTTCCAATTCTTAGGCCTATGACGGCAGAGTGTCTGGCAGTTCTGAAAGAGACCTTAGGAATGCAGGTGTTTTGGCTCCTTCCACCGAGATACCAGCTCCTCCGGATCCTCTGTCGTTAGGTATTTCATGTTAGAGTATCTCGAGGCGCCCTCTTTCCTCCTTCACGAAGTAAGACACAAACAGAATTGCCCTAAAGGGAAGAAGCCTTCTGAGCCTGGCAGAGAGGCAGACTCTGCCACTCAGCATTCCCACACGGCTGAGCCCAGGCTACGGACAGAGAGAGGGAGAAAGATAGCCGTAACCACGAGCTTTTCCTCAATAGAGTCTAGGCCTCACCTTTCAAGTCCACTTGAATTTCCTAGAGAAAGCACCAGGCGTCGCTGTGCTTTCCTGGGGCAGGAAACTTTGCTTTCGTTTTTTGGAGACACATTGTCTCAGGACTGCCCTACCCCAAGGACTCACGGTGTGCAGGCCGATTGGTTGAGATCAGCCCTTCTAGCTCTTTCCCGGATGACACCAACTGGGAAAAGAGCCGGTCAAATCCTGGAAACCGTGGTGCTTTTCCCTAGTCTACACAGGAAGAGCACTCTGAGGGAGACGAGCTGCTGACGCATGGTAGCAAAATCTCCTCTTCTGAAGCGAAACATTTCGGTGTAAGCGGGTTCCATAAGCTTGGGACCATTTTTTCAGCTGCCTAAATAATGGAGCCAGTCAGGTGGCAGCCTCCCCTCAAGCCCTGCTTCCCAGGCTGTGATACAGACACGCCCGCTGCTTCAGCCCAAAGGGACAGCTTATCGTAAGGTAAAAACCCTGAGTGGGACAGTTCCTGCTTAATCCCCGCCGCAAGCACAAGCATACTGCCATTGGTCAAAGGCTTTCCCCACAAGCTTAACACGTTTGCTCCCATCTAGCCTCCGAAGTCCGGGTTTACCTAGCTAGGAATCAAACATGAGGAATAGTACTCAGAGGGCTGGCGACTGCAAACTCTTTCACCAGGCAGCCCAAACCGAGTACACCTACTTATATTTTCCAAGGGCAGAACAAATGGTGTCAACTTACACGCCTCCAGCCCGGGAGGGGCGACATACACATTCTCCATGGGAATCAAGCCCATGCCTTCAGGGTGAAAGGCCTCTATGCCTCCATGCTTTGGCAGCCCAGGGATAGGGTCAGATCTGAAAGGCTTCCAAAAGAGCAGAGATAAAGAACCTTTGAACCGCAGAGCAGGTGCAGCCGAGAACAAGGACTGCTCTTGGCCTGAGAACACCCACTGCCCAGCGCTTCTTTTGGGTACACACGTGTAGAGGAAGAGTGTTGAATTCTGCTGCGTGATAACTTCTCTGGCCCACGTAGTGTGAGGGCAAGTAGAGTGGCCCTCCATCTCATCCCAGTTTCATGTGTCAGTTGTATAAGGCAAACTCCCTGCTTGAATCCCTCCGTGGCCTACCTAACCTCCAGAGAGAGATGGATGATTGGGACCCAGGGCTGGTATCTAGGTTAATGGTCTGTGCATCAGCTTCGCAGCTGTTCTCTCTAAGCGGGTCCCAACGGCGTTTTGGAAGAGTTTCCTGAGAGGGTCAGACACAGGAAATTAACCGACAGGCCCACGCGGATGCCAGTCCTCTCCAGCAACAACGCTCCCAGCCTCAGACACTTGGGTTCTCTTTGGTAAATGGAAGAACACTATGCTTGGAAGCTTCTTCCATCCAGTTTGAGAGTCGCACTTCCACTGCATCCTAGGATTCCAAGTGTTGCCCTGCCGTCACAGTTTCCAATTCTTAGGCCTATGACGGCAGAGTGTCTGGCAGTTCTGAAAGAGACCTTAGGAATGCCGGCGTTTTGGCTCCTTCCATCGAGAAACCAGCTCCTCCGGATCCTCTGTCGTTAGGTATTTCATGTTAGAATATCTCTAGGCGCCCTCTTTCCTCCTCCACGAAGTAAGACACCAACGGAATTGGCCTAAAGGGAAGAAGCCTTCTGAGTCCGGCAGAGAGGCAGCCTCTCCCACTCAGCGTTCCCCCACGGCTGAGCCCAGGGTATGGGACCGAGAGAGGGAGAAAGACAGCCGTAACCCCGAGCTTCTCCACACTGTAGTATAGGCCTCACCCTCAAGCTCACGTCAGTTTCATAGAGAAAACGCCAGGCCTCGGTGTGCTTTCCTGTGGCAAGGAAACTTTGCTTTCATTCCTTAGGTGGCTCAGGACTGCCCTACCCGAAGGACTCAGGGTGTGCAGCCCTATTTGTTGAGATCAGCCCCTCTGGCTCTTTCTCGGATGAAACCAACTGGGCAAAGAGCCGTTCATAAGCTGGGGACCATGGGAGCTTTCCCTAGTCTACAGCAGAAGAGCACTCTGAGGGAGAGGTGCTGCTGACGTTTGGTAGCAAAATCTCCTATTCTGAAGAGAAACATTTCGTTGTAAGTGGGTTCCATCAGCCTTGCCATATTTTCTCAGCTGGCTACGATGGAGGGCAGGCAGTCAGTTGGCAGACTCACCTGAGGCCCTGCTTCCCAGACTGTGATAAAAAACCTCCCGCCTGCTTCAGCCCAAAGGGACGGCTTATGGTAAGGTAAAATCCCTGTGTGGGAAAGTTCCTGCCTAAGCCTCGCACAAGCACAAGCATATTGGTCATTGGTCAAAGACGTTCCCCACAAGTTTAACATGTTTGCCCCCGTCTAGCCTCCGAAGGCCGAGTTTACCTAGCTAGGAATCACACTTCAGGAAAGGTACTCAGGCTGCTGGTGACTGCAAGTTGTTTCACCAGGCAGCCCAAATCCAGTACACCCACTTGCATTTTCCAGGGGCAGAGGAAATGGTGTCAACTTACACGCCTCCAGCCTGGGAGGGGCAACATACACTTTCTGGATGGGAAGAGAGCCCATGCCTTCAGTGTGAAAGGCCGCTATGCCTCTTTGCTTTGGGTAGCCCAGGGGGAGCGTCAGCTCTGAAATGTTTCCAGAGGAGCAGAGTCAGAGAACCTTTGAAGCACAGAGCAGGTGCAGCCCAGAACAAAGACTGCTCTTGGCCTGAGAACACCCACTGCCCAGCGCTTCTTTTGGGTACACACGTGTAGAGGAAGAGTGTTGAATTCTGCTGCGTGATAACTTCTCTGGCCCACGTAGTGTGAGGGCAAGTAGAGTGGCCCTCCATCTCATCCCAGTTTCATGTGTCAGTTGTATAAGGCAAACTCCCTGCTTGAATCCCTCCGTGGCCTACCTAACCTCCAGAGAGAGATGGATGATTGGGACCCAGGGCTGGTATCTAGGTTAATGGTCTGTGCATCAGCTTCGCAGCTGTTCTCTCTAAGCGGGTCCCAACGGCGTTTTGGAAGAGTTTCCTGAGAGGGTCAGACACAGGAAATTAACCGACAGGCCCACGCGGATGCCAGTTCTCTCCAGCAACAACGCTCCCAGCCTCAGACACTTGGGTTCTCTTTGGTAAATGGAAGAACACTATGCTTGGAAGCTTCTTCCATCCAGTTTGAGAGTCGCACTTCCACTGCTTCCTAGGATTCCAAGTGTTGCCCTGCCCTCACAGTTTCCAATTCTTAGGCCTATGACGGCAGAGTGTCTGGCAGTTCTGAAAGAGACCTTAGGAATGCAGGTGTTTTGGCTCCTTCCACCGAGATACCAGCTCCTCCGGATCCTCTGTCGTTAGGTATTTCATGTTAGAGTATCTCGAGGCGCCCTCTTTCCTCCTTCACGAAGTAAGACACAAACAGAATTGCCCTAAAGGGAAGAAGCCTTCTGAGCCTGGCAGAGAGGCAGACTCTGCCACTCAGCATTCCCACACGGCTGAGCCCAGGCTACGGACAGAGAGAGGGAGAAAGATAGCCGTAACCACGAGCTTTTCCTCAATAGAGTCTAGGCCTCACCTTTCAAGTCCACTTGAATTTCCTAGAGAAAGCACCAGGCGTCGCTGTGCTTTCCTGGGGCAGGAAACTTTGCTTTCGTTTTTTGGAGACACATTGTCTCAGGACTGCCCTACCCCAAGGACTCACGGTGTGCAGGCCGATTGGTTGAGATCAGCCCTTCTAGCTCTTTCCCGGATGACACCAACTGGGAAAAGAGCCGGTCAAATCCTGGAAACCGTGGTGCTTTTCCCTAGTCTACACAGGAAGAGCACTCTGAGGGAGACGAGCTGCTGACGCATGGTAGCAAAATCTCCTCTTCTGAAGCGAAACATTTCGGTGTAAGCGGGTTCCATAAGCTTGGGACCATTTTTTCAGCTGCCTAAATAATGGAGCCAGTCAGGTGGCAGCCTCCCCTCAAGCCCTGCTTCCCAGGCTGTGATACAGACACGCCCGCTGCTTCAGCCCAAAGGGACAGCTTATCGTAAGGTAAAAACCCTGAGTGGGACAGTTCCTGCTTAATCCCCGCCGCAAGCACAAGCATACTGCCATTGGTCAAAGGCTTTCCCCACAAGCTTAACACGTTTGCTCCCATCTAGCCTCCGAAGTCCGGGTTTACCTAGCTAGGAATCAAACATGAGGAATAGTACTCAGAGGGCTGGCGACTGCAAACTCTTTCACCAGGCAGCCCAAACCGAGTACACCTACTTATATTTTCCAAGGGCAGAACAAATGGTGTCAACTTACACGCCTCCAGCCCGGGAGGGGCGACATACACATTCTCCATGGGAATCAAGCCCATGCCTTCAGGGTGAAAGGCCTCTATGCCTCCATGCTTTGGCAGCCCAGGGATAGGGTCAGATCTGAAAGGCTTCCAAAAGAGCAGAGATAAAGAACCTTTGAACCGCAGAGCAGGTGCAGCCGAGAACAAGGACTGCTCTTGGCCTGAGAACACCCACTGCCCAGCGCTTCTTTTGGGTACACACGTGTAGAGGAAGAGTGTTGAATTCTGCTGCGTGATAACTTCTCTGGCCCACGTAGTGTGAGGGCAAGTAGAGTGGCCCTCCATCTCATCCCAGTTTCATGTGTCAGTTGTATAAGGCAAACTCCCTGCTTGAATCCCTCCGTGGCCTACCTAACCTCCAGAGAGAGATGGATGATTGGGACCCAGGGCTGGTATCTAGGTTAATGGTCTGTGCATCAGCTTCGCAGCTGTTCTCTCTAAGCGGGTCCCAACGGCGTTTTGGAAGAGTTTCCTGAGAGGGTCAGACACAGGAAATTAACCGACAGGCCCACGCGGATGCCAGTCCTCTCCAGCAACAACGCTCCCAGCCTCAGACACTTGGGTTCTCTTTGGTAAATGGAAGAACACTATGCTTGGAAGCTTCTTCCATCCAGTTTGAGAGTCGCACTTCCACTGCATCCTAGGATTCCAAGTGTTGCCCTGCCGTCACAGTTTCCAATTCTTAGGCCTATGACGGCAGAGTGTCTGGCAGTTCTGAAAGAGACCTTAGGAATGCCGGCGTTTTGGCTCCTTCCATCGAGAAACCAGCTCCTCCGGATCCTCTGTCGTTAGGTATTTCATGTTAGAATATCTCTAGGCGCCCTCTTTCCTCCTCCACGAAGTAAGACACCAACGGAATTGGCCTAAAGGGAAGAAGCCTTCTGAGTCCGGCAGAGAGGCAGCCTCTCCCACTCAGCGTTCCCCCACGGCTGAGCCCAGGGTATGGGACCGAGAGAGGGAGAAAGACAGCCGTAACCCCGAGCTTCTCCACACTGTAGTATAGGCCTCACCCTCAAGCTCACGTCAGTTTCATAGAGAAAACGCCAGGCCTCGGTGTGCTTTCCTGTGGCAAGGAAACTTTGCTTTCATTCCTTAGGTGGCTCAGGACTGCCCTACCCGAAGGACTCAGGGTGTGCAGCCCTATTTGTTGAGATCAGCCCCTCTGGCTCTTTCTCGGATGAAACCAACTGGGCAAAGAGCCGTTCATAAGCTGGGGACCATGGGAGCTTTCCCTAGTCTACAGCAGAAGAGCACTCTGAGGGAGAGGTGCTGCTGACGTTTGGTAGCAAAATCTCCTATTCTGAAGAGAAACATTTCGTTGTAAGTGGGTTCCATCAGCCTTGCCATATTTTCTCAGCTGGCTACGATGGAGGGCAGGCAGTCAGTTGGCAGACTCACCTGAGGCCCTGCTTCCCAGACTGTGATAAAAAACCTCCCGCCTGCTTCAGCCCAAAGGGACGGCTTATGGTAAGGTAAAATCCCTGTGTGGGAAAGTTCCTGCCTAAGCCTCGCACAAGCACAAGCATATTGGTCATTGGTCAAAGACGTTCCCCACAAGTTTAACATGTTTGCCCCCGTCTAGCCTCCGAAGGCCGAGTTTACCTAGCTAGGAATCACACTTCAGGAAAGGTACTCAGGCTGCTGGTGACTGCAAGTTGTTTCACCAGGCAGCCCAAATCCAGTACACCCACTTGCATTTTCCAGGGGCAGAGGAAATGGTGTCAACTTACACGCCTCCAGCCTGGGAGGGGCAACATACACTTTCTGGATGGGAAGAGAGCCCATGCCTTCAGTGTGAAAGGCCGCTATGCCTCTTTGCTTTGGGTAGCCCAGGGGGAGCGTCAGCTCTGAAATGTTTCCAGAGGAGCAGAGTCAGAGAACCTTTGAAGCACAGAGCAGGTGCAGCCCAGAACAAAGACTGCTCTTGGCCTGAGAACACCCACTGCCCAGCGCTTCTTTTGGGTACACACGTGTAGAGGAAGAGTGTTGAATTCTGCTGCGTGATAACTTCTCTGGCCCACGTAGTGTGAGGGCAAGTAGAGTGGCCCTCCATCTCATCCCAGTTTCATGTGTCAGTTGTATAAGGCAAACTCCCTGCTTGAATCCCTCCGTGGCCTACCTAACCTCCAGAGAGAGATGGATGATTGGGACCCAGGGCTGGTATCTAGGTTAATGGTCTGTGCATCAGCTTCGCAGCTGTTCTCTCTAAGCGGGTCCCAACGGCGTTTTGGAAGAGTTTCCTGAGAGGGTCAGACACAGGAAATTAACCGACAGGCCCACGCGGATGCCAGTTCTCTCCAGCAACAACGCTCCCAGCCTCAGACACTTGGGTTCTCTTTGGTAAATGGAAGAACACTATGCTTGGAAGCTTCTTCCATCCAGTTTGAGAGTCGCACTTCCACTGCTTCGTAGGATTCCAAGTGTTGCCCTGCCCTCACAGTTTCCAATTCTTAGGCCTATGACGGCAGAGTGTCTGGCAGTTCTGAAAGAGACCTTAGGAATGCAGGTGTTTTGGCTCCTTCCACCGAGATACCAGCTCCTCCGGATCCTCTGTCGTTAGGTATTTCATGTTAGAGTATCTCGAGGCGCCCTCTTTCCTCCTTCACGAAGTAAGACACAAACAGAATTGCCCTAAAGGGAAGAAGCCTTCTGAGCCTGGCAGAGAGGCAGACTCTGCCACTCAGCATTCCCACACGGCTGAGCCCAGGCTACGGACAGAGAGAGGGAGAAAGATAGCCGTAACCACGAGCTTTTCCTCAATAGAGTCTAGGCCTCACCTTTCAAGTCCACTTGAATTTCCTAGAGAAAGCACCAGGCGTCGCTGTGCTTTCCTGGGGCAGGAAACTTTGCTTTCGTTTTTTGGAGACACATTGTCTCAGGACTGCCCTACCCCAAGGACTCACGGTGTGCAGGCCGATTGGTTGAGATCAGCCCTTCTAGCTCTTTCCCGGATGACACCAACTGGGAAAAGAGCCGGTCAAATCCTGGAAACCGTGGTGCTTTTCCCTAGTCTACACAGGAAGAGCACTCTGAGGGAGACGAGCTGCTGACGCATGGTAGCAAAATCTCCTCTTCTGAAGCGAAACATTTCGGTGTAAGCGGGTTCCATAAGCTTGGGACCATTTTTTCAGCTGCCTAAATAATGGAGCCAGTCAGGTGGCAGCCTCCCCTCAAGCCCTGCTTCCCAGGCTGTGATACAGACACGCCCGCTGCTTCAGCCCAAAGGGACAGCTTATCGTAAGGTAAAAACCCTGAGTGGGACAGTTCCTGCTTAATCCCCGCCGCAAGCACAAGCATACTGCCATTGGTCAAAGGCTTTCCCCACAAGCTTAACACGTTTGCTCCCATCTAGCCTCCGAAGTCCGGGTGTACCTAGCTAGGAATCAAACATGAGGAATAGTACTCAGAGGGCTGGCGACTGCAAACTCTTTCACCAGGCAGCCCAAACCGAGTACACCTACTTATATTTTCCAAGGGCAGAACAAATGGTGTCAACTTACACGCCTCCAGCCCGGGAGGGGCGACATACACATTCTCCATGGGAATCAAGCCCATGCCTTCAGGGTGAAAGGCCTCTATGCCTCCATGCTTTGGCAGCCCAGGGATAGGGTCAGATCTGAAAGGCTTCCAAAAGAGCAGAGATAAAGAACCTTTGAACCGCAGAGCAGGTGCAGCCGAGAACAAGGACTGCTCTTGGCCTGAGAACACCCACTGCCCAGCGCTTCTTTTGGGTACACACGTGTAGAGGAAGAGTGTTGAATTCTGCTGCGTGATAACTTCTCTGGCCCACGTAGTGTGAGGGCAAGTAGAGTGGCCCTCCATCTCATCCCAGTTTCATGTGTCAGTTGTATAAGGCAAACTCCCTGCTTGAATCCCTCCGTGGCCTACCTAACCTCCAGAGAGAGATGGATGATTGGGACCCAGGGCTGGTATCTAGGTTAATGGTCTGTGCATCAGCTTCGCAGCTGTTCTCTCTAAGCGGGTCCCAACGGCGTTTTGGAAGAGTTTCCTGAGAGGGTCAGACACAGGAAATTAACCGACAGGCCCACGCGGATGCCAGTCCTCTCCAGCAACAACGCTCCCAGCCTCAGACACTTGGGTTCTCTTTGGTAAATGGAAGAACACTATGCTTGGAAGCTTCTTCCATCCAGTTTGAGAGTCGCACTTCCACTGCATCCTAGGATTCCAAGTGTTGCCCTGCCGTCACAGTTTCCAATTCTTAGGCCTATGACGGCAGAGTGTCTGGCAGTTCTGAAAGAGACCTTAGGAATGCCGGCGTTTTGGCTCCTTCCATCGAGAAACCAGCTCCTCCGGATCCTCTGTCGTTAGGTATTTCATGTTAGAATATCTCTAGGCGCCCTCTTTCCTCCTCCACGAAGTAAGACACCAACGGAATTGGCCTAAAGGGAAGAAGCCTTCTGAGTCCGGCAGAGAGGCAGCCTCTCCCACTCAGCGTTCCCCCACGGCTGAGCCCAGGGTATGGGACCGAGAGAGGGAGAAAGACAGCCGTAACCCCGAGCTTCTCCACACTGTAGTATAGGCCTCACCCTCAAGCTCACGTCAGTTTCATAGAGAAAACGCCAGGCCTCGGTGTGCTTTCCTGTGGCAAGGAAACTTTGCTTTCATTCCTTAGGTGGCTCAGGACTGCCCTACCCGAAGGACTCAGGGTGTGCAGCCCTATTTGTTGAGATCAGCCCCTCTGGCTCTTTCTCGGATGAAACCAACTGGGCAAAGAGCCGTTCATAAGCTGGGGACCATGGGAGCTTTCCCTAGTCTACAGCAGAAGAGCACTCTGAGGGAGAGGTGCTGCTGACGTTTGGTAGCAAAATCTCCTATTCTGAAGAGAAACATTTCGTTGTAAGTGGGTTCCATCAGCCTTGCCATATTTTCTCAGCTGGCTACGATGGAGGGCAGGCAGTCAGTTGGCAGACTCACCTGAGGCCCTGCTTCCCAGACTGTGATAAAAAACCTCCCGCCTGCTTCAGCCCAAAGGGACGGCTTATGGTAAGGTAAAATCCCTGTGTGGGAAAGTTCCTGCCTAAGCCTCGCACAAGCACAAGCATATTGGTCATTGGTCAAAGACGTTCCCCACAAGTTTAACATGTTTGCCCCCGTCTAGCCTCCGAAGGCCGAGTTTACCTAGCTAGGAATCACACTTCAGGAAAGGTACTCAGGCTGCTGGTGACTGCAAGTTGTTTCACCAGGCAGCCCAAATCCAGTACACCCACTTGCATTTTCCAGGGGCAGAGGAAATGGTGTCAACTTACACGCCTCCAGCCTGGGAGGGGCAACATACACTTTCTGGATGGGAAGAGAGCCCATGCCTTCAGTGTGAAAGGCCGCTATGCCTCTTTGCTTTGGGTAGCCCAGGGGGAGCGTCAGCTCTGAAATGTTTCCAGAGGAGCAGAGTCAGAGAACCTTTGAAGCACAGAGCAGGTGCAGCCCAGAACAAAGACTGCTCTTGGCCTGAGAACACCCACTGCCCAGCGCTTCTTTTGGGTACACACGTGTAGAGGAAGAGTGTTGAATTCTGCTGCGTGATAACTTCTCTGGCCCACGTAGTGTGAGGGCAAGTAGAGTGGCCCTCCATCTCATCCCAGTTTCATGTGTCAGTTGTATAAGGCAAACTCCCTGCTTGAATCCCTCCGTGGCCTACCTAACCTCCAGAGAGAGATGGATGATTGGGACCCAGGGCTGGTATCTAGGTTAATGGTCTGTGCATCAGCTTCGCAGCTGTTCTCTCTAAGCGGGTCCCAACGGCGTTTTGGAAGAGTTTCCTGAGAGGGTCAGACACAGGAAATTAACCGACAGGCCCACGCGGATGCCAGTTCTCTCCAGCAACAACGCTCCCAGCCTCAGACACTTGGGTTCTCTTTGGTAAATGGAAGAACACTATGCTTGGAAGCTTCTTCCATCCAGTTTGAGAGTCGCACTTCCACTGCTTCCTAGGATTCCAAGTGTTGCCCTGCCCTCACAGTTTCCAATTCTTAGGCCTATGACGGCAGAGTGTCTGGCAGTTCTGAAAGAGACCTTAGGAATGCAGGTGTTTTGGCTCCTTCCACCGAGATACCAGCTCCTCCGGATCCTCTGTCGTTAGGTATTTCATGTTAGAGTATCTCGAGGCGCCCTCTTTCCTCCTTCACGAAGTAAGACACAAACAGAATTGCCCTAAAGGGAAGAAGCCTTCTGAGCCTGGCAGAGAGGCAGACTCTGCCACTCAGCATTCCCACACGGCTGAGCCCAGGCTACGGACAGAGAGAGGGAGAAAGATAGCCGTAACCACGAGCTTTTCCTCAATAGAGTCTAGGCCTCACCTTTCAAGTCCACTTGAATTTCCTAGAGAAAGCACCAGGCGTCGCTGTGCTTTCCTGGGGCAGGAAACTTTGCTTTCGTTTTTTGGAGACACATTGTCTCAGGACTGCCCTACCCCAAGGACTCACGGTGTGCAGGCCGATTGGTTGAGATCAGCCCTTCTAGCTCTTTCCCGGATGACACCAACTGGGAAAAGAGCCGGTCAAATCCTGGAAACCGTGGTGCTTTTCCCTAGTCTACACAGGAAGAGCACTCTGAGGGAGACGAGCTGCTGACGCATGGTAGCAAAATCTCCTCTTCTGAAGCGAAACATTTCGGTGTAAGCGGGTTCCATAAGCTTGGGACCATTTTTTCAGCTGCCTAAATAATGGAGCCAGTCAGGTGGCAGCCTCCCCTCAAGCCCTGCTTCCCAGGCTGTGATACAGACACGCCCGCTGCTTCAGCCCAAAGGGACAGCTTATCGTAAGGTAAAAACCCTGAGTGGGACAGTTCCTGCTTAATCCCCGCCGCAAGCACAAGCATACTGCCATTGGTCAAAGGCTTTCCCCACAAGCTTAACACGTTTGCTCCCATCTAGCCTCCGAAGTCCGGGTGTACCTAGCTAGGAATCAAACATGAGGAATAGTACTCAGAGGGCTGGCGACTGCAAACTCTTTCACCAGGCAGCCCAAACCGAGTACACCTACTTATATTTTCCAAGGGCAGAACAAATGGTGTCAACTTACACGCCTCCAGCCCGGGAGGGGCGACATACACATTCTCCATGGGAATCAAGCCCATGCCTTCAGGGTGAAAGGCCTCTATGCCTCCATGCTTTGGCAGCCCAGGGATAGGGTCAGATCTGAAAGGCTTCCAAAAGAGCAGAGATAAAGAACCTTTGAACCGCAGAGCAGGTGCAGCCGAGAACAAGGACTGCTCTTGGCCTGAGAACACCCACTGCCCAGCGCTTCTTTTGGGTACACACGTGTAGAGGAAGAGTGTTGAATTCTGCTGCGTGATAACTTCTCTGGCCCACGTAGTGTGAGGGCAAGTAGAGTGGCCCTCCATCTCATCCCAGTTTCATGTGTCAGTTGTATAAGGCAAACTCCCTGCTTGAATCCCTCCGTGGCCTACCTAACCTCCAGAGAGAGATGGATGATTGGGACCCAGGGCTGGTATCTAGGTTAATGGTCTGTGCATCAGCTTCGCAGCTGTTCTCTCTAAGCGGGTCCCAACGGCGTTTTGGAAGAGTTTCCTGAGAGGGTCAGACACAGGAAATTAACCGACAGGCCCACGCGGATGCCAGTCCTCTCCAGCAACAACGCTCCCAGCCTCAGACACTTGGGTTCTCTTTGGTAAATGGAAGAACACTATGCTTGGAAGCTTCTTCCATCCAGTTTGAGAGTCGCACTTCCACTGCATCCTAGGATTCCAAGTGTTGCCCTGCCGTCACAGTTTCCAATTCTTAGGCCTATGACGGCAGAGTGTCTGGCAGTTCTGAAAGAGACCTTAGGAATGCCGGCGTTTTGGCTCCTTCCATCGAGAAACCAGCTCCTCCGGATCCTCTGTCGTTAGGTATTTCATGTTAGAATATCTCTAGGCGCCCTCTTTCCTCCTCCACGAAGTAAGACACCAACGGAATTGGCCTAAAGGGAAGAAGCCTTCTGAGTCCGGCAGAGAGGCAGCCTCTCCCACTCAGCGTTCCCCCACGGCTGAGCCCAGGGTATGGGACCGAGAGAGGGAGAAAGACAGCCGTAACCCCGAGCTTCTCCACACTGTAGTATAGGCCTCACCCTCAAGCTCACGTCAGTTTCATAGAGAAAACGCCAGGCCTCGGTGTGCTTTCCTGTGGCAAGGAAACTTTGCTTTCATTCCTTAGGTGGCTCAGGACTGCCCTACCCGAAGGACTCAGGGTGTGCAGCCCTATTTGTTGAGATCAGCCCCTCTGGCTCTTTCTCGGATGAAACCAACTGGGCAAAGAGCCGTTCATAAGCTGGGGACCATGGGAGCTTTCCCTAGTCTACAGCAGAAGAGCACTCTGAGGGAGAGGTGCTGCTGACGTTTGGTAGCAAAATCTCCTATTCTGAAGAGAAACATTTCGTTGTAAGTGGGTTCCATCAGCCTTGCCATATTTTCTCAGCTGGCTACGATGGAGGGCAGGCAGTCAGTTGGCAGACTCACCTGAGGCCCTGCTTCCCAGACTGTGATAAAAAACCTCCCGCCTGCTTCAGCCCAAAGGGACGGCTTATGGTAAGGTAAAATCCCTGTGTGGGAAAGTTCCTGCCTAAGCCTCGCACAAGCACAAGCATATTGGTCATTGGTCAAAGACGTTCCCCACAAGTTTAACATGTTTGCCCCCGTCTAGCCTCCGAAGGCCGAGTTTACCTAGCTAGGAATCACACTTCAGGAAAGGTACTCAGGCTGCTGGTGACTGCAAGTTGTTTCACCAGGCAGCCCAAATCCAGTACACCCACTTGCATTTTCCAGGGGCAGAGGAAATGGTGTCAACTTACACGCCTCCAGCCTGGGAGGGGCAACATACACTTTCTGGATGGGAAGAGAGCCCATGCCTTCAGTGTGAAAGGCCGCTATGCCTCTTTGCTTTGGGTAGCCCAGGGGGAGCGTCAGCTCTGAAATGTTTCCAGAGGAGCAGAGTCAGAGAACCTTTGAAGCACAGAGCAGGTGCAGCCCAGAACAAAGACTGCTCTTGGCCTGAGAACACCCACTGCCCAGCGCTTCTTTTGGGTACACACGTGTAGAGGAAGAGTGTTGAATTCTGCTGCGTGATAACTTCTCTGGCCCACGTAGTGTGAGGGCAAGTAGAGTGGCCCTCCATCTCATCCCAGTTTCATGTGTCAGTTGTATAAGGCAAACTCCCTGCTTGAATCCCTCCGTGGCCTACCTAACCTCCAGAGAGAGATGGATGATTGGGACCCAGGGCTGGTATCTAGGTTAATGGTCTGTGCATCAGCTTCGCAGCTGTTCTCTCTAAGCGGGTCCCAACGGCGTTTTGGAAGAGTTTCCTGAGAGGGTCAGACACAGGAAATTAACCGACAGGCCCACGCGGATGCCAGTTCTCTCCAGCAACAACGCTCCCAGCCTCAGACACTTGGGTTCTCTTTGGTAAATGGAAGAACACTATGCTTGGAAGCTTCTTCCATCCAGTTTGAGAGTCGCACTTCCACTGCTTCCTAGGATTCCAAGTGTTGCCCTGCCCTCACAGTTTCCAATTCTTAGGCCTATGACGGCAGAGTGTCTGGCAGTTCTGAAAGAGACCTTAGGAATGCAGGTGTTTTGGCTCCTTCCACCGAGATACCAGCTCCTCCGGATCCTCTGTCGTTAGGTATTTCATGTTAGAGTATCTCGAGGCGCCCTCTTTCCTCCTTCACGAAGTAAGACACAAACAGAATTGCCCTAAAGGGAAGAAGCCTTCTGAGCCTGGCAGAGAGGCAGACTCTGCCACTCAGCATTCCCACACGGCTGAGCCCAGGCTACGGACAGAGAGAGGGAGAAAGATAGCCGTAACCACGAGCTTTTCCTCAATAGAGTCTAGGCCTCACCTTTCAAGTCCACTTGAATTTCCTAGAGAAAGCACCAGGCGTCGCTGTGCTTTCCTGGGGCAGGAAACTTTGCTTTCGTTTTTTGGAGACACATTGTCTCAGGACTGCCCTACCCCAAGGACTCACGGTGTGCAGGCCGATTGGTTGAGATCAGCCCTTCTAGCTCTTTCCCGGATGACACCAACTGGGAAAAGAGCCGGTCAAATCCTGGAAACCGTGGTGCTTTTCCCTAGTCTACACAGGAAGAGCACTCTGAGGGAGACGAGCTGCTGACGCATGGTAGCAAAATCTCCTCTTCTGAAGCGAAACATTTCGGTGTAAGCGGGTTCCATAAGCTTGGGACCATTTTTTCAGCTGCCTAAATAATGGAGCCAGTCAGGTGGCAGCCTCCCCTCAAGCCCTGCTTCCCAGGCTGTGATACAGACACGCCCGCTGCTTCAGCCCAAAGGGACAGCTTATCGTAAGGTAAAAACCCTGAGTGGGACAGTTCCTGCTTAATCCCCGCCGCAAGCACAAGCATACTGCCATTGGTCAAAGGCTTTCCCCACAAGCTTAACACGTTTGCTCCCATCTAGCCTCCGAAGTCCGGGTGTACCTAGCTAGGAATCAAACATGAGGAATAGTACTCAGAGGGCTGGCGACTGCAAACTCTTTCACCAGGCAGCCCAAACCGAGTACACCTACTTATATTTTCCAAGGGCAGAACAAATGGTGTCAACTTACACGCCTCCAGCCCGGGAGGGGCGACATACACATTCTCCATGGGAATCAAGCCCATGCCTTCAGGGTGAAAGGCCTCTATGCCTCCATGCTTTGGCAGCCCAGGGATAGGGTCAGATCTGAAAGGCTTCCAAAAGAGCAGAGATAAAGAACCTTTGAACCGCAGAGCAGGTGCAGCCGAGAACAAGGACTGCTCTTGGCCTGAGAACACCCACTGCCCAGCGCTTCTTTTGGGTACACACGTGTAGAGGAAGAGTGTTGAATTCTGCTGCGTGATAACTTCTCTGGCCCACGTAGTGTGAGGGCAAGTAGAGTGGCCCTCCATCTCATCCCAGTTTCATGTGTCAGTTGTATAAGGCAAACTCCCTGCTTGAATCCCTCCGTGGCCTACCTAACCTCCAGAGAGAGATGGATGATTGGGACCCAGGGCTGGTATCTAGGTTAATGGTCTGTGCATCAGCTTCGCAGCTGTTCTCTCTAAGCGGGTCCCAACGGCGTTTTGGAAGAGTTTCCTGAGAGGGTCAGACACAGGAAATTAACCGACAGGCCCACGCGGATGCCAGTCCTCTCCAGCAACAACGCTCCCAGCCTCAGACACTTGGGTTCTCTTTGGTAAATGGAAGAACACTATGCTTGGAAGCTTCTTCCATCCAGTTTGAGAGTCGCACTTCCACTGCATCCTAGGATTCCAAGTGTTGCCCTGCCGTCACAGTTTCCAATTCTTAGGCCTATGACGGCAGAGTGTCTGGCAGTTCTGAAAGAGACCTTAGGAATGCCGGCGTTTTGGCTCCTTCCATCGAGAAACCAGCTCCTCCGGATCCTCTGTCGTTAGGTATTTCATGTTAGAATATCTCTAGGCGCCCTCTTTCCTCCTCCACGAAGTAAGACACCAACGGAATTGGCCTAAAGGGAAGAAGCCTTCTGAGTCCGGCAGAGAGGCAGCCTCTCCCACTCAGCGTTCCCCCACGGCTGAGCCCAGGGTATGGGACCGAGAGAGGGAGAAAGACAGCCGTAACCCCGAGCTTCTCCACACTGTAGTATAGGCCTCACCCTCAAGCTCACGTCAGTTTCATAGAGAAAACGCCAGGCCTCGGTGTGCTTTCCTGTGGCAAGGAAACTTTGCTTTCATTCCTTAGGTGGCTCAGGACTGCCCTACCCGAAGGACTCAGGGTGTGCAGCCCTATTTGTTGAGATCAGCCCCTCTGGCTCTTTCTCGGATGAAACCAACTGGGCAAAGAGCCGTTCATAAGCTGGGGACCATGGGAGCTTTCCCTAGTCTACAGCAGAAGAGCACTCTGAGGGAGAGGTGCTGCTGACGTTTGGTAGCAAAATCTCCTATTCTGAAGAGAAACATTTCGTTGTAAGTGGGTTCCATCAGCCTTGCCATATTTTCTCAGCTGGCTACGATGGAGGGCAGGCAGTCAGTTGGCAGACTCACCTGAGGCCCTGCTTCCCAGACTGTGATAAAAAACCTCCCGCCTGCTTCAGCCCAAAGGGACGGCTTATGGTAAGGTAAAATCCCTGTGTGGGAAAGTTCCTGCCTAAGCCTCGCACAAGCACAAGCATATTGGTCATTGGTCAAAGACGTTCCCCACAAGTTTAACATGTTTGCCCCCGTCTAGCCTCCGAAGGCCGAGTTTACCTAGCTAGGAATCACACTTCAGGAAAGGTACTCAGGCTGCTGGTGACTGCAAGTTGTTTCACCAGGCAGCCCAAATCCAGTACACCCACTTGCATTTTCCAGGGGCAGAGGAAATGGTGTCAACTTACACGCCTCCAGCCTGGGAGGGGCAACATACACTTTCTGGATGGGAAGAGAGCCCATGCCTTCAGTGTGAAAGGCCGCTATGCCTCTTTGCTTTGGGTAGCCCAGGGGGAGCGTCAGCTCTGAAATGTTTCCAGAGGAGCAGAGTCAGAGAACCTTTGAAGCACAGAGCAGGTGCAGCCCAGAACAAAGACTGCTCTTGGCCTGAGAACACCCACTGCCCAGCGCTTCTTTTGGGTACACACGTGTAGAGGAAGAGTGTTGAATTCTGCTGCGTGATAACTTCTCTGGCCCACGTAGTGTGAGGGCAAGTAGAGTGGCCCTCCATCTCATCCCAGTTTCATGTGTCAGTTGTATAAGGCAAACTCCCTGCTTGAATCCCTCCGTGGCCTACCTAACCTCCAGAGAGAGATGGATGATTGGGACCCAGGGCTGGTATCTAGGTTAATGGTCTGTGCATCAGCTTCGCAGCTGTTCTCTCTAAGCGGGTCCCAACGGCGTTTTGGAAGAGTTTCCTGAGAGGGTCAGACACAGGAAATTAACCGACAGGCCCACGCGGATGCCAGTTCTCTCCAGCAACAACGCTCCCAGCCTCAGACACTTGGGTTCTCTTTGGTAAATGGAAGAACACTATGCTTGGAAGCTTCTTCCATCCAGTTTGAGAGTCGCACTTCCACTGCTTCCTAGGATTCCAAGTGTTGCCCTGCCGTCACAGTTTCCAATTCTTAGGCCTATGACGGCAGAGTGTCTGGCAGTTCTGAAAGAGACCTTAGGAATGCAGGTGTTTTGGCTCCTTCCACCGAGATACCAGCTCCTCCGGATCCTCTGTCGTTAGGTATTTCATGTTAGAGTATCTCGAGGCGCCCTCTTTCCTCCTTCACGAAGTAAGACACAAACAGAATTGCCCTAAAGGGAAGAAGCCTTCTGAGCCTGGCAGAGAGGCAGACTCTGCCACTCAGCATTCCCACACGGCTGAGCCCAGGCTACGGACAGAGAGAGGGAGAAAGATAGCCGTAACCACGAGCTTTTCCTCAATAGAGTCTAGGCCTCACCTTTCAAGTCCACTTGAATTTCCTAGAGAAAGCACCAGGCGTCGCTGTGCTTTCCTGGGGCAGGAAACTTTGCTTTCGTTTTTTGGAGACACATTGTCTCAGGACTGCCCTACCCCAAGGACTCACGGTGTGCAGGCCGATTGGTTGAGATCAGCCCTTCTAGCTCTTTCCCGGATGACACCAACTGGGAAAAGAGCCGGTCAAATCCTGGAAACCGTGGTGCTTTTCCCTAGTCTACACAGGAAGAGCACTCTGAGGGAGACGAGCTGCTGACGCATGGTAGCAAAATCTCCTCTTCTGAAGCGAAACATTTCGGTGTAAGCGGGTTCCATAAGCTTGGGACCATTTTTTCAGCTGCCTAAATAATGGAGCCAGTCAGGTGGCAGCCTCCCCTCAAGCCCTGCTTCCCAGGCTGTGATACAGACACGCCCGCTGCTTCAGCCCAAAGGGACAGCTTATCGTAAGGTAAAAACCCTGAGTGGGACAGTTCCTGCTTAATCCCCGCCGCAAGCACAAGCATACTGCCATTGGTCAAAGGCTTTCCCCACAAGCTTAACACGTTTGCTCCCATCTAGCCTCCGAAGTCCGGGTGTACCTAGCTAGGAATCAAACATGAGGAATAGTACTCAGAGGGCTGGCGACTGCAAACTCTTTCACCAGGCAGCCCAAACCGAGTACACCTACTTATATTTTCCAAGGGCAGAACAAATGGTGTCAACTTACACGCCTCCAGCCCGGGAGGGGCGACATACACATTCTCCATGGGAATCAAGCCCATGCCTTCAGGGTGAAAGGCCTCTATGCCTCCATGCTTTGGCAGCCCAGGGATAGGGTCAGATCTGAAAGGCTTCCAAAAGAGCAGAGATAAAGAACCTTTGAACCGCAGAGCAGGTGCAGCCGAGAACAAGGACTGTTCTTGGCCTGAGAACACCCACTGCCCAGCGCTTCTTTTGGGTACACACGTGTAGAGGAAGAGTGTTGAATTCTGCTGCGTTATAACTTCTCTGACCCACGTAGTGTGAGGGCAAGTAGAGTGGCCCTCCATCTCATCCCAGTTTCATGTGTCAGTTATATAAGGCAAACTCCCTGCTTGAATCCCTCCGTGGCCTACCTAACCTCCAGAGAGAGATGGATGATTGGGACCCAGGGCTGGTATCTAGGTTAATGGTCTGTGCATCAGCTTCGCAGCTGTTCTCTCTAAGCGGGTCCCAACGGCGTTTTGGAAGAGTTTCCTGAGAGGGTCAGACACAGGAAATTAACCGACAGGCCCACGCGGATGCCAGTCCTCTCCAGCAACAACGCTCCCAGCCTCAGACACTTGGGTTCTCTTTGGTAAATGGAAGAACACTATGCTTGGAAGCTTCTTCCATCCAGTTTGAGAGTCGCACTTCCACTGCATCCTAGGATTCCAAGTGTTGCCCTGCCGTCACAGTTTCCAATTCTTAGGCCTATGACGGCAGAGTGTCTGGCAGTTCTGAAAGAGACCTTAGGAATGCCGGCGTTTTGGCTCCTTCCATCGAGAAACCAGCTCCTCCGGATCCTCTGTCGTTAGGTATTTCATGTTAGAATATCTCTAGGCGCCCTCTTTCCTCCTCCACGAAGTAAGACACCAACGGAATTGGCCTAAAGGGAAGAAGCCTTCTGAGTCCGGCAGAGAGGCAGCCTCTCCCACTCAGCGTTCCCCCACGGCTGAGCCCAGGGTATGGGACCGAGAGAGGGAGAAAGACAGCCGTAACCCCGAGCTTCTCCACACTGTAGTATAGGCCTCACCCTCAAGCTCACGTCAGTTTCATAGAGAAAACGCCAGGCCTCGGTGTGCTTTCCTGTGGCAAGGAAACTTTGCTTTCATTCCTTAGGTGGCTCAGGACTGCCCTACCCGAAGGACTCAGGGTGTGCAGCCCTATTTGTTGAGATCAGCCCCTCTGGCTCTTTCTCGGATGAAACCAACTGGGCAAAGAGCCGTTCATAAGCTGGGGACCATGGGAGCTTTCCCTAGTCTACAGCAGAAGAGCACTCTGAGGGAGAGGTGCTGCTGACGTTTGGTAGCAAAATCTCCTATTCTGAAGAGAAACATTTCGTTGTAAGTGGGTTCCATCAGCCTTGCCATATTTTCTCAGCTGGCTACGATGGAGGGCAGGCAGTCAGTTGGCAGACTCACCTGAGGCCCTGCTTCCCAGACTGTGATAAAAAACCTCCCGCCTGCTTCAGCCCAAAGGGACGGCTTATGGTAAGGTAAAATCCCTGTGTGGGAAAGTTCCTGCCTAAGCCTCGCACAAGCACAAGCATATTGGTCATTGGTCAAAGACGTTCCCCACAAGTTTAACATGTTTGCCCCCGTCTAGCCTCCGAAGGCCGAGTTTACCTAGCTAGGAATCACACTTCAGGAAAGGTACTCAGGCTGCTGGTGACTGCAAGTTGTTTCACCAGGCAGCCCAAATCCAGTACACCCACTTGCATTTTCCAGGGGCAGAGGAAATGGTGTCAACTTACACGCCTCCAGCCTGGGAGGGGCAACATACACTTTCTGGATGGGAAGAGAGCCCATGCCTTCAGTGTGAAAGGCCGCTATGCCTCTTTGCTTTGGGTAGCCCAGGGGGAGCGTCAGCTCTGAAATGTTTCCAGAGGAGCAGAGTCAGAGAACCTTTGAAGCACAGAGCAGGTGCAGCCCAGAACAAAGACTGCTCTTGGCCTGAGAACACCCACTGCCCAGCGCTTCTTTTGGGTACACACGTGTAGAGGAAGAGTGTTGAATTCTGCTGCGTGATAACTTCTCTGACCCACGTAGTGTGAGGGCAAGTAGAGTGGCCCTCCATCTCATCCCAGTTTCATGTGTCAGTTATATAAGGCAAACTCCCTGCTTGAATCCCTCCGTGGCCTACCTAACCTCCAGAGAGAGATGGATGATTGGGACCAGGGCTGGTATCTAGGTTAATGGTCTGTGCATCAGCTTCGCAGCTGTTCTCTCTAAGCGGGTCCCAATGGCGTTTTGGAAGAGTTTCCTGAGAGGGTCAGACACAGGAAATTAACCGACAGGCCCACGCGGATGCCAGTCCTCTCCAGCAACAACGCTCCCAGCCTCAGACACTTGGGTTCTCTTTGGTAAATGGAAGAACACTATGCTTGGAAGCTTCTTCCATCCAGTTTGAGAGTCGCACTTCCACTGCATCCTAGGATTCCAAGTGTTGCCCTGCCGTCACAGTTTCCAATTCTTAGGCCTATGACGGCAGAGTGTCTGGCAGTTCTGAAAGAGACCTTAGGAATGCCGGCGTTTTGGCTCCTTCCATCGAGAAACCAGCTCCTCCGGATCCTCTGTCGTTAGGTATTTCATGTTAGAATATCTCTAGGCGCCCTCTTTCCTCCTCCACGAAGTAAGACACCAACGGAATTGGCCTAAAGGGAAGAAGCCTTCTGAGTCCGGCAGAGAGGCAGCCTCTCCCACTCAGCGTTCCCCCACGGCTGAGCCCAGGGTATGGGACCGAGAGAGGGAGAAAGACAGCCGTAACCCCGAGCTTCTCCACACTGTAGTATAGGCCTCACCCTCAAGCTCACGTCAGTTTCATAGAGAAAACGCCAGGCCTCGGTGTGCTTTCCTGTGGCAAGGAAACTTTGCTTTCATTCCTTAGGTGGCTCAGGACTGCCCTACCCGAAGGACTCAGGGTGTGCAGCCCTATTTGTTGAGATCAGCCCCTCTGGCTCTTTCTCGGATGAAACCAACTGGGCAAAGAGCCGTTCATAAGCTGGGGACCATGGGAGCTTTCCCTAGTCTACAGCAGAAGAGCACTCTGAGGGAGAGGTGCTGCTGACGTTTGGTAGCAAAATCTCCTATTCTGAAGAGAAACATTTCGTTGTAAGTGGGTTCCATCAGCCTTGCCATATTTTCTCAGCTGGCTACGATGGAGGGCAGGCAGTCAGTTGGCAGACTCACCTGAGGCCCTGCTTCCCAGACTGTGATAAAAAACCTCCCGCCTGCTTCAGCCCAAAGGGACGGCTTATGGTAAGGTAAAATCCCTGTGTTGGAAAGTTCCTGCCTAAGCCTCGCACAAGCACAAGCATATTGGTCATTGGTCAAAGACGTTCCCCACAAGTTTAACATGTTTGCCCCCGTCTAGCCTCCGAAGGCCGAGTTTACCTAGCTAGGAATCACACTTCAGGAAAGGTACTCAGGCTGCTGGTGACTGCAAGTTGTTTCACCAGGCAGCCCAAATCCAGTACACCCACTTGCATTTTCCAGGGGCAGAGGAAATGGTGTCAACTTACACGCCTCCAGCCTGGGAGGGGCAACATACACTTTCTGGATGGGAAGAGAGCCCATGCCTTCAGTGTGAAAGGCCGCTATGCCTCTTTGCTTTGGGTAGCCCAGGGGGAGCGTCAGCTCTGAAATGTTTCCAGAGGAGCAGAGTCAGAGAACCTTTGAAGCACAGAGCAGGTGCAGCCCAGAACAAAGACTGCTCTTGGCCTGAGAACACCCACTGCCCAGCGCTTCTTTTGGGTACACACGTGTAGAGGAAGAGTGTTGAATTCTGCTGCGTGATAACTTCTCTGGCCCACGTAGTGTGAGGGCAAGTAGAGTGGCCCTCCATCTCATCCCAGTTTCATGTGTCAGTTGTATAAGGCAAACTCCCTGCTTGAATCCCTCCGTGGCCTACCTAACCTCCAGAGAGAGATGGATGATTGGGACCCAGGGCTGGTATCTAGGTTAATGGTCTGTGCATCAGCTTCGCAGCTGTTCTCTCTAAGCGGGTCCCAACGGCGTTTTGGAAGAGTTTCCTGAGAGGGTCAGACACAGGAAATTAACCGACAGGCCCACGCGGATGCCAGTTCTCTCCAGCAACAACGCTCCCAGCCTCAGACACTTGGGTTCTCTTTGGTAAATGGAAGAACACTATGCTTGGAAGCTTCTTCCATCCAGTTTGAGAGTCGCACTTCCACTGCTTCCTAGGATTCCAAGTGTTGCCCTGCCGTCACAGTTTCCAATTCTTAGGCCTATGACGGCAGAGTGTCTGGCAGTTCTGAAAGAGACCTTAGGAATGCAGGTGTTTTGGCTCCTTCCACCGAGATACCAGCTCCTCCGGATCCTCTGTCGTTAGGTATTTCATGTTAGAGTATCTCGAGGCGCCCTCTTTCCTCCTTCACGAAGTAAGACACAAACAGAATTGCCCTAAAGGGAAGAAGCCTTCTGAGCCTGGCAGAGAGGCAGACTCTGCCACTCAGCATTCCCACACGGCTGAGGCCAGGCTACGGACAGAGAGAGGGAGAAAGATAGCCGTAACCACGAGCTTTTCCTCAACAGAGTCTAGGCCTCACCTTTCAAGTCCACTTGAATTTCCTAGAGAAAGCACCAGGCGTCGCTGTGCTTTCCTGGGGCAGGAAACTTTGCTTTCGTTTTTTGGAGACACATTGTCTCAGGACTGCCCTACCCCAAGGACTCACGGTGTGCAGGCCGATTGGTTGAGATCAGCCCTTCTAGCTCTTTCCCGGATGACACCAACTGGGAAAAGAGCCGGTCAAATCCTGGAAACCGTGGTGCTTTTCCCTAGTCTACACAGGAAGAGCACTCTGAGGGAGACGAGCTGCTGACGCATGGTAGCAAAATCTCCTCTTCTGAAGCGAAACATTTCGGTGTAAGCGGGTTCCATAAGCTTGGGACCATTTTTTCAGCTGCCTAAATAATGGAGCCAGTCAGGTGGCAGCCTCCCCTCAAGCCCTGCTTCCCAGGCTGTGATACAGACACGCCCGCTGCTTCAGCCCAAAGGGACAGCTTATCGTAAGGTAAAAACCCTGAGTGGGACAGTTCCTGCTTAATCCCCGCCGCAAGCACAAGCATACTGCCATTGGTCAAAGGCTTTCCCCACAAGCTTAACACGTTTGCTCCCATCTAGCCTCCGAAGTCCGGGTGTACCTAGCTAGGAATCAAACATGAGGAATAGTACTCAGAGGGCTGGCGACTGCAAACTCTTTCACCAGGCAGCCCAAACCGAGTACACCTACTTATATTTTCCAAGGGCAGAACAAATGGTGTCAACTTACACGCCTCCAGCCCGGGAGGGGCGACATACACATTCTCCATGGGAATCAAGCCCATGCCTTCAGGGTGAAAGGCCTCTATGCCTCCATGCTTTGGCAGCCCAGGGATAGGGTCAGATCTGAAAGGCTTCCAAAAGAGCAGAGATAAAGAACCTTTGAACCGCAGAGCAGGTGCAGCCGAGAACAAGGACTGCTCTTGGCCTGAGAACACCCACTGCCCAGCGCTTCTTTTGGGTACACACGTGTAGAGGAAGAGTGTTGAATTCTGCTGCGTGATAACTTCTCTGACCCACGTAGTGTGAGGGCAAGTAGAGTGGCCCTCCATCTCATCCCAGTTTCATGTGTCAGTTATATAAGGCAAACTCCCTGCTTGAATCCCTCCGTGGCCTACCTAACCTCCAGAGAGAGATGGATGATTGGGACCAGGGCTGGTATCTAGGTTAATGGTCTGTGCATCAGCTTCGCAGCTGTTCTCTCTAAGCGGGTCCCAACGGCGTTTTGGAAGAGTTTCCTGAGAGGGTCAGACACAGGAAATTAACCGACAGGCCCACGCAGATGCCAGTCCTCTCCAGCAACAACGCTCCCAGCCTCAGACACTTGGGTTCTCTTTGGTAAATGGAAGAACACTATGCTTGGAAGCTTCTTCCATCCAGTTTGAGAGTCGCACTTCCACTGCATCCTAGGATTCCAAGTGTTGCCCTGCCGTCACAGTTTCCAATTCTTAGGCCTATGACGGCAGAGTGTCTGGCAGTTCTGAAAGAGACCTTAGGAATGCCGGCGTTTTGGCTCCTTCCATCGAGAAACCAGCTCCTCCTGATCCTCTGTCGTTAGGTATTTCATGTTAGAATATCTCTAGGCGCCCTCTTTCCTCCTCCACGAAGTAAGACACCAACGGAATTGGCCTAAAGGGAAGAAGCCTTCTGAGTCCGGCAGAGAGGCAGCCTCTCCCACTCAGCGTTCCCCCACGGCTGAGCCCAGGGTATGGGACCGAGAGAGGGAGAAAGACAGCCGTAACCCCGAGCTTCTCCACACTGTAGTATAGGCCTCACCCTCAAGCTCACGTCAGTTTCATAGAGAAAACGCCAGGCCTCGGTGTGCTTTCCTGTGGCAAGGAAACTTTGCTTTCATTCCTTAGGTGGCTCAGGACTGCCCTACCCGAAGGACTCAGGGTGTGCAGCCCTATTTGTTGAGATCAGCCCCTCTGGCTCTTTCTCGGATGAAACCAACTGGGCAAAGAGCCGTTCATAAGCTGGGGACCATGGGAGCTTTCCCTAGTCTACAGCAGAAGAGCACTCTGAGGGAGAGGTGCTGCTGACGTTTGGTAGCAAAATCTCCTATTCTGAAGAGAAACATTTCGTTGTAAGTGGGTTCCATCAGCCTTGCCATATTTTCTCAGCTGGCTACGATGGAGGGCAGGCAGTCAGTTGGCAGACTCACCTGAGGCCCTGCTTCCCAGACTGTGATAAAAAACCTCCCGCCTGCTTCAGCCCAAAGGGACGGCTTATGGTAAGGTAAAATCCCTGTGTGGGAAAGTTCCTGCCTAAGCCTCGCACAAGCACAAGCATATTGGTCATTGGTCAAAGACGTTCCCCACAAGTTTAACATGTTTGCCCCCGTCTAGCCTCCGAAGGCCGAGTTTACCTAGCTAGGAATCACACTTCAGGAAAGGTACTCAGGCTGCTGGTGACTGCAAGTTGTTTCACCAGGCAGCCCAAATCCAGTACACCCACTTGCATTTTCCAGGGGCAGAGGAAATGGTGTCAACTTACACGCCTCCAGCCTGGGAGGGGCAACATACACTTTCTGGATGGGAAGAGAGCCCATGCCTTCAGTGTGAAAGGCCGCTATGCCTCTTTGCTTTGGGTAGCCCAGGGGGAGCGTCAGCTCTGAAATGTTTCCAGAGGAGCAGAGTCAGAGAACCTTTGAAGCACAGAGCAGGTGCAGCCCAGAACAAAGACTGCTCTTGGCCTGAGAACACCCACTGCCCAGCGCTTCTTTTGGGTACACACGTGTAGAGGAAGAGTGTTGAATTCTGCTGCGTGATAACTTCTCTGGCCCACGTAGTGTGAGGGCAAGTAGAGTGGCCCTCCATCTCATCCCAGTTTCATGTGTCAGTTATATAAGGCAAACTCCCTGCTTGAATCCCTCCGTGGCCTACCTAACCTCCAGAGAGAGATGGATGATTGGGACCAGGGCTGGTATCTAGGTTAATGGTCTGTGCATCAGCTTCGCAGCTGTTCTCTCTAAGCGGGTCCCAACGGCGTTTTGGAAGAGTTTCCTGAGAGGGTCAGACACAGGAAATTAACCGACAGGCCCACGCAGATGCCAGTCCTCTCCAGCAACAACGCTCCCAGCCTCAGACACTTGGGTTCTCTTTGGTAAATGGAAGAACACTATGCTTGGAAGCTTCTTCCATCCAGTTTGAGAGTCGCACTTCCACTGCATCCTAGGATTCCAAGTGTTGCCCTGCCGTCACAGTTTCCAATTCTTAGGCCTATGACGGCAGAGTGTCTGGCAGTTCTGAAAGAGACCTTAGGAATGCCGGCGTTTTGGCTCCTTCCATCGAGAAACCAGCTCCTCCTGATCCTCTGTCGTTAGGTATTTCATGTTAGAATATCTCTAGGCGCCCTCTTTCCTCCTCCACGAAGTAAGACACCAACGGAATTGGCCTAAAGGGAAGAAGCCTTCTGAGTCCGGCAGAGAGGCAGCCTCTCCCACTCAGCGTTCCCCCACGGCTGAGCCCAGGGTATGGGACCGAGAGAGGGAGAAAGACAGCCGTAACCCCGAGCTTCTCCACACTGTAGTATAGGCCTCACCCTCAAGCTCACGTCAGTTTCATAGAGAAAACGCCAGGCCTCGGTGTGCTTTCCTGTGGCAAGGAAACTTTGCTTTCATTCCTTAGGTGGCTCAGGACTGCCCTACCCGAAGGACTCAGGGTGTGCAGCCCTATTTGTTGAGATCAGCCCCTCTGGCTCTTTCTCGGATGAAACCAACTGGGCAAAGAGCCGTTCATAAGCTGGGGACCATGGGAGCTTTCCCTAGTCTACAGCAGAAGAGCACTCTGAGGGAGAGGTGCTGCTGACGTTTGGTAGCAAAATCTCCTATTCTGAAGAGAAACATTTCGTTGTAAGTGGGTTCCATCAGCCTTGCCATATTTTCTCAGCTGGCTACGATGGAGGGCAGGCAGTCAGTTGGCAGACTCACCTGAGGCCCTGCTTCCCAGACTGTGATAAAAAACCTCCCGCCTGCTTCAGCCCAAAGGGACGGCTTATGGTAAGGTAAAATCCCTGTGTGGGAAAGTTCCTGCCTAAGCCTCGCACAAGCACAAGCATATTGGTCATTGGTCAAAGACGTTCCCCACAAGTTTAACATGTTTGCCCCCGTCTAGCCTCCGAAGGCCGAGTTTACCTAGCTAGGAATCACACTTCAGGAAAGGTACTCAGGCTGCTGGTGACTGCAAGTTGTTTCACCAGGCAGCCCAAATCCAGTACACCCACTTGCATTTTCCAGGGGCAGAGGAAATGGTGTCAACTTACACGCCTCCAGCCTGGGAGGGGCAACATACACTTTCTGGATGGGAAGAGAGCCCATGCCTTCAGTGTGAAAGGCCGCTATGCCTCTTTGCTTTGGGTAGCCCAGGGGGAGCGTCAGCTCTGAAATGTTTCCAGAGGAGCAGAGTCAGAGAACCTTTGAAGCACAGAGCAGGTGCAGCCCAGAACAAAGACTGCTCTTGGCCTGAGAACACCCACTGCCCAGCGCTTCTTTTGGGTACACACGTGTAGAGGAAGAGTGTTGAATTCTGCTGCGTGATAACTTCTCTGGCCCACGTAGTGTGAGGGCAAGTAGAGTGGCCCTCCATCTCATCCCAGTTTCATGTGTCAGTTGTATAAGGCAAACTCCCTGCTTGAATCCCTCCGTGGCCTACCTAACCTCCAGAGAGAGATGGATGATTGGGACCCAGGGCTGGTATCTAGGTTAATGGTCTGTGCATCAGCTTCGCAGCTGTTCTCTCTAAGCGGGTCCCAACGGCGTTTTGGAAGAGTTTCCTGAGAGGGTCAGACACAGGAAATTAACCGACAGGCCCACGCGGATGCCAGTTCTCTCCAGCAACAACGCTCCCAGCCTCAGACACTTGGGTTCTCTTTGGTAAATGGAAGAACACTATGCTTGGAAGCTTCTTCCATCCAGTTTGAGAGTCGCACTTCCACTGCTTCCTAGGATTCCAAGTGTTGCCCTGCCGTCACAGTTTCCAATTCTTAGGCCTATGACGGCAGAGTGTCTGGCAGTTCTGAAAGAGACCTTAGGAATGCAGGTGTTTTGGCTCCTTCCACCGAGATACCAGCTCCTCCGGATCCTCTGTCGTTAGGTATTTCATGTTAGAGTATCTCGAGGCGCCCTCTTTCCTCCTTCACGAAGTAAGACACAAACAGAATTGCCCTAAAGGGAAGAAGCCTTCTGAGCCTGGCAGAGAGGCAGACTCTGCCACTCAGCATTCCCACACGGCTGAGCCCAGGCTACGGACAGAGAGAGGGAGAAAGATAGCCGTAACCACGAGCTTTTCCTCAATAGAGTCTAGGCCTCACCTTTCAAGTCCACTTGAATTTCCTAGAGAAAGCACCAGGCGTCGCTGTGCTTTCCTGGGGCAGGAAACTTTGCTTTCGTTTTTTGGAGACACATTGTCTCAGGACTGCCCTACCCCAAGGACTCACGGTGTGCAGGCCGATTGGTTGAGATCAGCCCTTCTAGCTCTTTCCCGGATGACACCAACTGGGAAAAGAGCCGGTCAAATCCTGGAAACCGTGGTGCTTTTCCCTAGTCTACACAGGAAGAGCACTCTGAGGGAGACGAGCTGCTGACGCATGGTAGCAAAATCTCCTCTTCTGAAGCGAAACATTTCGGTGTAAGCGGGTTCCATAAGCTTGGGACCATTTTTTCAGCTGCCTAAATAATGGAGCCAGTCAGGTGGCAGCCTCCCCTCAAGCCCTGCTTCCCAGGCTGTGATACAGACACGCCCGCTGCTTCAGCCCAAAGGGACAGCTTATCGTAAGGTAAAAACCCTGAGTGGGACAGTTCCTGCTTAATCCCCGCCGCAAGCACAAGCATACTGCCATTGGTCAAAGGCTTTCCCCACAAGCTTAACACGTTTGCTCCCATCTAGCCTCCGAAGTCCGGGTGTACCTAGCTAGGAATCAAACATGAGGAATAGTACTCAGAGGGCTGGCGACTGCAAACTCTTTCACCAGGCAGCCCAAACCGAGTACACCTACTTATATTTTCCAAGGGCAGAACAAATGGTGTCAACTTACACGCCTCCAGCCCGGGAGGGGCGACATACACATTCTCCATGGGAATCAAGCCCATGCCTTCAGGGTGAAAGGCCTCTATGCCTCCATGCTTTGGCAGCCCAGGGATAGGGTCAGATCTGAAAGGCTTCCAAAAGAGCAGAGATAAAGAACCTTTGAACCGCAGAGCAGGTGCAGCCGAGAACAAGGACTGCTCTTGGCCTGAGAACACCCACTGCCCAGCGCTTCTTTTGGGTACACACGTGTAGAGGAAGAGTGTTGAATTCTGCTGCGTGATAACTTCTCTGGCCCACGTAGTGTGAGGGCAAGTAGAGTGGCCCTCCATCTCATCCCAGTTTCATGTGTCAGTTGTATAAGGCAAACTCCCTGCTTGAATCCCTCCGTGGCCTACCTAACCTCCAGAGAGAGATGGATGATTGGGACCCAGGGCTGGTATCTAGGTTAATGGTCTGTGCATCAGCTTCGCAGCTGTTCTCTCTAAGCGGGTCCCAACGGCGTTTTGGAAGAGTTTCCTGAGAGGGTCAGACACAGGAAATTAACCGACAGGCCCACGCGGATGCCAGTCCTCTCCAGCAACAACGCTCCCAGCCTCAGACACTTGGGTTCTCTTTGGTAAATGGAAGAACACTATGCTTGGAAGCTTCTTCCATCCAGTTTGAGAGTCGCACTTCCACTGCATCCTAGGATTCCAAGTGTTGCCCTGCCGTCACAGTTTCCAATTCTTAGGCCTATGACGGCAGAGTGTCTGGCAGTTCTGAAAGAGACCTTAGGAATGCCGGCGTTTTGGCTCCTTCCATCGAGAAACCAGCTCCTCCGGATCCTCTGTCGTTAGGTATTTCATGTTAGAATATCTCTAGGCGCCCTCTTTCCTCCTCCACGAAGTAAGACACCAACGGAATTGGCCTAAAGGGAAGAAGCCTTCTGAGTCCGGCAGAGAGGCAGCCTCTCCCACTCAGCGTTCCCCCACGGCTGAGCCCAGGGTATGGGACCGAGAGAGGGAGAAAGACAGCCGTAACCCCGAGCTTCTCCACACTGTAGTATAGGCCTCACCCTCAAGCTCACATCAGTTTCATAGAGAAAACGCCAGGCCTCGGTGTGCTTTCCTGTGGCAAGGAAACTTTGCTTTCATTCCTTAGGTGGCTCAAGACTGCCCTACCCGAAGGACTCAGGGTGTGCAGCCCTATTTGTTGAGATCAGCCCCTCTGGCTCTTTCTCGGATGAAACCAACTGGGCAAAGAGCCGTTCATAAGCTGGGGACCATGGGAGCTTTCCCTAGTCTACAGCAGAAGAGCACTCTGAGGGAGAGGTGCTGCTGACGTTTGGTAGCAAAATCTCCTATTCTGAAGAGAAACATTTCGTTGTAAGTGGGTTCCATCAGCCTTGCCATATTTTCTCAGCTGGCTACGATGGAGGGCAGGCAGTCAGTTGGCAGACTCACCTGAGGCCCTGCTTCCCAGACTGTGATAAAAAACCTCCCGCCTGCTTCAGCCCAAAGGGACGGCTTATGGTAAGGTAAAATCCCTGTGTGGGAAAGTTCCTGCCTAAGCCTCGCACAAGCACAAGCATATTGGTCATTGGTCAAAGACGTTCCCCACAAGTTTAACATGTTTGCCCCCGTCTAGCCTCCGAAGGCCGAGTTTACCTAGCTAGGAATCACACTTCAGGAAAGGTACTCAGGCTGCTGGTGACTGCAAGTTGTTTCACCAGGCAGCCCAAATCCAGTACACCCACTTGCATTTTCCAGGGGCAGAGGAAATGGTGTCAACTTACACGCCTCCAGCCTGGGAGGGGCAACATACACTTTCTGGATGGGAAGAGAGCCCATGCCTTCAGTGTGAAAGGCCGCTATGCCTCTTTGCTTTGGGTAGCCCAGGGGGAGCGTCAGCTCTGAAATGTTTCCAGAGGAGCAGAGTCAGAGAACCTTTGAAGCACAGAGCAGGTGCAGCCCAGAACAAAGACTGCTCTTGGCCTGAGAACACCCACTGCCCAGCGCTTCTTTTGGGTACACACGTGTAGAGGAAGAGTGTTGAATTCTGCTGCGTGATAACTTCTCTGACCCACGTAGTGTGAGGGCAAGTAGAGTGGCCCTCCATCTCATCCCAGTTTCATGTGTCAGTTATATAAGGCAAACTCCCTGCTTGAATCCCTCCGTGGCCTACCTAACCTCCAGAGAGAGATGGATGATTGGGACCAGGGCTGGTATCTAGGTTAATGGTCTGTGCATCAGCTTCGCAGCTGTTCTCTCTAAGCGGGTCCCAATGGCGTTTTGGAAGAGTTTCCTGAGAGGGTCAGACACAGGAAATTAACCGACAGGCCCACGCGGATGCCAGTCCTCTCCAGCAACAACGCTCCCAGCCTCAGACACTTGGGTTCTCTTTGGTAAATGGAAGAACACTATGCTTGGAAGCTTCTTCCATCCAGTTTGAGAGTCGCACTTCCACTGCATCCTAGGATTCCAAGTGTTGCCCTGCCGTCACAGTTTCCAATTCTTAGGCCTATGACGGCAGAGTGTCTGGCAGTTCTGAAAGAGACCTTAGGAATGCCGGCGTTTTGGCTCCTTCCATCGAGAAACCAGCTCCTCCGGATCCTCTGTCGTTAGGTATTTCATGTTAGAATATCTCTAGGCGCCCTCTTTCCTCCTCCACGAAGTAAGACACCAACGGAATTGGCCTAAAGGGAAGAAGCCTTCTGAGTCCGGCAGAGAGGCAGCCTCTCCCACTCAGCGTTCCCCCACGGCTGAGCCCAGGGTATGGGACCGAGAGAGGGAGAAAGACAGCCGTAACCCCGAGCTTC
The DNA here is from genome assembly GCF_949987535.1 of Balaenoptera acutorostrata. NCBI lineage: Eukaryota > Metazoa > Chordata > Mammalia > Artiodactyla > Balaenopteridae > Balaenoptera > Balaenoptera acutorostrata. The sequence goes on along the minus strand of NC_080076.1, from coordinate 33,409,099 downwards.
TCCACACTGTAGTATAGGCCTCACCCTCAAGCTCACGTCAGTTTCATAGAGAAAACGCCAGGCCTCGGTGTGCTTTCCTGTGGCAAGGAAACTTTGCTTTCATTCCTTAGGTGGCTCAGGACTGCCCTACCCGAAGGACTCAGGGTGTGCAGCCCTATTTGTTGAGATCAGCCCCTCTGGCTCTTTCTCGGATGAAACCAACTGGGCAAAGAGCCGTTCATAAGCTGGGGACCATGGGAGCTTTCCCTAGTCTACAGCAGAAGAGCACTCTGAGGGAGAGGTGCTGCTGACGTTTGGTAGCAAAATCTCCTATTCTGAAGAGAAACATTTCGTTGTAAGTGGGTTCCATCAGCCTTGCCATATTTTCTCAGCTGGCTACGATGGAGGGCAGGCAGTCAGTTGGCAGACTCACCTGAGGCCCTGCTTCCCAGACTGTGATAAAAAACCTCCCGCCTGCTTCAGCCCAAAGGGACGGCTTATGGTAAGGTAAAATCCCTGTGTTGGAAAGTTCCTGCCTAAGCCTCGCACAAGCACAAGCATATTGGTCATTGGTCAAAGACGTTCCCCACAAGTTTAACATGTTTGCCCCCGTCTAGCCTCCGAAGGCCGAGTTTACCTAGCTAGGAATCACACTTCAGGAAAGGTACTCAGGCTGCTGGTGACTGCAAGTTGTTTCACCAGGCAGCCCAAATCCAGTACACCCACTTGCATTTTCCAGGGGCAGAGGAAATGGTGTCAACTTACACGCCTCCAGCCTGGGAGGGGCAACATACACTTTCTGGATGGGAAGAGAGCCCATGCCTTCAGTGTGAAAGGCCGCTATGCCTCTTTGCTTTGGGTAGCCCAGGGGGAGCGTCAGCTCTGAAATGTTTCCAGAGGAGCAGAGTCAGAGAACCTTTGAAGCACAGAGCAGGTGCAGCCCAGAACAAAGACTGCTCTTGGCCTGAGAACACCCACTGCCCAGCGCTTCTTTTGGGTACACACGTGTAGAGGAAGAGTGTTGAATTCTGCTGCGTGATAACTTCTCTGGCCCACGTAGTGTGAGGGCAAGTAGAGTGGCCCTCCATCTCATCCCAGTTTCATGTGTCAGTTGTATAAGGCAAACTCCCTGCTTGAATCCCTCCGTGGCCTACCTAACCTCCAGAGAGAGATGGATGATTGGGACCCAGGGCTGGTATCTAGGTTAATGGTCTGTGCATCAGCTTCGCAGCTGTTCTCTCTAAGCGGGTCCCAACGGCGTTTTGGAAGAGTTTCCTGAGAGGGTCAGACACAGGAAATTAACCGACAGGCCCACGCGGATGCCAGTTCTCTCCAGCAACAACGCTCCCAGCCTCAGACACTTGGGTTCTCTTTGGTAAATGGAAGAACACTATGCTTGGAAGCTTCTTCCATCCAGTTTGAGAGTCGCACTTCCACTGCTTCCTAGGATTCCAAGTGTTGCCCTGCCGTCACAGTTTCCAATTCTTAGGCCTATGACGGCAGAGTGTCTGGCAGTTCTGAAAGAGACCTTAGGAATGCAGGTGTTTTGGCTCCTTCCACCGAGATACCAGCTCCTCCGGATCCTCTGTCGTTAGGTATTTCATGTTAGAGTATCTCGAGGCGCCCTCTTTCCTCCTTCACGAAGTAAGACACAAACAGAATTGCCCTAAAGGGAAGAAGCCTTCTGAGCCTGGCAGAGAGGCAGACTCTGCCACTCAGCATTCCCACACGGCTGAGGCCAGGCTACGGACAGAGAGAGGGAGAAAGATAGCCGTAACCACGAGCTTTTCCTCAACAGAGTCTAGGCCTCACCTTTCAAGTCCACTTGAATTTCCTAGAGAAAGCACCAGGCGTCGCTGTGCTTTCCTGGGGCAGGAAACTTTGCTTTCGTTTTTTGGAGACACATTGTCTCAGGACTGCCCTACCCCAAGGACTCACGGTGTGCAGGCCGATTGGTTGAGATCAGCCCTTCTAGCTCTTTCCCGGATGACACCAACTGGGAAAAGAGCCGGTCAAATCCTGGAAACCGTGGTGCTTTTCCCTAGTCTACACAGGAAGAGCACTCTGAGGGAGACGAGCTGCTGACGCATGGTAGCAAAATCTCCTCTTCTGAAGCGAAACATTTCGGTGTAAGCGGGTTCCATAAGCTTGGGACCATTTTTTCAGCTGCCTAAATAATGGAGCCAGTCAGGTGGCAGCCTCCCCTCAAGCCCTGCTTCCCAGGCTGTGATACAGACACGCCCGCTGCTTCAGCCCAAAGGGACAGCTTATCGTAAGGTAAAAACCCTGAGTGGGACAGTTCCTGCTTAATCCCCGCCGCAAGCACAAGCATACTGCCATTGGTCAAAGGCTTTCCCCACAAGCTTAACACGTTTGCTCCCATCTAGCCTCCGAAGTCCGGGTGTACCTAGCTAGGAATCAAACATGAGGAATAGTACTCAGAGGGCTGGCGACTGCAAACTCTTTCACCAGGCAGCCCAAACCGAGTACACCTACTTATATTTTCCAAGGGCAGAACAAATGGTGTCAACTTACACGCCTCCAGCCCGGGAGGGGCGACATACACATTCTCCATGGGAATCAAGCCCATGCCTTCAGGGTGAAAGGCCTCTATGCCTCCATGCTTTGGCAGCCCAGGGATAGGGTCAGATCTGAAAGGCTTCCAAAAGAGCAGAGATAAAGAACCTTTGAACCGCAGAGCAGGTGCAGCCGAGAACAAGGACTGCTCTTGGCCTGAGAACACCCACTGCCCAGCGCTTCTTTTGGGTACACACGTGTAGAGGAAGAGTGTTGAATTCTGCTGCGTGATAACTTCTCTGACCCACGTAGTGTGAGGGCAAGTAGAGTGGCCCTCCATCTCATCCCAGTTTCATGTGTCAGTTATATAAGGCAAACTCCCTGCTTGAATCCCTCCGTGGCCTACCTAACCTCCAGAGAGAGATGGATGATTGGGACCAGGGCTGGTATCTAGGTTAATGGTCTGTGCATCAGCTTCGCAGCTGTTCTCTCTAAGCGGGTCCCAACGGCGTTTTGGAAGAGTTTCCTGAGAGGGTCAGACACAGGAAATTAACCGACAGGCCCACGCAGATGCCAGTCCTCTCCAGCAACAACGCTCCCAGCCTCAGACACTTGGGTTCTCTTTGGTAAATGGAAGAACACTATGCTTGGAAGCTTCTTCCATCCAGTTTGAGAGTCGCACTTCCACTGCATCCTAGGATTCCAAGTGTTGCCCTGCCGTCACAGTTTCCAATTCTTAGGCCTATGACGGCAGAGTGTCTGGCAGTTCTGAAAGAGACCTTAGGAATGCCGGCGTTTTGGCTCCTTCCATCGAGAAACCAGCTCCTCCTGATCCTCTGTCGTTAGGTATTTCATGTTAGAATATCTCTAGGCGCCCTCTTTCCTCCTCCACGAAGTAAGACACCAACGGAATTGGCCTAAAGGGAAGAAGCCTTCTGAGTCCGGCAGAGAGGCAGCCTCTCCCACTCAGCGTTCCCCCACGGCTGAGCCCAGGGTATGGGACCGAGAGAGGGAGAAAGACAGCCGTAACCCCGAGCTTCTCCACACTGTAGTATAGGCCTCACCCTCAAGCTCACGTCAGTTTCATAGAGAAAACGCCAGGCCTCGGTGTGCTTTCCTGTGGCAAGGAAACTTTGCTTTCATTCCTTAGGTGGCTCAGGACTGCCCTACCCGAAGGACTCAGGGTGTGCAGCCCTATTTGTTGAGATCAGCCCCTCTGGCTCTTTCTCGGATGAAACCAACTGGGCAAAGAGCCGTTCATAAGCTGGGGACCATGGGAGCTTTCCCTAGTCTACAGCAGAAGAGCACTCTGAGGGAGAGGTGCTGCTGACGTTTGGTAGCAAAATCTCCTATTCTGAAGAGAAACATTTCGTTGTAAGTGGGTTCCATCAGCCTTGCCATATTTTCTCAGCTGGCTACGATGGAGGGCAGGCAGTCAGTTGGCAGACTCACCTGAGGCCCTGCTTCCCAGACTGTGATAAAAAACCTCCCGCCTGCTTCAGCCCAAAGGGACGGCTTATGGTAAGGTAAAATCCCTGTGTGGGAAAGTTCCTGCCTAAGCCTCGCACAAGCACAAGCATATTGGTCATTGGTCAAAGACGTTCCCCACAAGTTTAACATGTTTGCCCCCGTCTAGCCTCCGAAGGCCGAGTTTACCTAGCTAGGAATCACACTTCAGGAAAGGTACTCAGGCTGCTGGTGACTGCAAGTTGTTTCACCAGGCAGCCCAAATCCAGTACACCCACTTGCATTTTCCAGGGGCAGAGGAAATGGTGTCAACTTACACGCCTCCAGCCTGGGAGGGGCAACATACACTTTCTGGATGGGAAGAGAGCCCATGCCTTCAGTGTGAAAGGCCGCTATGCCTCTTTGCTTTGGGTAGCCCAGGGGGAGCGTCAGCTCTGAAATGTTTCCAGAGGAGCAGAGTCAGAGAACCTTTGAAGCACAGAGCAGGTGCAGCCCAGAACAAAGACTGCTCTTGGCCTGAGAACACCCACTGCCCAGCGCTTCTTTTGGGTACACACGTGTAGAGGAAGAGTGTTGAATTCTGCTGCGTGATAACTTCTCTGGCCCACGTAGTGTGAGGGCAAGTAGAGTGGCCCTCCATCTCATCCCAGTTTCATGTGTCAGTTATATAAGGCAAACTCCCTGCTTGAATCCCTCCGTGGCCTACCTAACCTCCAGAGAGAGATGGATGATTGGGACCAGGGCTGGTATCTAGGTTAATGGTCTGTGCATCAGCTTCGCAGCTGTTCTCTCTAAGCGGGTCCCAACGGCGTTTTGGAAGAGTTTCCTGAGAGGGTCAGACACAGGAAATTAACCGACAGGCCCACGCAGATGCCAGTCCTCTCCAGCAACAACGCTCCCAGCCTCAGACACTTGGGTTCTCTTTGGTAAATGGAAGAACACTATGCTTGGAAGCTTCTTCCATCCAGTTTGAGAGTCGCACTTCCACTGCATCCTAGGATTCCAAGTGTTGCCCTGCCGTCACAGTTTCCAATTCTTAGGCCTATGACGGCAGAGTGTCTGGCAGTTCTGAAAGAGACCTTAGGAATGCCGGCGTTTTGGCTCCTTCCATCGAGAAACCAGCTCCTCCTGATCCTCTGTCGTTAGGTATTTCATGTTAGAATATCTCTAGGCGCCCTCTTTCCTCCTCCACGAAGTAAGACACCAACGGAATTGGCCTAAAGGGAAGAAGCCTTCTGAGTCCGGCAGAGAGGCAGCCTCTCCCACTCAGCGTTCCCCCACGGCTGAGCCCAGGGTATGGGACCGAGAGAGGGAGAAAGACAGCCGTAACCCCGAGCTTCTCCACACTGTAGTATAGGCCTCACCCTCAAGCTCACGTCAGTTTCATAGAGAAAACGCCAGGCCTCGGTGTGCTTTCCTGTGGCAAGGAAACTTTGCTTTCATTCCTTAGGTGGCTCAGGACTGCCCTACCCGAAGGACTCAGGGTGTGCAGCCCTATTTGTTGAGATCAGCCCCTCTGGCTCTTTCTCGGATGAAACCAACTGGGCAAAGAGCCGTTCATAAGCTGGGGACCATGGGAGCTTTCCCTAGTCTACAGCAGAAGAGCACTCTGAGGGAGAGGTGCTGCTGACGTTTGGTAGCAAAATCTCCTATTCTGAAGAGAAACATTTCGTTGTAAGTGGGTTCCATCAGCCTTGCCATATTTTCTCAGCTGGCTACGATGGAGGGCAGGCAGTCAGTTGGCAGACTCACCTGAGGCCCTGCTTCCCAGACTGTGATAAAAAACCTCCCGCCTGCTTCAGCCCAAAGGGACGGCTTATGGTAAGGTAAAATCCCTGTGTGGGAAAGTTCCTGCCTAAGCCTCGCACAAGCACAAGCATATTGGTCATTGGTCAAAGACGTTCCCCACAAGTTTAACATGTTTGCCCCCGTCTAGCCTCCGAAGGCCGAGTTTACCTAGCTAGGAATCACACTTCAGGAAAGGTACTCAGGCTGCTGGTGACTGCAAGTTGTTTCACCAGGCAGCCCAAATCCAGTACACCCACTTGCATTTTCCAGGGGCAGAGGAAATGGTGTCAACTTACACGCCTCCAGCCTGGGAGGGGCAACATACACTTTCTGGATGGGAAGAGAGCCCATGCCTTCAGTGTGAAAGGCCGCTATGCCTCTTTGCTTTGGGTAGCCCAGGGGGAGCGTCAGCTCTGAAATGTTTCCAGAGGAGCAGAGTCAGAGAACCTTTGAAGCACAGAGCAGGTGCAGCCCAGAACAAAGACTGCTCTTGGCCTGAGAACACCCACTGCCCAGCGCTTCTTTTGGGTACACACGTGTAGAGGAAGAGTGTTGAATTCTGCTGCGTGATAACTTCTCTGGCCCACGTAGTGTGAGGGCAAGTAGAGTGGCCCTCCATCTCATCCCAGTTTCATGTGTCAGTTGTATAAGGCAAACTCCCTGCTTGAATCCCTCCGTGGCCTACCTAACCTCCAGAGAGAGATGGATGATTGGGACCCAGGGCTGGTATCTAGGTTAATGGTCTGTGCATCAGCTTCGCAGCTGTTCTCTCTAAGCGGGTCCCAACGGCGTTTTGGAAGAGTTTCCTGAGAGGGTCAGACACAGGAAATTAACCGACAGGCCCACGCGGATGCCAGTTCTCTCCAGCAACAACGCTCCCAGCCTCAGACACTTGGGTTCTCTTTGGTAAATGGAAGAACACTATGCTTGGAAGCTTCTTCCATCCAGTTTGAGAGTCGCACTTCCACTGCTTCCTAGGATTCCAAGTGTTGCCCTGCCGTCACAGTTTCCAATTCTTAGGCCTATGACGGCAGAGTGTCTGGCAGTTCTGAAAGAGACCTTAGGAATGCAGGTGTTTTGGCTCCTTCCACCGAGATACCAGCTCCTCCGGATCCTCTGTCGTTAGGTATTTCATGTTAGAGTATCTCGAGGCGCCCTCTTTCCTCCTTCACGAAGTAAGACACAAACAGAATTGCCCTAAAGGGAAGAAGCCTTCTGAGCCTGGCAGAGAGGCAGACTCTGCCACTCAGCATTCCCACACGGCTGAGCCCAGGCTACGGACAGAGAGAGGGAGAAAGATAGCCGTAACCACGAGCTTTTCCTCAATAGAGTCTAGGCCTCACCTTTCAAGTCCACTTGAATTTCCTAGAGAAAGCACCAGGCGTCGCTGTGCTTTCCTGGGGCAGGAAACTTTGCTTTCGTTTTTTGGAGACACATTGTCTCAGGACTGCCCTACCCCAAGGACTCACGGTGTGCAGGCCGATTGGTTGAGATCAGCCCTTCTAGCTCTTTCCCGGATGACACCAACTGGGAAAAGAGCCGGTCAAATCCTGGAAACCGTGGTGCTTTTCCCTAGTCTACACAGGAAGAGCACTCTGAGGGAGACGAGCTGCTGACGCATGGTAGCAAAATCTCCTCTTCTGAAGCGAAACATTTCGGTGTAAGCGGGTTCCATAAGCTTGGGACCATTTTTTCAGCTGCCTAAATAATGGAGCCAGTCAGGTGGCAGCCTCCCCTCAAGCCCTGCTTCCCAGGCTGTGATACAGACACGCCCGCTGCTTCAGCCCAAAGGGACAGCTTATCGTAAGGTAAAAACCCTGAGTGGGACAGTTCCTGCTTAATCCCCGCCGCAAGCACAAGCATACTGCCATTGGTCAAAGGCTTTCCCCACAAGCTTAACACGTTTGCTCCCATCTAGCCTCCGAAGTCCGGGTTTACCTAGCTAGGAATCAAACATGAGGAATAGTACTCAGAGGGCTGGCGACTGCAAACTCTTTCACCAGGCAGCCCAAACCGAGTACACCTACTTATATTTTCCAAGGGCAGAACAAATGGTGTCAACTTACACGCCTCCAGCCCGGGAGGGGCGACATACACATTCTCCATGGGAATCAAGCCCATGCCTTCAGGGTGAAAGGCCTCTATGCCTCCATGCTTTGGCAGCCCAGGGATAGGGTCAGATCTGAAAGGCTTCCAAAAGAGCAGAGATAAAGAACCTTTGAACCGCAGAGCAGGTGCAGCCGAGAACAAGGACTGCTCTTGGCCTGAGAACACCCACTGCCCAGCGCTTCTTTTGGGTACACACGTGTAGAGGAAGAGTGTTGAATTCTGCTGCGTGATAACTTCTCTGGCCCACGTAGTGTGAGGGCAAGTAGAGTGGCCCTCCATCTCATCCCAGTTTCATGTGTCAGTTGTATAAGGCAAACTCCCTGCTTGAATCCCTCCGTGGCCTACCTAACCTCCAGAGAGAGATGGATGATTGGGACCCAGGGCTGGTATCTAGGTTAATGGTCTGTGCATCAGCTTCGCAGCTGTTCTCTCTAAGCGGGTCCCAACGGCGTTTTGGAAGAGTTTCCTGAGAGGGTCAGACACAGGAAATTAACCGACAGGCCCACGCGGATGCCAGTCCTCTCCAGCAACAACGCTCCCAGCCTCAGACACTTGGGTTCTCTTTGGTAAATGGAAGAACACTATGCTTGGAAGCTTCTTCCATCCAGTTTGAGAGTCGCACTTCCACTGCATCCTAGGATTCCAAGTGTTGCCCTGCCGTCACAGTTTCCAATTCTTAGGCCTATGACGGCAGAGTGTCTGGCAGTTCTGAAAGAGACCTTAGGAATGCCGGCGTTTTGGCTCCTTCCATCGAGAAACCAGCTCCTCCGGATCCTCTGTCGTTAGGTATTTCATGTTAGAATATCTCTAGGCGCCCTCTTTCCTCCTCCACGAAGTAAGACACCAACGGAATTGGCCTAAAGGGAAGAAGCCTTCTGAGTCCGGCAGAGAGGCAGCCTCTCCCACTCAGCGTTCCCCCACGGCTGAGCCCAGGGTATGGGACCGAGAGAGGGAGAAAGACAGCCGTAACCCCGAGCTTCTCCACACTGTAGTATAGGCCTCACCCTCAAGCTCACGTCAGTTTCATAGAGAAAACGCCAGGCCTCGGTGTGCTTTCCTGTGGCAAGGAAACTTTGCTTTCATTCCTTAGGTGGCTCAGGACTGCCCTACCCGAAGGACTCAGGGTGTGCAGCCCTATTTGTTGAGATCAGCCCCTCTGGCTCTTTCTCGGATGAAACCAACTGGGCAAAGAGCCGTTCATAAGCTGGGGACCATGGGAGCTTTCCCTAGTCTACAGCAGAAGAGCACTCTGAGGGAGAGGTGCTGCTGACGTTTGGTAGCAAAATCTCCTATTCTGAAGAGAAACATTTCGTTGTAAGTGGGTTCCATCAGCCTTGCCATATTTTCTCAGCTGGCTACGATGGAGGGCAGGCAGTCAGTTGGCAGACTCACCTGAGGCCCTGCTTCCCAGACTGTGATAAAAAACCTCCCGCCTGCTTCAGCCCAAAGGGACGGCTTATGGTAAGGTAAAATCCCTGTGTGGGAAAGTTCCTGCCTAAGCCTCGCACAAGCACAAGCATATTGGTCATTGGTCAAAGACGTTCCCCACAAGTTTAACATGTTTGCCCCCGTCTAGCCTCCGAAGGCCGAGTTTACCTAGCTAGGAATCACACTTCAGGAAAGGTACTCAGGCTGCTGGTGACTGCAAGTTGTTTCACCAGGCAGCCCAAATCCAGTACACCCACTTGCATTTTCCAGGGGCAGAGGAAATGGTGTCAACTTACACGCCTCCAGCCTGGGAGGGGCAACATACACTTTCTGGATGGGAAGAGAGCCCATGCCTTCAGTGTGAAAGGCCGCTATGCCTCTTTGCTTTGGGTAGCCCAGGGGGAGCGTCAGCTCTGAAATGTTTCCAGAGGAGCAGAGTCAGAGAACCTTTGAAGCACAGAGCAGGTGCAGCCCAGAACAAAGACTGCTCTTGGCCTGAGAACACCCACTGCCCAGCGCTTCTTTTGGGTACACACGTGTAGAGGAAGAGTGTTGAATTCTGCTGCGTGATAACTTCTCTGGCCCACGTAGTGTGAGGGCAAGTAGAGTGGCCCTCCATCTCATCCCAGTTTCATGTGTCAGTTGTATAAGGCAAACTCCCTGCTTGAATCCCTCCGTGGCCTACCTAACCTCCAGAGAGAGATGGATGATTGGGACCCAGGGCTGGTATCTAGGTTAATGGTCTGTGCATCAGCTTCGCAGCTGTTCTCTCTAAGCGGGTCCCAACGGCGTTTTGGAAGAGTTTCCTGAGAGGGTCAGACACAGGAAATTAACCGACAGGCCCACGCGGATGCCAGTTCTCTCCAGCAACAACGCTCCCAGCCTCAGACACTTGGGTTCTCTTTGGTAAATGGAAGAACACTATGCTTGGAAGCTTCTTCCATCCAGTTTGAGAGTCGCACTTCCACTGCTTCCTAGGATTCCAAGTGTTGCCCTGCCGTCACAGTTTCCAATTCTTAGGCCTATGACGGCAGAGTGTCTGGCAGTTCTGAAAGAGACCTTAGGAATGCAGGTGTTTTGGCTCCTTCCACCGAGATACCAGCTCCTCCGGATCCTCTGTCGTTAGGTATTTCATGTTAGAGTATCTCGAGGCGCCCTCTTTCCTCCTTCACGAAGTAAGACACAAACAGAATTGCCCTAAAGGGAAGAAGCCTTCTGAGCCTGGCAGAGAGGCAGACTCTGCCACTCAGCATTCCCACACGGCTGAGCCCAGGCTACGGACAGAGAGAGGGAGAAAGATAGCCGTAACCACGAGCTTTTCCTCAATAGAGTCTAGGCCTCACCTTTCAAGTCCACTTGAATTTCCTAGAGAAAGCACCAGGCGTCGCTGTGCTTTCCTGGGGCAGGAAACTTTGCTTTCGTTTTTTGGAGACACATTGTCTCAGGACTGCCCTACCCCAAGGACTCACGGTGTGCAGGCCGATTGGTTGAGATCAGCCCTTCTAGCTCTTTCCCGGATGACACCAACTGGGAAAAGAGCCGGTCAAATCCTGGAAACCGTGGTGCTTTTCCCTAGTCTACACAGGAAGAGCACTCTGAGGGAGACGAGCTGCTGACGCATGGTAGCAAAATCTCCTCTTCTGAAGCGAAACATTTCGGTGTAAGCGGGTTCCATAAGCTTGGGACCATTTTTTCAGCTGCCTAAATAATGGAGCCAGTCAGGTGGCAGCCTCCCCTCAAGCCCTGCTTCCCAGGCTGTGATACAGACACGCCCGCTGCTTCAGCCCAAAGGGACAGCTTATCGTAAGGTAAAAACCCTGAGTGGGACAGTTCCTGCTTAATCCCCGCCGCAAGCACAAGCATACTGCCATTGGTCAAAGGCTTTCCCCACAAGCTTAACACGTTTGCTCCCATCTAGCCTCCGAAGTCCGGGTTTACCTAGCTAGGAATCAAACATGAGGAATAGTACTCAGAGGGCTGGCGACTGCAAACTCTTTCACCAGGCAGCCCAAACCGAGTACACCTACTTATATTTTCCAAGGGCAGAACAAATGGTGTCAACTTACACGCCTCCAGCCCGGGAGGGGCGACATACACATTCTCCATGGGAATCAAGCCCATGCCTTCAGGGTGAAAGGCCTCTATGCCTCCATGCTTTGGCAGCCCAGGGATAGGGTCAGATCTGAAAGGCTTCCAAAAGAGCAGAGATAAAGAACCTTTGAACCGCAGAGCAGGTGCAGCCGAGAACAAGGACTGCTCTTGGCCTGAGAACACCCACTGCCCAGCGCTTCTTTTGGGTACACACGTGTAGAGGAAGAGTGTTGAATTCTGCTGCGTGATAACTTCTCTGGCCCACGTAGTGTGAGGGCAAGTAGAGTGGCCCTCCATCTCATCCCAGTTTCATGTGTCAGTTGTATAAGGCAAACTCCCTGCTTGAATCCCTCCGTGGCCTACCTAACCTCCAGAGAGAGATGGATGATTGGGACCCAGGGCTGGTATCTAGGTTAATGGTCTGTGCATCAGCTTCGCAGCTGTTCTCTCTAAGCGGGTCCCAACGGCGTTTTGGAAGAGTTTCCTGAGAGGGTCAGACACAGGAAATTAACCGACAGGCCCACGCGGATGCCAGTCCTCTCCAGCAACAACGCTCCCAGCCTCAGACACTTGGGTTCTCTTTGGTAAATGGAAGAACACTATGCTTGGAAGCTTCTTCCATCCAGTTTGAGAGTCGCACTTCCACTGCATCCTAGGATTCCAAGTGTTGCCCTGCCGTCACAGTTTCCAATTCTTAGGCCTATGACGGCAGAGTGTCTGGCAGTTCTGAAAGAGACCTTAGGAATGCCGGCGTTTTGGCTCCTTCCATCGAGAAACCAGCTCCTCCTGATCCTCTGTCGTTAGGTATTTCATGTTAGAATATCTCTAGGCGCCCTCTTTCCTCCTCCACGAAGTAAGACACCAACGGAATTGGCCTAAAGGGAAGAAGCCTTCTGAGTCCGGCAGAGAGGCAGCCTCTCCCACTCAGCGTTCCCCCACGGCTGAGCCCAGGGTATGGGACCGAGAGAGGGAGAAAGACAGCCGTAACCCCGAGCTTCTCCACACTGTAGTATAGGCCTCACCCTCAAGCTCACGTCAGTTTCATAGAGAAAACGCCAGGCCTCGGTGTGCTTTCCTGTGGCAAGGAAACTTTGCTTTCATTCCTTAGGTGGCTCAGGACTGCCCTACCCGAAGGACTCAGGGTGTGCAGCCCTATTTGTTGAGATCAGCCCCTCTGGCTCTTTCTCGGATGAAACCAACTGGGCAAAGAGCCGTTCATAAGCTGGGGACCATGGGAGCTTTCCCTAGTCTACAGCAGAAGAGCACTCTGAGGGAGAGGTGCTGCTGACGTTTGGTAGCAAAATCTCCTATTCTGAAGAGAAACATTTCGTTGTAAGTGGGTTCCATCAGCCTTGCCATATTTTCTCAGCTGGCTACGATGGAGGGCAGGCAGTCAGTTGGCAGACTCACCTGAGGCCCTGCTTCCCAGACTGTGATAAAAAACCTCCCGCCTGCTTCAGCCCAAAGGGACGGCTTATGGTAAGGTAAAATCCCTGTGTGGGAAAGTTCCTGCCTAAGCCTCGCACAAGCACAAGCATATTGGTCATTGGTCAAAGACGTTCCCCACAAGTTTAACATGTTTGCCCCCGTCTAGCCTCCGAAGGCCGAGTTTACCTAGCTAGGAATCACACTTCAGGAAAGGTACTCAGGCTGCTGGTGACTGCAAGTTGTTTCACCAGGCAGCCCAAATCCAGTACACCCACTTGCATTTTCCAGGGGCAGAGGAAATGGTGTCAACTTACACGCCTCCAGCCTGGGAGGGGCAACATACACTTTCTGGATGGGAAGAGAGCCCATGCCTTCAGTGTGAAAGGCCGCTATGCCTCTTTGCTTTGGGTAGCCCAGGGGGAGCGTCAGCTCTGAAATGTTTCCAGAGGAGCAGAGTCAGAGAACCTTTGAAGCACAGAGCAGGTGCAGCCCAGAACAAAGACTGCTCTTGGCCTGAGAACACCCACTGCCCAGCGCTTCTTTTGGGTACACACGTGTAGAGGAAGAGTGTTGAATTCTGCTGCGTGATAACTTCTCTGGCCCACGTAGTGTGAGGGCAAGTAGAGTGGCCCTCCATCTCATCCCAGTTTCATGTGTCAGTTGTATAAGGCAAACTCCCTGCTTGAATCCCTCCGTGGCCTACCTAACCTCCAGAGAGAGATGGATGATTGGGACCCAGGGCTGGTATCTAGGTTAATGGTCTGTGCATCAGCTTCGCAGCTGTTCTCTCTAAGCGGGTCCCAACGGCGTTTTGGAAGAGTTTCCTGAGAGGGTCAGACACAGGAAATTAACCGACAGGCCCACGCGGATGCCAGTTCTCTCCAGCAACAACGCTCCCAGCCTCAGACACTTGGGTTCTCTTTGGTAAATGGAAGAACACTATGCTTGGAAGCTTCTTCCATCCAGTTTGAGAGTCGCACTTCCACTGCTTCCTAGGATTCCAAGTGTTGCCCTGCCGTCACAGTTTCCAATTCTTAGGCCTATGACGGCAGAGTGTCTGGCAGTTCTGAAAGAGACCTTAGGAATGCAGGTGTTTTGGCTCCTTCCACCGAGATACCAGCTCCTCCGGATCCTCTGTCGTTAGGTATTTCATGTTAGAGTATCTCGAGGCGCCCTCTTTCCTCCTTCACGAAGTAAGACACAAACAGAATTGCCCTAAAGGGAAGAAGCCTTCTGAGCCTGGCAGAGAGGCAGACTCTGCCACTCAGCATTCCCACACGGCTGAGCCCAGGCTACGGACAGAGAGAGGGAGAAAGATAGCCGTAACCACGAGCTTTTCCTCAATAGAGTCTAGGCCTCACCTTTCAAGTCCACTTGAATTTCCTAGAGAAAGCACCAGGCGTCGCTGTGCTTTCCTGGGGCAGGAAACTTTGCTTTCGTTTTTTGGAGACACATTGTCTCAGGACTGCCCTACCCCAAGGACTCACGGTGTGCAGGCCGATTGGTTGAGATCAGCCCTTCTAGCTCTTTCCCGGATGACACCAACTGGGAAAAGAGCCGGTCAAATCCTGGAAACCGTGGTGCTTTTCCCTAGTCTACACAGGAAGAGCACTCTGAGGGAGACGAGCTGCTGACGCATGGTAGCAAAATCTCCTCTTCTGAAGCGAAACATTTCGGTGTAAGCGGGTTCCATAAGCTTGGGACCATTTTTTCAGCTGCCTAAATAATGGAGCCAGTCAGGTGGCAGCCTCCCCTCAAGCCCTGCTTCCCAGGCTGTGATACAGACACGCCCGCTGCTTCAGCCCAAAGGGACAGCTTATCGTAAGGTAAAAACCCTGAGTGGGACAGTTCCTGCTTAATCCCCGCCGCAAGCACAAGCATACTGCCATTGGTCAAAGGCTTTCCCCACAAGCTTAACACGTTTGCTCCCATCTAGCCTCCGAAGTCCGGGTGTACCTAGCTAGGAATCAAACATGAGGAATAGTACTCAGAGGGCTGGCGACTGCAAACTCTTTCACCAGGCAGCCCAAACCGAGTACACCTACTTATATTTTCCAAGGGCAGAACAAATGGTGTCAACTTACACGCCTCCAGCCCGGGAGGGGCGACATACACATTCTCCATGGGAATCAAGCCCATGCCTTCAGGGTGAAAGGCCTCTATGCCTCCATGCTTTGGCAGCCCAGGGATAGGGTCAGATCTGAAAGGCTTCCAAAAGAGCAGAGATAAAGAACCTTTGAACCGCAGAGCAGGTGCAGCCGAGAACAAGGACTGCTCTTGGCCTGAGAACACCCACTGCCCAGCGCTTCTTTTGGGTACACACGTGTAGAGGAAGAGTGTTGAATTCTGCTGCGTGATAACTTCTCTGACCCACGTAGTGTGAGGGCAAGTAGAGTGGCCCTCCATCTCATCCCAGTTTCATGTGTCAGTTGTATAAGGCAAACTCCCTGCTTGAATCCCTCCGTGGCCTACCTAACCTCCAGAGAGAGATGGATGATTGGGACCCAGGGCTGGTATCTAGGTTAATGGTCTGTGCATCAGCTTCGCAGCTGTTCTCTCTAAGCGGGTCCCAACGGCGTTTTGGAAGAGTTTCCTGAGAGGGTCAGACACAGGAAATTAACCGACAGGCCCACGCGGATGCCAGTCCTCTCCAGCAACAACGCTCCCAGCCTCAGACACTTGGGTTCTCTTTGGTAAATGGAAGAACACTATGCTTGGAAGCTTCTTCCATCCAGTTTGAGAGTCGCACTTCCACTGCATCCTAGGATTCCAAGTGTTGCCCTGCCGTCACAGTTTCCAATTCTTAGGCCTATGACGGCAGAGTGTCTGGCAGTTCTGAAAGAGACCTTAGGAATGCCGGCGTTTTGGCTCCTTCCATCGAGAAACCAGCTCCTCCGGATCCTCTGTCGTTAGGTATTTCATGTTAGAATATCTCTAGGCGCCCTCTTTCCTCCTCCACGAAGTAAGACACCAACGGAATTGGCCTAAAGGGAAGAAGCCTTCTGAGTCCGGCAGAGAGGCAGCCTCTCCCACTCAGCGTTCCCCCACGGCTGAGCCCAGGGTATGGGACCGAGAGAGGGAGAAAGACAGCCGTAACCCCGAGCTTCTCCACACTGTAGTATAGGCCTCACCCTCAAGCTCACGTCAGTTTCATAGAGAAAACGCCAGGCCTCGGTGTGCTTTCCTGTGGCAAGGAAACTTTGCTTTCATTCCTTAGGTGGCTCAGGACTGCCCTACCCGAAGGACTCAGGGTGTGCAGCCCTATTTGTTGAGATCAGCCCCTCTGGCTCTTTCTCGGATGAAACCAACTGGGCAAAGAGCCGTTCATAAGCTGGGGACCATGGGAGCTTTCCCTAGTCTACAGCAGAAGAGCACTCTGAGGGAGAGGTGCTGCTGACGTTTGGTAGCAAAATCTCCTATTCTGAAGAGAAACATTTCGTTGTAAGTGGGTTCCATCAGCCTTGCCATATTTTCTCAGCTGGCTACGATGGAGGGCAGGCAGTCAGTTGGCAGACTCACCTGAGGCCCTGCTTCCCAGACTGTGATAAAAAACCTCCCGCCTGCTTCAGCCCAAAGGGACGGCTTATGGTAAGGTAAAATCCCTGTGTGGGAAAGTTCCTGCCTAAGCCTCGCACAAGCACAAGCATATTGGTCATTGGTCAAAGACGTTCCCCACAAGTTTAACATGTTTGCCCCCGTCTAGCCTCCGAAGGCCGAGTTTACCTAGCTAGGAATCACACTTCAGGAAAGGTACTCAGGCTGCTGGTGACTGCAAGTTGTTTCACCAGGCAGCCCAAATCCAGTACACCCACTTGCATTTTCCAGGGGCAGAGGAAATGGTGTCAACTTACACGCCTCCAGCCTGGGAGGGGCAACATACACTTTCTGGATGGGAAGAGAGCCCATGCCTTCAGTGTGAAAGGCCGCTATGCCTCTTTGCTTTGGGTAGCCCAGGGGGAGCGTCAGCTCTGAAATGTTTCCAGAGGAGCAGAGTCAGAGAACCTTTGAAGCACAGAGCAGGTGCAGCCCAGAACAAAGACTGCTCTTGGCCTGAGAACACCCACTGCCCAGCGCTTCTTTTGGGTACACACGTGTAGAGGAAGAGTGTTGAATTCTGCTGCGTGATAACTTCTCTGGCCCACGTAGTGTGAGGGCAAGTAGAGTGGCCCTCCATCTCATCCCAGTTTCATGTGTCAGTTGTATAAGGCAAACTCCCTGCTTGAATCCCTCCGTGGCCTACCTAACCTCCAGAGAGAGATGGATGATTGGGACCCAGGGCTGGTATCTAGGTTAATGGTCTGTGCATCAGCTTCGCAGCTGTTCTCTCTAAGCGGGTCCCAACGGCGTTTTGGAAGAGTTTCCTGAGAGGGTCAGACACAGGAAATTAACCGACAGGCCCACGCGGATGCCAGTTCTCTCCAGCAACAACGCTCCCAGCCTCAGACACTTGGGTTCTCTTTGGTAAATGGAAGAACACTATGCTTGGAAGCTTCTTCCATCCAGTTTGAGAGTCGCACTTCCACTGCTTCCTAGGATTCCAAGTGTTGCCCTGCCCTCACAGTTTCCAATTCTTAGGCCTATGACGGCAGAGTGTCTGGCAGTTCTGAAAGAGACCTTAGGAATGCAGGTGTTTTGGCTCCTTCCACCGAGATACCAGCTCCTCCGGATCCTCTGTCGTTAGGTATTTCATGTTAGAGTATCTCGAGGCGCCCTCTTTCCTCCTTCACGAAGTAAGACACAAACAGAATTGCCCTAAAGGGAAGAAGCCTTCTGAGCCTGGCAGAGAGGCAGACTCTGCCACTCAGCATTCCCACACGGCTGAGCCCAGGCTACGGACAGAGAGAGGGAGAAAGATAGCCGTAACCACGAGCTTTTCCTCAATAGAGTCTAGGCCTCACCTTTCAAGTCCACTTGAATTTCCTAGAGAAAGCACCAGGCGTCGCTGTGCTTTCCTGGGGCAGGAAACTTTGCTTTCGTTTTTTGGAGACACATTGTCTCAGGACTGCCCTACCCCAAGGACTCACGGTGTGCAGGCCGATTGGTTGAGATCAGCCCTTCTAGCTCTTTCCCGGATGACACCAACTGGGAAAAGAGCCGGTCAAATCCTGGAAACCGTGGTGCTTTTCCCTAGTCTACACAGGAAGAGCACTCTGAGGGAGACGAGCTGCTGACGCATGGTAGCAAAATCTCCTCTTCTGAAGCGAAACATTTCGGTGTAAGCGGGTTCCATAAGCTTGGGACCATTTTTTCAGCTGCCTAAATAATGGAGCCAGTCAGGTGGCAGCCTCCCCTCAAGCCCTGCTTCCCAGGCTGTGATACAGACACGCCCGCTGCTTCAGCCCAAAGGGACAGCTTATCGTAAGGTAAAAACCCTGAGTGGGACAGTTCCTGCTTAATCCCCGCCGCAAGCACAAGCATACTGCCATTGGTCAAAGGCTTTCCCCACAAGCTTAACACGTTTGCTCCCATCTAGCCTCCGAAGTCCGGGTGTACCTAGCTAGGAATCAAACATGAGGAATAGTACTCAGAGGGCTGGCGACTGCAAACTCTTTCACCAGGCAGCCCAAACCGAGTACACCTACTTATATTTTCCAAGGGCAGAACAAATGGTGTCAACTTACACGCCTCCAGCCCGGGAGGGGCGACATACACATTCTCCATGGGAATCAAGCCCATGCCTTCAGGGTGAAAGGCCTCTATGCCTCCATGCTTTGGCAGCCCAGGGATAGGGTCAGATCTGAAAGGCTTCCAAAAGAGCAGAGATAAAGAACCTTTGAACCGCAGAGCAGGTGCAGCCGAGAACAAGGACTGCTCTTGGCCTGAGAACACCCACTGCCCAGCGCTTCTTTTGGGTACACACGTGTAGAGGAAGAGTGTTGAATTCTGCTGCGTGATAACTTCTCTGGCCCACGTAGTGTGAGGGCAAGTAGAGTGGCCCTCCATCTCATCCCAGTTTCATGTGTCAGTTGTATAAGGCAAACTCCCTGCTTGAATCCCTCCGTGGCCTACCTAACCTCCAGAGAGAGATGGATGATTGGGACCCAGGGCTGGTATCTAGGTTAATGGTCTGTGCATCAGCTTCGCAGCTGTTCTCTCTAAGCGGGTCCCAACGGCGTTTTGGAAGAGTTTCCTGAGAGGGTCAGACACAGGAAATTAACCGACAGGCCCACGCGGATGCCAGTCCTCTCCAGCAACAACGCTCCCAGCCTCAGACACTTGGGTTCTCTTTGGTAAATGGAAGAACACTATGCTTGGAAGCTTCTTCCATCCAGTTTGAGAGTCGCACTTCCACTGCATCCTAGGATTCCAAGTGTTGCCCTGCCGTCACAGTTTCCAATTCTTAGGCCTATGACGGCAGAGTGTCTGGCAGTTCTGAAAGAGACCTTAGGAATGCCGGCGTTTTGGCTCCTTCCATCGAGAAACCAGCTCCTCCGGATCCTCTGTCGTTAGGTATTTCATGTTAGAATATCTCTAGGCGCCCTCTTTCCTCCTCCACGAAGTAAGACACCAACGGAATTGGCCTAAAGGGAAGAAGCCTTCTGAGTCCGGCAGAGAGGCAGCCTCTCCCACTCAGCGTTCCCCCACGGCTGAGCCCAGGGTATGGGACCGAGAGAGGGAGAAAGACAGCCGTAACCCCGAGCTTCTCCACACTGTAGTATAGGCCTCACCCTCAAGCTCACGTCAGTTTCATAGAGAAAACGCCAGGCCTCGGTGTGCTTTCCTGTGGCAAGGAAACTTTGCTTTCATTCCTTAGGTGGCTCAGGACTGCCCTACCCGAAGGACTCAGGGTGTGCAGCCCTATTTGTTGAGATCAGCCCCTCTGGCTCTTTCTCG
Source organism: Balaenoptera acutorostrata (assembly GCF_949987535.1). Lineage (NCBI taxonomy): Eukaryota > Metazoa > Chordata > Mammalia > Artiodactyla > Balaenopteridae > Balaenoptera > Balaenoptera acutorostrata. Next base: position 33,389,458 of record NC_080076.1, on the reverse strand, counting down.
GATGAAACCAACTGGGCAAAGAGCCGTTCATAAGCTGGGGACCATGGGAGCTTTCCCTAGTCTACAGCAGAAGAGCACTCTGAGGGAGAGGTGCTGCTGACGTTTGGTAGCAAAATCTCCTATTCTGAAGAGAAACATTTCGTTGTAAGTGGGTTCCATCAGCCTTGCCATATTTTCTCAGCTGGCTACGATGGAGGGCAGGCAGTCAGTTGGCAGACTCACCTGAGGCCCTGCTTCCCAGACTGTGATAAAAAACCTCCCGCCTGCTTCAGCCCAAAGGGACGGCTTATGGTAAGGTAAAATCCCTGTGTGGGAAAGTTCCTGCCTAAGCCTCGCACAAGCACAAGCATATTGGTCATTGGTCAAAGACGTTCCCCACAAGTTTAACATGTTTGCCCCCGTCTAGCCTCCGAAGGCCGAGTTTACCTAGCTAGGAATCACACTTCAGGAAAGGTACTCAGGCTGCTGGTGACTGCAAGTTGTTTCACCAGGCAGCCCAAATCCAGTACACCCACTTGCATTTTCCAGGGGCAGAGGAAATGGTGTCAACTTACACGCCTCCAGCCTGGGAGGGGCAACATACACTTTCTGGATGGGAAGAGAGCCCATGCCTTCAGTGTGAAAGGCCGCTATGCCTCTTTGCTTTGGGTAGCCCAGGGGGAGCGTCAGCTCTGAAATGTTTCCAGAGGAGCAGAGTCAGAGAACCTTTGAAGCACAGAGCAGGTGCAGCCCAGAACAAAGACTGCTCTTGGCCTGAGAACACCCACTGCCCAGCGCTTCTTTTGGGTACACACGTGTAGAGGAAGAGTGTTGAATTCTGCTGCGTGATAACTTCTCTGGCCCACGTAGTGTGAGGGCAAGTAGAGTGGCCCTCCATCTCATCCCAGTTTCATGTGTCAGTTGTATAAGGCAAACTCCCTGCTTGAATCCCTCCGTGGCCTACCTAACCTCCAGAGAGAGATGGATGATTGGGACCCAGGGCTGGTATCTAGGTTAATGGTCTGTGCATCAGCTTCGCAGCTGTTCTCTCTAAGCGGGTCCCAACGGCGTTTTGGAAGAGTTTCCTGAGAGGGTCAGACACAGGAAATTAACCGACAGGCCCACGCGGATGCCAGTTCTCTCCAGCAACAACGCTCCCAGCCTCAGACACTTGGGTTCTCTTTGGTAAATGGAAGAACACTATGCTTGGAAGCTTCTTCCATCCAGTTTGAGAGTCGCACTTCCACTGCTTCCTAGGATTCCAAGTGTTGCCCTGCCGTCACAGTTTCCAATTCTTAGGCCTATGACGGCAGAGTGTCTGGCAGTTCTGAAAGAGACCTTAGGAATGCCGGCGTTTTGGCTCCTTCCATCGAGAAACCAGCTCCTCCGGATCCTCTGTCGTTAGGTATTTCATGTTAGAATATCTCTAGGCGCCCTCTTTCCTCCTCCACGAAGTAAGACACCAACGGAATTGGCCTAAAGGGAAGAAGCCTTCTGAGTCCGGCAGAGAGGCAGCCTCTCCCACTCAGCGTTCCCCCACGGCTGAGCCCAGGGTATGGGACCGAGAGAGGGAGAAAGACAGCCGTAACCCCGAGCTTCTCCACACTGTAGTATAGGCCTCACCCTCAAGCTCACGTCAGTTTCATAGAGAAAACGCCAGGCCTCGGTGTGCTTTCCTGTGGCAAGGAAACTTTGCTTTCATTCCTTAGGTGGCTCAGGACTGCCCTACCCGAAGGACTCAGGGTGTGCAGCCCTATTTGTTGAGATCAGCCCCTCTGGCTCTTTCTCGGATGAAACCAACTGGGCAAAGAGCCGTTCATAAGCTGGGGACCATGGGAGCTTTCCCTAGTCTACAGCAGAAGAGCACTCTGAGGGAGAGGTGCTGCTGACGTTTGGTAGCAAAATCTCCTATTCTGAAGAGAAACATTTCGTTGTAAGTGGGTTCCATCAGCCTTGCCATATTTTCTCAGCTGGCTACGATGGAGGGCAGGCAGTCAGTTGGCAGACTCACCTGAGGCCCTGCTTCCCAGACTGTGATAAAAAACCTCCCGCCTGCTTCAGCCCAAAGGGACGGCTTATGGTAAGGTAAAATCCCTGTGTGGGAAAGTTCCTGCCTAAGCCTCGCACAAGCACAAGCATATTGGTCATTGGTCAAAGACGTTCCCCACAAGTTTAACATGTTTGCCCCCGTCTAGCCTCCGAAGGCCGAGTTTACCTAGCTAGGAATCACACTTCAGGAAAGGTACTCAGGCTGCTGGTGACTGCAAGTTGTTTCACCAGGCAGCCCAAATCCAGTACACCCACTTGCATTTTCCAGGGGCAGAGGAAATGGTGTCAACTTACACGCCTCCAGCCTGGGAGGGGCAACATACACTTTCTGGATGGGAAGAGAGCCCATGCCTTCAGTGTGAAAGGCCGCTATGCCTCTTTGCTTTGGGTAGCCCAGGGGGAGCGTCAGCTCTGAAATGTTTCCAGAGGAGCAGAGTCAGAGAACCTTTGAAGCACAGAGCAGGTGCAGCCCAGAACAAAGACTGCTCTTGGCCTGAGAACACCCACTGCCCAGCGCTTCTTTTGGGTACACACGTGTAGAGGAAGAGTGTTGAATTCTGCTGCGTGATAACTTCTCTGGCCCACGTAGTGTGAGGGCAAGTAGAGTGGCCCTCCATCTCATCCCAGTTTCATGTGTCAGTTGTATAAGGCAAACTCCCTGCTTGAATCCCTCCGTGGCCTACCTAACCTCCAGAGAGAGATGGATGATTGGGACCCAGGGCTGGTATCTAGGTTAATGGTCTGTGCATCAGCTTCGCAGCTGTTCTCTCTAAGCGGGTCCCAACGGCGTTTTGGAAGAGTTTCCTGAGAGGGTCAGACACAGGAAATTAACCGACAGGCCCACGCGGATGCCAGTTCTCTCCAGCAACAACGCTCCCAGCCTCAGACACTTGGGTTCTCTTTGGTAAATGGAAGAACACTATGCTTGGAAGCTTCTTCCATCCAGTTTGAGAGTCGCACTTCCACTGCTTCCTAGGATTCCAAGTGTTGCCCTGCCCTCACAGTTTCCAATTCTTAGGCCTATGACGGCAGAGTGTCTGGCAGTTCTGAAAGAGACCTTAGGAATGCAGGTGTTTTGGCTCCTTCCACCGAGATACCAGCTCCTCCGGATCCTCTGTCGTTAGGTATTTCATGTTAGAGTATCTCGAGGCGCCCTCTTTCCTCCTTCACGAAGTAAGACACAAACAGAATTGCCCTAAAGGGAAGAAGCCTTCTGAGCCTGGCAGAGAGGCAGACTCTGCCACTCAGCATTCCCACACGGCTGAGCCCAGGCTACGGACAGAGAGAGGGAGAAAGATAGCCGTAACCACGAGCTTTTCCTCAATAGAGTCTAGGCCTCACCTTTCAAGTCCACTTGAATTTCCTAGAGAAAGCACCAGGCGTCGCTGTGCTTTCCTGGGGCAGGAAACTTTGCTTTCGTTTTTTGGAGACACATTGTCTCAGGACTGCCCTACCCCAAGGACTCACGGTGTGCAGGCCGATTGGTTGAGATCAGCCCTTCTAGCTCTTTCCCGGATGACACCAACTGGGAAAAGAGCCGGTCAAATCCTGGAAACCGTGGTGCTTTTCCCTAGTCTACACAGGAAGAGCACTCTGAGGGAGACGAGCTGCTGACGCATGGTAGCAAAATCTCCTCTTCTGAAGCGAAACATTTCGGTGTAAGCGGGTTCCATAAGCTTGGGACCATTTTTTCAGCTGCCTAAATAATGGAGCCAGTCAGGTGGCAGCCTCCCCTCAAGCCCTGCTTCCCAGGCTGTGATACAGACACGCCCGCTGCTTCAGCCCAAAGGGACAGCTTATCGTAAGGTAAAAACCCTGAGTGGGACAGTTCCTGCTTAATCCCCGCCGCAAGCACAAGCATACTGCCATTGGTCAAAGGCTTTCCCCACAAGCTTAACACGTTTGCTCCCATCTAGCCTCCGAAGTCCGGGTGTACCTAGCTAGGAATCAAACATGAGGAATAGTACTCAGAGGGCTGGCGACTGCAAACTCTTTCACCAGGCAGCCCAAACCGAGTACACCTACTTATATTTTCCAAGGGCAGAACAAATGGTGTCAACTTACACGCCTCCAGCCCGGGAGGGGCGACATACACATTCTCCATGGGAATCAAGCCCATGCCTTCAGGGTGAAAGGCCTCTATGCCTCCATGCTTTGGCAGCCCAGGGATAGGGTCAGATCTGAAAGGCTTCCAAAAGAGCAGAGATAAAGAACCTTTGAACCGCAGAGCAGGTGCAGCCGAGAACAAGGACTGCTCTTGGCCTGAGAACACCCACTGCCCAGCGCTTCTTTTGGGTACACACGTGTAGAGGAAGAGTGTTGAATTCTGCTGCGTGATAACTTCTCTGGCCCACGTAGTGTGAGGGCAAGTAGAGTGGCCCTCCATCTCATCCCAGTTTCATGTGTCAGTTGTATAAGGCAAACTCCCTGCTTGAATCCCTCCGTGGCCTACCTAACCTCCAGAGAGAGATGGATGATTGGGACCCAGGGCTGGTATCTAGGTTAATGGTCTGTGCATCAGCTTCGCAGCTGTTCTCTCTAAGCGGGTCCCAACGGCGTTTTGGAAGAGTTTCCTGAGAGGGTCAGACACAGGAAATTAACCGACAGGCCCACGCGGATGCCAGTCCTCTCCAGCAACAACGCTCCCAGCCTCAGACACTTGGGTTCTCTTTGGTAAATGGAAGAACACTATGCTTGGAAGCTTCTTCCATCCAGTTTGAGAGTCGCACTTCCACTGCATCCTAGGATTCCAAGTGTTGCCCTGCCGTCACAGTTTCCAATTCTTAGGCCTATGACGGCAGAGTGTCTGGCAGTTCTGAAAGAGACCTTAGGAATGCCGGCGTTTTGGCTCCTTCCATCGAGAAACCAGCTCCTCCTGATCCTCTGTCGTTAGGTATTTCATGTTAGAATATCTCTAGGCGCCCTCTTTCCTCCTCCACGAAGTAAGACACCAACGGAATTGGCCTAAAGGGAAGAAGCCTTCTGAGTCCGGCAGAGAGGCAGCCTCTCCCACTCAGCGTTCCCCCACGGCTGAGCCCAGGGTATGGGACCGAGAGAGGGAGAAAGACAGCCGTAACCCCGAGCTTCTCCACACTGTAGTATAGGCCTCACCCTCAAGCTCACGTCAGTTTCATAGAGAAAACGCCAGGCCTCGGTGTGCTTTCCTGTGGCAAGGAAACTTTGCTTTCATTCCTTAGGTGGCTCAGGACTGCCCTACCCGAAGGACTCAGGGTGTGCAGCCCTATTTGTTGAGATCAGCCCCTCTGGCTCTTTCTCGGATGAAACCAACTGGGCAAAGAGCCGTTCATAAGCTGGGGACCATGGGAGCTTTCCCTAGTCTACAGCAGAAGAGCACTCTGAGGGAGAGGTGCTGCTGACGTTTGGTAGCAAAATCTCCTATTCTGAAGAGAAACATTTCGTTGTAAGTGGGTTCCATCAGCCTTGCCATATTTTCTCAGCTGGCTACGATGGAGGGCAGGCAGTCAGTTGGCAGACTCACCTGAGGCCCTGCTTCCCAGACTGTGATAAAAAACCTCCCGCCTGCTTCAGCCCAAAGGGACGGCTTATGGTAAGGTAAAATCCCTGTGTGGGAAAGTTCCTGCCTAAGCCTCGCACAAGCACAAGCATATTGGTCATTGGTCAAAGACGTTCCCCACAAGTTTAACATGTTTGCCCCCGTCTAGCCTCCGAAGGCCGAGTTTACCTAGCTAGGAATCACACTTCAGGAAAGGTACTCAGGCTGCTGGTGACTGCAAGTTGTTTCACCAGGCAGCCCAAATCCAGTACACCCACTTGCATTTTCCAGGGGCAGAGGAAATGGTGTCAACTTACACGCCTCCAGCCTGGGAGGGGCAACATACACTTTCTGGATGGGAAGAGAGCCCATGCCTTCAGTGTGAAAGGCCGCTATGCCTCTTTGCTTTGGGTAGCCCAGGGGGAGCGTCAGCTCTGAAATGTTTCCAGAGGAGCAGAGTCAGAGAACCTTTGAAGCACAGAGCAGGTGCAGCCCAGAACAAAGACTGCTCTTGGCCTGAGAACACCCACTGCCCAGCGCTTCTTTTGGGTACACACGTGTAGAGGAAGAGTGTTGAATTCTGCTGCGTGATAACTTCTCTGGCCCACGTAGTGTGAGGGCAAGTAGAGTGGCCCTCCATCTCATCCCAGTTTCATGTGTCAGTTGTATAAGGCAAACTCCCTGCTTGAATCCCTCCGTGGCCTACCTAACCTCCAGAGAGAGATGGATGATTGGGACCCAGGGCTGGTATCTAGGTTAATGGTCTGTGCATCAGCTTCGCAGCTGTTCTCTCTAAGCGGGTCCCAACGGCGTTTTGGAAGAGTTTCCTGAGAGGGTCAGACACAGGAAATTAACCGACAGGCCCACGCGGATGCCAGTTCTCTCCAGCAACAACGCTCCCAGCCTCAGACACTTGGGTTCTCTTTGGTAAATGGAAGAACACTATGCTTGGAAGCTTCTTCCATCCAGTTTGAGAGTCGCACTTCCACTGCTTCCTAGGATTCCAAGTGTTGCCCTGCCGTCACAGTTTCCAATTCTTAGGCCTATGACGGCAGAGTGTCTGGCAGTTCTGAAAGAGACCTTAGGAATGCAGGTGTTTTGGCTCCTTCCACCGAGATACCAGCTCCTCCGGATCCTCTGTCGTTAGGTATTTCATGTTAGAGTATCTCGAGGCGCCCTCTTTCCTCCTTCACGAAGTAAGACACAAACAGAATTGCCCTAAAGGGAAGAAGCCTTCTGAGCCTGGCAGAGAGGCAGACTCTGCCACTCAGCATTCCCACACGGCTGAGCCCAGGCTACGGACAGAGAGAGGGAGAAAGATAGCCGTAACCACGAGCTTTTCCTCAATAGAGTCTAGGCCTCACCTTTCAAGTCCACTTGAATTTCCTAGAGAAAGCACCAGGCGTCGCTGTGCTTTCCTGGGGCAGGAAACTTTGCTTTCGTTTTTTGGAGACACATTGTCTCAGGACTGCCCTACCCCAAGGACTCACGGTGTGCAGGCCGATTGGTTGAGATCAGCCCTTCTAGCTCTTTCCCGGATGACACCAACTGGGAAAAGAGCCGGTCAAATCCTGGAAACCGTGGTGCTTTTCCCTAGTCTACACAGGAAGAGCACTCTGAGGGAGACGAGCTGCTGACGCATGGTAGCAAAATCTCCTCTTCTGAAGCGAAACATTTCGGTGTAAGCGGGTTCCATAAGCTTGGGACCATTTTTTCAGCTGCCTAAATAATGGAGCCAGTCAGGTGGCAGCCTCCCCTCAAGCCCTGCTTCCCAGGCTGTGATACAGACACGCCCGCTGCTTCAGCCCAAAGGGACAGCTTATCGTAAGGTAAAAACCCTGAGTGGGACAGTTCCTGCTTAATCCCCGCCGCAAGCACAAGCATACTGCCATTGGTCAAAGGCTTTCCCCACAAGCTTAACACGTTTGCTCCCATCTAGCCTCCGAAGTCCGGGTGTACCTAGCTAGGAATCAAACATGAGGAATAGTACTCAGAGGGCTGGCGACTGCAAACTCTTTCACCAGGCAGCCCAAACCGAGTACACCTACTTATATTTTCCAAGGGCAGAACAAATGGTGTCAACTTACACGCCTCCAGCCCGGGAGGGGCGACATACACATTCTCCATGGGAATCAAGCCCATGCCTTCAGGGTGAAAGGCCTCTATGCCTCCATGCTTTGGCAGCCCAGGGATAGGGTCAGATCTGAAAGGCTTCCAAAAGAGCAGAGATAAAGAACCTTTGAACCGCAGAGCAGGTGCAGCCGAGAACAAGGACTGCTCTTGGCCTGAGAACACCCACTGCCCAGCGCTTCTTTTGGGTACACACGTGTAGAGGAAGAGTGTTGAATTCTGCTGCGTGATAACTTCTCTGACCCACGTAGTGTGAGGGCAAGTAGAGTGGCCCTCCATCTCATCCCAGTTTCATGTGTCAGTTGTATAAGGCAAACTCCCTGCTTGAATCCCTCCGTGGCCTACCTAACCTCCAGAGAGAGATGGATGATTGGGACCCAGGGCTGGTATCTAGGTTAATGGTCTGTGCATCAGCTTCGCAGCTGTTCTCTCTAAGCGGGTCCCAACGGCGTTTTGGAAGAGTTTCCTGAGAGGGTCAGACACAGGAAATTAACCGACAGGCCCACGCGGATGCCAGTCCTCTCCAGCAACAACGCTCCCAGCCTCAGACACTTGGGTTCTCTTTGGTAAATGGAAGAACACTATGCTTGGAAGCTTCTTCCATCCAGTTTGAGAGTCGCACTTCCACTGCATCCTAGGATTCCAAGTGTTGCCCTGCCGTCACAGTTTCCAATTCTTAGGCCTATGACGGCAGAGTGTCTGGCAGTTCTGAAAGAGACCTTAGGAATGCCGGCGTTTTGGCTCCTTCCATCGAGAAACCAGCTCCTCCGGATCCTCTGTCGTTAGGTATTTCATGTTAGAATATCTCTAGGCGCCCTCTTTCCTCCTCCACGAAGTAAGACACCAACGGAATTGGCCTAAAGGGAAGAAGCCTTCTGAGTCCGGCAGAGAGGCAGCCTCTCCCACTCAGCGTTCCCCCACGGCTGAGCCCAGGGTATGGGACCGAGAGAGGGAGAAAGACAGCCGTAACCCCGAGCTTCTCCACACTGTAGTATAGGCCTCACCCTCAAGCTCACGTCAGTTTCATAGAGAAAACGCCAGGCCTCGGTGTGCTTTCCTGTGGCAAGGAAACTTTGCTTTCATTCCTTAGGTGGCTCAGGACTGCCCTACCCGAAGGACTCAGGGTGTGCAGCCCTATTTGTTGAGATCAGCCCCTCTGGCTCTTTCTCGGATGAAACCAACTGGGCAAAGAGCCGTTCATAAGCTGGGGACCATGGGAGCTTTCCCTAGTCTACAGCAGAAGAGCACTCTGAGGGAGAGGTGCTGCTGACGTTTGGTAGCAAAATCTCCTATTCTGAAGAGAAACATTTCGTTGTAAGTGGGTTCCATCAGCCTTGCCATATTTTCTCAGCTGGCTACGATGGAGGGCAGGCAGTCAGTTGGCAGACTCACCTGAGGCCCTGCTTCCCAGACTGTGATAAAAAACCTCCCGCCTGCTTCAGCCCAAAGGGACGGCTTATGGTAAGGTAAAATCCCTGTGTGGGAAAGTTCCTGCCTAAGCCTCGCACAAGCACAAGCATATTGGTCATTGGTCAAAGACGTTCCCCACAAGTTTAACATGTTTGCCCCCGTCTAGCCTCCGAAGGCCGAGTTTACCTAGCTAGGAATCACACTTCAGGAAAGGTACTCAGGCTGCTGGTGACTGCAAGTTGTTTCACCAGGCAGCCCAAATCCAGTACACCCACTTGCATTTTCCAGGGGCAGAGGAAATGGTGTCAACTTACACGCCTCCAGCCTGGGAGGGGCAACATACACTTTCTGGATGGGAAGAGAGCCCATGCCTTCAGTGTGAAAGGCCGCTATGCCTCTTTGCTTTGGGTAGCCCAGGGGGAGCGTCAGCTCTGAAATGTTTCCAGAGGAGCAGAGTCAGAGAACCTTTGAAGCACAGAGCAGGTGCAGCCCAGAACAAAGACTGCTCTTGGCCTGAGAACACCCACTGCCCAGCGCTTCTTTTGGGTACACACGTGTAGAGGAAGAGTGTTGAATTCTGCTGCGTGATAACTTCTCTGGCCCACGTAGTGTGAGGGCAAGTAGAGTGGCCCTCCATCTCATCCCAGTTTCATGTGTCAGTTGTATAAGGCAAACTCCCTGCTTGAATCCCTCCGTGGCCTACCTAACCTCCAGAGAGAGATGGATGATTGGGACCCAGGGCTGGTATCTAGGTTAATGGTCTGTGCATCAGCTTCGCAGCTGTTCTCTCTAAGCGGGTCCCAACGGCGTTTTGGAAGAGTTTCCTGAGAGGGTCAGACACAGGAAATTAACCGACAGGCCCACGCGGATGCCAGTTCTCTCCAGCAACAACGCTCCCAGCCTCAGACACTTGGGTTCTCTTTGGTAAATGGAAGAACACTATGCTTGGAAGCTTCTTCCATCCAGTTTGAGAGTCGCACTTCCACTGCTTCCTAGGATTCCAAGTGTTGCCCTGCCCTCACAGTTTCCAATTCTTAGGCCTATGACGGCAGAGTGTCTGGCAGTTCTGAAAGAGACCTTAGGAATGCAGGTGTTTTGGCTCCTTCCACCGAGATACCAGCTCCTCCGGATCCTCTGTCGTTAGGTATTTCATGTTAGAGTATCTCGAGGCGCCCTCTTTCCTCCTTCACGAAGTAAGACACAAACAGAATTGCCCTAAAGGGAAGAAGCCTTCTGAGCCTGGCAGAGAGGCAGACTCTGCCACTCAGCATTCCCACACGGCTGAGCCCAGGCTACGGACAGAGAGAGGGAGAAAGATAGCCGTAACCACGAGCTTTTCCTCAATAGAGTCTAGGCCTCACCTTTCAAGTCCACTTGAATTTCCTAGAGAAAGCACCAGGCGTCGCTGTGCTTTCCTGGGGCAGGAAACTTTGCTTTCGTTTTTTGGAGACACATTGTCTCAGGACTGCCCTACCCCAAGGACTCACGGTGTGCAGGCCGATTGGTTGAGATCAGCCCTTCTAGCTCTTTCCCGGATGACACCAACTGGGAAAAGAGCCGGTCAAATCCTGGAAACCGTGGTGCTTTTCCCTAGTCTACACAGGAAGAGCACTCTGAGGGAGACGAGCTGCTGACGCATGGTAGCAAAATCTCCTCTTCTGAAGCGAAACATTTCGGTGTAAGCGGGTTCCATAAGCTTGGGACCATTTTTTCAGCTGCCTAAATAATGGAGCCAGTCAGGTGGCAGCCTCCCCTCAAGCCCTGCTTCCCAGGCTGTGATACAGACACGCCCGCTGCTTCAGCCCAAAGGGACAGCTTATCGTAAGGTAAAAACCCTGAGTGGGACAGTTCCTGCTTAATCCCCGCCGCAAGCACAAGCATACTGCCATTGGTCAAAGGCTTTCCCCACAAGCTTAACACGTTTGCTCCCATCTAGCCTCCGAAGTCCGGGTGTACCTAGCTAGGAATCAAACATGAGGAATAGTACTCAGAGGGCTGGCGACTGCAAACTCTTTCACCAGGCAGCCCAAACCGAGTACACCTACTTATATTTTCCAAGGGCAGAACAAATGGTGTCAACTTACACGCCTCCAGCCCGGGAGGGGCGACATACACATTCTCCATGGGAATCAAGCCCATGCCTTCAGGGTGAAAGGCCTCTATGCCTCCATGCTTTGGCAGCCCAGGGATAGGGTCAGATCTGAAAGGCTTCCAAAAGAGCAGAGATAAAGAACCTTTGAACCGCAGAGCAGGTGCAGCCGAGAACAAGGACTGCTCTTGGCCTGAGAACACCCACTGCCCAGCGCTTCTTTTGGGTACACACGTGTAGAGGAAGAGTGTTGAATTCTGCTGCGTGATAACTTCTCTGGCCCACGTAGTGTGAGGGCAAGTAGAGTGGCCCTCCATCTCATCCCAGTTTCATGTGTCAGTTGTATAAGGCAAACTCCCTGCTTGAATCCCTCCGTGGCCTACCTAACCTCCAGAGAGAGATGGATGATTGGGACCCAGGGCTGGTATCTAGGTTAATGGTCTGTGCATCAGCTTCGCAGCTGTTCTCTCTAAGCGGGTCCCAACGGCGTTTTGGAAGAGTTTCCTGAGAGGGTCAGACACAGGAAATTAACCGACAGGCCCACGCGGATGCCAGTCCTCTCCAGCAACAACGCTCCCAGCCTCAGACACTTGGGTTCTCTTTGGTAAATGGAAGAACACTATGCTTGGAAGCTTCTTCCATCCAGTTTGAGAGTCGCACTTCCACTGCATCCTAGGATTCCAAGTGTTGCCCTGCCGTCACAGTTTCCAATTCTTAGGCCTATGACGGCAGAGTGTCTGGCAGTTCTGAAAGAGACCTTAGGAATGCCGGCGTTTTGGCTCCTTCCATCGAGAAACCAGCTCCTCCGGATCCTCTGTCGTTAGGTATTTCATGTTAGAATATCTCTAGGCGCCCTCTTTCCTCCTCCACGAAGTAAGACACCAACGGAATTGGCCTAAAGGGAAGAAGCCTTCTGAGTCCGGCAGAGAGGCAGCCTCTCCCACTCAGCGTTCCCCCACGGCTGAGCCCAGGGTATGGGACCGAGAGAGGGAGAAAGACAGCCGTAACCCCGAGCTTCTCCACACTGTAGTATAGGCCTCACCCTCAAGCTCACGTCAGTTTCATAGAGAAAACGCCAGGCCTCGGTGTGCTTTCCTGTGGCAAGGAAACTTTGCTTTCATTCCTTAGGTGGCTCAGGACTGCCCTACCCGAAGGACTCAGGGTGTGCAGCCCTATTTGTTGAGATCAGCCCCTCTGGCTCTTTCTCGGATGAAACCAACTGGGCAAAGAGCCGTTCATAAGCTGGGGACCATGGGAGCTTTCCCTAGTCTACAGCAGAAGAGCACTCTGAGGGAGAGGTGCTGCTGACGTTTGGTAGCAAAATCTCCTATTCTGAAGAGAAACATTTCGTTGTAAGTGGGTTCCATCAGCCTTGCCATATTTTCTCAGCTGGCTACGATGGAGGGCAGGCAGTCAGTTGGCAGACTCACCTGAGGCCCTGCTTCCCAGACTGTGATAAAAAACCTCCCGCCTGCTTCAGCCCAAAGGGACGGCTTATGGTAAGGTAAAATCCCTGTGTGGGAAAGTTCCTGCCTAAGCCTCGCACAAGCACAAGCATATTGGTCATTGGTCAAAGACGTTCCCCACAAGTTTAACATGTTTGCCCCCGTCTAGCCTCCGAAGGCCGAGTTTACCTAGCTAGGAATCACACTTCAGGAAAGGTACTCAGGCTGCTGGTGACTGCAAGTTGTTTCACCAGGCAGCCCAAATCCAGTACACCCACTTGCATTTTCCAGGGGCAGAGGAAATGGTGTCAACTTACACGCCTCCAGCCTGGGAGGGGCAACATACACTTTCTGGATGGGAAGAGAGCCCATGCCTTCAGTGTGAAAGGCCGCTATGCCTCTTTGCTTTGGGTAGCCCAGGGGGAGCGTCAGCTCTGAAATGTTTCCAGAGGAGCAGAGTCAGAGAACCTTTGAAGCACAGAGCAGGTGCAGCCCAGAACAAAGACTGCTCTTGGCCTGAGAACACCCACTGCCCAGCGCTTCTTTTGGGTACACACGTGTAGAGGAAGAGTGTTGAATTCTGCTGCGTGATAACTTCTCTGGCCCACGTAGTGTGAGGGCAAGTAGAGTGGCCCTCCATCTCATCCCAGTTTCATGTGTCAGTTGTATAAGGCAAACTCCCTGCTTGAATCCCTCCGTGGCCTACCTAACCTCCAGAGAGAGATGGATGATTGGGACCCAGGGCTGGTATCTAGGTTAATGGTCTGTGCATCAGCTTCGCAGCTGTTCTCTCTAAGCGGGTCCCAACGGCGTTTTGGAAGAGTTTCCTGAGAGGGTCAGACACAGGAAATTAACCGACAGGCCCACGCGGATGCCAGTTCTCTCCAGCAACAACGCTCCCAGCCTCAGACACTTGGGTTCTCTTTGGTAAATGGAAGAACACTATGCTTGGAAGCTTCTTCCATCCAGTTTGAGAGTCGCACTTCCACTGCTTCCTAGGATTCCAAGTGTTGCCCTGCCGTCACAGTTTCCAATTCTTAGGCCTATGACGGCAGAGTGTCTGGCAGTTCTGAAAGAGACCTTAGGAATGCCGGCGTTTTGGCTCCTTCCATCGAGAAACCAGCTCCTCCGGATCCTCTGTCGTTAGGTATTTCATGTTAGAATATCTCTAGGCGCCCTCTTTCCTCCTCCACGAAGTAAGACACCAACGGAATTGGCCTAAAGGGAAGAAGCCTTCTGAGTCCGGCAGAGAGGCAGCCTCTCCCACTCAGCGTTCCCCCACGGCTGAGCCCAGGGTATGGGACCGAGAGAGGGAGAAAGACAGCCGTAACCCCGAGCTTCTCCACACTGTAGTATAGGCCTCACCCTCAAGCTCACGTCAGTTTCATAGAGAAAACGCCAGGCCTCGGTGTGCTTTCCTGTGGCAAGGAAACTTTGCTTTCATTCCTTAGGTGGCTCAGGACTGCCCTACCCGAAGGACTCAGGGTGTGCAGCCCTATTTGTTGAGATCAGCCCCTCTGGCTCTTTCTCGGATGAAACCAACTGGGCAAAGAGCCGTTCATAAGCTGGGGACCATGGGAGCTTTCCCTAGTCTACAGCAGAAGAGCACTCTGAGGGAGAGGTGCTGCTGACGTTTGGTAGCAAAATCTCCTATTCTGAAGAGAAACATTTCGTTGTAAGTGGGTTCCATCAGCCTTGCCATATTTTCTCAGCTGGCTACGATGGAGGGCAGGCAGTCAGTTGGCAGACTCACCTGAGGCCCTGCTTCCCAGACTGTGATAAAAAACCTCCCGCCTGCTTCAGCCCAAAGGGACGGCTTATGGTAAGGTAAAATCCCTGTGTGGGAAAGTTCCTGCCTAAGCCTCGCACAAGCACAAGCATATTGGTCATTGGTCAAAGACGTTCCCCACAAGTTTAACATGTTTGCCCCCGTCTAGCCTCCGAAGGCCGAGTTTACCTAGCTAGGAATCACACTTCAGGAAAGGTACTCAGGCTGCTGGTGACTGCAAGTTGTTTCACCAGGCAGCCCAAATCCAGTACACCCACTTGCATTTTCCAGGGGCAGAGGAAATGGTGTCAACTTACACGCCTCCAGCCTGGGAGGGGCAACATACACTTTCTGGATGGGAAGAGAGCCCATGCCTTCAGTGTGAAAGGCCGCTATGCCTCTTTGCTTTGGGTAGCCCAGGGGGAGCGTCAGCTCTGAAATGTTTCCAGAGGAGCAGAGTCAGAGAACCTTTGAAGCACAGAGCAGGTGCAGCCCAGAACAAAGACTGCTCTTGGCCTGAGAACACCCACTGCCCAGCGCTTCTTTTGGGTACACACGTGTAGAGGAAGAGTGTTGAATTCTGCTGCGTGATAACTTCTCTGGCCCACGTAGTGTGAGGGCAAGTAGAGTGGCCCTCCATCTCATCCCAGTTTCATGTGTCAGTTGTATAAGGCAAACTCCCTGCTTGAATCCCTCCGTGGCCTACCTAACCTCCAGAGAGAGATGGATGATTGGGACCCAGGGCTGGTATCTAGGTTAATGGTCTGTGCATCAGCTTCGCAGCTGTTCTCTCTAAGCGGGTCCCAACGGCGTTTTGGAAGAGTTTCCTGAGAGGGTCAGACACAGGAAATTAACCGACAGGCCCACGCGGATGCCAGTTCTCTCCAGCAACAACGCTCCCAGCCTCAGACACTTGGGTTCTCTTTGGTAAATGGAAGAACACTATGCTTGGAAGCTTCTTCCATCCAGTTTGAGAGTCGCACTTCCACTGCTTCCTAGGATTCCAAGTGTTGCCCTGCCCTCACAGTTTCCAATTCTTAGGCCTATGACGGCAGAGTGTCTGGCAGTTCTGAAAGAGACCTTAGGAATGCAGGTGTTTTGGCTCCTTCCACCGAGATACCAGCTCCTCCGGATCCTCTGTCGTTAGGTATTTCATGTTAGAGTATCTCGAGGCGCCCTCTTTCCTCCTTCACGAAGTAAGACACAAACAGAATTGCCCTAAAGGGAAGAAGCCTTCTGAGCCTGGCAGAGAGGCAGACTCTGCCACTCAGCATTCCCACACGGCTGAGCCCAGGCTACGGACAGAGAGAGGGAGAAAGATAGCCGTAACCACGAGCTTTTCCTCAATAGAGTCTAGGCCTCACCTTTCAAGTCCACTTGAATTTCCTAGAGAAAGCACCAGGCGTCGCTGTGCTTTCCTGGGGCAGGAAACTTTGCTTTCGTTTTTTGGAGACACATTGTCTCAGGACTGCCCTACCCCAAGGACTCACGGTGTGCAGGCCGATTGGTTGAGATCAGCCCTTCTAGCTCTTTCCCGGATGACACCAACTGGGAAAAGAGCCGGTCAAATCCTGGAAACCGTGGTGCTTTTCCCTAGTCTACACAGGAAGAGCACTCTGAGGGAGACGAGCTGCTGACGCATGGTAGCAAAATCTCCTCTTCTGAAGCGAAACATTTCGGTGTAAGCGGGTTCCATAAGCTTGGGACCATTTTTTCAGCTGCCTAAATAATGGAGCCAGTCAGGTGGCAGCCTCCCCTCAAGCCCTGCTTCCCAGGCTGTGATACAGACACGCCCGCTGCTTCAGCCCAAAGGGACAGCTTATCGTAAGGTAAAAACCCTGAGTGGGACAGTTCCTGCTTAATCCCCGCCGCAAGCACAAGCATACTGCCATTGGTCAAAGGCTTTCCCCACAAGCTTAACACGTTTGCTCCCATCTAGCCTCCGAAGTCCGGGTGTACCTAGCTAGGAATCAAACATGAGGAATAGTACTCAGAGGGCTGGCGACTGCAAACTCTTTCACCAGGCAGCCCAAACCGAGTACACCTACTTATATTTTCCAAGGGCAGAACAAATGGTGTCAACTTACACGCCTCCAGCCCGGGAGGGGCGACATACACATTCTCCATGGGAATCAAGCCCATGCCTTCAGGGTGAAAGGCCTCTATGCCTCCATGCTTTGGCAGCCCAGGGATAGGGTCAGATCTGAAAGGCTTCCAAAAGAGCAGAGATAAAGAACCTTTGAACCGCAGAGCAGGTGCAGCCGAGAACAAGGACTGCTCTTGGCCTGAGAACACCCACTGCCCAGCGCTTCTTTTGGGTACACACGTGTAGAGGAAGAGTGTTGAATTCTGCTGCGTGATAACTTCTCTGGCCCACGTAGTGTGAGGGCAAGTAGAGTGGCCCTCCATCTCATCCCAGTTTCATGTGTCAGTTGTATAAGGCAAACTCCCTGCTTGAATCCCTCCGTGGCCTACCTAACCTCCAGAGAGAGATGGATGATTGGGACCCAGGGCTGGTATCTAGGTTAATGGTCTGTGCATCAGCTTCGCAGCTGTTCTCTCTAAGCGGGTCCCAACGGCGTTTTGGAAGAGTTTCCTGAGAGGGTCAGACACAGGAAATTAACCGACAGGCCCACGCGGATGCCAGTCCTCTCCAGCAACAACGCTCCCAGCCTCAGACACTTGGGTTCTCTTTGGTAAATGGAAGAACACTATGCTTGGAAGCTTCTTCCATCCAGTTTGAGAGTCGCACTTCCACTGCATCCTAGGATTCCAAGTGTTGCCCTGCCGTCACAGTTTCCAATTCTTAGGCCTATGACGGCAGAGTGTCTGGCAGTTCTGAAAGAGACCTTAGGAATGCCGGCGTTTTGGCTCCTTCCATCGAGAAACCAGCTCCTCCGGATCCTCTGTCGTTAGGTATTTCATGTTAGAATATCTCTAGGCGCCCTCTTTCCTCCTCCACGAAGTAAGACACCAACGGAATTGGCCTAAAGGGAAGAAGCCTTCTGAGTCCGGCAGAGAGGCAGCCTCTCCCACTCAGCGTTCCCCCACGGCTGAGCCCAGGGTATGGGACCGAGAGAGGGAGAAAGACAGCCGTAACCCCGAGCTTCTCCACACTGTAGTATAGGCCTCACCCTCAAGCTCACGTCAGTTTCATAGAGAAAACGCCAGGCCTCGGTGTGCTTTCCTGTGGCAAGGAAACTTTGCTTTCATTCCTTAGGTGGCTCAGGACTGCCCTACCCGAAGGACTCAGGGTGTGCAGCCCTATTTGTTGAGATCAGCCCCTCTGGCTCTTTCTCGGATGAAACCAACTGGGCAAAGAGCCGTTCATAAGCTGGGGACCATGGGAGCTTTCCCTAGTCTACAGCAGAAGAGCACTCTGAGGGAGAGGTGCTGCTGACGTTTGGTAGCAAAATCTCCTATTCTGAAGAGAAACATTTCGTTGTAAGTGGGTTCCATCAGCCTTGCCATATTTTCTCAGCTGGCTACGATGGAGGGCAGGCAGTCAGTTGGCAGACTCACCTGAGGCCCTGCTTCCCAGACTGTGATAAAAAACCTCCCGCCTGCTTCAGCCCAAAGGGACGGCTTATGGTAAGGTAAAATCCCTGTGTGGGAAAGTTCCTGCCTAAGCCTCGCACAAGCACAAGCATATTGGTCATTGGTCAAAGACGTTCCCCACAAGTTTAACATGTTTGCCCCCGTCTAGCCTCCGAAGGCCGAGTTTACCTAGCTAGGAATCACACTTCAGGAAAGGTACTCAGGCTGCTGGTGACTGCAAGTTGTTTCACCAGGCAGCCCAAATCCAGTACACCCACTTGCATTTTCCAGGGGCAGAGGAAATGGTGTCAACTTACACGCCTCCAGCCTGGGAGGGGCAACATACACTTTCTGGATGGGAAGAGAGCCCATGCCTTCAGTGTGAAAGGCCGCTATGCCTCTTTGCTTTGGGTAGCCCAGGGGGAGCGTCAGCTCTGAAATGTTTCCAGAGGAGCAGAGTCAGAGAACCTTTGAAGCACAGAGCAGGTGCAGCCCAGAACAAAGACTGCTCTTGGCCTGAGAACACCCACTGCCCAGCGCTTCTTTTGGGTACACACGTGTAGAGGAAGAGTGTTGAATTCTGCTGCGTGATAACTTCTCTGGCCCACGTAGTGTGAGGGCAAGTAGAGTGGCCCTCCATCTCATCCCAGTTTCATGTGTCAGTTGTATAAGGCAAACTCCCTGCTTGAATCCCTCCGTGGCCTACCTAACCTCCAGAGAGAGATGGATGATTGGGACCCAGGGCTGGTATCTAGGTTAATGGTCTGTGCATCAGCTTCGCAGCTGTTCTCTCTAAGCGGGTCCCAACGGCGTTTTGGAAGAGTTTCCTGAGAGGGTCAGACACAGGAAATTAACCGACAGGCCCACGCGGATGCCAGTTCTCTCCAGCAACAACGCTCCCAGCCTCAGACACTTGGGTTCTCTTTGGTAAATGGAAGAACACTATGCTTGGAAGCTTCTTCCATCCAGTTTGAGAGTCGCACTTCCACTGCTTCCTAGGATTCCAAGTGTTGCCCTGCCGTCACAGTTTCCAATTCTTAGGCCTATGACGGCAGAGTGTCTGGCAGTTCTGAAAGAGACCTTAGGAATGCAGGTGTTTTGGCTCCTTCCACCGAGATACCAGCTCCTCCGGATCCTCTGTCGTTAGGTATTTCATGTTAGAGTATCTCGAGGCGCCCTCTTTCCTCCTTCACGAAGTAAGACACAAACAGAATTGCCCTAAAGGGAAGAAGCCTTCTGAGCCTGGCAGAGAGGCAGACTCTGCCACTCAGCATTCCCACACGGCTGAGCCCAGGCTACGGACAGAGAGAGGGAGAAAGATAGCCGTAACCACGAGCTTTTCCTCAATAGAGTCTAGGCCTCACCTTTCAAGTCCACTTGAATTTCCTAGAGAAAGCACCAGGCGTCGCTGTGCTTTCCTGGGGCAGGAAACTTTGCTTTCGTTTTTTGGAGACACATTGTCTCAGGACTGCCCTACCCCAAGGACTCACGGTGTGCAGGCCGATTGGTTGAGATCAGCCCTTCTAGCTCTTTCCCGGATGACACCAACTGGGAAAAGAGCCGGTCAAATCCTGGAAACCGTGGTGCTTTTCCCTAGTCTACACAGGAAGAGCACTCTGAGGGAGACGAGCTGCTGACGCATGGTAGCAAAATCTCCTCTTCTGAAGCGAAACATTTCGGTGTAAGCGGGTTCCATAAGCTTGGGACCATTTTTTCAGCTGCCTAAATAATGGAGCCAGTCAGGTGGCAGCCTCCCCTCAAGCCCTGCTTCCCAGGCTGTGATACAGACACGCCCGCTGCTTCAGCCCAAAGGGACAGCTTATCGTAAGGTAAAAACCCTGAGTGGGACAGTTCCTGCTTAATCCCCGCCGCAAGCACAAGCATACTGCCATTGGTCAAAGGCTTTCCCCACAAGCTTAACACGTTTGCTCCCATCTAGCCTCCGAAGTCCGGGTGTACCTAGCTAGGAATCAAACATGAGGAATAGTACTCAGAGGGCTGGCGACTGCAAACTCTTTCACCAGGCAGCCCAAACCGAGTACACCTACTTATATTTTCCAAGGGCAGAACAAATGGTGTCAACTTACACGCCTCCAGCCCGGGAGGGGCGACATACACATTCTCCATGGGAATCAAGCCCATGCCTTCAGGGTGAAAGGCCTCTATGCCTCCATGCTTTGGCAGCCCAGGGATAGGGTCAGATCTGAAAGGCTTCCAAAAGAGCAGAGATAAAGAACCTTTGAACCGCAGAGCAGGTGCAGCCGAGAACAAGGACTGCTCTTGGCCTGAGAACACCCACTGCCCAGCGCTTCTTTTGGGTACACACGTGTAGAGGAAGAGTGTTGAATTCTGCTGCGTGATAACTTCTCTGGCCCACGTAGTGTGAGGGCAAGTAGAGTGGCCCTCCATCTCATCCCAGTTTCATGTGTCAGTTGTATAAGGCAAACTCCCTGCTTGAATCCCTCCGTGGCCTACCTAACCTCCAGAGAGAGATGGATGATTGGGACCCAGGGCTGGTATCTAGGTTAATGGTCTGTGCATCAGCTTCGCAGCTGTTCTCTCTAAGCGGGTCCCAACGGCGTTTTGGAAGAGTTTCCTGAGAGGGTCAGACACAGGAAATTAACCGACAGGCCCACGCGGATGCCAGTCCTCTCCAGCAACAACGCTCCCAGCCTCAGACACTTGGGTTCTCTTTGGTAAATGGAAGAACACTATGCTTGGAAGCTTCTTCCATCCAGTTTGAGAGTCGCACTTCCACTGCATCCTAGGATTCCAAGTGTTGCCCTGCCGTCACAGTTTCCAATTCTTAGGCCTATGACGGCAGAGTGTCTGGCAGTTCTGAAAGAGACCTTAGGAATGCCGGCGTTTTGGCTCCTTCCATCGAGAAACCAGCTCCTCCGGATCCTCTGTCGTTAGGTATTTCATGTTAGAATATCTCTAGGCGCCCTCTTTCCTCCTCCACGAAGTAAGACACCAACGGAATTGGCCTAAAGGGAAGAAGCCTTCTGAGTCCGGCAGAGAGGCAGCCTCTCCCACTCAGCGTTCCCCCACGGCTGAGCCCAGGGTATGGGACCGAGAGAGGGAGAAAGACAGCCGTAACCCCGAGCTTCTCCACACTGTAGTATAGGCCTCACCCTCAAGCTCACGTCAGTTTCATAGAGAAAACGCCAGGCCTCGGTGTGCTTTCCTGTGGCAAGGAAACTTTGCTTTCATTCCTTAGGTGGCTCAGGACTGCCCTACCCGAAGGACTCAGGGTGTGCAGCCCTATTTGTTGAGATCAGCCCCTCTGGCTCTTTCTCGGATGAAACCAACTGGGCAAAGAGCCGTTCATAAGCTGGGGACCATGGGAGCTTTCCCTAGTCTACAGCAGAAGAGCACTCTGAGGGAGAGGTGCTGCTGACGTTTGGTAGCAAAATCTCCTATTCTGAAGAGAAACATTTCGTTGTAAGTGGGTTCCATCAGCCTTGCCATATTTTCTCAGCTGGCTACGATGGAGGGCAGGCAGTCAGTTGGCAGACTCACCTGAGGCCCTGCTTCCCAGACTGTGATAAAAAACCTCCCGCCTGCTTCAGCCCAAAGGGACGGCTTATGGTAAGGTAAAATCCCTGTGTGGGAAAGTTCCTGCCTAAG
The DNA here is from genome assembly GCF_949987535.1 of Balaenoptera acutorostrata. Lineage (NCBI taxonomy): Eukaryota > Metazoa > Chordata > Mammalia > Artiodactyla > Balaenopteridae > Balaenoptera > Balaenoptera acutorostrata. Next base: position 33,367,907 of record NC_080076.1, on the reverse strand, counting down.
CCTCGCACAAGCACAAGCATATTGGTCATTGGTCAAAGACGTTCCCCACAAGTTTAACATGTTTGCCCCCGTCTAGCCTCCGAAGGCCGAGTTTACCTAGCTAGGAATCACACTTCAGGAAAGGTACTCAGGCTGCTGGTGACTGCAAGTTGTTTCACCAGGCAGCCCAAATCCAGTACACCCACTTGCATTTTCCAGGGGCAGAGGAAATGGTGTCAACTTACACGCCTCCAGCCTGGGAGGGGCAACATACACTTTCTGGATGGGAAGAGAGCCCATGCCTTCAGTGTGAAAGGCCGCTATGCCTCTTTGCTTTGGGTAGCCCAGGGGGAGCGTCAGCTCTGAAATGTTTCCAGAGGAGCAGAGTCAGAGAACCTTTGAAGCACAGAGCAGGTGCAGCCCAGAACAAAGACTGCTCTTGGCCTGAGAACACCCACTGCCCAGCGCTTCTTTTGGGTACACACGTGTAGAGGAAGAGTGTTGAATTCTGCTGCGTGATAACTTCTCTGGCCCACGTAGTGTGAGGGCAAGTAGAGTGGCCCTCCATCTCATCCCAGTTTCATGTGTCAGTTGTATAAGGCAAACTCCCTGCTTGAATCCCTCCGTGGCCTACCTAACCTCCAGAGAGAGATGGATGATTGGGACCCAGGGCTGGTATCTAGGTTAATGGTCTGTGCATCAGCTTCGCAGCTGTTCTCTCTAAGCGGGTCCCAACGGCGTTTTGGAAGAGTTTCCTGAGAGGGTCAGACACAGGAAATTAACCGACAGGCCCACGCGGATGCCAGTTCTCTCCAGCAACAACGCTCCCAGCCTCAGACACTTGGGTTCTCTTTGGTAAATGGAAGAACACTATGCTTGGAAGCTTCTTCCATCCAGTTTGAGAGTCGCACTTCCACTGCTTCCTAGGATTCCAAGTGTTGCCCTGCCCTCACAGTTTCCAATTCTTAGGCCTATGACGGCAGAGTGTCTGGCAGTTCTGAAAGAGACCTTAGGAATGCAGGTGTTTTGGCTCCTTCCACCGAGATACCAGCTCCTCCGGATCCTCTGTCGTTAGGTATTTCATGTTAGAGTATCTCGAGGCGCCCTCTTTCCTCCTTCACGAAGTAAGACACAAACAGAATTGCCCTAAAGGGAAGAAGCCTTCTGAGCCTGGCAGAGAGGCAGACTCTGCCACTCAGCATTCCCACACGGCTGAGCCCAGGCTACGGACAGAGAGAGGGAGAAAGATAGCCGTAACCACGAGCTTTTCCTCAATAGAGTCTAGGCCTCACCTTTCAAGTCCACTTGAATTTCCTAGAGAAAGCACCAGGCGTCGCTGTGCTTTCCTGGGGCAGGAAACTTTGCTTTCGTTTTTTGGAGACACATTGTCTCAGGACTGCCCTACCCCAAGGACTCACGGTGTGCAGGCCGATTGGTTGAGATCAGCCCTTCTAGCTCTTTCCCGGATGACACCAACTGGGAAAAGAGCCGGTCAAATCCTGGAAACCGTGGTGCTTTTCCCTAGTCTACACAGGAAGAGCACTCTGAGGGAGACGAGCTGCTGACGCATGGTAGCAAAATCTCCTCTTCTGAAGCGAAACATTTCGGTGTAAGCGGGTTCCATAAGCTTGGGACCATTTTTTCAGCTGCCTAAATAATGGAGCCAGTCAGGTGGCAGCCTCCCCTCAAGCCCTGCTTCCCAGGCTGTGATACAGACACGCCCGCTGCTTCAGCCCAAAGGGACAGCTTATCGTAAGGTAAAAACCCTGAGTGGGACAGTTCCTGCTTAATCCCCGCCGCAAGCACAAGCATACTGCCATTGGTCAAAGGCTTTCCCCACAAGCTTAACACGTTTGCTCCCATCTAGCCTCCGAAGTCCGGGTGTACCTAGCTAGGAATCAAACATGAGGAATAGTACTCAGAGGGCTGGCGACTGCAAACTCTTTCACCAGGCAGCCCAAACCGAGTACACCTACTTATATTTTCCAAGGGCAGAACAAATGGTGTCAACTTACACGCCTCCAGCCCGGGAGGGGCGACATACACATTCTCCATGGGAATCAAGCCCATGCCTTCAGGGTGAAAGGCCTCTATGCCTCCATGCTTTGGCAGCCCAGGGATAGGGTCAGATCTGAAAGGCTTCCAAAAGAGCAGAGATAAAGAACCTTTGAACCGCAGAGCAGGTGCAGCCGAGAACAAGGACTGCTCTTGGCCTGAGAACACCCACTGCCCAGCGCTTCTTTTGGGTACACACGTGTAGAGGAAGAGTGTTGAATTCTGCTGCGTGATAACTTCTCTGGCCCACGTAGTGTGAGGGCAAGTAGAGTGGCCCTCCATCTCATCCCAGTTTCATGTGTCAGTTGTATAAGGCAAACTCCCTGCTTGAATCCCTCCGTGGCCTACCTAACCTCCAGAGAGAGATGGATGATTGGGACCCAGGGCTGGTATCTAGGTTAATGGTCTGTGCATCAGCTTCGCAGCTGTTCTCTCTAAGCGGGTCCCAACGGCGTTTTGGAAGAGTTTCCTGAGAGGGTCAGACACAGGAAATTAACCGACAGGCCCACGCGGATGCCAGTCCTCTCCAGCAACAACGCTCCCAGCCTCAGACACTTGGGTTCTCTTTGGTAAATGGAAGAACACTATGCTTGGAAGCTTCTTCCATCCAGTTTGAGAGTCGCACTTCCACTGCATCCTAGGATTCCAAGTGTTGCCCTGCCGTCACAGTTTCCAATTCTTAGGCCTATGACGGCAGAGTGTCTGGCAGTTCTGAAAGAGACCTTAGGAATGCCGGCGTTTTGGCTCCTTCCATCGAGAAACCAGCTCCTCCGGATCCTCTGTCGTTAGGTATTTCATGTTAGAATATCTCTAGGCGCCCTCTTTCCTCCTCCACGAAGTAAGACACCAACGGAATTGGCCTAAAGGGAAGAAGCCTTCTGAGTCCGGCAGAGAGGCAGCCTCTCCCACTCAGCGTTCCCCCACGGCTGAGCCCAGGGTATGGGACCGAGAGAGGGAGAAAGACAGCCGTAACCCCGAGCTTCTCCACACTGTAGTATAGGCCTCACCCTCAAGCTCACGTCAGTTTCATAGAGAAAACGCCAGGCCTCGGTGTGCTTTCCTGTGGCAAGGAAACTTTGCTTTCATTCCTTAGGTGGCTCAGGACTGCCCTACCCGAAGGACTCAGGGTGTGCAGCCCTATTTGTTGAGATCAGCCCCTCTGGCTCTTTCTCGGATGAAACCAACTGGGCAAAGAGCCGTTCATAAGCTGGGGACCATGGGAGCTTTCCCTAGTCTACAGCAGAAGAGCACTCTGAGGGAGAGGTGCTGCTGACGTTTGGTAGCAAAATCTCCTATTCTGAAGAGAAACATTTCGTTGTAAGTGGGTTCCATCAGCCTTGCCATATTTTCTCAGCTGGCTACGATGGAGGGCAGGCAGTCAGTTGGCAGACTCACCTGAGGCCCTGCTTCCCAGACTGTGATAAAAAACCTCCCGCCTGCTTCAGCCCAAAGGGACGGCTTATGGTAAGGTAAAATCCCTGTGTGGGAAAGTTCCTGCCTAAGCCTCGCACAAGCACAAGCATATTGGTCATTGGTCAAAGACGTTCCCCACAAGTTTAACATGTTTGCCCCCGTCTAGCCTCCGAAGGCCGAGTTTACCTAGCTAGGAATCACACTTCAGGAAAGGTACTCAGGCTGCTGGTGACTGCAAGTTGTTTCACCAGGCAGCCCAAATCCAGTACACCCACTTGCATTTTCCAGGGGCAGAGGAAATGGTGTCAACTTACACGCCTCCAGCCTGGGAGGGGCAACATACACTTTCTGGATGGGAAGAGAGCCCATGCCTTCAGTGTGAAAGGCCGCTATGCCTCTTTGCTTTGGGTAGCCCAGGGGGAGCGTCAGCTCTGAAATGTTTCCAGAGGAGCAGAGTCAGAGAACCTTTGAAGCACAGAGCAGGTGCAGCCCAGAACAAAGACTGCTCTTGGCCTGAGAACACCCACTGCCCAGCGCTTCTTTTGGGTACACACGTGTAGAGGAAGAGTGTTGAATTCTGCTGCGTGATAACTTCTCTGGCCCACGTAGTGTGAGGGCAAGTAGAGTGGCCCTCCATCTCATCCCAGTTTCATGTGTCAGTTGTATAAGGCAAACTCCCTGCTTGAATCCCTCCGTGGCCTACCTAACCTCCAGAGAGAGATGGATGATTGGGACCCAGGGCTGGTATCTAGGTTAATGGTCTGTGCATCAGCTTCGCAGCTGTTCTCTCTAAGCGGGTCCCAACGGCGTTTTGGAAGAGTTTCCTGAGAGGGTCAGACACAGGAAATTAACCGACAGGCCCACGCGGATGCCAGTTCTCTCCAGCAACAACGCTCCCAGCCTCAGACACTTGGGTTCTCTTTGGTAAATGGAAGAACACTATGCTTGGAAGCTTCTTCCATCCAGTTGGAGAGTCGCACTTCCACTGCTTCCTAGGATTCCAAGTGTTGCCCTGCCCTCACAGTTTCCAATTCTTAGGCCTATGACGGCAGAGTGTCTGGCAGTTCTGAAAGAGACCTTAGGAATGCAGGTGTTTTGGCTCCTTCCACCGAGATACCAGCTCCTCCGGATCCTCTGTCGTTAGGTATTTCATGTTAGAGTATCTCGAGGCGCCCTCTTTCCTCCTTCACGAAGTAAGACACAAACAGAATTGCCCTAAAGGGAAGAAGCCTTCTGAGCCTGGCAGAGAGGCAGACTCTGCCACTCAGCATTCCCACACGGCTGAGCCCAGGCTACGGACAGAGAGAGGGAGAAAGATAGCCGTAACCACGAGCTTTTCCTCAATAGAGTCTAGGCCTCACCTTTCAAGTCCACTTGAATTTCCTAGAGAAAGCACCAGGCGTCGCTGTGCTTTCCTGGGGCAGGAAACTTTGCTTTCGTTTTTTGGAGACACATTGTCTCAGGACTGCCCTACCCCAAGGACTCACGGTGTGCAGGCCGATTGGTTGAGATCAGCCCTTCTAGCTCTTTCCCGGATGACACCAACTGGGAAAAGAGCCGGTCAAATCCTGGAAACCGTGGTGCTTTTCCCTAGTCTACACAGGAAGAGCACTCTGAGGGAGACGAGCTGCTGACGCATGGTAGCAAAATCTCCTCTTCTGAAGCGAAACATTTCGGTGTAAGCGGGTTCCATAAGCTTGGGACCATTTTTTCAGCTGCCTAAATAATGGAGCCAGTCAGGTGGCAGCCTCCCCTCAAGCCCTGCTTCCCAGGCTGTGATACAGACACGCCCGCTGCTTCAGCCCAAAGGGACAGCTTATCGTAAGGTAAAAACCCTGAGTGGGACAGTTCCTGCTTAATCCCCGCCGCAAGCACAAGCATACTGCCATTGGTCAAAGGCTTTCCCCACAAGCTTAACACGTTTGCTCCCATCTAGCCTCCGAAGTCCGGGTGTACCTAGCTAGGAATCAAACATGAGGAATAGTACTCAGAGGGCTGGCGACTGCAAACTCTTTCACCAGGCAGCCCAAACCGAGTACACCTACTTATATTTTCCAAGGGCAGAACAAATGGTGTCAACTTACACGCCTCCAGCCCGGGAGGGGCGACATACACATTCTCCATGGGAATCAAGCCCATGCCTTCAGGGTGAAAGGCCTCTATGCCTCCATGCTTTGGCAGCCCAGGGATAGGGTCAGATCTGAAAGGCTTCCAAAAGAGCAGAGATAAAGAACCTTTGAACCGCAGAGCAGGTGCAGCCGAGAACAAGGACTGCTCTTGGCCTGAGAACACCCACTGCCCAGCGCTTCTTTTGGGTACACACGTGTAGAGGAAGAGTGTTGAATTCTGCTGCGTGATAACTTCTCTGGCCCACGTAGTGTGAGGGCAAGTAGAGTGGCCCTCCATCTCATCCCAGTTTCATGTGTCAGTTGTATAAGGCAAACTCCCTGCTTGAATCCCTCCGTGGCCTACCTAACCTCCAGAGAGAGATGGATGATTGGGACCCAGGGCTGGTATCTAGGTTAATGGTCTGTGCATCAGCTTCGCAGCTGTTCTCTCTAAGCGGGTCCCAACGGCGTTTTGGAAGAGTTTCCTGAGAGGGTCAGACACAGGAAATTAACCGACAGGCCCACGCGGATGCCAGTCCTCTCCAGCAACAACGCTCCCAGCCTCAGACACTTGGGTTCTCTTTGGTAAATGGAAGAACACTATGCTTGGAAGCTTCTTCCATCCAGTTTGAGAGTCGCACTTCCACTGCATCCTAGGATTCCAAGTGTTGCCCTGCCGTCACAGTTTCCAATTCTTAGGCCTATGACGGCAGAGTGTCTGGCAGTTCTGAAAGAGACCTTAGGAATGCCGGCGTTTTGGCTCCTTCCATCGAGAAACCAGCTCCTCCGGATCCTCTGTCGTTAGGTATTTCATGTTAGAATATCTCTAGGCGCCCTCTTTCCTCCTCCACGAAGTAAGACACCAACGGAATTGGCCTAAAGGGAAGAAGCCTTCTGAGTCCGGCAGAGAGGCAGCCTCTCCCACTCAGCGTTCCCCCACGGCTGAGCCCAGGGTATGGGACCGAGAGAGGGAGAAAGACAGCCGTAACCCCGAGCTTCTCCACACTGTAGTATAGGCCTCACCCTCAAGCTCACGTCAGTTTCATAGAGAAAACGCCAGGCCTCGGTGTGCTTTCCTGTGGCAAGGAAACTTTGCTTTCATTCCTTAGGTGGCTCAGGACTGCCCTACCCGAAGGACTCAGGGTGTGCAGCCCTATTTGTTGAGATCAGCCCCTCTGGCTCTTTCTCGGATGAAACCAACTGGGCAAAGAGCCGTTCATAAGCTGGGGACCATGGGAGCTTTCCCTAGTCTACAGCAGAAGAGCACTCTGAGGGAGAGGTGCTGCTGACGTTTGGTAGCAAAATCTCCTATTCTGAAGAGAAACATTTCGTTGTAAGTGGGTTCCATCAGCCTTGCCATATTTTCTCAGCTGGCTACGATGGAGGGCAGGCAGTCAGTTGGCAGACTCACCTGAGGCCCTGCTTCCCAGACTGTGATAAAAAACCTCCCGCCTGCTTCAGCCCAAAGGGACGGCTTATGGTAAGGTAAAATCCCTGTGTGGGAAAGTTCCTGCCTAAGCCTCGCACAAGCACAAGCATATTGGTCATTGGTCAAAGACGTTCCCCACAAGTTTAACATGTTTGCCCCCGTCTAGCCTCCGAAGGCCGAGTTTACCTAGCTAGGAATCACACTTCAGGAAAGGTACTCAGGCTGCTGGTGACTGCAAGTTGTTTCACCAGGCAGCCCAAATCCAGTACACCCACTTGCATTTTCCAGGGGCAGAGGAAATGGTGTCAACTTACACGCCTCCAGCCTGGGAGGGGCAACATACACTTTCTGGATGGGAAGAGAGCCCATGCCTTCAGTGTGAAAGGCCGCTATGCCTCTTTGCTTTGGGTAGCCCAGGGGGAGCGTCAGCTCTGAAATGTTTCCAGAGGAGCAGAGTCAGAGAACCTTTGAAGCACAGAGCAGGTGCAGCCCAGAACAAAGACTGCTCTTGGCCTGAGAACACCCACTGCCCAGCGCTTCTTTTGGGTACACACGTGTAGAGGAAGAGTGTTGAATTCTGCTGCGTGATAACTTCTCTGGCCCACGTAGTGTGAGGGCAAGTAGAGTGGCCCTCCATCTCATCCCAGTTTCATGTGTCAGTTGTATAAGGCAAACTCCCTGCTTGAATCCCTCCGTGGCCTACCTAACCTCCAGAGAGAGATGGATGATTGGGACCCAGGGCTGGTATCTAGGTTAATGGTCTGTGCATCAGCTTCGCAGCTGTTCTCTCTAAGCGGGTCCCAACGGCGTTTTGGAAGAGTTTCCTGAGAGGGTCAGACACAGGAAATTAACCGACAGGCCCACGCGGATGCCAGTTCTCTCCAGCAACAACGCTCCCAGCCTCAGACACTTGGGTTCTCTTTGGTAAATGGAAGAACACTATGCTTGGAAGCTTCTTCCATCCAGTTGGAGAGTCGCACTTCCACTGCTTCCTAGGATTCCAAGTGTTGCCCTGCCGTCACAGTTTCCAATTCTTAGGCCTATGACGGCAGAGTGTCTGGCAGTTCTGAAAGAGACCTTAGGAATGCAGGTGTTTTGGCTCCTTCCACCGAGATACCAGCTCCTCCGGATCCTCTGTCGTTAGGTATTTCATGTTAGAGTATCTCGAGGCGCCCTCTTTCCTCCTTCACGAAGTAAGACACAAACAGAATTGCCCTAAAGGGAAGAAGCCTTCTGAGCCTGGCAGAGAGGCAGACTCTGCCACTCAGCATTCCCACACGGCTGAGCCCAGGCTACGGACAGAGAGAGGGAGAAAGATAGCCGTAACCACGAGCTTTTCCTCAATAGAGTCTAGGCCTCACCTTTCAAGTCCACTTGAATTTCCTAGAGAAAGCACCAGGCGTCGCTGTGCTTTCCTGGGGCAGGAAACTTTGCTTTCGTTTTTTGGAGACACATTGTCTCAGGACTGCCCTACCCCAAGGACTCACGGTGTGCAGGCCGATTGGTTGAGATCAGCCCTTCTAGCTCTTTCCCGGATGACACCAACTGGGAAAAGAGCCGGTCAAATCCTGGAAACCGTGGTGCTTTTCCCTAGTCTACACAGGAAGAGCACTCTGAGGGAGACGAGCTGCTGACGCATGGTAGCAAAATCTCCTCTTCTGAAGCGAAACATTTCGGTGTAAGCGGGTTCCATAAGCTTGGGACCATTTTTTCAGCTGCCTAAATAATGGAGCCAGTCAGGTGGCAGCCTCCCCTCAAGCCCTGCTTCCCAGGCTGTGATACAGACACGCCCGCTGCTTCAGCCCAAAGGGACAGCTTATCGTAAGGTAAAAACCCTGAGTGGGACAGTTCCTGCTTAATCCCCGCCGCAAGCACAAGCATACTGCCATTGGTCAAAGGCTTTCCCCACAAGCTTAACACGTTTGCTCCCATCTAGCCTCCGAAGTCCGGGTGTACCTAGCTAGGAATCAAACATGAGGAATAGTACTCAGAGGGCTGGCGACTGCAAACTCTTTCACCAGGCAGCCCAAACCGAGTACACCTACTTATATTTTCCAAGGGCAGAACAAATGGTGTCAACTTACACGCCTCCAGCCCGGGAGGGGCGACATACACATTCTCCATGGGAATCAAGCCCATGCCTTCAGGGTGAAAGGCCTCTATGCCTCCATGCTTTGGCAGCCCAGGGATAGGGTCAGATCTGAAAGGCTTCCAAAAGAGCAGAGATAAAGAACCTTTGAACCGCAGAGCAGGTGCAGCCGAGAACAAGGACTGCTCTTGGCCTGAGAACACCCACTGCCCAGCGCTTCTTTTGGGTACACACGTGTAGAGGAAGAGTGTTGAATTCTGCTGCGTGATAACTTCTCTGGCCCACGTAGTGTGAGGGCAAGTAGAGTGGCCCTCCATCTCATCCCAGTTTCATGTGTCAGTTGTATAAGGCAAACTCCCTGCTTGAATCCCTCCGTGGCCTACCTAACCTCCAGAGAGAGATGGATGATTGGGACCCAGGGCTGGTATCTAGGTTAATGGTCTGTGCATCAGCTTCGCAGCTGTTCTCTCTAAGCGGGTCCCAACGGCGTTTTGGAAGAGTTTCCTGAGAGGGTCAGACACAGGAAATTAACCGACAGGCCCACGCGGATGCCAGTCCTCTCCAGCAACAACGCTCCCAGCCTCAGACACTTGGGTTCTCTTTGGTAAATGGAAGAACACTATGCTTGGAAGCTTCTTCCATCCAGTTTGAGAGTCGCACTTCCACTGCATCCTAGGATTCCAAGTGTTGCCCTGCCGTCACAGTTTCCAATTCTTAGGCCTATGACGGCAGAGTGTCTGGCAGTTCTGAAAGAGACCTTAGGAATGCCGGCGTTTTGGCTCCTTCCATCGAGAAACCAGCTCCTCCGGATCCTCTGTCGTTAGGTATTTCATGTTAGAATATCTCTAGGCGCCCTCTTTCCTCCTCCACGAAGTAAGACACCAACGGAATTGGCCTAAAGGGAAGAAGCCTTCTGAGTCCGGCAGAGAGGCAGCCTCTCCCACTCAGCGTTCCCCCACGGCTGAGCCCAGGGTATGGGACCGAGAGAGGGAGAAAGACAGCCGTAACCCCGAGCTTCTCCACACTGTAGTATAGGCCTCACCCTCAAGCTCACGTCAGTTTCATAGAGAAAACGCCAGGCCTCGGTGTGCTTTCCTGTGGCAAGGAAACTTTGCTTTCATTCCTTAGGTGGCTCAGGACTGCCCTACCCGAAGGACTCAGGGTGTGCAGCCCTATTTGTTGAGATCAGCCCCTCTGGCTCTTTCTCGGATGAAACCAACTGGGCAAAGAGCCGTTCATAAGCTGGGGACCATGGGAGCTTTCCCTAGTCTACAGCAGAAGAGCACTCTGAGGGAGAGGTGCTGCTGACGTTTGGTAGCAAAATCTCCTATTCTGAAGAGAAACATTTCGTTGTAAGTGGGTTCCATCAGCCTTGCCATATTTTCTCAGCTGGCTACGATGGAGGGCAGGCAGTCAGTTGGCAGACTCACCTGAGGCCCTGCTTCCCAGACTGTGATAAAAAACCTCCCGCCTGCTTCAGCCCAAAGGGACGGCTTATGGTAAGGTAAAATCCCTGTGTGGGAAAGTTCCTGCCTAAGCCTCGCACAAGCACAAGCATATTGGTCATTGGTCAAAGACGTTCCCCACAAGTTTAACATGTTTGCCCCCGTCTAGCCTCCGAAGGCCGAGTTTACCTAGCTAGGAATCACACTTCAGGAAAGGTACTCAGGCTGCTGGTGACTGCAAGTTGTTTCACCAGGCAGCCCAAATCCAGTACACCCACTTGCATTTTCCAGGGGCAGAGGAAATGGTGTCAACTTACACGCCTCCAGCCTGGGAGGGGCAACATACACTTTCTGGATGGGAAGAGAGCCCATGCCTTCAGTGTGAAAGGCCGCTATGCCTCTTTGCTTTGGGTAGCCCAGGGGGAGCGTCAGCTCTGAAATGTTTCCAGAGGAGCAGAGTCAGAGAACCTTTGAAGCACAGAGCAGGTGCAGCCCAGAACAAAGACTGCTCTTGGCCTGAGAACACCCACTGCCCAGCGCTTCTTTTGGGTACACACGTGTAGAGGAAGAGTGTTGAATTCTGCTGCGTGATAACTTCTCTGGCCCACGTAGTGTGAGGGCAAGTAGAGTGGCCCTCCATCTCATCCCAGTTTCATGTGTCAGTTGTATAAGGCAAACTCCCTGCTTGAATCCCTCCGTGGCCTACCTAACCTCCAGAGAGAGATGGATGATTGGGACCCAGGGCTGGTATCTAGGTTAATGGTCTGTGCATCAGCTTCGCAGCTGTTCTCTCTAAGCGGGTCCCAACGGCGTTTTGGAAGAGTTTCCTGAGAGGGTCAGACACAGGAAATTAACCGACAGGCCCACGCGGATGCCAGTTCTCTCCAGCAACAACGCTCCCAGCCTCAGACACTTGGGTTCTCTTTGGTAAATGGAAGAACACTATGCTTGGAAGCTTCTTCCATCCAGTTGGAGAGTCGCACTTCCACTGCTTCCTAGGATTCCAAGTGTTGCCCTGCCGTCACAGTTTCCAATTCTTAGGCCTATGACGGCAGAGTGTCTGGCAGTTCTGAAAGAGACCTTAGGAATGCAGGTGTTTTGGCTCCTTCCACCGAGATACCAGCTCCTCCGGATCCTCTGTCGTTAGGTATTTCATGTTAGAGTATCTCGAGGCGCCCTCTTTCCTCCTTCACGAAGTAAGACCCAACCCAGAATTGCCCTAAAGGGGAAGAAGCCTTCATGAGCCTGGCAGAGAGGCAGACTCTGCCCACTCAGCATTCCCACACGGCTGAGCCCCAGGCTAACGGACCAGAGAGAGGGAGAAAGATAGCCGTAACCACGAGCTTTTCCTCAATAGAGTCTAGGCCTCACCTTTCAAGTCCACTTGAATTTCCTAGAGAAAGCAACCAGGCGTCGCTGTGCTTTCCTGGGGCAGGAAACTTTGCTTTCGTTTTTTGGAGACACATTGTCTCAGGACTGCCCTACCCCAAGGACTCACGGTGTGCAGGCCGATTGGTTGAGATCAGCCCTTCTAGCTCTTTCCCGGATGACACCAACTGGGAAAAGAGCCGGTCAAATCCTGGAAACCGTGGTGCTTTTCCCTAGTCTACACAGGAAGAGCACTCTGAGGGAGACGAGCTGCTGACGCATGGTAGCAAAATCTCCTCTTCTGAGCGAAACATTTCGGTGTAAGCGGGTTCCATAAGCTTGGGACCATTTTTTCAGCTGCCTAAATAATGGAGCCAGTCAGGTGGCAGCCTCCCCTCAAGCCCTGCTTCCCAGGCTGTGATACAGACACGCCCGCTGCTTCAGCCCAAAGGGACAGCTTATCGTAAGGTAAAAACCCTGAGTGGGACAGTTCCTGCTTAATCCCCGCCGCAAGCACAAGCATACTGCCATTGGTCAAAGGCTTTCCCCACAAGCTTAACACGTTTGCTCCCATCTAGCCTCCGAAGTCCGGGTGTGTACCTAGCTAGGAATCAAACATGAGGAATAGTACTCAGAGGGCTGGCGACTGCAAACTCTTTCACCAGGCAGCCCAAACCGAGTACACCTACTTATATTTTCCAAGGGCAGAACAAATGGTGTCAACTTACACGCCTCCAGCCCGGGAGGGGCGACATACACATTCTCCATGGGAATCAAGCCCATGCCTTCAGGGTGAAAGGCCTCTATGCCTCCATGCTTTGGCAGCCCAGGATAGGGTCAGATCTGAAAGGCTTCCAAAAGAGCAGAGATAAAGAACCTTTGAACCGCAGAGCAGGTGCAGCCGAGAACAAGGACTGCTCTTGGCCTGAGAACACCCACTGCCCAGCGCTTCTTTTGGGTACACACGTGTAGAGGAAGAGTGTTGAATTCTGCTGCGTGATAACTTCTCTGGCCCACGTAGTGTGAGGGCAAGTAGAGTGGCCCTCCATCTCATCCCAGTTTCATGTGTCAGTTGTATAAGGCAAACTCCCTGCTTGAATCCCTCCGTGGCCTACCTAACCTCCAGAGAGAGATGGATGATTGGACCCAGGGCTGGTATCTAGGTTAATGGTCTGTGCATCAGCTTCGCAGCTGTTCTCTCTAAGCGGGTCCCAACGGCGTTTTGGAAGAGTTTCCTGAGAGGGGTCAGACACAGGAAATTAACCGACAGGCCCACGCGGATGCCAGTCCTCTCCAGCAACAACGCTCCCAGCCTCAGACACTTGGGTTCTCTTTGGTAAATGGAAGAACACTATGCTTGGAAGCTTCTTCCATCCAGTTTGAGAGTCGCACTTCCACTGCATCCTAGGATTCCAAGTGTTGCCCTTGCCGTCACAGTTTCCAATTCTTAGGCCTATGACGGCAGAGTGTCTGGCAGTTCTGAAAGAGACCTTAGGAATGCCGGCGTTTTGGCTCCTTCCATCGAGAAACCAGCTCCTCCGGATCCTCTGTCGTTAGGTATTTCATGTTAGAATATCTCTAGGCGCCCTCTTTCCTCCTCCACGAAGTAAGACACCAACGGAATTGGCCTAAAGGGAAGAAGCCTTCTGAGTCCGGCAGAGAGGCAGCCTCTCCCACTCAGCGTTCCCCCACGGCTGAGCCCAGGGTATGGGACCGAGAGAGGGAGAAAGACAGCCGTAACCCCGAGCTTCTCCACACTGTAGTATAGGCCTCACCCTCAAGCTCACGTCAGTTTCATAGAGAAAACGCCAGGCCTCGGTGTGCTTTCCTGTGGCAAGGAAACTTTGCTTTCATTCCTTAGGTGGCTCAGGACTGCCCTACCCGAAGGACTCAGGGGTGTGCAGCCCTATTTGTTGAGATCAGCCCCTCTGGCTCTTTCTCGGATGAAAACCAACTGGGCAAAGAGCCGTTCATAAGCTGGGGACCATGGGAGCTTTCCCTAGTCTACAGCAGAAGAGCACTCTGAGGGAGAGGTGTGCTGCTGACGTTTGGTAGCAAAATCTCCTATTCTGAAGAGAAACATTTCGTTGTAAGTGGGTTCCATCAGCCTTGCCATATTTTCTCAGCTGGCTACGATGGAGGGCAGGCAGTCAGTTGGCAGACTCACCTGAGGCCCTGCTTCCCAGACTGTGATAAAAAACCTCCCGCCTGCTTCAGCCCAAAGGGACGGCTTATGGTAAGGTAAAATCCCTGTGTGGGAAAGTTCCTGCCTAAGCCTCGCACAAGCACAAGCATATTGGTCATTGGTCAAAGACGTTCCCCACAAGTTTAACATGTTTGCCCCCGTCTAGCCTCCCCTCCGAAGGCCGAGTTTACCTAGCTAGGAATCACACTTCAGGAAAGGTACTCAGGCTGCTGGTGACTGCAAGTTGTTTCACCAGGCAGCCCAAATCCAGTACACCCACTTGCATTTTCCAGGGGCAGAGGAAATGGTGTCAACTTACACGCCTCCAGCCTGGGAGGGGCAACATACACTTTCTGGATGGGAAGAGAGCCCATGCCTTCAGTGTGAAAGGCCGCTATGCCTCTTTGCTTTGGGTAGCCCAGGGGGAGCGTCAGCTCTGAAATGTTTCCAGAGGAGCAGAGTCAGAGAACCTTTGAAGCACAGAGCAGGTGCAGCCCAGAACAAAGACTGCTCTTGGCCTGAGAACACCCACTGCCCAGCGCTTCTTTTGGGTACACACGTGTAGAGGAAGAGTGTTGAATTCTGCTGCGTGATAACTTCTCTGGCCCACGTAGTGTGAGGGCAAGTAGAGTGGCCCTCCATCTCATCCCAGTTTCATGTGTCAGTTGTATAAGGCAAACTCCCTGCTTGAATCCCTCCGTGGCCTACCTAACCTCCAGAGAGAGATGGATGATTGGGACCCAGGGCTGGTATCTAGGTTAATGGTCTGTGCATCAGCTTCGCAGCTGTTCTCTCTAAGCGGGTCCCAACGGCGTTTTGGAAGAGTTTCCTGAGAGGGTCAGACACAGGAAATTAACCGACAGGCCCACGCGGATGCCAGTTCTCTCCAGCAACAACGCTCCCAGCCTCAGACACTTGGGTTCTCTTTGGTAAATGGAAGAACACTATGCTTGGAAGCTTCTTCCATCCAGTTGGAGAGTCGCACTTCCACTGCTTCCTAGGATTCCAAGTGTTGCCCTGCCGTCACAGTTTCCAATTCTTAGGCCTATGACGGCAGAGTGTCTGGCAGTTCTGAAAGAGACCTTAGGAATGCAGGTGTTTTGGCTCCTTCCACCGAGATACCAGCTCCTCCGGATCCTCTGTCGTTAGGTATTTCATGTTAGAGTATCTCGAGGCGCCCTCTTTCCTCCTTCACGAAGTAAGACACAAACAGAATTGCCCTAAAGGGAAGAAGCCTTCTGAGCCTGGCAGAGAGGCAGACTCTGCCACTCAGCATTCCCACACGGCTGAGCCCAGGCTACGGACAGAGAGAGGGAGAAAGATAGCCGTAACCACGAGCTTTTCCTCAATAGAGTCTAGGCCTCACCTTTCAAGTCCACTTGAATTTCCTAGAGAAAGCACCAGGCGTCGCTGTGCTTTCCTGGGGCAGGAAACTTTGCTTTCGTTTTTTGGAGACACATTGTCTCAGGACTGCCCTACCCCAAGGACTCACGGTGTGCAGGCCGATTGGTTGAGATCAGCCCTTCTAGCTCTTTCCCGGATGACACCAACTGGGAAAAGAGCCGGTCAAATCCTGGAAACCGTGGTGCTTTTCCCTAGTCTACACAGGAAGAGCACTCTGAGGGAGACGAGCTGCTGACGCATGGTAGCAAAATCTCCTCTTCTGAAGCGAAACATTTCGGTGTAAGCGGGTTCCATAAGCTTGGGACCATTTTTTCAGCTGCCTAAATAATGGAGCCAGTCAGGTGGCAGCCTCCCCTCAAGCCCTGCTTCCCAGGCTGTGATACAGACACGCCCGCTGCTTCAGCCCAAAGGGACAGCTTATCGTAAGGTAAAAACCCTGAGTGGGACAGTTCCTGCTTAATCCCCGCCGCAAGCACAAGCATACTGCCATTGGTCAAAGGCTTTCCCCACAAGCTTAACACGTTTGCTCCCATCTAGCCTCCGAAGTCCGGGTGTACCTAGCTAGGAATCAAACATGAGGAATAGTACTCAGAGGGCTGGCGACTGCAAACTCTTTCACCAGGCAGCCCAAACCGAGTACACCTACTTATATTTTCCAAGGGCAGAACAAATGGTGTCAACTTACACGCCTCCAGCCCGGGAGGGGCGACATACACATTCTCCATGGGAATCAAGCCCATGCCTTCAGGGTGAAAGGCCTCTATGCCTCCATGCTTTGGCAGCCCAGGGATAGGGTCAGATCTGAAAGGCTTCCAAAAGAGCAGAGATAAAGAACCTTTGAACCGCAGAGCAGGTGCAGCCGAGAACAAGGACTGCTCTTGGCCTGAGAACACCCACTGCCCAGCGCTTCTTTTGGGTACACACGTGTAGAGGAAGAGTGTTGAATTCTGCTGCGTGATAACTTCTCTGGCCCACGTAGTGTGAGAGCAAGTAGAGTGGCCCTCCATCTCATCCCAGTTTCATGTGTCAGTTGTATAAGGCAAACTCCCTGCTTGAATCCCTCCGTGGCCTACCTAACCTCCAGAGAGAGATGGATGATTGGGACCCAGGGCTGGTATCTAGGTTAATGGTCTGTGCATCAGCTTCGCAGCTGTTCTCTCTAAGCGGGTCCCAACGGCGTTTTGGAAGAGTTTCCTGAGAGGGTCAGACACAGGAAATTAACCGACAGGCCCACGCGGATGCCAGTCCTCTCCAGCAACAACGCTCCCAGCCTCAGACACTTGGGTTCTCTTTGGTAAATGGAAGAACACTATGCTTGGAAGCTTCTTCCATCCAGTTTGAGAGTCGCACTTCCACTGCATCCTAGGATTCCAAGTGTTGCCCTGCCGTCACAGTTTCCAATTCTTAGGCCTATGACGGCAGAGTGTCTGGCAGTTCTGAAAGAGACCTTAGGAATGCCGGCGTTTTGGCTCCTTCCATCGAGAAACCAGCTCCTCCGGATCCTCTGTCGTTAGGTATTTCATGTTAGAATATCTCTAGGCGCCCTCTTTCCTCCTCCACGAAGTAAGACACCAACGGAATTGGCCTAAAGGGAAGAAGCCTTCTGAGTCCGGCAGAGAGGCAGCCTCTCCCACTCAGCGTTCCCCCACGGCTGAGCCCAGGGTATGGGACCGAGAGAGGGAGAAAGACAGCCGTAACCCCGAGCTTCTCCACACTGTAGTATAGGCCTCACCCTCAAGCTCACGTCAGTTTCATAGAGAAAACGCCAGGCCTCGGTGTGCTTTCCTGTGGCAAGGAAACTTTGCTTTCATTCCTTAGGTGGCTCAGGACTGCCCTACCCGAAGGACTCAGGGTGTGCAGCCCTATTTGTTGAGATCAGCCCCTCTGGCTCTTTCTCGGATGAAACCAACTGGGCAAAGAGCCGTTCATAAGCTGGGGACCATGGGAGCTTTCCCTAGTCTACAGCAGAAGAGCACTCTGAGGGAGAGGTGCTGCTGACGTTTGGTAGCAAAATCTCCTATTCTGAAGAGAAACATTTCGTTGTAAGTGGGTTCCATCAGCCTTGCCATATTTTCTCAGCTGGCTACGATGGAGGGCAGGCAGTCAGTTGGCAGACTCACCTGAGGCCCTGCTTCCCAGACTGTGATAAAAAACCTCCCGCCTGCTTCAGCCCAAAGGGACGGCTTATGGTAAGGTAAAATCCCTGTGTTGGAAAGTTCCTGCCTAAGCCTCGCACAAGCACAAGCATATTGGTCATTGGTCAAAGACGTTCCCCACAAGTTTAACATGTTTGCCCCCGTCTAGCCTCCGAAGGCCGAGTTTACCTAGCTAGGAATCACACTTCAGGAAAGGTACTCAGGCTGCTGGTGACTGCAAGTTGTTTCACCAGGCAGCCCAAATCCAGTACACCCACTTGCATTTTCCAGGGGCAGAGGAAATGGTGTCAACTTACACGCCTCCAGCCTGGGAGGGGCAACATACACTTTCTGGATGGGAAGAGAGCCCATGCCTTCAGTGTGAAAGGCCGCTATGCCTCTTTGCTTTGGGTAGCCCAGGGGGAGCGTCAGCTCTGAAATGTTTCCAGAGGAGCAGAGTCAGAGAACCTTTGAAGCACAGAGCAGGTGCAGCCCAGAACAAAGACTGCTCTTGGCCTGAGAACACCCACTGCCCAGCGCTTCTTTTGGGTACACACGTGTAGAGGAAGAGTGTTGAATTCTGCTGCGTGATAACTTCTCTGGCCCACGTAGTGTGAGGGCAAGTAGAGTGGCCCTCCATCTCATCCCAGTTTCATGTGTCAGTTGTATAAGGCAAACTCCCTGCTTGAATCCCTCCGTGGCCTACCTAACCTCCAGAGAGAGATGGATGATTGGGACCCAGGGCTGGTATCTAGGTTAATGGTCTGTGCATCAGCTTCGCAGCTGTTCTCTCTAAGCGGGTCCCAACGGCGTTTTGGAAGAGTTTCCTGAGAGGGTCAGACACAGGAAATTAACCGACAGGCCCACGCGGATGCCAGTTCTCTCCAGCAACAACGCTCCCAGCCTCAGACACTTGGGTTCTCTTTGGTAAATGGAAGAACACTATGCTTGGAAGCTTCTTCCATCCAGTTTGAGAGTCGCACTTCCACTGCTTCCTAGGATTCCAAGTGTTGCCCTGCCGTCACAGTTTCCAATTCTTAGGCCTATGACGGCAGAGTGTCTGGCAGTTCTGAAAGAGACCTTAGGAATGCAGGTGTTTTGGCTCCTTCCACCGAGATACCAGCTCCTCCGGATCCTCTGTCGTTAGGTATTTCATGTTAGAGTATCTCGAGGCGCCCTCTTTCCTCCTTCACGAAGTAAGACACAAACAGAATTGCCCTAAAGGGAAGAAGCCTTCTGAGCCTGGCAGAGAGGCAGACTCTGCCACTCAGCATTCCCACACGGCTGAGCCCAGGCTACGGACAGAGAGAGGGAGAAAGATAGCCGTAACCACGAGCTTTTCCTCAATAGAGTCTAGGCCTCACCTTTCAAGTCCACTTGAATTTCCTAGAGAAAGCACCAGGCGTCGCTGTGCTTTCCTGGGGCAGGAAACTTTGCTTTCGTTTTTTGGAGACACATTGTCTCAGGACTGCCCTACCCCAAGGACTCACGGTGTGCAGGCCGATTGGTTGAGATCAGCCCTTCTAGCTCTTTCCCGGATGACACCAACTGGGAAAAGAGCCGGTCAAATCCTGGAAACCGTGGTGCTTTTCCCTAGTCTACACAGGAAGAGCACTCTGAGGGAGACGAGCTGCTGACGCATGGTAGCAAAATCTCCTCTTCTGAAGCGAAACATTTCGGTGTAAGCGGGTTCCATAAGCTTGGGACCATTTTTTCAGCTGCCTAAATAATGGAGCCAGTCAGGTGGCAGCCTCCCCTCAAGCCCTGCTTCCCAGGCTGTGATACAGACACGCCCGCTGCTTCAGCCCAAAGGGACAGCTTATCGTAAGGTAAAAACCCTGAGTGGGACAGTTCCTGCTTAATCCCCGCCGCAAGCACAAGCATACTGCCATTGGTCAAAGGCTTTCCCCACAAGCTTAACACGTTTGCTCCCATCTAGCCTCCGAAGTCCGGGTGTACCTAGCTAGGAATCAAACATGAGGAATAGTACTCAGAGGGCTGGCGACTGCAAACTCTTTCACCAGGCAGCCCAAACCGAGTACACCTACTTATATTTTCCAAGGGCAGAACAAATGGTGTCAACTTACACGCCTCCAGCCCGGGAGGGGCGACATACACATTCTCCATGGGAATCAAGCCCATGCCTTCAGGGTGAAAGGCCTCTATGCCTCCATGCTTTGGCAGCCCAGGGATAGGGTCAGATCTGAAAGGCTTCCAAAAGAGCAGAGATAAAGAACCTTTGAACCGCAGAGCAGGTGCAGCCGAGAACAAGGACTGCTCTTGGCCTGAGAACACCCACTGCCCAGCGCTTCTTTTGGGTACACACGTGTAGAGGAAGAGTGTTGAATTCTGCTGCGTGATAACTTCTCTGGCCCACGTAGTGTGAGGGCAAGTAGAGTGGCCCTCCATCTCATCCCAGTTTCATGTGTCAGTTGTATAAGGCAAACTCCCTGCTTGAATCCCTCCGTGGCCTACCTAACCTCCAGAGAGAGATGGATGATTGGGACCCAGGGCTGGTATCTAGGTTAATGGTCTGTGCATCAGCTTCGCAGCTGTTCTCTCTAAGCGGGTCCCAACGGCGTTTTGGAAGAGTTTCCTGAGAGGGTCAGACACAGGAAATTAACCGACAGGCCCACGCGGATGCCAGTCCTCTCCAGCAACAACGCTCCCAGCCTCAGACACTTGGGTTCTCTTTGGTAAATGGAAGAACACTATGCTTGGAAGCTTCTTCCATCCAGTTTGAGAGTCGCACTTCCACTGCATCCTAGGATTCCAAGTGTTGCCCTGCCGTCACAGTTTCCAATTCTTAGGCCTATGACGGCAGAGTGTCTGGCAGTTCTGAAAGAGACCTTAGGAATGCCGGCGTTTTGGCTCCTTCCATCGAGAAACCAGCTCCTCCTGATCCTCTGTCGTTAGGTATTTCATGTTAGAATATCTCTAGGCGCCCTCTTTCCTCCTCCACGAAGTAAGACACCAACGGAATTGGCCTAAAGGGAAGAAGCCTTCTGAGTCCGGCAGAGAGGCAGCCTCTCCCACTC
This sequence comes from Balaenoptera acutorostrata, assembly GCF_949987535.1. Taxonomy (NCBI): domain Eukaryota; kingdom Metazoa; phylum Chordata; class Mammalia; order Artiodactyla; family Balaenopteridae; genus Balaenoptera; species Balaenoptera acutorostrata. Next base: position 33,347,259 of record NC_080076.1, on the reverse strand, counting down.
AGCGTTCCCCCACGGCTGAGCCCAGGGTATGGGACCGAGAGAGGGAGAAAGACAGCCGTAACCCCGAGCTTCTCCACACTGTAGTATAGGCCTCACCCTCAAGCTCACGTCAGTTTCATAGAGAAAACGCCAGGCCTCGGTGTGCTTTCCTGTGGCAAGGAAACTTTGCTTTCATTCCTTAGGTGGCTCAGGACTGCCCTACCCGAAGGACTCAGGGTGTGCAGCCCTATTTGTTGAGATCAGCCCCTCTGGCTCTTTCTCGGATGAAACCAACTGGGCAAAGAGCCGTTCATAAGCTGGGGACCATGGGAGCTTTCCCTAGTCTACAGCAGAAGAGCACTCTGAGGGAGAGGTGCTGCTGACGTTTGGTAGCAAAATCTCCTATTCTGAAGAGAAACATTTCGTTGTAAGTGGGTTCCATCAGCCTTGCCATATTTTCTCAGCTGGCTACGATGGAGGGCAGGCAGTCAGTTGGCAGACTCACCTGAGGCCCTGCTTCCCAGACTGTGATAAAAAACCTCCCGCCTGCTTCAGCCCAAAGGGACGGCTTATGGTAAGGTAAAATCCCTGTGTTGGAAAGTTCCTGCCTAAGCCTCGCACAAGCACAAGCATATTGGTCATTGGTCAAAGACGTTCCCCACAAGTTTAACATGTTTGCCCCCGTCTAGCCTCCGAAGGCCGAGTTTACCTAGCTAGGAATCACACTTCAGGAAAGGTACTCAGGCTGCTGGTGACTGCAAGTTGTTTCACCAGGCAGCCCAAATCCAGTACACCCACTTGCATTTTCCAGGGGCAGAGGAAATGGTGTCAACTTACACGCCTCCAGCCTGGGAGGGGCAACATACACTTTCTGGATGGGAAGAGAGCCCATGCCTTCAGTGTGAAAGGCCGCTATGCCTCTTTGCTTTGGGTAGCCCAGGGGGAGCGTCAGCTCTGAAATGTTTCCAGAGGAGCAGAGTCAGAGAACCTTTGAAGCACAGAGCAGGTGCAGCCCAGAACAAAGACTGCTCTTGGCCTGAGAACACCCACTGCCCAGCGCTTCTTTTGGGTACACACGTGTAGAGGAAGAGTGTTGAATTCTGCTGCGTGATAACTTCTCTGGCCCACGTAGTGTGAGGGCAAGTAGAGTGGCCCTCCATCTCATCCCAGTTTCATGTGTCAGTTGTATAAGGCAAACTCCCTGCTTGAATCCCTCCGTGGCCTACCTAACCTCCAGAGAGAGATGGATGATTGGGACCCAGGGCTGGTATCTAGGTTAATGGTCTGTGCATCAGCTTCGCAGCTGTTCTCTCTAAGCGGGTCCCAACGGCGTTTTGGAAGAGTTTCCTGAGAGGGTCAGACACAGGAAATTAACCGACAGGCCCACGCGGATGCCAGTTCTCTCCAGCAACAACGCTCCCAGCCTCAGACACTTGGGTTCTCTTTGGTAAATGGAAGAACACTATGCTTGGAAGCTTCTTCCATCCAGTTTGAGAGTCGCACTTCCACTGCTTCCTAGGATTCCAAGTGTTGCCCTGCCGTCACAGTTTCCAATTCTTAGGCCTATGACGGCAGAGTGTCTGGCAGTTCTGAAAGAGACCTTAGGAATGCAGGTGTTTTGGCTCCTTCCACCGAGATACCAGCTCCTCCGGATCCTCTGTCGTTAGGTATTTCATGTTAGAGTATCTCGAGGCGCCCTCTTTCCTCCTTCACGAAGTAAGACACAAACAGAATTGCCCTAAAGGGAAGAAGCCTTCTGAGCCTGGCAGAGAGGCAGACTCTGCCACTCAGCATTCCCACACGGCTGAGCCCAGGCTACGGACAGAGAGAGGGAGAAAGATAGCCGTAACCACGAGCTTTTCCTCAATAGAGTCTAGGCCTCACCTTTCAAGTCCACTTGAATTTCCTAGAGAAAGCACCAGGCGTCGCTGTGCTTTCCTGGGGCAGGAAACTTTGCTTTCGTTTTTTGGAGACACATTGTCTCAGGACTGCCCTACCCCAAGGACTCACGGTGTGCAGGCCGATTGGTTGAGATCAGCCCTTCTAGCTCTTTCCCGGATGACACCAACTGGGAAAAGAGCCGGTCAAATCCTGGAAACCGTGGTGCTTTTCCCTAGTCTACACAGGAAGAGCACTCTGAGGGAGACGAGCTGCTGACGCATGGTAGCAAAATCTCCTCTTCTGAAGCGAAACATTTCGGTGTAAGCGGGTTCCATAAGCTTGGGACCATTTTTTCAGCTGCCTAAATAATGGAGCCAGTCAGGTGGCAGCCTCCCCTCAAGCCCTGCTTCCCAGGCTGTGATACAGACACGCCCGCTGCTTCAGCCCAAAGGGACAGCTTATCGTAAGGTAAAAACCCTGAGTGGGACAGTTCCTGCTTAATCCCCGCCGCAAGCACAAGCATACTGCCATTGGTCAAAGGCTTTCCCCACAAGCTTAACACGTTTGCTCCCATCTAGCCTCCGAAGTCCGGGTTTACCTAGCTAGGAATCAAACATGAGGAATAGTACTCAGAGGGCTGGCGACTGCAAACTCTTTCACCAGGCAGCCCAAACCGAGTACACCTACTTATATTTTCCAAGGGCAGAACAAATGGTGTCAACTTACACGCCTCCAGCCCGGGAGGGGCGACATACACATTCTCCATGGGAATCAAGCCCATGCCTTCAGGGTGAAAGGCCTCTATGCCTCCATGCTTTGGCAGCCCAGGGATAGGGTCAGATCTGAAAGGCTTCCAAAAGAGCAGAGATAAAGAACCTTTGAACCGCAGAGCAGGTGCAGCCGAGAACAAGGACTGCTCTTGGCCTGAGAACACCCACTGCCCAGCGCTTCTTTTGGGTACACACGTGTAGAGGAAGAGTGTTGAATTCTGCTGCGTGATAACTTCTCTGGCCCACGTAGTGTGAGGGCAAGTAGAGTGGCCCTCCATCTCATCCCAGTTTCATGTGTCAGTTGTATAAGGCAAACTCCCTGCTTGAATCCCTCCGTGGCCTACCTAACCTCCAGAGAGAGATGGATGATTGGGACCCAGGGCTGGTATCTAGGTTAATGGTCTGTGCATCAGCTTCGCAGCTGTTCTCTCTAAGCGGGTCCCAACGGCGTTTTGGAAGAGTTTCCTGAGAGGGTCAGACACAGGAAATTAACCGACAGGCCCACGCGGATGCCAGTCCTCTCCAGCAACAACGCTCCCAGCCTCAGACACTTGGGTTCTCTTTGGTAAATGGAAGAACACTATGCTTGGAAGCTTCTTCCATCCAGTTTGAGAGTCGCACTTCCACTGCATCCTAGGATTCCAAGTGTTGCCCTGCCGTCACAGTTTCCAATTCTTAGGCCTATGACGGCAGAGTGTCTGGCAGTTCTGAAAGAGACCTTAGGAATGCCGGCGTTTTGGCTCCTTCCATCGAGAAACCAGCTCCTCCTGATCCTCTGTCGTTAGGTATTTCATGTTAGAATATCTCTAGGCGCCCTCTTTCCTCCTCCACGAAGTAAGACACCAACGGAATTGGCCTAAAGGGAAGAAGCCTTCTGAGTCCGGCAGAGAGGCAGCCTCTCCCACTCAGCGTTCCCCCACGGCTGAGCCCAGGGTATGGGACCGAGAGAGGGAGAAAGACAGCCGTAACCCCGAGCTTCTCCACACTGTAGTATAGGCCTCACCCTCAAGCTCACGTCAGTTTCATAGAGAAAACGCCAGGCCTCGGTGTGCTTTCCTGTGGCAAGGAAACTTTGCTTTCATTCCTTAGGTGGCTCAGGACTGCCCTACCCGAAGGACTCAGGGTGTGCAGCCCTATTTGTTGAGATCAGCCCCTCTGGCTCTTTCTCGGATGAAATCAACTGGGCAAAGAGCCGTTCATAAGCTGGGGACCATGGGAGCTTTCCCTAGTCTACAGCAGAAGAGCACTCTGAGGGAGAGGTGCTGCTGACGTTTGGTAGCAAAATCTCCTATTCTGAAGAGAAACATTTCGTTGTAAGTGGGTTCCATCAGCCTTGCCATATTTTCTCAGCTGGCTACGATGGAGGGCAGGCAGTCAGTTGGCAGACTCACCTGAGGCCCTGCTTCCCAGACTGTGATAAAAAACCTCCCGCCTGCTTCAGCCCAAAGGGACGGCTTATGGTAAGGTAAAATCCCTGTGTGGGAAAGTTCCTGCCTAAGCCTCGCACAAGCACAAGCATATTGGTCATTGGTCAAAGACGTTCCCCACAAGTTTAACATGTTTGCCCCCGTCTAGCCTCCGAAGGCCGAGTTTACCTAGCTAGGAATCACACTTCAGGAAAGGTACTCAGGCTGCTGGTGACTGCAAGTTGTTTCACCAGGCAGCCCAAATCCAGTACACCCACTTGCATTTTCCAGGGGCAGAGGAAATGGTGTCAACTTACACGCCTCCAGCCTGGGAGGGGCAACATACACTTTCTGGATGGGAAGAGAGCCCATGCCTTCAGTGTGAAAGGCCGCTATGCCTCTTTGCTTTGGGTAGCCCAGGGGGAGCGTCAGCTCTGAAATGTTTCCAGAGGAGCAGAGTCAGAGAACCTTTGAAGCACAGAGCAGGTGCAGCCCAGAACAAAGACTGCTCTTGGCCTGAGAACACCCACTGCCCAGCGCTTCTTTTGGGTACACACGTGTAGAGGAAGAGTGTTGAATTCTGCTGCGTGATAACTTCTCTGGCCCACGTAGTGTGAGGGCAAGTAGAGTGGCCCTCCATCTCATCCCAGTTTCATGTGTCAGTTGTATAAGGCAAACTCCCTGCTTGAATCCCTCCGTGGCCTACCTAACCTCCAGAGAGAGATGGATGATTGGGACCCAGGGCTGGTATCTAGGTTAATGGTCTGTGCATCAGCTTCGCAGCTGTTCTCTCTAAGCGGGTCCCAACGGCGTTTTGGAAGAGTTTCCTGAGAGGGTCAGACACAGGAAATTAACCGACAGGCCCACGCGGATGCCAGTTCTCTCCAGCAACAACGCTCCCAGCCTCAGACACTTGGGTTCTCTTTGGTAAATGGAAGAACACTATGCTTGGAAGCTTCTTCCATCCAGTTTGAGAGTCGCACTTCCACTGCTTCCTAGGATTCCAAGTGTTGCCCTGCCGTCACAGTTTCCAATTCTTAGGCCTATGACGGCAGAGTGTCTGGCAGTTCTGAAAGAGACCTTAGGAATGCAGGTGTTTTGGCTCCTTCCACCGAGATACCAGCTCCTCCGGATCCTCTGTCGTTAGGTATTTCATGTTAGAGTATCTCGAGGCGCCCTCTTTCCTCCTTCACGAAGTAAGACACAAACAGAATTGCCCTAAAGGGAAGAAGCCTTCTGAGCCTGGCAGAGAGGCAGACTCTGCCACTCAGCATTCCCACACGGCTGAGCCCAGGCTACGGACAGAGAGAGGGAGAAAGATAGCCGTAACCACGAGCTTTTCCTCAATAGAGTCTAGGCCTCACCTTTCAAGTCCACTTGAATTTCCTAGAGAAAGCACCAGGCGTCGCTGTGCTTTCCTGGGGCAGGAAACTTTGCTTTCGTTTTTTGGAGACACATTGTCTCAGGACTGCCCTACCCCAAGGACTCACGGTGTGCAGGCCGATTGGTTGAGATCAGCCCTTCTAGCTCTTTCCCGGATGACACCAACTGGGAAAAGAGCCGGTCAAATCCTGGAAACCGTGGTGCTTTTCCCTAGTCTACACAGGAAGAGCACTCTGAGGGAGACGAGCTGCTGACGCATGGTAGCAAAATCTCCTCTTCTGAAGCGAAACATTTCGGTGTAAGCGGGTTCCATAAGCTTGGGACCATTTTTTCAGCTGCCTAAATAATGGAGCCAGTCAGGTGGCAGCCTCCCCTCAAGCCCTGCTTCCCAGGCTGTGATACAGACACGCCCGCTGCTTCAGCCCAAAGGGACAGCTTATCGTAAGGTAAAAACCCTGAGTGGGACAGTTCCTGCTTAATCCCCGCCGCAAGCACAAGCATACTGCCATTGGTCAAAGGCTTTCCCCACAAGCTTAACACGTTTGCTCCCATCTAGCCTCCGAAGTCCGGGTTTACCTAGCTAGGAATCAAACATGAGGAATAGTACTCAGAGGGCTGGCGACTGCAAACTCTTTCACCAGGCAGCCCAAACCGAGTACACCTACTTATATTTTCCAAGGGCAGAACAAATGGTGTCAACTTACACGCCTCCAGCCCGGGAGGGGCGACATACACATTCTCCATGGGAATCAAGCCCATGCCTTCAGGGTGAAAGGCCTCTATGCCTCCATGCTTTGGCAGCCCAGGGATAGGGTCAGATCTGAAAGGCTTCCAAAAGAGCAGAGATAAAGAACCTTTGAACCGCAGAGCAGGTGCAGCCGAGAACAAGGACTGCTCTTGGCCTGAGAACACCCACTGCCCAGCGCTTCTTTTGGGTACACACGTGTAGAGGAAGAGTGTTGAATTCTGCTGCGTGATAACTTCTCTGGCCCACGTAGTGTGAGGGCAAGTAGAGTGGCCCTCCATCTCATCCCAGTTTCATGTGTCAGTTGTATAAGGCAAACTCCCTGCTTGAATCCCTCCGTGGCCTACCTAACCTCCAGAGAGAGATGGATGATTGGGACCCAGGGCTGGTATCTAGGTTAATGGTCTGTGCATCAGCTTCGCAGCTGTTCTCTCTAAGCGGGTCCCAACGGCGTTTTGGAAGAGTTTCCTGAGAGGGTCAGACACAGGAAATTAACCGACAGGCCCACGCGGATGCCAGTCCTCTCCAGCAACAACGCTCCCAGCCTCAGACACTTGGGTTCTCTTTGGTAAATGGAAGAACACTATGCTTGGAAGCTTCTTCCATCCAGTTTGAGAGTCGCACTTCCACTGCATCCTAGGATTCCAAGTGTTGCCCTGCCGTCACAGTTTCCAATTCTTAGGCCTATGACGGCAGAGTGTCTGGCAGTTCTGAAAGAGACCTTAGGAATGCCGGCGTTTTGGCTCCTTCCATCGAGAAACCAGCTCCTCCTGATCCTCTGTCGTTAGGTATTTCATGTTAGAATATCTCTAGGCGCCCTCTTTCCTCCTCCACGAAGTAAGACACCAACGGAATTGGCCTAAAGGGAAGAAGCCTTCTGAGTCCGGCAGAGAGGCAGCCTCTCCCACTCAGCGTTCCCCCACGGCTGAGCCCAGGGTATGGGACCGAGAGAGGGAGAAAGACAGCCGTAACCCCGAGCTTCTCCACACTGTAGTATAGGCCTCACCCTCAAGCTCACGTCAGTTTCATAGAGAAAACGCCAGGCCTCGGTGTGCTTTCCTGTGGCAAGGAAACTTTGCTTTCATTCCTTAGGTGGCTCAGGACTGCCCTACCCGAAGGACTCAGGGTGTGCAGCCCTATTTGTTGAGATCAGCCCCTCTGGCTCTTTCTCGGATGAAATCAACTGGGCAAAGAGCCGTTCATAAGCTGGGGACCATGGGAGCTTTCCCTAGTCTACAGCAGAAGAGCACTCTGAGGGAGAGGTGCTGCTGACGTTTGGTAGCAAAATCTCCTATTCTGAAGAGAAACATTTCGTTGTAAGTGGGTTCCATCAGCCTTGCCATATTTTCTCAGCTGGCTACGATGGAGGGCAGGCAGTCAGTTGGCAGACTCACCTGAGGCCCTGCTTCCCAGACTGTGATAAAAAACCTCCCGCCTGCTTCAGCCCAAAGGGACGGCTTATGGTAAGGTAAAATCCCTGTGTGGGAAAGTTCCTGCCTAAGCCTCGCACAAGCACAAGCATATTGGTCATTGGTCAAAGACGTTCCCCACAAGTTTAACATGTTTGCCCCCGTCTAGCCTCCGAAGGCCGAGTTTACCTAGCTAGGAATCACACTTCAGGAAAGGTACTCAGGCTGCTGGTGACTGCAAGTTGTTTCACCAGGCAGCCCAAATCCAGTACACCCACTTGCATTTTCCAGGGGCAGAGGAAATGGTGTCAACTTACACGCCTCCAGCCTGGGAGGGGCAACATACACTTTCTGGATGGGAAGAGAGCCCATGCCTTCAGTGTGAAAGGCCGCTATGCCTCTTTGCTTTGGGTAGCCCAGGGGGAGCGTCAGCTCTGAAATGTTTCCAGAGGAGCAGAGTCAGAGAACCTTTGAAGCACAGAGCAGGTGCAGCCCAGAACAAAGACTGCTCTTGGCCTGAGAACACCCACTGCCCAGCGCTTCTTTTGGGTACACACGTGTAGAGGAAGAGTGTTGAATTCTGCTGCGTGATAACTTCTCTGGCCCACGTAGTGTGAGGGCAAGTAGAGTGGCCCTCCATCTCATCCCAGTTTCATGTGTCAGTTGTATAAGGCAAACTCCCTGCTTGAATCCCTCCGTGGCCTACCTAACCTCCAGAGAGAGATGGATGATTGGGACCCAGGGCTGGTATCTAGGTTAATGGTCTGTGCATCAGCTTCGCAGCTGTTCTCTCTAAGCGGGTCCCAACGGCGTTTTGGAAGAGTTTCCTGAGAGGGTCAGACACAGGAAATTAACCGACAGGCCCACGCGGATGCCAGTTCTCTCCAGCAACAACGCTCCCAGCCTCAGACACTTGGGTTCTCTTTGGTAAATGGAAGAACACTATGCTTGGAAGCTTCTTCCATCCAGTTTGAGAGTCGCACTTCCACTGCTTCCTAGGATTCCAAGTGTTGCCCTGCCGTCACAGTTTCCAATTCTTAGGCCTATGACGGCAGAGTGTCTGGCAGTTCTGAAAGAGACCTTAGGAATGCAGGTGTTTTGGCTCCTTCCACCGAGATACCAGCTCCTCCGGATCCTCTGTCGTTAGGTATTTCATGTTAGAGTATCTCGAGGCGCCCTCTTTCCTCCTTCACGAAGTAAGACACAAACAGAATTGCCCTAAAGGGAAGAAGCCTTCTGAGCCTGGCAGAGAGGCAGACTCTGCCACTCAGCATTCCCACACGGCTGAGCCCAGGCTACGGACAGAGAGAGGGAGAAAGATAGCCGTAACCACGAGCTTTTCCTCAATAGAGTCTAGGCCTCACCTTTCAAGTCCACTTGAATTTCCTAGAGAAAGCACCAGGCGTCGCTGTGCTTTCCTGGGGCAGGAAACTTTGCTTTCGTTTTTTGGAGACACATTGTCTCAGGACTGCCCTACCCCAAGGACTCACGGTGTGCAGGCCGATTGGTTGAGATCAGCCCTTCTAGCTCTTTCCCGGATGACACCAACTGGGAAAAGAGCCGGTCAAATCCTGGAAACCGTGGTGCTTTTCCCTAGTCTACACAGGAAGAGCACTCTGAGGGAGACGAGCTGCTGACGCATGGTAGCAAAATCTCCTCTTCTGAAGCGAAACATTTCGGTGTAAGCGGGTTCCATAAGCTTGGGACCATTTTTTCAGCTGCCTAAATAATGGAGCCAGTCAGGTGGCAGCCTCCCCTCAAGCCCTGCTTCCCAGGCTGTGATACAGACACGCCCGCTGCTTCAGCCCAAAGGGACAGCTTATCGTAAGGTAAAAACCCTGAGTGGGACAGTTCCTGCTTAATCCCCGCCGCAAGCACAAGCATACTGCCATTGGTCAAAGGCTTTCCCCACAAGCTTAACACGTTTGCTCCCATCTAGCCTCCGAAGTCCGGGTTTACCTAGCTAGGAATCAAACATGAGGAATAGTACTCAGAGGGCTGGCGACTGCAAACTCTTTCACCAGGCAGCCCAAACCGAGTACACCTACTTATATTTTCCAAGGGCAGAACAAATGGTGTCAACTTACACGCCTCCAGCCCGGGAGGGGCGACATACACATTCTCCATGGGAATCAAGCCCATGCCTTCAGGGTGAAAGGCCTCTATGCCTCCATGCTTTGGCAGCCCAGGGATAGGGTCAGATCTGAAAGGCTTCCAAAAGAGCAGAGATAAAGAACCTTTGAACCGCAGAGCAGGTGCAGCCGAGAACAAGGACTGCTCTTGGCCTGAGAACACCCACTGCCCAGCGCTTCTTTTGGGTACACACGTGTAGAGGAAGAGTGTTGAATTCTGCTGCGTGATAACTTCTCTGGCCCACGTAGTGTGAGGGCAAGTAGAGTGGCCCTCCATCTCATCCCAGTTTCATGTGTCAGTTGTATAAGGCAAACTCCCTGCTTGAATCCCTCCGTGGCCTACCTAACCTCCAGAGAGAGATGGATGATTGGGACCCAGGGCTGGTATCTAGGTTAATGGTCTGTGCATCAGCTTCGCAGCTGTTCTCTCTAAGCGGGTCCCAACGGCGTTTTGGAAGAGTTTCCTGAGAGGGTCAGACACAGGAAATTAACCGACAGGCCCACGCAGATGCCAGTCCTCTCCAGCAACAACGCTCCCAGCCTCAGACACTTGGGTTCTCTTTGGTAAATGGAAGAACACTATGCTTGGAAGCTTCTTCCATCCAGTTTGAGAGTCGCACTTCCACTGCATCCTAGGATTCCAAGTGTTGCCCTGCCGTCACAGTTTCCAATTCTTAGGCCTATGACGGCAGAGTGTCTGGCAGTTCTGAAAGAGACCTTAGGAATGCCGGCGTTTTGGCTCCTTCCATCGAGAAACCAGCTCCTCCTGATCCTCTGTCGTTAGGTATTTCATGTTAGAATATCTCTAGGCGCCCTCTTTCCTCCTCCACGAAGTAAGACACCAACGGAATTGGCCTAAAGGGAAGAAGCCTTCTGAGTCCGGCAGAGAGGCAGCCTCTCCCACTCAGCGTTCCCCCACGGCTGAGCCCAGGGTATGGGACCGAGAGAGGGAGAAAGACAGCCGTAACCCCGAGCTTCTCCACACTGTAGTATAGGCCTCACCCTCAAGCTCACGTCAGTTTCATAGAGAAAACGCCAGGCCTCGGTGTGCTTTCCTGTGGCAAGGAAACTTTGCTTTCATTCCTTAGGTGGCTCAGGACTGCCCTACCCGAAGGACTCAGGGTGTGCAGCCCTATTTGTTGAGATCAGCCCCTCTGGCTCTTTCTCGGATGAAACCAACTGGGCAAAGAGCCGTTCATAAGCTGGGGACCATGGGAGCTTTCCCTAGTCTACAGCAGAAGAGCACTCTGAGGGAGAGGTGCTGCTGACGTTTGGTAGCAAAATCTCCTATTCTGAAGAGAAACATTTCGTTGTAAGTGGGTTCCATCAGCCTTGCCATATTTTCTCAGCTGGCTACGATGGAGGGCAGGCAGTCAGTTGGCAGACTCACCTGAGGCCCTGCTTCCCAGACTGTGATAAAAAACCTCCCGCCTGCTTCAGCCCAAAGGGACGGCTTATGGTAAGGTAAAATCCCTGTGTGGGAAAGTTCCTGCCTAAGCCTCGCACAAGCACAAGCATATTGGTCATTGGTCAAAGACGTTCCCCACAAGTTTAACATGTTTGCCCCCGTCTAGCCTCCGAAGGCCGAGTTTACCTAGCTAGGAATCACACTTCAGGAAAGGTACTCAGGCTGCTGGTGACTGCAAGTTGTTTCACCAGGCAGCCCAAATCCAGTACACCCACTTGCATTTTCCAGGGGCAGAGGAAATGGTGTCAACTTACACGCCTCCAGCCTGGGAGGGGCAACATACACTTTCTGGATGGGAAGAGAGCCCATGCCTTCAGTGTGAAAGGCCGCTATGCCTCTTTGCTTTGGGTAGCCCAGGGGGAGCGTCAGCTCTGAAATGTTTCCAGAGGAGCAGAGTCAGAGAACCTTTGAAGCACAGAGCAGGTGCAGCCCAGAACAAAGACTGCTCTTGGCCTGAGAACACCCACTGCCCAGCGCTTCTTTTGGGTACACACGTGTAGAGGAAGAGTGTTGAATTCTGCTGCGTGATAACTTCTCTGGCCCACGTAGTGTGAGGGCAAGTAGAGTGGCCCTCCATCTCATCCCAGTTTCATGTGTCAGTTGTATAAGGCAAACTCCCTGCTTGAATCCCTCCGTGGCCTACCTAACCTCCAGAGAGAGATGGATGATTGGGACCCAGGGCTGGTATCTAGGTTAATGGTCTGTGCATCAGCTTCGCAGCTGTTCTCTCTAAGCGGGTCCCAACGGCGTTTTGGAAGAGTTTCCTGAGAGGGTCAGACACAGGAAATTAACCGACAGGCCCACGCGGATGCCAGTTCTCTCCAGCAACAACGCTCCCAGCCTCAGACACTTGGGTTCTCTTTGGTAAATGGAAGAACACTATGCTTGGAAGCTTCTTCCATCCAGTTTGAGAGTCGCACTTCCACTGCTTCCTAGGATTCCAAGTGTTGCCCTGCCGTCACAGTTTCCAATTCTTAGGCCTATGACGGCAGAGTGTCTGGCAGTTCTGAAAGAGACCTTAGGAATGCAGGTGTTTTGGCTCCTTCCACCGAGATACCAGCTCCTCCGGATCCTCTGTCGTTAGGTATTTCATGTTAGAGTATCTCGAGGCGCCCTCTTTCCTCCTTCACGAAGTAAGACACAAACAGAATTGCCCTAAAGGGAAGAAGCCTTCTGAGCCTGGCAGAGAGGCAGACTCTGCCACTCAGCATTCCCACACGGCTGAGCCCAGGCTACGGACAGAGAGAGGGAGAAAGATAGCCGTAACCACGAGCTTTTCCTCAATAGAGTCTAGGCCTCACCTTTCAAGTCCACTTGAATTTCCTAGAGAAAGCACCAGGCGTCGCTGTGCTTTCCTGGGGCAGGAAACTTTGCTTTCGTTTTTTGGAGACACATTGTCTCAGGACTGCCCTACCCCAAGGACTCACGGTGTGCAGGCCGATTGGTTGAGATCAGCCCTTCTAGCTCTTTCCCGGATGACACCAACTGGGAAAAGAGCCGGTCAAATCCTGGAAACCGTGGTGCTTTTCCCTAGTCTACACAGGAAGAGCACTCTGAGGGAGACGAGCTGCTGACGCATGGTAGCAAAATCTCCTCTTCTGAAGCGAAACATTTCGGTGTAAGCGGGTTCCATAAGCTTGGGACCATTTTTTCAGCTGCCTAAATAATGGAGCCAGTCAGGTGGCAGCCTCCCCTCAAGCCCTGCTTCCCAGGCTGTGATACAGACACGCCCGCTGCTTCAGCCCAAAGGGACAGCTTATCGTAAGGTAAAAACCCTGAGTGGGACAGTTCCTGCTTAATCCCCGCCGCAAGCACAAGCATACTGCCATTGGTCAAAGGCTTTCCCCACAAGCTTAACACGTTTGCTCCCATCTAGCCTCCGAAGTCCGGGTGTACCTAGCTAGGAATCAAACATGAGGAATAGTACTCAGAGGGCTGGCGACTGCAAACTCTTTCACCAGGCAGCCCAAACCGAGTACACCTACTTATATTTTCCAAGGGCAGAACAAATGGTGTCAACTTACACGCCTCCAGCCCGGGAGGGGCGACATACACATTCTCCATGGGAATCAAGCCCATGCCTTCAGGGTGAAAGGCCTCTATGCCTCCATGCTTTGGCAGCCCAGGGATAGGGTCAGATCTGAAAGGCTTCCAAAAGAGCAGAGATAAAGAACCTTTGAACCGCAGAGCAGGTGCAGCCGAGAACAAGGACTGCTCTTGGCCTGAGAACACCCACTGCCCAGCGCTTCTTTTGGGTACACACGTGTAGAGGAAGAGTGTTGAATTCTGCTGCGTCATAACTTCTCTGGCCCACGTAGTGTGAGGGCAAGTAGAGTGGCCCTCCATCTCATCCCAGTTTCATGTGTCAGTTGTATAAGGCAAACTCCCTGCTTGAATCCCTCCGTGGCCTACCTAACCTCCAGAGAGAGATGGATGATTGGGACCCAGGGCTGGTATCTAGGTTAATGGTCTGTGCATCAGCTTCGCAGCTGTTCTCTCTAAGCGGGTCCCAACGGCGTTTTGGAAGAGTTTCCTGAGAGGGTCAGACACAGGAAATTAACCGACAGGCCCACGCGGATGCCAGTTCTCTCCAGCAACAACGCTCCCAGCCTCAGACACTTGGGTTCTCTTTGGTAAATGGAAGAACACTATGCTTGGAAGCTTCTTCCATCCAGTTTGAGAGTCGCACTTCCACTGCTTCCTAGGATTCCAAGTGTTGCCCTGCCGTCACAGTTTCCAATTCTTAGGCCTATGACGGCAGAGTGTCTGGCAGTTCTGAAAGAGACCTTAGGAATGCAGGTGTTTTGGCTCCTTCCACCGAGATACCAGCTCCTCCGGATCCTCTGTCGTTAGGTATTTCATGTTAGAGTATCTCGAGGCGCCCTCTTTCCTCCTTCACGAAGTAAGACACAAACAGAATTGCCCTAAAGGGAAGAAGCCTTCTGAGCCTGGCAGAGAGGCAGACTCTGCCACTCAGCATTCCCACACGGCTGAGCCCAGGCTACGGACAGAGAGAGGGAGAAAGATAGCCGTAACCACGAGCTTTTCCTCAATAGAGTCTAGGCCTCACCTTTCAAGTCCACTTGAATTTCCTAGAGAAAGCACCAGGCGTCGCTGTGCTTTCCTGGGGCAGGAAACTTTGCTTTCGTTTTTTGGAGACACATTGTCTCAGGACTGCCCTACCCCAAGGACTCACGGTGTGCAGGCCGATTGGTTGAGATCAGCCCTTCTAGCTCTTTCCCGGATGACACCAACTGGGAAAAGAGCCGGTCAAATCCTGGAAACCGTGGTGCTTTTCCCTAGTCTACACAGGAAGAGCACTCTGAGGGAGACGAGCTGCTGACGCATGGTAGCAAAATCTCCTCTTCTGAAGCGAAACATTTCGGTGTAAGCGGGTTCCATAAGCTTGGGACCATTTTTTCAGCTGCCTAAATAATGGAGCCAGTCAGGTGGCAGCCTCCCCTCAAGCCCTGCTTCCCAGGCTGTGATACAGACACGCCCGCTGCTTCAGCCCAAAGGGACAGCTTATCGTAAGGTAAAAACCCTGAGTGGGACAGTTCCTGCTTAATCCCCGCCGCAAGCACAAGCATACTGCCATTGGTCAAAGGCTTTCCCCACAAGCTTAACACGTTTGCTCCCATCTAGCCTCCGAAGTCCGGGTTTACCTAGCTAGGAATCAAACATGAGGAATAGTACTCAGAGGGCTGGCGACTGCAAACTCTTTCACCAGGCAGCCCAAACCGAGTACACCTACTTATATTTTCCAAGGGCAGAACAAATGGTGTCAACTTACACGCCTCCAGCCCGGGAGGGGCGACATACACATTCTCCATGGGAATCAAGCCCATGCCTTCAGGGTGAAAGGCCTCTATGCCTCCATGCTTTGGCAGCCCAGGGATAGGGTCAGATCTGAAAGGCTTCCAAAAGAGCAGAGATAAAGAACCTTTGAACCGCAGAGCAGGTGCAGCCGAGAACAAGGACTGTTCTTGGCCTGAGAACACCCACTGCCCAGCGCTTCTTTTGGGTACACACGTGTAGAGGAAGAGTGTTGAATTCTGCTGCGTTATAACTTCTCTGACCCACGTAGTGTGAGGGCAAGTAGAGTGGCCCTCCATCTCATCCCAGTTTCATGTGTCAGTTATATAAGGCAAACTCCCTGCTTGAATCCCTCCGTGGCCTACCTAACCTCCAGAGAGAGATGGATGATTGGGACCAGGGCTGGTATCTAGGTTAATGGTCTGTGCATCAGCTTCGCAGCTGTTCTCTCTAAGCGGGTCCCAACGGCGTTTTGGAAGAGTTTCCTGAGAGGGTCAGACACAGGAAATTAACCGACAGGCCCACGCGGATGCCAGTCCTCTCCAGCAACAACGCTCCCAGCCTCAGACACTTGGGTTCTCTTTGGTAAATGGAAGAACACTATGCTTGGAAGCTTCTTCCATCCAGTTTGAGAGTCGCACTTCCACTGCATCCTAGGATTCCAAGTGTTGCCCTGCCGTCACAGTTTCCAATTCTTAGGCCTATGACGGCAGAGTGTCTGGCAGTTCTGAAAGAGACCTTAGGAATGCCGGCGTTTTGGCTCCTTCCATCGAGAAACCAGCTCCTCCTGATCCTCTGTCGTTAGGTATTTCATGTTAGAATATCTCTAGGCGCCCTCTTTCCTCCTCCACGAAGTAAGACACCAACGGAATTGGCCTAAAGGGAAGAAGCCTTCTGAGTCCGGCAGAGAGGCAGCCTCTCCCACTCAGCGTTCCCCCACGGCTGAGCCCAGGGTATGGGACCGAGAGAGGGAGAAAGACAGCCGTAACCCCGAGCTTCTCCACACTGTAGTATAGGCCTCACCCTCAAGCTCACGTCAGTTTCATAGAGAAAACGCCAGGCCTCGGTGTGCTTTCCTGTGGCAAGGAAACTTTGCTTTCATTCCTTAGGTGGCTCAGGACTGCCCTACCCGAAGGACTCAGGGTGTGCAGCCCTATTTGTTGAGATCAGCCCCTCTGGCTCTTTCTCGGATGAAACCAACTGGGCAAAGAGCCGTTCATAAGCTGGGGACCATGGGAGCTTTCCCTAGTCTACAGCAGAAGAGCACTCTGAGGGAGAGGTGCTGCTGACGTTTGGTAGCAAAATCTCCTATTCTGAAGAGAAACATTTCGTTGTAAGTGGGTTCCATCAGCCTTGCCATATTTTCTCAGCTGGCTACGATGGAGGGCAGGCAGTCAGTTGGCAGACTCACCTGAGGCCCTGCTTCCCAGACTGTGATAAAAAACCTCCCGCCTGCTTCAGCCCAAAGGGACGGCTTATGGTAAGGTAAAATCCCTGTGTTGGAAAGTTCCTGCCTAAGCCTCGCACAAGCACAAGCATATTGGTCATTGGTCAAAGACGTTCCCCACAAGTTTAACATGTTTGCCCCCGTCTAGCCTCCGAAGGCCGAGTTTACCTAGCTAGGAATCACACTTCAGGAAAGGTACTCAGGCTGCTGGTGACTGCAAGTTGTTTCACCAGGCAGCCCAAATCCAGTACACCCACTTGCATTTTCCAGGGGCAGAGGAAATGGTGTCAACTTACACGCCTCCAGCCTGGGAGGGGCAACATACACTTTCTGGATGGGAAGAGAGCCCATGCCTTCAGTGTGAAAGGCCGCTATGCCTCTTTGCTTTGGGTAGCCCAGGGGGAGCGTCAGCTCTGAAATGTTTCCAGAGGAGCAGAGTCAGAGAACCTTTGAAGCACAGAGCAGGTGCAGCCCAGAACAAAGACTGCTCTTGGCCTGAGAACACCCACTGCCCAGCGCTTCTTTTGGGTACACACGTGTAGAGGAAGAGTGTTGAATTCTGCTGCGTGATAACTTCTCTGGCCCACGTAGTGTGAGGGCAAGTAGAGTGGCCCTCCATCTCATCCCAGTTTCATGTGTCAGTTGTATAAGGCAAACTCCCTGCTTGAATCCCTCCGTGGCCTACCTAACCTCCAGAGAGAGATGGATGATTGGGACCCAGGGCTGGTATCTAGGTTAATGGTCTGTGCATCAGCTTCGCAGCTGTTCTCTCTAAGCGGGTCCCAACGGCGTTTTGGAAGAGTTTCCTGAGAGGGTCAGACACAGGAAATTAACCGACAGGCCCACGCGGATGCCAGTTCTCTCCAGCAACAACGCTCCCAGCCTCAGACACTTGGGTTCTCTTTGGTAAATGGAAGAACACTATGCTTGGAAGCTTCTTCCATCCAGTTTGAGAGTCGCACTTCCACTGCTTCCTAGGATTCCAAGTGTTGCCCTGCCGTCACAGTTTCCAATTCTTAGGCCTATGACGGCAGAGTGTCTGGCAGTTCTGAAAGAGACCTTAGGAATGCAGGTGTTTTGGCTCCTTCCACCGAGATACCAGCTCCTCCGGATCCTCTGTCGTTAGGTATTTCATGTTAGAGTATCTCGAGGCGCCCTCTTTCCTCCTTCACGAAGTAAGACACAAACAGAATTGCCCTAAAGGGAAGAAGCCTTCTGAGCCTGGCAGAGAGGCAGACTCTGCCACTCAGCATTCCCACACAGCTGAGCCCAGGCTACGGACAGAGAGAGGGAGAAAGATAGCCGTAACCACGAGCTTTTCCTCAATAGAGTCTAGGCCTCACCTTTCAAGTCCACTTGAATTTCCTAGAGAAAGCACCAGGCGTCGCTGTGCTTTCCTGGGGCAGGAAACTTTGCTTTCGTTTTTTGGAGACACATTGTCTCAGGACTGCCCTACCCCAAGGACTCACGGTGTGCAGGCCGATTGGTTGAGATCAGCCCTTCTAGCTCTTTCCCGGATGACACCAACTGGGAAAAGAGCCGGTCAAATCCTGGAAACCGTGGTGCTTTTCCCTAGTCTACACAGGAAGAGCACTCTGAGGGAGACGAGCTGCTGACGCATGGTAGCAAAATCTCCTCTTCTGAAGCGAAACATTTCGGTGTAAGCGGGTTCCATAAGCTTGGGACCATTTTTTCAGCTGCCTAAATAATGGAGCCAGTCAGGTGGCAGCCTCCCCTCAAGCCCTGCTTCCCAGGCTGTGATACAGACACGCCCGCTGCTTCAGCCCAAAGGGACAGCTTATCGTAAGGTAAAAACCCTGAGTGGGACAGTTCCTGCTTAATCCCCGCCGCAAGCACAAGCATACTGCCATTGGTCAAAGGCTTTCCCCACAAGCTTAACACGTTTGCTCCCATCTAGCCTCCGAAGTCCGGGTTTACCTAGCTAGGAATCAAACATGAGGAATAGTACTCAGAGGGCTGGCGACTGCAAACTCTTTCACCAGGCAGCCCAAACCGAGTACACCTACTTATATTTTCCAAGGGCAGAACAAATGGTGTCAACTTACACGCCTCCAGCCCGGGAGGGGCGACATACACATTCTCCATGGGAATCAAGCCCATGCCTTCAGGGTGAAAGGCCTCTATGCCTCCATGCTTTGGCAGCCCAGGGATAGGGTCAGATCTGAAAGGCTTCCAAAAGAGCAGAGATAAAGAACCTTTGAACCGCAGAGCAGGTGCAGCCGAGAACAAGGACTGTTCTTGGCCTGAGAACACCCACTGCCCAGCGCTTCTTTTGGGTACACACGTGTAGAGGAAGAGTGTTGAATTCTGCTGCGTTATAACTTCTCTGACCCACGTAGTGTGAGGGCAAGTAGAGTGGCCCTCCATCTCATCCCAGTTTCATGTGTCAGTTATATAAGGCAAACTCCCTGCTTGAATCCCTCCGTGGCCTACCTAACCTCCAGAGAGAGATGGATGATTGGGACCAGGGCTGGTATCTAGGTTAATGGTCTGTGCATCAGCTTCGCAGCTGTTCTCTCTAAGCGGGTCCCAACGGCGTTTTGGAAGAGTTTCCTGAGAGGGTCAGACACAGGAAATTAACCGACAGGCCCACGCGGATGCCAGTCCTCTCCAGCAACAACGCTCCCAGCCTCAGACACTTGGGTTCTCTTTGGTAAATGGAAGAACACTATGCTTGGAAGCTTCTTCCATCCAGTTTGAGAGTCGCACTTCCACTGCATCCTAGGATTCCAAGTGTTGCCCTGCCGTCACAGTTTCCAATTCTTAGGCCTATGACGGCAGAGTGTCTGGCAGTTCTGAAAGAGACCTTAGGAATGCCGGCGTTTTGGCTCCTTCCATCGAGAAACCAGCTCCTCCTGATCCTCTGTCGTTAGGTATTTCATGTTAGAATATCTCTAGGCGCCCTCTTTCCTCCTCCACGAAGTAAGACACCAACGGAATTGGCCTAAAGGGAAGAAGCCTTCTGAGTCCGGCAGAGAGGCAGCCTCTCCCACTCAGCGTTCCCCCACGGCTGAGCCCAGGGTATGGGACCGAGAGAGGGAGAAAGACAGCCGTAACCCCGAGCTTCTCCACACTGTAGTATAGGCCTCACCCTCAAGCTCACGTCAGTTTCATAGAGAAAACGCCAGGCCTCGGTGTGCTTTCCTGTGGCAAGGAAACTTTGCTTTCATTCCTTAGGTGGCTCAGGACTGCCCTACCCGAAGGACTCAGGGTGTGCAGCCCTATTTGTTGAGATCAGCCCCTCTGGCTCTTTCTCGGATGAAACCAACTGGGCAAAGAGCCGTTCATAAGCTGGGGACCATGGGAGCTTTCCCTAGTCTACAGCAGAAGAGCACTCTGAGGGAGAGGTGCTGCTGACGTTTGGTAGCAAAATCTCCTATTCTGAAGAGAAACATTTCGTTGTAAGTGGGTTCCATCAGCCTTGCCATATTTTCTCAGCTGGCTACGATGGAGGGCAGGCAGTCAGTTGGCAGACTCACCTGAGGCCCTGCTTCCCAGACTGTGATAAAAAACCTCCCGCCTGCTTCAGCCCAAAGGGACGGCTTATGGTAAGGTAAAATCCCTGTGTTGGAAAGTTCCTGCCTAAGCCTCGCACAAGCACAAGCATATTGGTCATTGGTCAAAGACGTTCCCCACAAGTTTAACATGTTTGCCCCCGTCTAGCCTCCGAAGGCCGAGTTTACCTAGCTAGGAATCACACTTCAGGAAAGGTACTCAGGCTGCTGGTGACTGCAAGTTGTTTCACCAGGCAGCCCAAATCCAGTACACCCACTTGCATTTTCCAGGGGCAGAGGAAATGGTGTCAACTTACACGCCTCCAGCCTGGGAGGGGCAACATACACTTTCTGGATGGGAAGAGAGCCCATGCCTTCAGTGTGAAAGGCCGCTATGCCTCTTTGCTTTGGGTAGCCCAGGGGGAGCGTCAGCTCTGAAATGTTTCCAGAGGAGCAGAGTCAGAGAACCTTTGAAGCACAGAGCAGGTGCAGCCCAGAACAAAGACTGCTCTTGGCCTGAGAACACCCACTGCCCAGCGCTTCTTTTGGGTACACACGTGTAGAGGAAGAGTGTTGAATTCTGCTGCGTGATAACTTCTCTGGCCCACGTAGTGTGAGGGCAAGTAGAGTGGCCCTCCATCTCATCCCAGTTTCATGTGTCAGTTGTATAAGGCAAACTCCCTGCTTGAATCCCTCCGTGGCCTACCTAACCTCCAGAGAGAGATGGATGATTGGGACCCAGGGCTGGTATCTAGGTTAATGGTCTGTGCATCAGCTTCGCAGCTGTTCTCTCTAAGCGGGTCCCAACGGCGTTTGGGAAGAGTTTCCTGAGAGGGTCAGACACAGGAAATTAACCGACAGGCCCACGCGGATGCCAGTTCTCTCCAGCAACAACGCTCCCAGCCTCAGACACTTGGGTTCTCTTTGGTAAATGGAAGAACACTATGCTTGGAAGCTTCTTCCATCCAGTTTGAGAGTCGCACTTCCACTGCTTCCTAGGATTCCAAGTGTTGCCCTGCCGTCACAGTTTCCAATTCTTAGGCCTATGACGGCAGAGTGTCTGGCAGTTCTGAAAGAGACCTTAGGAATGCAGGTGTTTTGGCTCCTTCCACCGAGATACCAGCTCCTCCGGATCCTCTGTCGTTAGGTATTTCATGTTAGAGTATCTCGAGGCGCCCTCTTTCCTCCTTCACGAAGTAAGACACAAACAGAATTGCCCTAAAGGGAAGAAGCCTTCTGAGCCTGGCAGAGAGGCAGACTCTGCCACTCAGCATTCCCACACGGCTGAGCCCAGGCTACGGACAGAGAGAGGGAGAAAGATAGCCGTAACCACGAGCTTTTCCTCAATAGAGTCTAGGCCTCACCTTTCAAGTCCACTTGAATTTCCTAGAGAAAGCACCAGGCGTCGCTGTGCTTTCCTGGGGCAGGAAACTTTGCTTTCGTTTTTTGGAGACACATTGTCTCAGGACTGCCCTACCCCAAGGACTCACGGTGTGCAGGCCGATTGGTTGAGATCAGCCCTTCTAGCTCTTTCCCGGATGACACCAACTGGGAAAAGAGCCGGTCAAATCCTGGAAACCGTGGTGCTTTTCCCTAGTCTACACAGGAAGAGCACTCTGAGGGAGACGAGCTGCTGACGCATGGTAGCAAAATCTCCTCTTCTGAAGCGAAACATTTCGGTGTAAGCGGGTTCCATAAGCTTGGGACCATTTTTTCAGCTGCCTAAATAATGGAGCCAGTCAGGTGGCAGCCTCCCCTCAAGCCCTGCTTCCCAGGCTGTGATACAGACACGCCCGCTGCTTCAGCCCAAAGGGACAGCTTATCGTAAGGTAAAAACCCTGAGTGGGACAGTTCCTGCTTAATCCCCGCCGCAAGCACAAGCATACTGCCATTGGTCAAAGGCTTTCCCCACAAGCTTAACACGTTTGCTCCCATCTAGCCTCCGAAGTCCGGGTTTACCTAGCTAGGAATCAAACATGAGGAATAGTACTCAGAGGGCTGGCGACTGCAAACTCTTTCACCAGGCAGCCCAAACCGAGTACACCTACTTATATTTTCCAAGGGCAGAACAAATGGTGTCAACTTACACGCCTCCAGCCCGGGAGGGGCGACATACACATTCTCCATGGGAATCAAGCCCATGCCTTCAGGGTGAAAGGCCTCTATGCCTCCATGCTTTGGCAGCCCAGGGATAGGGTCAGATCTGAAAGGCTTCCAAAAGAGCAGAGATAAAGAACCTTTGAACCGCAGAGCAGGTGCAGCCGAGAACAAGGACTGCTCTTGGCCTGAGAACACCCACTGCCCAGCGCTTCTTTTGGGTACACACGTGTAGAGGAAGAGTGTTGAATTCTGCTGCGTGATAACTTCTCTGGCCCACGTAGTGTGAGGGCAAGTAGAGTGGCCCTCCATCTCATCCCAGTTTCATGTGTCAGTTGTATAAGGCAAACTCCCTGCTTGAATCCCTCCGTGGCCTACCTAACCTCCAGAGAGAGATGGATGATTGGGACCCAGGGCTGGTATCTAGGTTAATGGTCTGTGCATCAGCTTCGCAGCTGTTCTCTCTAAGCGGGTCCCAACGGCGTTTTGGAAGAGTTTCCTGAGAGGGTCAGACACAGGAAATTAACCGACAGGCCCACGCGGATGCCAGTCCTCTCCAGCAACAACGCTCCCAGCCTCAGACACTTGGGTTCTCTTTGGTAAATGGAAGAACACTATGCTTGGAAGCTTCTTCCATCCAGTTTGAGAGTCGCACTTCCACTGCATCCTAGGATTCCAAGTGTTGCCCTGCCGTCACAGTTTCCAATTCTTAGGCCTATGACGGCAGAGTGTCTGGCAGTTCTGAAAGAGACCTTAGGAATGCCGGCGTTTTGGCTCCTTCCATCGAGAAACCAGCTCCTCCTGATCCTCTGTCGTTAGGTATTTCATGTTAGAATATCTCTAGGCGCCCTCTTTCCTCCTCCACGAAGTAAGACACCAACGGAATTGGCCTAAAGGGAAGAAGCCTTCTGAGTCCGGCAGAGAGGCAGCCTCTCCCACTCAGCGTTCCCCCACGGCTGAGCCCAGGGTATGGGACCGAGAGAGGGAGAAAGACAGCCGTAACCCCGAGCTTCTCCACACTGTAGTATAGGCCTCACCCTCAAGCTCACGTCAGTTTCATAGAGAAAACGCCAGGCCTCGGTGTGCTTTCCTGTGGCAAGGAAACTTTGCTTTCATTCCTTAGGTGGCTCAGGACTGCCCTACCCGAAGGACTCAGGGTGTGCAGCCCTATTTGTTGAGATCAGCCCCTCTGGCTCTTTCTCGGATGAAACCAACTGGGCAAAGAGCCGTTCATAAGCTGGGGACCATGGGAGCTTTCCCTAGTCTACAGCAGAAGAGCACTCTGAGGGAGAGGTGCTGCTGACGTTTGGTAGCAAAATCTCCTATTCTGAAGAGAAACATTTCGTTGTAAGTGGGTTCCATCAGCCTTGCCATATTTTCTCAGCTGGCTACGATGGAGGGCAGGCAGTCAGTTGGCAGACTCACCTGAGGCCCTGCTTCCCAGACTGTGATAAAAAACCTCCCGCCTGCTTCAGCCCAAAGGGACGGCTTATGGTAAGGTAAAATCCCTGTGTGGGAAAGTTCCTGCCTAAGCCTCGCACAAGCACAAGCATATTGGTCATTGGTCAAAGACGTTCCCCACAAGTTTAACATGTTTGCCCCCGTCTAGCCTCCGAAGGCCGAGTTTACCTAGCTAGGAATCACACTTCAGGAAAGGTACTCAGGCTGCTGGTGACTGCAAGTTGTTTCACCAGGCAGCCCAAATCCAGTACACCCACTTGCATTTTCCAGGGGCAGAGGAAATGGTGTCAACTTACACGCCTCCAGCCTGGGAGGGGCAACATACACTTTCTGGATGGGAAGAGAGCCCATGCCTTCAGTGTGAAAGGCCGCTATGCCTCTTTGCTTTGGGTAGCCCAGGGGGAGCGTCAGCTCTGAAATGTTTCCAGAGGAGCAGAGTCAGAGAACCTTTGAAGCACAGAGCAGGTGCAGCCCAGAACAAAGACTGCTCTTGGCCTGAGAACACCCACTGCCCAGCGCTTCTTTTGGGTACACACGTGTAGAGGAAGAGTGTTGAATTCTGCTGCGTGATAACTTCTCTGGCCCACGTAGTGTGAGGGCAAGTAGAGTGGCCCTCCATCTCATCCCAGTTTCATGTGTCAGTTGTATAAGGCAAACTCCCTGCTTGAATCCCTCCGTGGCCTACCTAACCTCCAGAGAGAGATGGATGATTGGGACCCAGGGCTGGTATCTAGGTTAATGGTCTGTGCATCAGCTTCGCAGCTGTTCTCTCTAAGCGGGTCCCAACGGCGTTTTGGAAGAGTTTCCTGAGAGGGTCAGACACAGGAAATTAACCGACAGGCCCACGCGGATGCCAGTTCTCTCCAGCAACAACGCTCCCAGCCTCAGACACTTGGGTTCTCTTTGGTAAATGGAAGAACACTATGCTTGGAAGCTTCTTCCATCCAGTTTGAGAGTCGCACTTCCACTGCTTCCTAGGATTCCAAGTGTTGCCCTGCCGTCACAGTTTCCAATTCTTAGGCCTATGACGGCAGAGTGTCTGGCAGTTCTGAAAGAGACCTTAGGAATGCAGGTGTTTTGGCTCCTTCCACCGAGATACCAGCTCCTCCGGATCCTCTGTCGTTAGGTATTTCATGTTAGAGTATCTCGAGGCGCCCTCTTTCCTCCTTCACGAAGTAAGACACAAACAGAATTGCCCTAAAGGGAAGAAGCCTTCTGAGCCTGGCAGAGAGGCAGACTCTGCCACTCAGCATTCCCACACAGCTGAGCCCAGGCTACGGACAGAGAGAGGGAGAAAGATAGCCGTAACCACGAGCTTTTCCTCAATAGAGTCTAGGCCTCACCTTTCAAGTCCACTTGAATTTCCTAGAGAAAGCACCAGGCGTCGCTGTGCTTTCCTGGGGCAGGAAACTTTGCTTTCGTTTTTTGGAGACACATTGTCTCAGGACTGCCCTACCCCAAGGACTCACGGTGTGCAGGCCGATTGGTTGAGATCAGCCCTTCTAGCTCTTTCCCGGATGACACCAACTGGGAAAAGAGCCGGTCAAATCCTGGAAACCGTGGTGCTTTTCCCTAGTCTACACAGGAAGAGCACTCTGAGGGAGACGAGCTGCTGACGCATGGTAGCAAAATCTCCTCTTCTGAAGCGAAACATTTCGGTGTAAGCGGGTTCCATAAGCTTGGGACCATTTTTTCAGCTGCCTAAATAATGGAGCCAGTCAGGTGGCAGCCTCCCCTCAAGCCCTGCTTCCCAGGCTGTGATACAGACACGCCCGCTGCTTCAGCCCAAAGGGACAGCTTATCGTAAGGTAAAAACCCTGAGTGGGACAGTTCCTGCTTAATCCCCGCCGCAAGCACAAGCATACTGCCATTGGTCAAAGGCTTTCCCCACAAGCTTAACACGTTTGCTCCCATCTAGCCTCCGAAGTCCGGGTTTACCTAGCTAGGAATCAAACATGAGGAATAGTACTCAGAGGGCTGGCGACTGCAAACTCTTTCACCAGGCAGCCCAAACCGAGTACACCTACTTATATTTTCCAAGGGCAGAACAAATGGTGTCAACTTACACGCCTCCAGCCCGGGAGGGGCGACATACACATTCTCCATGGGAATCAAGCCCATGCCTTCAGGGTGAAAGGCCTCTATGCCTCCATGCTTTGGCAGCCCAGGGATAGGGTCAGATCTGAAAGGCTTCCAAAAGAGCAGAGATAAAGAACCTTTGAACCGCAGAGCAGGTGCAGCCGAGAACAAGGACTGTTCTTGGCCTGAGAACACCCACTGCCCAGCGCTTCTTTTGGGTACACACGTGTAGAGGAAGAGTGTTGAATTCTGCTGCGTTATAACTTCTCTGACCCACGTAGTGTGAGGGCAAGTAGAGTGGCCCTCCATCTCATCCCAGTTTCATGTGTCAGTTATATAAGGCAAACTCCCTGCTTGAATCCCTCCGTGGCCTACCTAACCTCCAGAGAGAGATGGATGATTGGGACCAGGGCTGGTATCTAGGTTAATGGTCTGTGCATCAGCTTCGCAGCTGTTCTCTCTAAGCGGGTCCCAACGGCGTTTTGGAAGAGTTTCCTGAGAGGGTCAGACACAGGAAATTAACCGACAGGCCCACGCGGATGCCAGTCCTCTCCAGCAACAACGCTCCCAGCCTCAGACACTTGGGTTCTCTTTGGTAAATGGAAGAACACTATGCTTGGAAGCTTCTTCCATCCAGTTTGAGAGTCGCACTTCCACTGCATCCTAGGATTCCAAGTGTTGCCCTGCCGTCACAGTTTCCAATTCTTAGGCCTATGACGGCAGAGTGTCTGGCAGTTCTGAAAGAGACCTTAGGAATGCCGGCGTTTTGGCTCCTTCCATCGAGAAACCAGCTCCTCCTGATCCTCTGTCGTTAGGTATTTCATGTTAGAATATCTCTAGGCGCCCTCTTTCCTCCTCCACGAAGTAAGACACCAACGGAATTGGCCTAAAGGGAAGAAGCCTTCTGAGTCCGGCAGAGAGGCAGCCTCTCCCACTCAGCGTTCCCCCACGGCTGAGCCCAGGGTATGGGACCGAGAGAGGGAGAAAGACAGCCGTAACCCCGAGCTTCTCCACACTGTAGTATAGGCCTCACCCTCAAGCTCACGTCAGTTTCATAGAGAAAACGCCAGGCCTCGGTGTGCTTTCCTGTGGCAAGGAAACTTTGCTTTCATTCCTTAGGTGGCTCAGGACTGCCCTACCCGAAGGACTCAGGGTGTGCAGCCCTATTTGTTGAGATCAGCCCCTCTGGCTCTTTCTCGGATGAAACCAACTGGGCAAAGAGCCGTTCATAAGCTGGGGACCATGGGAGCTTTCCCTAGTCTACAGCAGAAGAGCACTCTGAGGGAGAGGTGCTGCTGACGTTTGGTAGCAAAATCTCCTATTCTGAAGAGAAACATTTCGTTGTAAGTGGGTTCCATCAGCCTTGCCATATTTTCTCAGCTGGCTACGATGGAGGGCAGGCAGTCAGTTGGCAGACTCACCTGAGGCCCTGCTTCCCAGACTGTGATAAAAAACCTCCCGCCTGCTTCAGCCCAAAGGGACGGCTTATGGTAAGGTAAAATCCCTGTGTTGGAAAGTTCCTGCCTAAGCCTCGCACAAGCACAAGCATATTGGTCATTGGTCAAAGACGTTCCCCACAAGTTTAACATGTTTGCCCCCGTCTAGCCTCCGAAGGCCGAGTTTACCTAGCTAGGAATCACACTTCAGGAAAGGTACTCAGGCTGCTGGTGACTGCAAGTTGTTTCACCAGGCAGCCCAAATCCAGTACACCCACTTGCATTTTCCAGGGGCAGAGGAAATGGTGTCAACTTACACGCCTCCAGCCTGGGAGGGGCAACATACACTTTCTGGATGGGAAGAGAGCCCATGCCTTCAGTGTGAAAGGCCGCTATGCCTCTTTGCTTTGGGTAGCCCAGGGGGAGCGTCAGCTCTGAAATGTTTCCAGAGGAGCAGAGTCAGAGAACCTTTGAAGCACAGAGCAGGTGCAGCCCAGAACAAAGACTGCTCTTGGCCTGAGAACACCCACTGCCCAGCGCTTCTTTTGGGTACACACGTGTAGAGGAAGAGTGTTGAATTCTGCTGCGTGATAACTTCTCTGGCCCACGTAGTGTGAGGGCAAGTAGAGTGGCCCTCCATCTCATCCCAGTTTCATGTGTCAGTTGTATAAGGCAAACTCCCTGCTTGAATCCCTCCGTGGCCTACCTAACCTCCAGAGAGAGATGGATGATTGGGACCCAGGGCTGGTATCTAGGTTAATGGTCTGTGCATCAGCTTCGCAGCTGTTCTCTCTAAGCGGGTCCCAACGGCGTTTGGGAAGAGTTTCCTGAGAGGGTCAGACACAGGAAATTAACCGACAGGCCCACGCGGATGCCAGTTCTCTCCAGCAACAACGCTCCCAGCCTCAGACACTTGGGTTCTCTTTGGTAAATGGAAGAACACTATGCTTGGAAGCTTCTTCCATCCAGTTTGAGAGTCGCACTTCCACTGCTTCCTAGGATTCCAAGTGTTGCCCTGCCGTCACAGTTTCCAATTCT
The DNA here is from genome assembly GCF_949987535.1 of Balaenoptera acutorostrata. Taxonomy (NCBI): domain Eukaryota; kingdom Metazoa; phylum Chordata; class Mammalia; order Artiodactyla; family Balaenopteridae; genus Balaenoptera; species Balaenoptera acutorostrata. The sequence goes on along the minus strand of NC_080076.1, from coordinate 33,319,197 downwards.
TAGGCCTATGACGGCAGAGTGTCTGGCAGTTCTGAAAGAGACCTTAGGAATGCAGGTGTTTTGGCTCCTTCCACCGAGATACCAGCTCCTCCGGATCCTCTGTCGTTAGGTATTTCATGTTAGAGTATCTCGAGGCGCCCTCTTTCCTCCTTCACGAAGTAAGACACAAACAGAATTGCCCTAAAGGGAAGAAGCCTTCTGAGCCTGGCAGAGAGGCAGACTCTGCCACTCAGCATTCCCACACGGCTGAGCCCAGGCTACGGACAGAGAGAGGGAGAAAGATAGCCGTAACCACGAGCTTTTCCTCAATAGAGTCTAGGCCTCACCTTTCAAGTCCACTTGAATTTCCTAGAGAAAGCACCAGGCGTCGCTGTGCTTTCCTGGGGCAGGAAACTTTGCTTTCGTTTTTTGGAGACACATTGTCTCAGGACTGCCCTACCCCAAGGACTCACGGTGTGCAGGCCGATTGGTTGAGATCAGCCCTTCTAGCTCTTTCCCGGATGACACCAACTGGGAAAAGAGCCGGTCAAATCCTGGAAACCGTGGTGCTTTTCCCTAGTCTACACAGGAAGAGCACTCTGAGGGAGACGAGCTGCTGACGCATGGTAGCAAAATCTCCTCTTCTGAAGCGAAACATTTCGGTGTAAGCGGGTTCCATAAGCTTGGGACCATTTTTTCAGCTGCCTAAATAATGGAGCCAGTCAGGTGGCAGCCTCCCCTCAAGCCCTGCTTCCCAGGCTGTGATACAGACACGCCCGCTGCTTCAGCCCAAAGGGACAGCTTATCGTAAGGTAAAAACCCTGAGTGGGACAGTTCCTGCTTAATCCCCGCCGCAAGCACAAGCATACTGCCATTGGTCAAAGGCTTTCCCCACAAGCTTAACACGTTTGCTCCCATCTAGCCTCCGAAGTCCGGGTTTACCTAGCTAGGAATCAAACATGAGGAATAGTACTCAGAGGGCTGGCGACTGCAAACTCTTTCACCAGGCAGCCCAAACCGAGTACACCTACTTATATTTTCCAAGGGCAGAACAAATGGTGTCAACTTACACGCCTCCAGCCCGGGAGGGGCGACATACACATTCTCCATGGGAATCAAGCCCATGCCTTCAGGGTGAAAGGCCTCTATGCCTCCATGCTTTGGCAGCCCAGGGATAGGGTCAGATCTGAAAGGCTTCCAAAAGAGCAGAGATAAAGAACCTTTGAACCGCAGAGCAGGTGCAGCCGAGAACAAGGACTGCTCTTGGCCTGAGAACACCCACTGCCCAGCGCTTCTTTTGGGTACACACGTGTAGAGGAAGAGTGTTGAATTCTGCTGCGTGATAACTTCTCTGGCCCACGTAGTGTGAGGGCAAGTAGAGTGGCCCTCCATCTCATCCCAGTTTCATGTGTCAGTTGTATAAGGCAAACTCCCTGCTTGAATCCCTCCGTGGCCTACCTAACCTCCAGAGAGAGATGGATGATTGGGACCCAGGGCTGGTATCTAGGTTAATGGTCTGTGCATCAGCTTCGCAGCTGTTCTCTCTAAGCGGGTCCCAACGGCGTTTTGGAAGAGTTTCCTGAGAGGGTCAGACACAGGAAATTAACCGACAGGCCCACGCGGATGCCAGTCCTCTCCAGCAACAACGCTCCCAGCCTCAGACACTTGGGTTCTCTTTGGTAAATGGAAGAACACTATGCTTGGAAGCTTCTTCCATCCAGTTTGAGAGTCGCACTTCCACTGCATCCTAGGATTCCAAGTGTTGCCCTGCCGTCACAGTTTCCAATTCTTAGGCCTATGACGGCAGAGTGTCTGGCAGTTCTGAAAGAGACCTTAGGAATGCCGGCGTTTTGGCTCCTTCCATCGAGAAACCAGCTCCTCCTGATCCTCTGTCGTTAGGTATTTCATGTTAGAATATCTCTAGGCGCCCTCTTTCCTCCTCCACGAAGTAAGACACCAACGGAATTGGCCTAAAGGGAAGAAGCCTTCTGAGTCCGGCAGAGAGGCAGCCTCTCCCACTCAGCGTTCCCCCACGGCTGAGCCCAGGGTATGGGACCGAGAGAGGGAGAAAGACAGCCGTAACCCCGAGCTTCTCCACACTGTAGTATAGGCCTCACCCTCAAGCTCACGTCAGTTTCATAGAGAAAACGCCAGGCCTCGGTGTGCTTTCCTGTGGCAAGGAAACTTTGCTTTCATTCCTTAGGTGGCTCAGGACTGCCCTACCCGAAGGACTCAGGGTGTGCAGCCCTATTTGTTGAGATCAGCCCCTCTGGCTCTTTCTCGGATGAAACCAACTGGGCAAAGAGCCGTTCATAAGCTGGGGACCATGGGAGCTTTCCCTAGTCTACAGCAGAAGAGCACTCTGAGGGAGAGGTGCTGCTGACGTTTGGTAGCAAAATCTCCTATTCTGAAGAGAAACATTTCGTTGTAAGTGGGTTCCATCAGCCTTGCCATATTTTCTCAGCTGGCTACGATGGAGGGCAGGCAGTCAGTTGGCAGACTCACCTGAGGCCCTGCTTCCCAGACTGTGATAAAAAACCTCCCGCCTGCTTCAGCCCAAAGGGACGGCTTATGGTAAGGTAAAATCCCTGTGTGGGAAAGTTCCTGCCTAAGCCTCGCACAAGCACAAGCATATTGGTCATTGGTCAAAGACGTTCCCCACAAGTTTAACATGTTTGCCCCCGTCTAGCCTCCGAAGGCCGAGTTTACCTAGCTAGGAATCACACTTCAGGAAAGGTACTCAGGCTGCTGGTGACTGCAAGTTGTTTCACCAGGCAGCCCAAATCCAGTACACCCACTTGCATTTTCCAGGGGCAGAGGAAATGGTGTCAACTTACACGCCTCCAGCCTGGGAGGGGCAACATACACTTTCTGGATGGGAAGAGAGCCCATGCCTTCAGTGTGAAAGGCCGCTATGCCTCTTTGCTTTGGGTAGCCCAGGGGGAGCGTCAGCTCTGAAATGTTTCCAGAGGAGCAGAGTCAGAGAACCTTTGAAGCACAGAGCAGGTGCAGCCCAGAACAAAGACTGCTCTTGGCCTGAGAACACCCACTGCCCAGCGCTTCTTTTGGGTACACACGTGTAGAGGAAGAGTGTTGAATTCTGCTGCGTGATAACTTCTCTGGCCCACGTAGTGTGAGGGCAAGTAGAGTGGCCCTCCATCTCATCCCAGTTTCATGTGTCAGTTGTATAAGGCAAACTCCCTGCTTGAATCCCTCCGTGGCCTACCTAACCTCCAGAGAGAGATGGATGATTGGGACCCAGGGCTGGTATCTAGGTTAATGGTCTGTGCATCAGCTTCGCAGCTGTTCTCTCTAAGCGGGTCCCAACGGCGTTTTGGAAGAGTTTCCTGAGAGGGTCAGACACAGGAAATTAACCGACAGGCCCACGCGGATGCCAGTTCTCTCCAGCAACAACGCTCCCAGCCTCAGACACTTGGGTTCTCTTTGGTAAATGGAAGAACACTATGCTTGGAAGCTTCTTCCATCCAGTTTGAGAGTCGCACTTCCACTGCTTCCTAGGATTCCAAGTGTTGCCCTGCCGTCACAGTTTCCAATTCTTAGGCCTATGACGGCAGAGTGTCTGGCAGTTCTGAAAGAGACCTTAGGAATGCAGGTGTTTTGGCTCCTTCCACCGAGATACCAGCTCCTCCGGATCCTCTGTCGTTAGGTATTTCATGTTAGAGTATCTCGAGGCGCCCTCTTTCCTCCTTCACGAAGTAAGACACAAACAGAATTGCCCTAAAGGGAAGAAGCCTTCTGAGCCTGGCAGAGAGGCAGACTCTGCCACTCAGCATTCCCACACGGCTGAGCCCAGGCTACGGACAGAGAGAGGGAGAAAGATAGCCGTAACCACGAGCTTTTCCTCAATAGAGTCTAGGCCTCACCTTTCAAGTCCACTTGAATTTCCTAGAGAAAGCACCAGGCGTCGCTGTGCTTTCCTGGGGCAGGAAACTTTGCTTTCGTTTTTTGGAGACACATTGTCTCAGGACTGCCCTACCCCAAGGACTCACGGTGTGCAGGCCGATTGGTTGAGATCAGCCCTTCTAGCTCTTTCCCGGATGACACCAACTGGGAAAAGAGCCGGTCAAATCCTGGAAACCGTGGTGCTTTTCCCTAGTCTACACAGGAAGAGCACTCTGAGGGAGACGAGCTGCTGACGCATGGTAGCAAAATCTCCTCTTCTGAAGCGAAACATTTCGGTGTAAGCGGGTTCCATAAGCTTGGGACCATTTTTTCAGCTGCCTAAATAATGGAGCCAGTCAGGTGGCAGCCTCCCCTCAAGCCCTGCTTCCCAGGCTGTGATACAGACACGCCCGCTGCTTCAGCCCAAAGGGACAGCTTATCGTAAGGTAAAAACCCTGAGTGGGACAGTTCCTGCTTAATCCCCGCCGCAAGCACAAGCATACTGCCATTGGTCAAAGGCTTTCCCCACAAGCTTAACACGTTTGCTCCCATCTAGCCTCCGAAGTCCGGGTTTACCTAGCTAGGAATCAAACATGAGGAATAGTACTCAGAGGGCTGGCGACTGCAAACTCTTTCACCAGGCAGCCCAAACCGAGTACACCTACTTATATTTTCCAAGGGCAGAACAAATGGTGTCAACTTACACGCCTCCAGCCCGGGAGGGGCGACATACACATTCTCCATGGGAATCAAGCCCATGCCTTCAGGGTGAAAGGCCTCTATGCCTCCATGCTTTGGCAGCCCAGGGATAGGGTCAGATCTGAAAGGCTTCCAAAAGAGCAGAGATAAAGAACCTTTGAACCGCAGAGCAGGTGCAGCCGAGAACAAGGACTGCTCTTGGCCTGAGAACACCCACTGCCCAGCGCTTCTTTTGGGTACACACGTGTAGAGGAAGAGTGTTGAATTCTGCTGCGTGATAACTTCTCTGGCCCACGTAGTGTGAGGGCAAGTAGAGTGGCCCTCCATCTCATCCCAGTTTCATGTGTCAGTTGTATAAGGCAAACTCCCTGCTTGAATCCCTCCGTGGCCTACCTAACCTCCAGAGAGAGATGGATGATTGGGACCCAGGGCTGGTATCTAGGTTAATGGTCTGTGCATCAGCTTCGCAGCTGTTCTCTCTAAGCGGGTCCCAACGGCGTTTTGGAAGAGTTTCCTGAGAGGGTCAGACACAGGAAATTAACCGACAGGCCCACGCGGATGCCAGTCCTCTCCAGCAACAACGCTCCCAGCCTCAGACACTTGGGTTCTCTTTGGTAAATGGAAGAACACTATGCTTGGAAGCTTCTTCCATCCAGTTTGAGAGTCGCACTTCCACTGCATCCTAGGATTCCAAGTGTTGCCCTGCCGTCACAGTTTCCAATTCTTAGGCCTATGACGGCAGAGTGTCTGGCAGTTCTGAAAGAGACCTTAGGAATGCCGGCGTTTTGGCTCCTTCCATCGAGAAACCAGCTCCTCCTGATCCTCTGTCGTTAGGTATTTCATGTTAGAATATCTCTAGGCGCCCTCTTTCCTCCTCCACGAAGTAAGACACCAACGGAATTGGCCTAAAGGGAAGAAGCCTTCTGAGTCCGGCAGAGAGGCAGCCTCTCCCACTCAGCGTTCCCCCACGGCTGAGCCCAGGGTATGGGACCGAGAGAGGGAGAAAGACAGCCGTAACCCCGAGCTTCTCCACACTGTAGTATAGGCCTCACCCTCAAGCTCACGTCAGTTTCATAGAGAAAACGCCAGGCCTCGGTGTGCTTTCCTGTGGCAAGGAAACTTTGCTTTCATTCCTTAGGTGGCTCAGGACTGCCCTACCCGAAGGACTCAGGGTGTGCAGCCCTATTTGTTGAGATCAGCCCCTCTGGCTCTTTCTCGGATGAAACCAACTGGGCAAAGAGCCGTTCATAAGCTGGGGACCATGGGAGCTTTCCCTAGTCTACAGCAGAAGAGCACTCTGAGGGAGAGGTGCTGCTGACGTTTGGTAGCAAAATCTCCTATTCTGAAGAGAAACATTTCGTTGTAAGTGGGTTCCATCAGCCTTGCCATATTTTCTCAGCTGGCTACGATGGAGGGCAGGCAGTCAGTTGGCAGACTCACCTGAGGCCCTGCTTCCCAGACTGTGATAAAAAACCTCCCGCCTGCTTCAGCCCAAAGGGACGGCTTATGGTAAGGTAAAATCCCTGTGTGGGAAAGTTCCTGCCTAAGCCTCGCACAAGCACAAGCATATTGGTCATTGGTCAAAGACGTTCCCCACAAGTTTAACATGTTTGCCCCCGTCTAGCCTCCGAAGGCCGAGTTTACCTAGCTAGGAATCACACTTCAGGAAAGGTACTCAGGCTGCTGGTGACTGCAAGTTGTTTCACCAGGCAGCCCAAATCCAGTACACCCACTTGCATTTTCCAGGGGCAGAGGAAATGGTGTCAACTTACACGCCTCCAGCCTGGGAGGGGCAACATACACTTTCTGGATGGGAAGAGAGCCCATGCCTTCAGTGTGAAAGGCCGCTATGCCTCTTTGCTTTGGGTAGCCCAGGGGGAGCGTCAGCTCTGAAATGTTTCCAGAGGAGCAGAGTCAGAGAACCTTTGAAGCACAGAGCAGGTGCAGCCCAGAACAAAGACTGCTCTTGGCCTGAGAACACCCACTGCCCAGCGCTTCTTTTGGGTACACACGTGTAGAGGAAGAGTGTTGAATTCTGCTGCGTGATAACTTCTCTGGCCCACGTAGTGTGAGGGCAAGTAGAGTGGCCCTCCATCTCATCCCAGTTTCATGTGTCAGTTGTATAAGGCAAACTCCCTGCTTGAATCCCTCCGTGGCCTACCTAACCTCCAGAGAGAGATGGATGATTGGGACCCAGGGCTGGTATCTAGGTTAATGGTCTGTGCATCAGCTTCGCAGCTGTTCTCTCTAAGCGGGTCCCAACGGCGTTTGGGAAGAGTTTCCTGAGAGGGTCAGACACAGGAAATTAACCGACAGGCCCACGCGGATGCCAGTTCTCTCCAGCAACAACGCTCCCAGCCTCAGACACTTGGGTTCTCTTTGGTAAATGGAAGAACACTATGCTTGGAAGCTTCTTCCATCCAGTTTGAGAGTCGCACTTCCACTGCTTCCTAGGATTCCAAGTGTTGCCCTGCCGTCACAGTTTCCAATTCTTAGGCCTATGACGGCAGAGTGTCTGGCAGTTCTGAAAGAGACCTTAGGAATGCAGGTGTTTTGGCTCCTTCCACCGAGATACCAGCTCCTCCGGATCCTCTGTCGTTAGGTATTTCATGTTAGAGTATCTCGAGGCGCCCTCTTTCCTCCTTCACGAAGTAAGACACAAACAGAATTGCCCTAAAGGGAAGAAGCCTTCTGAGCCTGGCAGAGAGGCAGACTCTGCCACTCAGCATTCCCACACGGCTGAGCCCAGGCTACGGACAGAGAGAGGGAGAAAGATAGCCGTAACCACGAGCTTTTCCTCAATAGAGTCTAGGCCTCACCTTTCAAGTCCACTTGAATTTCCTAGAGAAAGCACCAGGCGTCGCTGTGCTTTCCTGGGGCAGGAAACTTTGCTTTCGTTTCTTGGAGACACATTGTCTCAGGACTGCCCTACCCCAAGGACTCACGGTGTGCAGGCCGATTGGTTGAGATCAGCCCTTCTAGCTCTTTCCCGGATGACACCAACTGGGAAAAGAGCCGGTCAAATCCTGGAAACCGTGGTGCTTTTCCCTAGTCTACACAGGAAGAGCACTCTGAGGGAGACGAGCTGCTGACGCATGGTAGCAAAATCTCCTCTTCTGAAGCGAAACATTTCGGTGTAAGCGGGTTCCATAAGCTTGGGACCATTTTTTCAGCTGCCTAAATAATGGAGCCAGTCAGGTGGCAGCCTCCCCTCAAGCCCTGCTTCCCAGGCTGTGATACAGACACGCCCGCTGCTTCAGCCCAAAGGGACAGCTTATCGTAAGGTAAAAACCCTGAGTGGGACAGTTCCTGCTTAATCCCCGCCGCAAGCACAAGCATACTGCCATTGGTCAAAGGCTTTCCCCACAAGCTTAACACGTTTGCTCCCATCTAGCCTCCGAAGTCCGGGTTTACCTAGCTAGGAATCAAACATGAGGAATAGTACTCAGAGGGCTGGCGACTGCAAACTCTTTCACCAGGCAGCCCAAACCGAGTACACCTACTTATATTTTCCAAGGGCAGAACAAATGGTGTCAACTTACACGCCTCCAGCCCGGGAGGGGCGACATACACATTCTCCATGGGAATCAAGCCCATGCCTTCAGGGTGAAAGGCCTCTATGCCTCCATGCTTTGGCAGCCCAGGGATAGGGTCAGATCTGAAAGGCTTCCAAAAGAGCAGAGATAAAGAACCTTTGAACCGCAGAGCAGGTGCAGCCGAGAACAAGGACTGCTCTTGGCCTGAGAACACCCACTGCCCAGCGCTTCTTTTGGGTACACACGTGTAGAGGAAGAGTGTTGAATTCTGCTGCGTGATAACTTCTCTGACCCACGTAGTGTGAGGGCAAGTAGAGTGGCCCTCCATCTCATCCCAGTTTCATGTGTCAGTTATATAAGGCAAACTCCCTGCTTGAATCCCTCCGTGGCCTACCTAACCTCCAGAGAGAGATGGATGATTGGGACCAGGGCTGGTATCTAGGTTAATGGTCTGTGCATCAGCTTCGCAGCTGTTCTCTCTAAGCGGGTCCCAACGGCGTTTGGGAAGAGTTTCCTGAGAGGGTCAGACACAGGAAATTAACCGACAGGCCCACGCGGATGCCAGTTCTCTCCAGCAACAACGCTCCCAGCCTCAGACACTTGGGTTCTCTTTGGTAAATGGAAGAACACTATGCTTGGAAGCTTCTTCCATCCAGTTTGAGAGTCGCACTTCCACTGCTTCCTAGGATTCCAAGTGTTGCCCTGCCGTCACAGTTTCCAATTCTTAGGCCTATGACGGCAGAGTGTCTGGCAGTTCTGAAAGAGACCTTAGGAATGCAGGTGTTTTGGCTCCTTCCACCGAGATACCAGCTCCTCCGGATCCTCTGTCGTTAGGTATTTCATGTTAGAGTATCTCGAGGCGCCCTCTTTCCTCCTTCACGAAGTAAGACACAAACAGAATTGCCCTAAAGGGAAGAAGCCTTCTGAGCCTGGCAGAGAGGCAGACTCTGCCACTCAGCATTCCCACACGGCTGAGCCCAGGCTACGGACAGAGAGAGGGAGAAAGATAGCCGTAACCACGAGCTTTTCCTCAATAGAGTCTAGGCCTCACCTTTCAAGTCCACTTGAATTTCCTAGAGAAAGCACCAGGCGTCGCTGTGCTTTCCTGGGGCAGGAAACTTTGCTTTCGTTTTTTGGAGACACATTGTCTCAGGACTGCCCTACCCCAAGGACTCACGGTGTGCAGGCCGATTGGTTGAGATCAGCCCTTCTAGCTCTTTCCCGGATGACACCAACTGGGAAAAGAGCCGGTCAAATCCTGGAAACCGTGGTGCTTTTCCCTAGTCTACACAGGAAGAGCACTCTGAGGGAGACGAGCTGCTGACGCATGGTAGCAAAATCTCCTCTTCTGAAGCGAAACATTTCGGTGTAAGCGGGTTCCATAAGCTTGGGACCATTTTTTCAGCTGCCTAAATAATGGAGCCAGTCAGGTGGCAGCCTCCCCTCAAGCCCTGCTTCCCAGGCTGTGATACAGACACGCCCGCTGCTTCAGCCCAAAGGGACAGCTTATCGTAAGGTAAAAACCCTGAGTGGGACAGTTCCTGCTTAATCCCCGCCGCAAGCACAAGCATACTGCCATTGGTCAAAGGCTTTCCCCACAAGCTTAACACGTTTGCTCCCATCTAGCCTCCGAAGTCCGGGTTTACCTAGCTAGGAATCAAACATGAGGAATAGTACTCAGAGGGCTGGCGACTGCAAACTCTTTCACCAGGCAGCCCAAACCGAGTACACCTACTTATATTTTCCAAGGGCAGAACAAATGGTGTCAACTTACACGCCTCCAGCCCGGGAGGGGCGACATACACATTCTCCATGGGAATCAAGCCCATGCCTTCAGGGTGAAAGGCCTCTATGCCTCCATGCTTTGGCAGCCCAGGGATAGGGTCAGATCTGAAAGGCTTCCAAAAGAGCAGAGATAAAGAACCTTTGAACCGCAGAGCAGGTGCAGCCGAGAACAAGGACTGTTCTTGGCCTGAGAACACCCACTGCCCAGCGCTTCTTTTGGGTACACACGTGTAGAGGAAGAGTGTTGAATTCTGCTGCGTTATAACTTCTCTGACCCACGTAGTGTGAGGGCAAGTAGAGTGGCCCTCCATCTCATCCCAGTTTCATGTGTCAGTTATATAAGGCAAACTCCCTGCTTGAATCCCTCCGTGGCCTACCTAACCTCCAGAGAGAGATGGATGATTGGGACCAGGGCTGGTATCTAGGTTAATGGTCTGTGCATCAGCTTCGCAGCTGTTCTCTCTAAGCGGGTCCCAACGGCGTTTTGGAAGAGTTTCCTGAGAGGGTCAGACACAGGAAATTAACCGACAGGCCCACGCGGATGCCAGTCCTCTCCAGCAACAACGCTCCCAGCCTCAGACACTTGGGTTCTCTTTGGTAAATGGAAGAACACTATGCTTGGAAGCTTCTTCCATCCAGTTTGAGAGTCGCACTTCCACTGCATCCTAGGATTCCAAGTGTTGCCCTGCCGTCACAGTTTCCAATTCTTAGGCCTATGACGGCAGAGTGTCTGGCAGTTCTGAAAGAGACCTTAGGAATGCCGGCGTTTTGGCTCCTTCCATCGAGAAACCAGCTCCTCCTGATCCTCTGTCGTTAGGTATTTCATGTTAGAATATCTCTAGGCGCCCTCTTTCCTCCTCCACGAAGTAAGACACCAACGGAATTGGCCTAAAGGGAAGAAGCCTTCTGAGTCCGGCAGAGAGGCAGCCTCTCCCACTCAGCGTTCCCCCACGGCTGAGCCCAGGGTATGGGACCGAGAGAGGGAGAAAGACAGCCGTAACCCCGAGCTTCTCCACACTGTAGTATAGGCCTCACCCTCAAGCTCACGTCAGTTTCATAGAGAAAACGCCAGGCCTCGGTGTGCTTTCCTGTGGCAAGGAAACTTTGCTTTCATTCCTTAGGTGGCTCAGGACTGCCCTACCCGAAGGACTCAGGGTGTGCAGCCCTATTTGTTGAGATCAGCCCCTCTGGCTCTTTCTCGGATGAAACCAACTGGGCAAAGAGCCGTTCATAAGCTGGGGACCATGGGAGCTTTCCCTAGTCTACAGCAGAAGAGCACTCTGAGGGAGAGGTGCTGCTGACGTTTGGTAGCAAAATCTCCTATTCTGAAGAGAAACATTTCGTTGTAAGTGGGTTCCATCAGCCTTGCCATATTTTCTCAGCTGGCTACGATGGAGGGCAGGCAGTCAGTTGGCAGACTCACCTGAGGCCCTGCTTCCCAGACTGTGATAAAAAACCTCCCGCCTGCTTCAGCCCAAAGGGACGGCTTATGGTAAGGTAAAATCCCTGTGTGGGAAAGTTCCTGCCTAAGCCTCGCACAAGCACAAGCATATTGGTCATTGGTCAAAGACGTTCCCCACAAGTTTAACATGTTTGCCCCCGTCTAGCCTCCGAAGGCCGAGTTTACCTAGCTAGGAATCACACTTCAGGAAAGGTACTCAGGCTGCTGGTGACTGCAAGTTGTTTCACCAGGCAGCCCAAATCCAGTACACCCACTTGCATTTTCCAGGGGCAGAGGAAATGGTGTCAACTTACACGCCTCCAGCCTGGGAGGGGCAACATACACTTTCTGGATGGGAAGAGAGCCCATGCCTTCAGTGTGAAAGGCCGCTATGCCTCTTTGCTTTGGGTAGCCCAGGGGGAGCGTCAGCTCTGAAATGTTTCCAGAGGAGCAGAGTCAGAGAACCTTTGAAGCACAGAGCAGGTGCAGCCCAGAACAAAGACTGCTCTTGGCCTGAGAACACCCACTGCCCAGCGCTTCTTTTGGGTACACACGTGTAGAGGAAGAGTGTTGAATTCTGCTGCGTGATAACTTCTCTGGCCCACGTAGTGTGAGGGCAAGTAGAGTGGCCCTCCATCTCATCCCAGTTTCATGTGTCAGTTGTATAAGGCAAACTCCCTGCTTGAATCCCTCCGTGGCCTACCTAACCTCCAGAGAGAGATGGATGATTGGGACCCAGGGCTGGTATCTAGGTTAATGGTCTGTGCATCAGCTTCGCAGCTGTTCTCTCTAAGCGGGTCCCAACGGCGTTTGGGAAGAGTTTCCTGAGAGGGTCAGACACAGGAAATTAACCGACAGGCCCACGCGGATGCCAGTTCTCTCCAGCAACAACGCTCCCAGCCTCAGACACTTGGGTTCTCTTTGGTAAATGGAAGAACACTATGCTTGGAAGCTTCTTCCATCCAGTTTGAGAGTCGCACTTCCACTGCTTCCTAGGATTCCAAGTGTTGCCCTGCCGTCACAGTTTCCAATTCTTAGGCCTATGACGGCAGAGTGTCTGGCAGTTCTGAAAGAGACCTTAGGAATGCAGGTGTTTTGGCTCCTTCCACCGAGATACCAGCTCCTCCGGATCCTCTGTCGTTAGGTATTTCATGTTAGAGTATCTCGAGGCGCCCTCTTTCCTCCTTCACGAAGTAAGACACAAACAGAATTGCCCTAAAGGGAAGAAGCCTTCTGAGCCTGGCAGAGAGGCAGACTCTGCCACTCAGCATTCCCACACGGCTGAGCCCAGGCTACGGACAGAGAGAGGGAGAAAGATAGCCGTAACCACGAGCTTTTCCTCAATAGAGTCTAGGCCTCACCTTTCAAGTCCACTTGAATTTCCTAGAGAAAGCACCAGGCGTCGCTGTGCTTTCCTGGGGCAGGAAACTTTGCTTTCGTTTTTTGGAGACACATTGTCTCAGGACTGCCCTACCCCAAGGACTCACGGTGTGCAGGCCGATTGGTTGAGATCAGCCCTTCTAGCTCTTTCCCGGATGACACCAACTGGGAAAAGAGCCGGTCAAATCCTGGAAACCGTGGTGCTTTTCCCTAGTCTACACAGGAAGAGCACTCTGAGGGAGACGAGCTGCTGACGCATGGTAGCAAAATCTCCTCTTCTGAAGCGAAACATTTCGGTGTAAGCGGGTTCCATAAGCTTGGGACCATTTTTTCAGCTGCCTAAATAATGGAGCCAGTCAGGTGGCAGCCTCCCCTCAAGCCCTGCTTCCCAGGCTGTGATACAGACACGCCCGCTGCTTCAGCCCAAAGGGACAGCTTATCGTAAGGTAAAAACCCTGAGTGGGACAGTTCCTGCTTAATCCCCGCCGCAAGCACAAGCATACTGCCATTGGTCAAAGGCTTTCCCCACAAGCTTAACACGTTTGCTCCCATCTAGCCTCCGAAGTCCGGGTTTACCTAGCTAGGAATCAAACATGAGGAATAGTACTCAGAGGGCTGGCGACTGCAAACTCTTTCACCAGGCAGCCCAAACCGAGTACACCTACTTATATTTTCCAAGGGCAGAACAAATGGTGTCAACTTACACGCCTCCAGCCCGGGAGGGGCGACATACACATTCTCCATGGGAATCAAGCCCATGCCTTCAGGGTGAAAGGCCTCTATGCCTCCATGCTTTGGCAGCCCAGGGATAGGGTCAGATCTGAAAGGCTTCCAAAAGAGCAGAGATAAAGAACCTTTGAACCGCAGAGCAGGTGCAGCCGAGAACAAGGACTGCTCTTGGCCTGAGAACACCCACTGCCCAGCGCTTCTTTTGGGTACACACGTGTAGAGGAAGAGTGTTGAATTCTGCTGCGTGATAACTTCTCTGGCCCACGTAGTGTGAGGGCAAGTAGAGTGGCCCTCCATCTCATCCCAGTTTCATGTGTCAGTTGTATAAGGCAAACTCCCTGCTTGAATCCCTCCGTGGCCTACCTAACCTCCAGAGAGAGATGGATGATTGGGACCCAGGGCTGGTATCTAGGTTAATGGTCTGTGCATCAGCTTCGCAGCTGTTCTCTCTAAGCGGGTCCCAACGGCGTTTTGGAAGAGTTTCCTGAGAGGGTCAGACACAGGAAATTAACCGACAGGCCCACGCGGATGCCAGTCCTCTCCAGCAACAACGCTCCCAGCCTCAGACACTTGGGTTCTCTTTGGTAAATGGAAGAACACTATGCTTGGAAGCTTCTTCCATCCAGTTTGAGAGTCGCACTTCCACTGCATCCTAGGATTCCAAGTGTTGCCCTGCCGTCACAGTTTCCAATTCTTAGGCCTATGACGGCAGAGTGTCTGGCAGTTCTGAAAGAGACCTTAGGAATGCCGGCGTTTTGGCTCCTTCCATCGAGAAACCAGCTCCTCCTGATCCTCTGTCGTTAGGTATTTCATGTTAGAATATCTCTAGGCGCCCTCTTTCCTCCTCCACGAAGTAAGACACCAACGGAATTGGCCTAAAGGGAAGAAGCCTTCTGAGTCCGGCAGAGAGGCAGCCTCTCCCACTCAGCGTTCCCCCACGGCTGAGCCCAGGGTATGGGACCGAGAGAGGGAGAAAGACAGCCGTAACCCCGAGCTTCTCCACACTGTAGTATAGGCCTCACCCTCAAGCTCACGTCAGTTTCATAGAGAAAACGCCAGGCCTCGGTGTGCTTTCCTGTGGCAAGGAAACTTTGCTTTCATTCCTTAGGTGGCTCAGGACTGCCCTACCCGAAGGACTCAGGGTGTGCAGCCCTATTTGTTGAGATCAGCCCCTCTGGCTCTTTCTCGGATGAAACCAACTGGGCAAAGAGCCGTTCATAAGCTGGGGACCATGGGAGCTTTCCCTAGTCTACAGCAGAAGAGCACTCTGAGGGAGAGGTGCTGCTGACGTTTGGTAGCAAAATCTCCTATTCTGAAGAGAAACATTTCGTTGTAAGTGGGTTCCATCAGCCTTGCCATATTTTCTCAGCTGGCTACGATGGAGGGCAGGCAGTCAGTTGGCAGACTCACCTGAGGCCCTGCTTCCCAGACTGTGATAAAAAACCTCCCGCCTGCTTCAGCCCAAAGGGACGGCTTATGGTAAGGTAAAATCCCTGTGTGGGAAAGTTCCTGCCTAAGCCTCGCACAAGCACAAGCATATTGGTCATTGGTCAAAGACGTTCCCCACAAGTTTAACATGTTTGCCCCCGTCTAGCCTCCGAAGGCCGAGTTTACCTAGCTAGGAATCACACTTCAGGAAAGGTACTCAGGCTGCTGGTGACTGCAAGTTGTTTCACCAGGCAGCCCAAATCCAGTACACCCACTTGCATTTTCCAGGGGCAGAGGAAATGGTGTCAACTTACACGCCTCCAGCCTGGGAGGGGCAACATACACTTTCTGGATGGGAAGAGAGCCCATGCCTTCAGTGTGAAAGGCCGCTATGCCTCTTTGCTTTGGGTAGCCCAGGGGGAGCGTCAGCTCTGAAATGTTTCCAGAGGAGCAGAGTCAGAGAACCTTTGAAGCACAGAGCAGGTGCAGCCCAGAACAAAGACTGCTCTTGGCCTGAGAACACCCACTGCCCAGCGCTTCTTTTGGGTACACACGTGTAGAGGAAGAGTGTTGAATTCTGCTGCGTGATAACTTCTCTGGCCCACGTAGTGTGAGGGCAAGTAGAGTGGCCCTCCATCTCATCCCAGTTTCATGTGTCAGTTGTATAAGGCAAACTCCCTGCTTGAATCCCTCCGTGGCCTACCTAACCTCCAGAGAGAGATGGATGATTGGGACCCAGGGCTGGTATCTAGGTTAATGGTCTGTGCATCAGCTTCGCAGCTGTTCTCTCTAAGCGGGTCCCAACGGCGTTTTGGAAGAGTTTCCTGAGAGGGTCAGACACAGGAAATTAACCGACAGGCCCACGCGGATGCCAGTTCTCTCCAGCAACAACGCTCCCAGCCTCAGACACTTGGGTTCTCTTTGGTAAATGGAAGAACACTATGCTTGGAAGCTTCTTCCATCCAGTTTGAGAGTCGCACTTCCACTGCTTCCTAGGATTCCAAGTGTTGCCCTGCCGTCACAGTTTCCAATTCTTAGGCCTATGACGGCAGAGTGTCTGGCAGTTCTGAAAGAGACCTTAGGAATGCAGGTGTTTTGGCTCCTTCCACCGAGATACCAGCTCCTCCGGATCCTCTGTCGTTAGGTATTTCATGTTAGAGTATCTCGAGGCGCCCTCTTTCCTCCTTCACGAAGTAAGACACAAACAGAATTGCCCTAAAGGGAAGAAGCCTTCTGAGCCTGGCAGAGAGGCAGACTCTGCCACTCAGCATTCCCACACGGCTGAGCCCAGGCTACGGACAGAGAGAGGGAGAAAGATAGCCGTAACCACGAGCTTTTCCTCAATAGAGTCTAGGCCTCACCTTTCAAGTCCACTTGAATTTCCTAGAGAAAGCACCAGGCGTCGCTGTGCTTTCCTGGGGCAGGAAACTTTGCTTTCGTTTTTTGGAGACACATTGTCTCAGGACTGCCCTACCCCAAGGACTCACGGTGTGCAGGCCGATTGGTTGAGATCAGCCCTTCTAGCTCTTTCCCGGATGACACCAACTGGGAAAAGAGCCGGTCAAATCCTGGAAACCGTGGTGCTTTTCCCTAGTCTACACAGGAAGAGCACTCTGAGGGAGACGAGCTGCTGACGCATGGTAGCAAAATCTCCTCTTCTGAAGCGAAACATTTCGGTGTAAGCGGGTTCCATAAGCTTGGGACCATTTTTTCAGCTGCCTAAATAATGGAGCCAGTCAGGTGGCAGCCTCCCCTCAAGCCCTGCTTCCCAGGCTGTGATACAGACACGCCCGCTGCTTCAGCCCAAAGGGACAGCTTATCGTAAGGTAAAAACCCTGAGTGGGACAGTTCCTGCTTAATCCCCGCCGCAAGCACAAGCATACTGCCATTGGTCAAAGGCTTTCCCCACAAGCTTAACACGTTTGCTCCCATCTAGCCTCCGAAGTCCGGGTTTACCTAGCTAGGAATCAAACATGAGGAATAGTACTCAGAGGGCTGGCGACTGCAAACTCTTTCACCAGGCAGCCCAAACCGAGTACACCTACTTATATTTTCCAAGGGCAGAACAAATGGTGTCAACTTACACGCCTCCAGCCCGGGAGGGGCGACATACACATTCTCCATGGGAATCAAGCCCATGCCTTCAGGGTGAAAGGCCTCTATGCCTCCATGCTTTGGCAGCCCAGGGATAGGGTCAGATCTGAAAGGCTTCCAAAAGAGCAGAGATAAAGAACCTTTGAACCGCAGAGCAGGTGCAGCCGAGAACAAGGACTGCTCTTGGCCTGAGAACACCCACTGCCCAGCGCTTCTTTTGGGTACACACGTGTAGAGGAAGAGTGTTGAATTCTGCTGCGTGATAACTTCTCTGGCCCACGTAGTGTGAGGGCAAGTAGAGTGGCCCTCCATCTCATCCCAGTTTCATGTGTCAGTTGTATAAGGCAAACTCCCTGCTTGAATCCCTCCGTGGCCTACCTAACCTCCAGAGAGAGATGGATGATTGGGACCCAGGGCTGGTATCTAGGTTAATGGTCTGTGCATCAGCTTCGCAGCTGTTCTCTCTAAGCGGGTCCCAACGGCGTTTTGGAAGAGTTTCCTGAGAGGGTCAGACACAGGAAATTAACCGACAGGCCCACGCGGATGCCAGTCCTCTCCAGCAACAACGCTCCCAGCCTCAGACACTTGGGTTCTCTTTGGTAAATGGAAGAACACTATGCTTGGAAGCTTCTTCCATCCAGTTTGAGAGTCGCACTTCCACTGCATCCTAGGATTCCAAGTGTTGCCCTGCCGTCACAGTTTCCAATTCTTAGGCCTATGACGGCAGAGTGTCTGGCAGTTCTGAAAGAGACCTTAGGAATGCCGGCGTTTTGGCTCCTTCCATCGAGAAACCAGCTCCTCCTGATCCTCTGTCGTTAGGTATTTCATGTTAGAATATCTCTAGGCGCCCTCTTTCCTCCTCCACGAAGTAAGACACCAACGGAACTGGCCTAAAGGGAAGAAGCCTTCTGAGTCCGGCAGAGAGGCAGCCTCTCCCACTCAGCGTTCCCCCACGGCTGAGCCCAGGGTATGGGACCGAGAGAGGGAGAAAGACAGCCGTAACCCCGAGCTTCTCCACACTGTAGTATAGGCCTCACCCTCAAGCTCACGTCAGTTTCATAGAGAAAACGCCAGGCCTCGGTGTGCTTTCCTGTGGCAAGGAAACTTTGCTTTCATTCCTTAGGTGGCTCAGGACTGCCCTACCCGAAGGACTCAGGGTGTGCAGCCCTATTTGTTGAGATCAGCCCCTCTGGCTCTTTCTCGGATGAAACCAACTGGGCAAAGAGCCGTTCATAAGCTGGGGACCATGGGAGCTTTCCCTAGTCTACAGCAGAAGAGCACTCTGAGGGAGAGGTGCTGCTGACGTTTGGTAGCAAAATCTCCTATTCTGAAGAGAAACATTTCGTTGTAAGTGGGTTCCATCAGCCTTGCCATATTTTCTCAGCTGGCTACGATGGAGGGCAGGCAGTCAGTTGGCAGACTCACCTGAGGCCCTGCTTCCCAGACTGTGATAAAAAACCTCCCGCCTGCTTCAGCCCAAAGGGACGGCTTATGGTAAGGTAAAATCCCTGTGTGGGAAAGTTCCTGCCTAAGCCTCGCACAAGCACAAGCATATTGGTCATTGGTCAAAGACGTTCCCCACAAGTTTAACATGTTTGCCCCCGTCTAGCCTCCGAAGGCCGAGTTTACCTAGCTAGGAATCACACTTCAGGAAAGGTACTCAGGCTGCTGGTGACTGCAAGTTGTTTCACCAGGCAGCCCAAATCCAGTACACCCACTTGCATTTTCCAGGGGCAGAGGAAATGGTGTCAACTTACACGCCTCCAGCCTGGGAGGGGCAACATACACTTTCTGGATGGGAAGAGAGCCCATGCCTTCAGTGTGAAAGGCCGCTATGCCTCTTTGCTTTGGGTAGCCCAGGGGGAGCGTCAGCTCTGAAATGTTTCCAGATGAGCAGAGTCAGAGAACCTTTGAAGCACAGAGCAGGTGCAGCCCAGAACAAAGACTGCTCTTGGCCTGAGAACACCCACTGCCCAGCGCTTCTTTTGGGTACACACGTGTAGAGGAAGAGTGTTGAATTCTGCTGCGTGATAACTTCTCTGGCCCACGTAGTGTGAGGGCAAGTAGAGTGGCCCTCCATCTCATCCCAGTTTCATGTGTCAGTTGTATAAGGCAAACTCCCTGCTTGAATCCCTCCGTGGCCTACCTAACCTCCAGAGAGAGATGGATGATTGGGACCCAGGGCTGGTATCTAGGTTAATGGTCTGTGCATCAGCTTCGCAGCTGTTCTCTCTAAGCGGGTCCCAACGGCGTTTGGGAAGAGTTTCCTGAGAGGGTCAGACACAGGAAATTAACCGACAGGCCCACGCGGATGCCAGTTCTCTCCAGCAACAACGCTCCCAGCCTCAGACACTTGGGTTCTCTTTGGTAAATGGAAGAACACTATGCTTGGAAGCTTCTTCCATCCAGTTTGAGAGTCGCACTTCCACTGCTTCCTAGGATTCCAAGTGTTGCCCTGCCGTCACAGTTTCCAATTCTTAGGCCTATGACGGCAGAGTGTCTGGCAGTTCTGAAAGAGACCTTAGGAATGCAGGTGTTTTGGCTCCTTCCACCGAGATACCAGCTCCTCCGGATCCTCTGTCGTTAGGTATTTCATGTTAGAGTATCTCGAGGCGCCCTCTTTCCTCCTTCACGAAGTAAGACACAAACAGAATTGCCCTAAAGGGAAGAAGCCTTCTGAGCCTGGCAGAGAGGCAGACTCTGCCACTCAGCATTCCCACACGGCTGAGCCCAGGCTACGGACAGAGAGAGGGAGAAAGATAGCCGTAACCACGAGCTTTTCCTCAATAGAGTCTAGGCCTCACCTTTCAAGTCCACTTGAATTTCCTAGAGAAAGCACCAGGCGTCGCTGTGCTTTCCTGGGGCAGGAAACTTTGCTTTCGTTTTTTGGAGACACATTGTCTCAGGACTGCCCTACCCCAAGGACTCACGGTGTGCAGGCCGATTGGTTGAGATCAGCCCTTCTAGCTCTTTCCCGGATGACACCAACTGGGAAAAGAGCCGGTCAAATCCTGGAAACCGTGGTGCTTTTCCCTAGTCTACACAGGAAGAGCACTCTGAGGGAGACGAGCTGCTGACGCATGGTAGCAAAATCTCCTCTTCTGAAGCGAAACATTTCGGTGTAAGCGGGTTCCATAAGCTTGGGACCATTTTTTCAGCTGCCTAAATAATGGAGCCAGTCAGGTGGCAGCCTCCCCTCAAGCCCTGCT
Organism: Balaenoptera acutorostrata; assembly: GCF_949987535.1. NCBI lineage: Eukaryota > Metazoa > Chordata > Mammalia > Artiodactyla > Balaenopteridae > Balaenoptera > Balaenoptera acutorostrata. The sequence goes on along the minus strand of NC_080076.1, from coordinate 33,299,014 downwards.
TCCCAGGCTGTGATACAGACACGCCCGCTGCTTCAGCCCAAAGGGACAGCTTATCGTAAGGTAAAAACCCTGAGTGGGACAGTTCCTGCTTAATCCCCGCCGCAAGCACAAGCATACTGCCATTGGTCAAAGGCTTTCCCCACAAGCTTAACACGTTTGCTCCCATCTAGCCTCCGAAGTCCGGGTTTACCTAGCTAGGAATCAAACATGAGGAATAGTACTCAGAGGGCTGGCGACTGCAAACTCTTTCACCAGGCAGCCCAAACCGAGTACACCTACTTATATTTTCCAAGGGCAGAACAAATGGTGTCAACTTACACGCCTCCAGCCCGGGAGGGGCGACATACACATTCTCCATGGGAATCAAGCCCATGCCTTCAGGGTGAAAGGCCTCTATGCCTCCATGCTTTGGCAGCCCAGGGATAGGGTCAGATCTGAAAGGCTTCCAAAAGAGCAGAGATAAAGAACCTTTGAACCGCAGAGCAGGTGCAGCCGAGAACAAGGACTGCTCTTGGCCTGAGAACACCCACTGCCCAGCGCTTCTTTTGGGTACACACGTGTAGAGGAAGAGTGTTGAATTCTGCTGCGTGATAACTTCTCTGACCCACGTAGTGTGAGGGCAAGTAGAGTGGCCCTCCATCTCATCCCAGTTTCATGTGTCAGTTGTATAAGGCAAACTCCCTGCTTGAATCCCTCCGTGGCCTACCTAACCTCCAGAGAGAGATGGATGATTGGGACCCAGGGCTGGTATCTAGGTTAATGGTCTGTGCATCAGCTTCGCAGCTGTTCTCTCTAAGCGGGTCCCAACGGCGTTTTGGAAGAGTTTCCTGAGAGGGTCAGACACAGGAAATTAACCGACAGGCCCACGCGGATGCCAGTCCTCTCCAGCAACAACGCTCCCAGCCTCAGACACTTGGGTTCTCTTTGGTAAATGGAAGAACACTATGCTTGGAAGCTTCTTCCATCCAGTTTGAGAGTCGCACTTCCACTGCATCCTAGGATTCCAAGTGTTGCCCTGCCGTCACAGTTTCCAATTCTTAGGCCTATGACGGCAGAGTGTCTGGCAGTTCTGAAAGAGACCTTAGGAATGCCGGCGTTTTGGCTCCTTCCATCGAGAAACCAGCTCCTCCTGATCCTCTGTCGTTAGGTATTTCATGTTAGAATATCTCTAGGCGCCCTCTTTCCTCCTCCACGAAGTAAGACACCAACGGAATTGGCCTAAAGGGAAGAAGCCTTCTGAGTCCGGCAGAGAGGCAGCCTCTCCCACTCAGCGTTCCCCCACGGCTGAGCCCAGGGTATGGGACCGAGAGAGGGAGAAAGACAGCCGTAACCCCGAGCTTCTCCACACTGTAGTATAGGCCTCACCCTCAAGCTCACGTCAGTTTCATAGAGAAAACGCCAGGCCTCGGTGTGCTTTCCTGTGGCAAGGAAACTTTGCTTTCATTCCTTAGGTGGCTCAGGACTGCCCTACCCGAAGGACTCAGGGTGTGCAGCCCTATTTGTTGAGATCAGCCCCTCTGGCTCTTTCTCGGATGAAACCAACTGGGCAAAGAGCCGTTCATAAGCTGGGGACCATGGGAGCTTTCCCTAGTCTACAGCAGAAGAGCACTCTGAGGGAGAGGTGCTGCTGACGTTTGGTAGCAAAATCTCCTATTCTGAAGAGAAACATTTCGTTGTAAGTGGGTTCCATCAGCCTTGCCATATTTTCTCAGCTGGCTACGATGGAGGGCAGGCAGTCAGTTGGCAGACTCACCTGAGGCCCTGCTTCCCAGACTGTGATAAAAAACCTCCCGCCTGCTTCAGCCCAAAGGGACGGCTTATGGTAAGGTAAAATCCCTGTGTGGGAAAGTTCCTGCCTAAGCCTCGCACAAGCACAAGCATATTGGTCATTGGTCAAAGACGTTCCCCACAAGTTTAACATGTTTGCCCCCGTCTAGCCTCCGAAGGCCGAGTTTACCTAGCTAGGAATCACACTTCAGGAAAGGTACTCAGGCTGCTGGTGACTGCAAGTTGTTTCACCAGGCAGCCCAAATCCAGTACACCCACTTGCATTTTCCAGGGGCAGAGGAAATGGTGTCAACTTACACGCCTCCAGCCTGGGAGGGGCAACATACACTTTCTGGATGGGAAGAGAGCCCATGCCTTCAGTGTGAAAGGCCGCTATGCCTCTTTGCTTTGGGTAGCCCAGGGGGAGCGTCAGCTCTGAAATGTTTCCAGAGGAGCAGAGTCAGAGAACCTTTGAAGCACAGAGCAGGTGCAGCCCAGAACAAAGACTGCTCTTGGCCTGAGAACACCCACTGCCCAGCGCTTCTTTTGGGTACACACGTGTAGAGGAAGAGTGTTGAATTCTGCTGCGTGATAACTTCTCTGGCCCACGTAGTGTGAGGGCAAGTAGAGTGGCCCTCCATCTCATCCCAGTTTCATGTGTCAGTTGTATAAGGCAAACTCCCTGCTTGAATCCCTCCGTGGCCTACCTAACCTCCAGAGAGAGATGGATGATTGGGACCCAGGGCTGGTATCTAGGTTAATGGTCTGTGCATCAGCTTCGCAGCTGTTCTCTCTAAGCGGGTCCCAACGGCGTTTGGGAAGAGTTTCCTGAGAGGGTCAGACACAGGAAATTAACCGACAGGCCCACGCGGATGCCAGTTCTCTCCAGCAACAACGCTCCCAGCCTCAGACACTTGGGTTCTCTTTGGTAAATGGAAGAACACTATGCTTGGAAGCTTCTTCCATCCAGTTTGAGAGTCGCACTTCCACTGCTTCCTAGGATTCCAAGTGTTGCCCTGCCGTCACAGTTTCCAATTCTTAGGCCTATGACGGCAGAGTGTCTGGCAGTTCTGAAAGAGACCTTAGGAATGCAGGTGTTTTGGCTCCTTCCACCGAGATACCAGCTCCTCCGGATCCTCTGTCGTTAGGTATTTCATGTTAGAGTATCTCGAGGCGCCCTCTTTCCTCCTTCACGAAGTAAGACACAAACAGAATTGCCCTAAAGGGAAGAAGCCTTCTGAGCCTGGCAGAGAGGCAGACTCTGCCACTCAGCATTCCCACACGGCTGAGCCCAGGCTACGGTCAGAGAGAGGGAGAAAGATAGCCGTAACCACGAGCTTTTCCTCAATAGAGTCTAGGCCTCACCTTTCAAGTCCACTTGAATTTCCTAGAGAAAGCACCAGGCGTCGCTGTGCTTTCCTGGGGCAGGAAACTTTGCTTTCGTTTTTTGGAGACACATTGTCTCAGGACTGCCCTACCCCAAGGACTCACGGTGTGCAGGCCGATTGGTTGAGATCAGCCCTTCTAGCTCTTTCCCGGATGACACCAACTGGGAAAAGAGCCGGTCAAATCCTGGAAACCGTGGTGCTTTTCCCTAGTCTACACAGGAAGAGCACTCTGAGGGAGACGAGCTGCTGACGCATGGTAGCAAAATCTCCTCTTCTGAAGCGAAACATTTCGGTGTAAGCGGGTTCCATAAGCTTGGGACCATTTTTTCAGCTGCCTAAATAATGGAGCCAGTCAGGTGGCAGCCTCCCCTCAAGCCCTGCTTCCCAGGCTGTGATACAGACACGCCCGCTGCTTCAGCCCAAAGGGACAGCTTATCGTAAGGTAAAAACCCTGAGTGGGACAGTTCCTGCTTAATCCCCGCCGCAAGCACAAGCATACTGCCATTGGTCAAAGGCTTTCCCCACAAGCTTAACACGTTTGCTCCCATCTAGCCTCCGAAGTCCGGGTTTACCTAGCTAGGAATCAAACATGAGGAATAGTACTCAGAGGGCTGGCGACTGCAAACTCTTTCACCAGGCAGCCCAAACCGAGTACACCTACTTATATTTTCCAAGGGCAGAACAAATGGTGTCAACTTACACGCCTCCAGCCCGGGAGGGGCGACATACACATTCTCCATGGGAATCAAGCCCATGCCTTCAGGGTGAAAGGCCTCTATGCCTCCATGCTTTGGCAGCCCAGGGATAGGGTCAGATCTGAAAGGCTTCCAAAAGAGCAGAGATAAAGAACCTTTGAACCGCAGAGCAGGTGCAGCCGAGAACAAGGACTGCTCTTGGCCTGAGAACACCCACTGCCCAGCGCTTCTTTTGGGTACACACGTGTAGAGGAAGAGTGTTGAATTCTGCTGCGTGATAACTTCTCTGACCCACGTAGTGTGAGGGCAAGTAGAGTGGCCCTCCATCTCATCCCAGTTTCATGTGTCAGTTATATAAGGCAAACTCCCTGCTTGAATCCCTCCGTGGCCTACCTAACCTCCAGAGAGAGATGGATGATTGGGACCCAGGGCTGGTATCTAGGTTAATGGTCTGTGCATCAGCTTCGCAGCTGTTCTCTCTAAGCGGGTCCCAACGGCGTTTTGGAAGAGTTTCCTGAGAGGGTCAGACACAGGAAATTAACCGACAGGCCCACGCGGATGCCAGTCCTCTCCAGCAACAACGCTCCCAGCCTCAGACACTTGGGTTCTCTTTGGTAAATGGAAGAACACTATGCTTGGAAGCTTCTTCCATCCAGTTTGAGAGTCGCACTTCCACTGCATCCTAGGATTCCAAGTGTTGCCCTGCCGTCACAGTTTCCAATTCTTAGGCCTATGACGGCAGAGTGTCTGGCAGTTCTGAAAGAGACCTTAGGAATGCCGGCGTTTTGGCTCCTTCCATCGAGAAACCAGCTCCTCCTGATCCTCTGTCGTTAGGTATTTCATGTTAGAATATCTCTAGGCGCCCTCTTTCCTCCTCCACGAAGTAAGACACCAACGGAATTGGCCTAAAGGGAAGAAGCCTTCTGAGTCCGGCAGAGAGGCAGCCTCTCCCACTCAGCGTTCCCCCACGGCTGAGCCCAGGGTATGGGACCGAGAGAGGGAGAAAGACAGCCGTAACCCCGAGCTTCTCCACACTGTAGTATAGGCCTCACCCTCAAGCTCACGTCAGTTTCATAGAGAAAACGCCAGGCCTCGGTGTGCTTTCCTGTGGCAAGGAAACTTTGCTTTCATTCCTTAGGTGGCTCAGGACTGCCCTACCCGAAGGACTCAGGGTGTGCAGCCCTATTTGTTGAGATCAGCCCCTCTGGCTCTTTCTCGGATGAAACCAACTGGGCAAAGAGCCGTTCATAAGCTGGGGACCATGGGAGCTTTCCCTAGTCTACAGCAGAAGAGCACTCTGAGGGAGAGGTGCTGCTGACGTTTGGTAGCAAAATCTCCTATTCTGAAGAGAAACATTTCGTTGTAAGTGGGTTCCATCAGCCTTGCCATATTTTCTCAGCTGGCTACGATGGAGGGCAGGCAGTCAGTTGGCAGACTCACCTGAGGCCCTGCTTCCCAGACTGTGATAAAAAACCTCCCGCCTGCTTCAGCCCAAAGGGACGGCTTATGGTAAGGTAAAATCCCTGTGTGGGAAAGTTCCTGCCTAAGCCTCGCACAAGCACAAGCATATTGGTCATTGGTCAAAGACGTTCCCCACAAGTTTAACATGTTTGCCCCCGTCTAGCCTCCGAAGGCCGAGTTTACCTAGCTAGGAATCACACTTCAGGAAAGGTACTCAGGCTGCTGGTGACTGCAAGTTGTTTCACCAGGCAGCCCAAATCCAGTACACCCACTTGCATTTTCCAGGGGCAGAGGAAATGGTGTCAACTTACACGCCTCCAGCCTGGGAGGGGCAACATACACTTTCTGGATGGGAAGAGAGCCCATGCCTTCAGTGTGAAAGGCCGCTATGCCTCTTTGCTTTGGGTAGCCCAGGGGGAGCGTCAGCTCTGAAATGTTTCCAGAGGAGCAGAGTCAGAGAACCTTTGAAGCACAGAGCAGGTGCAGCCCAGAACAAAGACTGCTCTTGGCCTGAGAACACCCACTGCCCAGCGCTTCTTTTGGGTACACACGTGTAGAGGAAGAGTGTTGAATTCTGCTGCGTGATAACTTCTCTGGCCCACGTAGTGTGAGGGCAAGTAGAGTGGCCCTCCATCTCATCCCAGTTTCATGTGTCAGTTGTATAAGGCAAACTCCCTGCTTGAATCCCTCCGTGGCCTACCTAACCTCCAGAGAGAGATGGATGATTGGGACCCAGGGCTGGTATCTAGGTTAATGGTCTGTGCATCAGCTTCGCAGCTGTTCTCTCTAAGCGGGTCCCAACGGCGTTTGGGAAGAGTTTCCTGAGAGGGTCAGACACAGGAAATTAACCGACAGGCCCACGCGGATGCCAGTTCTCTCCAGCAACAACGCTCCCAGCCTCAGACACTTGGGTTCTCTTTGGTAAATGGAAGAACACTATGCTTGGAAGCTTCTTCCATCCAGTTTGAGAGTCGCACTTCCACTGCTTCCTAGGATTCCAAGTGTTGCCCTGCCGTCACAGTTTCCAATTCTTAGGCCTATGACGGCAGAGTGTCTGGCAGTTCTGAAAGAGACCTTAGGAATGCAGGTGTTTTGGCTCCTTCCACCGAGATACCAGCTCCTCCGGATCCTCTGTCGTTAGGTATTTCATGTTAGAGTATCTCGAGGCGCCCTCTTTCCTCCTTCACGAAGTAAGACACAAACAGAATTGCCCTAAAGGGAAGAAGCCTTCTGAGCCTGGCAGAGAGGCAGACTCTGCCACTCAGCATTCCCACACGGCTGAGCCCAGGCTACGGACAGAGAGAGGGAGAAAGATAGCCGTAACCACGAGCTTTTCCTCAATAGAGTCTAGGCCTCACCTTTCAAGTCCACTTGAATTTCCTAGAGAAAGCACCAGGCGTCGCTGTGCTTTCCTGGGGCAGGAAACTTTGCTTTCGTTTTTTGGAGACACATTGTCTCAGGACTGCCCTACCCCAAGGACTCACGGTGTGCAGGCCGATTGGTTGAGATCAGCCCTTCTAGCTCTTTCCCGGATGACACCAACTGGGAAAAGAGCCGGTCAAATCCTGGAAACCGTGGTGCTTTTCCCTAGTCTACACAGGAAGAGCACTCTGAGGGAGACGAGCTGCTGACGCATGGTAGCAAAATCTCCTCTTCTGAAGCGAAACATTTCGGTGTAAGCGGGTTCCATAAGCTTGGGACCATTTTTTCAGCTGCCTAAATAATGGAGCCAGTCAGGTGGCAGCCTCCCCTCAAGCCCTGCTTCCCAGGCTGTGATACAGACACGCCCGCTGCTTCAGCCCAAAGGGACAGCTTATCGTAAGGTAAAAACCCTGAGTGGGACAGTTCCTGCTTAATCCCCGCCGCAAGCACAAGCATACTGCCATTGGTCAAAGGCTTTCCCCACAAGCTTAACACGTTTGCTCCCATCTAGCCTCCGAAGTCCGGGTTTACCTAGCTAGGAATCAAACATGAGGAATAGTACTCAGAGGGCTGGCGACTGCAAACTCTTTCACCAGGCAGCCCAAACCGAGTACACCTACTTATATTTTCCAAGGGCAGAACAAATGGTGTCAACTTACACGCCTCCAGCCCGGGAGGGGCGACATACACATTCTCCATGGGAATCAAGCCCATGCCTTCAGGGTGAAAGGCCTCTATGCCTCCATGCTTTGGCAGCCCAGGGATAGGGTCAGATCTGAAAGGCTTCCAAAAGAGCAGAGATAAAGAACCTTTGAACCGCAGAGCAGGTGCAGCCGAGAACAAGGACTGCTCTTGGCCTGAGAACACCCACTGCCCAGCGCTTCTTTTGGGTACACACGTGTAGAGGAAGAGTGTTGAATTCTGCTGCGTGATAACTTCTCTGGCCCACGTAGTGTGAGGGCAAGTAGAGTGGCCCTCCATCTCATCCCAGTTTCATGTGTCAGTTGTATAAGGCAAACTCCCTGCTTGAATCCCTCCGTGGCCTACCTAACCTCCAGAGAGAGATGGATGATTGGGACCCAGGGCTGGTATCTAGGTTAATGGTCTGTGCATCAGCTTCGCAGCTGTTCTCTCTAAGCGGGTCCCAACGGCGTTTTGGAAGAGTTTCCTGAGAGGGTCAGACACAGGAAATTAACCGACAGGCCCACGCGGATGCCAGTCCTCTCCAGCAACAACGCTCCCAGCCTCAGACACTTGGGTTCTCTTTGGTAAATGGAAGAACACTATGCTTGGAAGCTTCTTCCATCCAGTTTGAGAGTCGCACTTCCACTGCATCCTAGGATTCCAAGTGTTGCCCTGCCGTCACAGTTTCCAATTCTTAGGCCTATGACGGCAGAGTGTCTGGCAGTTCTGAAAGAGACCTTAGGAATGCCGGCGTTTTGGCTCCTTCCATCGAGAAACCAGCTCCTCCTGATCCTCTGTCGTTAGGTATTTCATGTTAGAATATCTCTAGGCGCCCTCTTTCCTCCTCCACGAAGTAAGACACCAACGGAATTGGCCTAAAGGGAAGAAGCCTTCTGAGTCCGGCAGAGAGGCAGCCTCTCCCACTCAGCGTTCCCCCACGGCTGAGCCCAGGGTATGGGACCGAGAGAGGGAGAAAGACAGCCGTAACCCCGAGCTTCTCCACACTGTAGTATAGGCCTCACCCTCAAGCTCACGTCAGTTTCATAGAGAAAACGCCAGGCCTCGGTGTGCTTTCCTGTGGCAAGGAAACTTTGCTTTCATTCCTTAGGTGGCTCAGGACTGCCCTACCCGAAGGACTCAGGGTGTGCAGCCCTATTTGTTGAGATCAGCCCCTCTGGCTCTTTCTCGGATGAAACCAACTGGGCAAAGAGCCGTTCATAAGCTGGGGACCATGGGAGCTTTCCCTAGTCTACAGCAGAAGAGCACTCTGAGGGAGAGGTGCTGCTGACGTTTGGTAGCAAAATCTCCTATTCTGAAGAGAAACATTTCGTTGTAAGTGGGTTCCATCAGCCTTGCCATATTTTCTCAGCTGGCTACGATGGAGGGCAGGCAGTCAGTTGGCAGACTCACCTGAGGCCCTGCTTCCCAGACTGTGATAAAAAACCTCCCGCCTGCTTCAGCCCAAAGGGACGGCTTATGGTAAGGTAAAATCCCTGTGTGGGAAAGTTCCTGCCTAAGCCTCGCACAAGCACAAGCATATTGGTCATTGGTCAAAGACGTTCCCCACAAGTTTAACATGTTTGCCCCCGTCTAGCCTCCGAAGGCCGAGTTTACCTAGCTAGGAATCACACTTCAGGAAAGGTACTCAGGCTGCTGGTGACTGCAAGTTGTTTCACCAGGCAGCCCAAATCCAGTACACCCACTTGCATTTTCCAGGGGCAGAGGAAATGGTGTCAACTTACACGCCTCCAGCCTGGGAGGGGCAACATACACTTTCTGGATGGGAAGAGAGCCCATGCCTTCAGTGTGAAAGGCCGCTATGCCTCTTTGCTTTGGGTAGCCCAGGGGGAGCGTCAGCTCTGAAATGTTTCCAGAGGAGCAGAGTCAGAGAACCTTTGAAGCACAGAGCAGGTGCAGCCCAGAACAAAGACTGCTCTTGGCCTGAGAACACCCACTGCCCAGCGCTTCTTTTGGGTACACACGTGTAGAGGAAGAGTGTTGAATTCTGCTGCGTGATAACTTCTCTGGCCCACGTAGTGTGAGGGCAAGTAGAGTGGCCCTCCATCTCATCCCAGTTTCATGTGTCAGTTGTATAAGGCAAACTCCCTGCTTGAATCCCTCCGTGGCCTACCTAACCTCCAGAGAGAGATGGATGATTGGGACCCAGGGCTGGTATCTAGGTTAATGGTCTGTGCATCAGCTTCGCAGCTGTTCTCTCTAAGCGGGTCCCAACGGCGTTTTGGAAGAGTTTCCTGAGAGGGTCAGACACAGGAAATTAACCGACAGGCCCACGCGGATGCCAGTTCTCTCCAGCAACAACGCTCCCAGCCTCAGACACTTGGGTTCTCTTTGGTAAATGGAAGAACACTATGCTTGGAAGCTTCTTCCATCCAGTTTGAGAGTCGCACTTCCACTGCTTCCTAGGATTCCAAGTGTTGCCCTGCCGTCACAGTTTCCAATTCTTAGGCCTATGACGGCAGAGTGTCTGGCAGTTCTGAAAGAGACCTTAGGAATGCAGGTGTTTTGGCTCCTTCCACCGAGATACCAGCTCCTCCGGATCCTCTGTCGTTAGGTATTTCATGTTAGAGTATCTCGAGGCGCCCTCTTTCCTCCTTCACGAAGTAAGACACAAACAGAATTGCCCTAAAGGGAAGAAGCCTTCTGAGCCTGGCAGAGAGGCAGACTCTGCCACTCAGCATTCCCACACGGCTGAGCCCAGGCTACGGACAGAGAGAGGGAGAAAGATAGCCGTAACCACGAGCTTTTCCTCAATAGAGTCTAGGCCTCACCTTTCAAGTCCACTTGAATTTCCTAGAGAAAGCACCAGGCGTCGCTGTGCTTTCCTGGGGCAGGAAACTTTGCTTTCGTTTTTTGGAGACACATTGTCTCAGGACTGCCCTACCCCAAGGACTCACGGTGTGCAGGCCGATTGGTTGAGATCAGCCCTTCTAGCTCTTTCCCGGATGACACCAACTGGGAAAAGAGCCGGTCAAATCCTGGAAACCGTGGTGCTTTTCCCTAGTCTACACAGGAAGAGCACTCTGAGGGAGACGAGCTGCTGACGCATGGTAGCAAAATCTCCTCTTCTGAAGCGAAACATTTCGGTGTAAGCGGGTTCCATAAGCTTGGGACCATTTTTTCAGCTGCCTAAATAATGGAGCCAGTCAGGTGGCAGCCTCCCCTCAAGCCCTGCTTCCCAGGCTGTGATACAGACACGCCCGCTGCTTCAGCCCAAAGGGACAGCTTATCGTAAGGTAAAAACCCTGAGTGGGACAGTTCCTGCTTAATCCCCGCCGCAAGCACAAGCATACTGCCATTGGTCAAAGGCTTTCCCCACAAGCTTAACACGTTTGCTCCCATCTAGCCTCCGAAGTCCGGGTTTACCTAGCTAGGAATCAAACATGAGGAATAGTACTCAGAGGGCTGGCGACTGCAAACTCTTTCACCAGGCAGCCCAAACCGAGTACACCTACTTATATTTTCCAAGGGCAGAACAAATGGTGTCAACTTACACGCCTCCAGCCCGGGAGGGGCGACATACACATTCTCCATGGGAATCAAGCCCATGCCTTCAGGGTGAAAGGCCTCTATGCCTCCATGCTTTGGCAGCCCAGGGATAGGGTCAGATCTGAAAGGCTTCCAAAAGAGCAGAGATAAAGAACCTTTGAACCGCAGAGCAGGTGCAGCCGAGAACAAGGACTGCTCTTGGCCTGAGAACACCCACTGCCCAGCGCTTCTTTTGGGTACACACGTGTAGAGGAAGAGTGTTGAATTCTGCTGCGTGATAACTTCTCTGGCCCACGTAGTGTGAGGGCAAGTAGAGTGGCCCTCCATCTCATCCCAGTTTCATGTGTCAGTTGTATAAGGCAAACTCCCTGCTTGAATCCCTCCGTGGCCTACCTAACCTCCAGAGAGAGATGGATGATTGGGACCCAGGGCTGGTATCTAGGTTAATGGTCTGTGCATCAGCTTCGCAGCTGTTCTCTCTAAGCGGGTCCCAACGGCGTTTTGGAAGAGTTTCCTGAGAGGGTCAGACACAGGAAATTAACCGACAGGCCCACGCGGATGCCAGTCCTCTCCAGCAACAACGCTCCCAGCCTCAGACACTTGGGTTCTCTTTGGTAAATGGAAGAACACTATGCTTGGAAGCTTCTTCCATCCAGTTTGAGAGTCGCACTTCCACTGCATCCTAGGATTCCAAGTGTTGCCCTGCCGTCACAGTTTCCAATTCTTAGGCCTATGACGGCAGAGTGTCTGGCAGTTCTGAAAGAGACCTTAGGAATGCCGGCGTTTTGGCTCCTTCCATCGAGAAACCAGCTCCTCCTGATCCTCTGTCGTTAGGTATTTCATGTTAGAATATCTCTAGGCGCCCTCTTTCCTCCTCCACGAAGTAAGACACCAACGGAATTGGCCTAAAGGGAAGAAGCCTTCTGAGTCCGGCAGAGAGGCAGCCTCTCCCACTCAGCGTTCCCCCACGGCTGAGCCCAGGGTATGGGACCGAGAGAGGGAGAAAGACAGCCGTAACCCCGAGCTTCTCCACACTGTAGTATAGGCCTCACCCTCAAGCTCACGTCAGTTTCATAGAGAAAACGCCAGGCCTCGGTGTGCTTTCCTGTGGCAAGGAAACTTTGCTTTCATTCCTTAGGTGGCTCAGGACTGCCCTACCCGAAGGACTCAGGGTGTGCAGCCCTATTTGTTGAGATCAGCCCCTCTGGCTCTTTCTCGGATGAAACCAACTGGGCAAAGAGCCGTTCATAAGCTGGGGACCATGGGAGCTTTCCCTAGTCTACAGCAGAAGAGCACTCTGAGGGAGAGGTGCTGCTGACGTTTGGTAGCAAAATCTCCTATTCTGAAGAGAAACATTTCGTTGTAAGTGGGTTCCATCAGCCTTGCCATATTTTCTCAGCTGGCTACGATGGAGGGCAGGCAGTCAGTTGGCAGACTCACCTGAGGCCCTGCTTCCCAGACTGTGATAAAAAACCTCCCGCCTGCTTCAGCCCAAAGGGACGGCTTATGGTAAGGTAAAATCCCTGTGTGGGAAAGTTCCTGCCTAAGCCTCGCACAAGCACAAGCATATTGGTCATTGGTCAAAGACGTTCCCCACAAGTTTAACATGTTTGCCCCCGTCTAGCCTCCGAAGGCCGAGTTTACCTAGCTAGGAATCACACTTCAGGAAAGGTACTCAGGCTGCTGGTGACTGCAAGTTGTTTCACCAGGCAGCCCAAATCCAGTACACCCACTTGCATTTTCCAGGGGCAGAGGAAATGGTGTCAACTTACACGCCTCCAGCCTGGGAGGGGCAACATACACTTTCTGGATGGGAAGAGAGCCCATGCCTTCAGTGTGAAAGGCCGCTATGCCTCTTTGCTTTGGGTAGCCCAGGGGGAGCGTCAGCTCTGAAATGTTTCCAGAGGAGCAGAGTCAGAGAACCTTTGAAGCACAGAGCAGGTGCAGCCCAGAACAAAGACTGCTCTTGGCCTGAGAACACCCACTGCCCAGCGCTTCTTTTGGGTACACACGTGTAGAGGAAGAGTGTTGAATTCTGCTGCGTGATAACTTCTCTGGCCCACGTAGTGTGAGGGCAAGTAGAGTGGCCCTCCATCTCATCCCAGTTTCATGTGTCAGTTGTATAAGGCAAACTCCCTGCTTGAATCCCTCCGTGGCCTACCTAACCTCCAGAGAGAGATGGATGATTGGGACCCAGGGCTGGTATCTAGGTTAATGGTCTGTGCATCAGCTTCGCAGCTGTTCTCTCTAAGCGGGTCCCAACGGCGTTTGGGAAGAGTTTCCTGAGAGGGTCAGACACAGGAAATTAACCGACAGGCCCACGCGGATGCCAGTTCTCTCCAGCAACAACGCTCCCAGCCTCAGACACTTGGGTTCTCTTTGGTAAATGGAAGAACACTATGCTTGGAAGCTTCTTCCATCCAGTTTGAGAGTCGCACTTCCACTGCTTCCTAGGATTCCAAGTGTTGCCCTGCCGTCACAGTTTCCAATTCTTAGGCCTATGACGGCAGAGTGTCTGGCAGTTCTGAAAGAGACCTTAGGAATGCAGGTGTTTTGGCTCCTTCCACCGAGATACCAGCTCCTCCGGATCCTCTGTCGTTAGGTATTTCATGTTAGAGTATCTCGAGGCGCCCTCTTTCCTCCTTCACGAAGTAAGACACAAACAGAATTGCCCTAAAGGGAAGAAGCCTTCTGAGCCTGGCAGAGAGGCAGACTCTGCCACTCAGCATTCCCACACGGCTGAGCCCAGGCTACGGACAGAGAGAGGGAGAAAGATAGCCGTAACCACGAGCTTTTCCTCAATAGAGTCTAGGCCTCACCTTTCAAGTCCACTTGAATTTCCTAGAGAAAGCACCAGGCGTCGCTGTGCTTTCCTGGGGCAGGAAACTTTGCTTTCGTTTTTTGGAGACACATTGTCTCAGGACTGCCCTACCCCAAGGACTCACGGTGTGCAGGCCGATTGGTTGAGATCAGCCCTTCTAGCTCTTTCCCGGATGACACCAACTGGGAAAAGAGCCGGTCAAATCCTGGAAACCGTGGTGCTTTTCCCTAGTCTACACAGGAAGAGCACTCTGAGGGAGACGAGCTGCTGACGCATGGTAGCAAAATCTCCTCTTCTGAAGCGAAACATTTCGGTGTAAGCGGGTTCCATAAGCTTGGGACCATTTTTTCAGCTGCCTAAATAATGGAGCCAGTCAGGTGGCAGCCTCCCCTCAAGCCCTGCTTCCCAGGCTGTGATACAGACACGCCCGCTGCTTCAGCCCAAAGGGACAGCTTATCGTAAGGTAAAAACCCTGAGTGGGACAGTTCCTGCTTAATCCCCGCCGCAAGCACAAGCATACTGCCATTGGTCAAAGGCTTTCCCCACAAGCTTAACACGTTTGCTCCCATCTAGCCTCCGAAGTCCGGGTTTACCTAGCTAGGAATCAAACATGAGGAATAGTACTCAGAGGGCTGGCGACTGCAAACTCTTTCACCAGGCAGCCCAAACCGAGTACACCTACTTATATTTTCCAAGGGCAGAACAAATGGTGTCAACTTACACGCCTCCAGCCCGGGAGGGGCGACATACACATTCTCCATGGGAATCAAGCCCATGCCTTCAGGGTGAAAGGCCTCTATGCCTCCATGCTTTGGCAGCCCAGGGATAGGGTCAGATCTGAAAGGCTTCCAAAAGAGCAGAGATAAAGAACCTTTGAACCGCAGAGCAGGTGCAGCCGAGAACAAGGACTGCTCTTGGCCTGAGAACACCCACTGCCCAGCGCTTCTTTTGGGTACACACGTGTAGAGGAAGAGTGTTGAATTCTGCTGCGTGATAACTTCTCTGACCCACGTAGTGTGAGGGCAAGTAGAGTGGCCCTCCATCTCATCCCAGTTTCATGTGTCAGTTATATAAGGCAAACTCCCTGCTTGAATCCCTCCGTGGCCTACCTAACCTCCAGAGAGAGATGGATGATTGGGACCAGGGCTGGTATCTAGGTTAATGGTCTGTGCATCAGCTTCGCAGCTGTTCTCTCTAAGCGGGTCCCAACGGCGTTTGGGAAGAGTTTCCTGAGAGGGTCAGACACAGGAAATTAACCGACAGGCCCACGCGGATGCCAGTTCTCTCCAGCAACAACGCTCCCAGCCTCAGACACTTGGGTTCTCTTTGGTAAATGGAAGAACACTATGCTTGGAAGCTTCTTCCATCCAGTTTGAGAGTCGCACTTCCACTGCTTCCTAGGATTCCAAGTGTTGCCCTGCCGTCACAGTTTCCAATTCTTAGGCCTATGACGGCAGAGTGTCTGGCAGTTCTGAAAGAGACCTTAGGAATGCAGGTGTTTTGGCTCCTTCCACCGAGATACCAGCTCCTCCGGATCCTCTGTCGTTAGGTATTTCATGTTAGAGTATCTCGAGGCGCCCTCTTTCCTCCTTCACGAAGTAAGACACAAACAGAATTGCCCTAAAGGGAAGAAGCCTTCTGAGCCTGGCAGAGAGGCAGACTCTGCCACTCAGCATTCCCACACGGCTGAGCCCAGGCTACGGACAGAGAGAGGGAGAAAGATAGCCGTAACCACGAGCTTTTCCTCAATAGAGTCTAGGCCTCACCTTTCAAGTCCACTTGAATTTCCTAGAGAAAGCACCAGGCGTCGCTGTGCTTTCCTGGGGCAGGAAACTTTGCTTTCGTTTTTTGGAGACACATTGTCTCAGGACTGCCCTACCCCAAGGACTCACGGTGTGCAGGCCGATTGGTTGAGATCAGCCCTTCTAGCTCTTTCCCGGATGACACCAACTGGGAAAAGAGCCGGTCAAATCCTGGAAACCGTGGTGCTTTTCCCTAGTCTACACAGGAAGAGCACTCTGAGGGAGACGAGCTGCTGACGCATGGTAGCAAAATCTCCTCTTCTGAAGCGAAACATTTCGGTGTAAGCGGGTTCCATAAGCTTGGGACCATTTTTTCAGCTGCCTAAATAATGGAGCCAGTCAGGTGGCAGCCTCCCCTCAAGCCCTGCTTCCCAGGCTGTGATACAGACACGCCCGCTGCTTCAGCCCAAAGGGACAGCTTATCGTAAGGTAAAAACCCTGAGTGGGACAGTTCCTGCTTAATCCCCGCCGCAAGCACAAGCATACTGCCATTGGTCAAAGGCTTTCCCCACAAGCTTAACACGTTTGCTCCCATCTAGCCTCCGAAGTCCGGGTTTACCTAGCTAGGAATCAAACATGAGGAATAGTACTCAGAGGGCTGGCGACTGCAAACTCTTTCACCAGGCAGCCCAAACCGAGTACACCTACTTATATTTTCCAAGGGCAGAACAAATGGTGTCAACTTACACGCCTCCAGCCCGGGAGGGGCGACATACACATTCTCCATGGGAATCAAGCCCATGCCTTCAGGGTGAAAGGCCTCTATGCCTCCATGCTTTGGCAGCCCAGGGATAGGGTCAGATCTGAAAGGCTTCCAAAAGAGCAGAGATAAAGAACCTTTGAACCGCAGAGCAGGTGCAGCCGAGAACAAGGACTGTTCTTGGCCTGAGAACACCCACTGCCCAGCGCTTCTTTTGGGTACACACGTGTAGAGGAAGAGTGTTGAATTCTGCTGCGTTATAACTTCTCTGACCCACGTAGTGTGAGGGCAAGTAGAGTGGCCCTCCATCTCATCCCAGTTTCATGTGTCAGTTATATAAGGCAAACTCCCTGCTTGAATCCCTCCGTGGCCTACCTAACCTCCAGAGAGAGATGGATGATTGGGACCAGGGCTGGTATCTAGGTTAATGGTCTGTGCATCAGCTTCGCAGCTGTTCTCTCTAAGCGGGTCCCAACGGCGTTTTGGAAGAGTTTCCTGAGAGGGTCAGACACAGGAAATTAACCGACAGGCCCACGCGGATGCCAGTCCTCTCCAGCAACAACGCTCCCAGCCTCAGACACTTGGGTTCTCTTTGGTAAATGGAAGAACACTATGCTTGGAAGCTTCTTCCATCCAGTTTGAGAGTCGCACTTCCACTGCATCCTAGGATTCCAAGTGTTGCCCTGCCGTCACAGTTTCCAATTCTTAGGCCTATGACGGCAGAGTGTCTGGCAGTTCTGAAAGAGACCTTAGGAATGCCGGCGTTTTGGCTCCTTCCATCGAGAAACCAGCTCCTCCTGATCCTCTGTCGTTAGGTATTTCATGTTAGAATATCTCTAGGCGCCCTCTTTCCTCCTCCACGAAGTAAGACACCAACGGAATTGGCCTAAAGGGAAGAAGCCTTCTGAGTCCGGCAGAGAGGCAGCCTCTCCCACTCAGCGTTCCCCCACGGCTGAGCCCAGGGTATGGGACCGAGAGAGGGAGAAAGACAGCCGTAACCCCGAGCTTCTCCACACTGTAGTATAGGCCTCACCCTCAAGCTCACGTCAGTTTCATAGAGAAAACGCCAGGCCTCGGTGTGCTTTCCTGTGGCAAGGAAACTTTGCTTTCATTCCTTAGGTGGCTCAGGACTGCCCTACCCGAAGGACTCAGGGTGTGCAGCCCTATTTGTTGAGATCAGCCCCTCTGGCTCTTTCTCGGATGAAACCAACTGGGCAAAGAGCCGTTCATAAGCTGGGGACCATGGGAGCTTTCCCTAGTCTACAGCAGAAGAGCACTCTGAGGGAGAGGTGCTGCTGACGTTTGGTAGCAAAATCTCCTATTCTGAAGAGAAACATTTCGTTGTAAGTGGGTTCCATCAGCCTTGCCATATTTTCTCAGCTGGCTACGATGGAGGGCAGGCAGTCAGTTGGCAGACTCACCTGAGGCCCTGCTTCCCAGACTGTGATAAAAAACCTCCCGCCTGCTTCAGCCCAAAGGGACGGCTTATGGTAAGGTAAAATCCCTGTGTGGGAAAGTTCCTGCCTAAGCCTCGCACAAGCACAAGCATATTGGTCATTGGTCAAAGACGTTCCCCACAAGTTTAACATGTTTGCCCCCGTCTAGCCTCCGAAGGCCGAGTTTACCTAGCTAGGAATCACACTTCAGGAAAGGTACTCAGGCTGCTGGTGACTGCAAGTTGTTTCACCAGGCAGCCCAAATCCAGTACACCCACTTGCATTTTCCAGGGGCAGAGGAAATGGTGTCAACTTACACGCCTCCAGCCTGGGAGGGGCAACATACACTTTCTGGATGGGAAGAGAGCCCATGCCTTCAGTGTGAAAGGCCGCTATGCCTCTTTGCTTTGGGTAGCCCAGGGGGAGCGTCAGCTCTGAAATGTTTCCAGAGGAGCAGAGTCAGAGAACCTTTGAAGCACAGAGCAGGTGCAGCCCAGAACAAAGACTGCTCTTGGCCTGAGAACACCCACTGCCCAGCGCTTCTTTTGGGTACACACGTGTAGAGGAAGAGTGTTGAATTCTGCTGCGTGATAACTTCTCTGGCCCACGTAGTGTGAGGGCAAGTAGAGTGGCCCTCCATCTCATCCCAGTTTCATGTGTCAGTTGTATAAGGCAAACTCCCTGCTTGAATCCCTCCGTGGCCTACCTAACCTCCAGAGAGAGATGGATGATTGGGACCCAGGGCTGGTATCTAGGTTAATGGTCTGTGCATCAGCTTCGCAGCTGTTCTCTCTAAGCGGGTCCCAACGGCGTTTGGGAAGAGTTTCCTGAGAGGGTCAGACACAGGAAATTAACCGACAGGCCCACGCGGATGCCAGTTCTCTCCAGCAACAACGCTCCCAGCCTCAGACACTTGGGTTCTCTTTGGTAAATGGAAGAACACTATGCTTGGAAGCTTCTTCCATCCAGTTTGAGAGTCGCACTTCCACTGCTTCCTAGGATTCCAAGTGTTGCCCTGCCGTCACAGTTTCCAATTCTTAGGCCTATGACGGCAGAGTGTCTGGCAGTTCTGAAAGAGACCTTAGGAATGCAGGTGTTTTGGCTCCTTCCACCGAGATACCAGCTCCTCCGGATCCTCTGTCGTTAGGTATTTCATGTTAGAGTATCTCGAGGCGCCCTCTTTCCTCCTTCACGAAGTAAGACACAAACAGAATTGCCCTAAAGGGAAGAAGCCTTCTGAGCCTGGCAGAGAGGCAGACTCTGCCACTCAGCATTCCCACACGGCTGAGCCCAGGCTACGGACAGAGAGAGGGAGAAAGATAGCCGTAACCACGAGCTTTTCCTCAATAGAGTCTAGGCCTCACCTTTCAAGTCCACTTGAATTTCCTAGAGAAAGCACCAGGCGTCGCTGTGCTTTCCTGGGGCAGGAAACTTTGCTTTCGTTTTTTGGAGACACATTGTCTCAGGACTGCCCTACCCCAAGGACTCACGGTGTGCAGGCCGATTGGTTGAGATCAGCCCTTCTAGCTCTTTCCCGGATGACACCAACTGGGAAAAGAGCCGGTCAAATCCTGGAAACCGTGGTGCTTTTCCCTAGTCTACACAGGAAGAGCACTCTGAGGGAGACGAGCTGCTGACGCATGGTAGCAAAATCTCCTCTTCTGAAGCGAAACATTTCGGTGTAAGCGGGTTCCATAAGCTTGGGACCATTTTTTCAGCTGCCTAAATAATGGAGCCAGTCAGGTGGCAGCCTCCCCTCAAGCCCTGCTTCCCAGGCTGTGATACAGACACGCCCGCTGCTTCAGCCCAAAGGGACAGCTTATCGTAAGGTAAAAACCCTGAGTGGGACAGTTCCTGCTTAATCCCCGCCGCAAGCACAAGCATACTGCCATTGGTCAAAGGCTTTCCCCACAAGCTTAACACGTTTGCTCCCATCTAGCCTCCGAAGTCCGGGTTTACCTAGCTAGGAATCAAACATGAGGAATAGTACTCAGAGGGCTGGCGACTGCAAACTCTTTCACCAGGCAGCCCAAACCGAGTACACCTACTTATATTTTCCAAGGGCAGAACAAATGGTGTCAACTTACACGCCTCCAGCCCGGGAGGGGCGACATACACATTCTCCATGGGAATCAAGCCCATGCCTTCAGGGTGAAAGGCCTCTATGCCTCCATGCTTTGGCAGCCCAGGGATAGGGTCAGATCTGAAAGGCTTCCAAAAGAGCAGAGATAAAGAACCTTTGAACCGCAGAGCAGGTGCAGCCGAGAACAAGGACTGCTCTTGGCCTGAGAACACCCACTGCCCAGCGCTTCTTTTGGGTACACACGTGTAGAGGAAGAGTGTTGAATTCTGCTGCGTGATAACTTCTCTGGCCCACGTAGTGTGAGGGCAAGTAGAGTGGCCCTCCATCTCATCCCAGTTTCATGTGTCAGTTGTATAAGGCAAACTCCCTGCTTGAATCCCTCCGTGGCCTACCTAACCTCCAGAGAGAGATGGATGATTGGGACCCAGGGCTGGTATCTAGGTTAATGGTCTGTGCATCAGCTTCGCAGCTGTTCTCTCTAAGCGGGTCCCAACGGCGTTTTGGAAGAGTTTCCTGAGAGGGTCAGACACAGGAAATTAACCGACAGGCCCACGCGGATGCCAGTCCTCTCCAGCAACAACGCTCCCAGCCTCAGACACTTGGGTTCTCTTTGGTAAATGGAAGAACACTATGCTTGGAAGCTTCTTCCATCCAGTTTGAGAGTCGCACTTCCACTGCATCCTAGGATTCCAAGTGTTGCCCTGCCGTCACAGTTTCCAATTCTTAGGCCTATGACGGCAGAGTGTCTGGCAGTTCTGAAAGAGACCTTAGGAATGCCGGCGTTTTGGCTCCTTCCATCGAGAAACCAGCTCCTCCTGATCCTCTGTCGTTAGGTATTTCATGTTAGAATATCTCTAGGCGCCCTCTTTCCTCCTCCACGAAGTAAGACACCAACGGAATTGGCCTAAAGGGAAGAAGCCTTCTGAGTCCGGCAGAGAGGCAGCCTCTCCCACTCAGCGTTCCCCCACGGCTGAGCCCAGGGTATGGGACCGAGAGAGGGAGAAAGACAGCCGTAACCCCGAGCTTCTCCACACTGTAGTATAGGCCTCACCCTCAAGCTCACGTCAGTTTCATAGAGAAAACGCCAGGCCTCGGTGTGCTTTCCTGTGGCAAGGAAACTTTGCTTTCATTCCTTAGGTGGCTCAGGACTGCCCTACCCGAAGGACTCAGGGTGTGCAGCCCTATTTGTTGAGATCAGCCCCTCTGGCTCTTTCTCGGATGAAACCAACTGGGCAAAGAGCCGTTCATAAGCTGGGGACCATGGGAGCTTTCCCTAGTCTACAGCAGAAGAGCACTCTGAGGGAGAGGTGCTGCTGACGTTTGGTAGCAAAATCTCCTATTCTGAAGAGAAACATTTCGTTGTAAGTGGGTTCCATCAGCCTTGCCATATTTTCTCAGCTGGCTACGATGGAGGGCAGGCAGTCAGTTGGCAGACTCACCTGAGGCCCTGCTTCCCAGACTGTGATAAAAAACCTCCCGCCTGCTTCAGCCCAAAGGGACGGCTTATGGTAAGGTAAAATCCCTGTGTGGGAAAGTTCCTGCCTAAGCCTCGCACAAGCACAAGCATATTGGTCATTGGTCAAAGACGTTCCCCACAAGTTTAACATGTTTGCCCCCGTCTAGCCTCCGAAGGCCGAGTTTACCTAGCTAGGAATCACACTTCAGGAAAGGTACTCAGGCTGCTGGTGACTGCAAGTTGTTTCACCAGGCAGCCCAAATCCAGTACACCCACTTGCATTTTCCAGGGGCAGAGGAAATGGTGTCAACTTACACGCCTCCAGCCTGGGAGGGGCAACATACACTTTCTGGATGGGAAGAGAGCCCATGCCTTCAGTGTGAAAGGCCGCTATGCCTCTTTGCTTTGGGTAGCCCAGGGGGAGCGTCAGCTCTGAAATGTTTCCAGAGGAGCAGAGTCAGAGAACCTTTGAAGCACAGAGCAGGTGCAGCCCAGAACAAAGACTGCTCTTGGCCTGAGAACACCCACTGCCCAGCGCTTCTTTTGGGTACACACGTGTAGAGGAAGAGTGTTGAATTCTGCTGCGTGATAACTTCTCTGGCCCACGTAGTGTGAGGGCAAGTAGAGTGGCCCTCCATCTCATCCCAGTTTCATGTGTCAGTTGTATAAGGCAAACTCCCTGCTTGAATCCCTCCGTGGCCTACCTAACCTCCAGAGAGAGATGGATGATTGGGACCCAGGGCTGGTATCTAGGTTAATGG
Source organism: Balaenoptera acutorostrata (assembly GCF_949987535.1). Taxonomy (NCBI): domain Eukaryota; kingdom Metazoa; phylum Chordata; class Mammalia; order Artiodactyla; family Balaenopteridae; genus Balaenoptera; species Balaenoptera acutorostrata. The sequence continues at coordinate 33,277,031 of NC_080076.1, read as the reverse complement.
TCTGTGCATCAGCTTCGCAGCTGTTCTCTCTAAGCGGGTCCCAACGGCGTTTTGGAAGAGTTTCCTGAGAGGGTCAGACACAGGAAATTAACCGACAGGCCCACGCGGATGCCAGTTCTCTCCAGCAACAACGCTCCCAGCCTCAGACACTTGGGTTCTCTTTGGTAAATGGAAGAACACTATGCTTGGAAGCTTCTTCCATCCAGTTTGAGAGTCGCACTTCCACTGCTTCCTAGGATTCCAAGTGTTGCCCTGCCGTCACAGTTTCCAATTCTTAGGCCTATGACGGCAGAGTGTCTGGCAGTTCTGAAAGAGACCTTAGGAATGCAGGTGTTTTGGCTCCTTCCACCGAGATACCAGCTCCTCCGGATCCTCTGTCGTTAGGTATTTCATGTTAGAGTATCTCGAGGCGCCCTCTTTCCTCCTTCACGAAGTAAGACACAAACAGAATTGCCCTAAAGGGAAGAAGCCTTCTGAGCCTGGCAGAGAGGCAGACTCTGCCACTCAGCATTCCCACACGGCTGAGCCCAGGCTACGGACAGAGAGAGGGAGAAAGATAGCCGTAACCACGAGCTTTTCCTCAATAGAGTCTAGGCCTCACCTTTCAAGTCCACTTGAATTTCCTAGAGAAAGCACCAGGCGTCGCTGTGCTTTCCTGGGGCAGGAAACTTTGCTTTCGTTTTTTGGAGACACATTGTCTCAGGACTGCCCTACCCCAAGGACTCACGGTGTGCAGGCCGATTGGTTGAGATCAGCCCTTCTAGCTCTTTCCCGGATGACACCAACTGGGAAAAGAGCCGGTCAAATCCTGGAAACCGTGGTGCTTTTCCCTAGTCTACACAGGAAGAGCACTCTGAGGGAGACGAGCTGCTGACGCATGGTAGCAAAATCTCCTCTTCTGAAGCGAAACATTTCGGTGTAAGCGGGTTCCATAAGCTTGGGACCATTTTTTCAGCTGCCTAAATAATGGAGCCAGTCAGGTGGCAGCCTCCCCTCAAGCCCTGCTTCCCAGGCTGTGATACAGACACGCCCGCTGCTTCAGCCCAAAGGGACAGCTTATCGTAAGGTAAAAACCCTGAGTGGGACAGTTCCTGCTTAATCCCCGCCGCAAGCACAAGCATACTGCCATTGGTCAAAGGCTTTCCCCACAAGCTTAACACGTTTGCTCCCATCTAGCCTCCGAAGTCCGGGTTTACCTAGCTAGGAATCAAACATGAGGAATAGTACTCAGAGGGCTGGCGACTGCAAACTCTTTCACCAGGCAGCCCAAACCGAGTACACCTACTTATATTTTCCAAGGGCAGAACAAATGGTGTCAACTTACACGCCTCCAGCCCGGGAGGGGCGACATACACATTCTCCATGGGAATCAAGCCCATGCCTTCAGGGTGAAAGGCCTCTATGCCTCCATGCTTTGGCAGCCCAGGGATAGGGTCAGATCTGAAAGGCTTCCAAAAGAGCAGAGATAAAGAACCTTTGAACCGCAGAGCAGGTGCAGCCGAGAACAAGGACTGCTCTTGGCCTGAGAACACCCACTGCCCAGCGCTTCTTTTGGGTACACACGTGTAGAGGAAGAGTGTTGAATTCTGCTGCGTGATAACTTCTCTGGCCCACGTAGTGTGAGGGCAAGTAGAGTGGCCCTCCATCTCATCCCAGTTTCATGTGTCAGTTGTATAAGGCAAACTCCCTGCTTGAATCCCTCCGTGGCCTACCTAACCTCCAGAGAGAGATGGATGATTGGGACCCAGGGCTGGTATCTAGGTTAATGGTCTGTGCATCAGCTTCGCAGCTGTTCTCTCTAAGCGGGTCCCAACGGCGTTTTGGAAGAGTTTCCTGAGAGGGTCAGACACAGGAAATTAACCGACAGGCCCACGCGGATGCCAGTCCTCTCCAGCAACAACGCTCCCAGCCTCAGACACTTGGGTTCTCTTTGGTAAATGGAAGAACACTATGCTTGGAAGCTTCTTCCATCCAGTTTGAGAGTCGCACTTCCACTGCATCCTAGGATTCCAAGTGTTGCCCTGCCGTCACAGTTTCCAATTCTTAGGCCTATGACGGCAGAGTGTCTGGCAGTTCTGAAAGAGACCTTAGGAATGCCGGCGTTTTGGCTCCTTCCATCGAGAAACCAGCTCCTCCTGATCCTCTGTCGTTAGGTATTTCATGTTAGAATATCTCTAGGCGCCCTCTTTCCTCCTCCACGAAGTAAGACACCAACGGAACTGGCCTAAAGGGAAGAAGCCTTCTGAGTCCGGCAGAGAGGCAGCCTCTCCCACTCAGCGTTCCCCCACGGCTGAGCCCAGGGTATGGGACCGAGAGAGGGAGAAAGACAGCCGTAACCCCGAGCTTCTCCACACTGTAGTATAGGCCTCACCCTCAAGCTCACGTCAGTTTCATAGAGAAAACGCCAGGCCTCGGTGTGCTTTCCTGTGGCAAGGAAACTTTGCTTTCATTCCTTAGGTGGCTCAGGACTGCCCTACCCGAAGGACTCAGGGTGTGCAGCCCTATTTGTTGAGATCAGCCCCTCTGGCTCTTTCTCGGATGAAACCAACTGGGCAAAGAGCCGTTCATAAGCTGGGGACCATGGGAGCTTTCCCTAGTCTACAGCAGAAGAGCACTCTGAGGGAGAGGTGCTGCTGACGTTTGGTAGCAAAATCTCCTATTCTGAAGAGAAACATTTCGTTGTAAGTGGGTTCCATCAGCCTTGCCATATTTTCTCAGCTGGCTACGATGGAGGGCAGGCAGTCAGTTGGCAGACTCACCTGAGGCCCTGCTTCCCAGACTGTGATAAAAAACCTCCCGCCTGCTTCAGCCCAAAGGGACGGCTTATGGTAAGGTAAAATCCCTGTGTGGGAAAGTTCCTGCCTAAGCCTCGCACAAGCACAAGCATATTGGTCATTGGTCAAAGACGTTCCCCACAAGTTTAACATGTTTGCCCCCGTCTAGCCTCCGAAGGCCGAGTTTACCTAGCTAGGAATCACACTTCAGGAAAGGTACTCAGGCTGCTGGTGACTGCAAGTTGTTTCACCAGGCAGCCCAAATCCAGTACACCCACTTGCATTTTCCAGGGGCAGAGGAAATGGTGTCAACTTACACGCCTCCAGCCTGGGAGGGGCAACATACACTTTCTGGATGGGAAGAGAGCCCATGCCTTCAGTGTGAAAGGCCGCTATGCCTCTTTGCTTTGGGTAGCCCAGGGGGAGCGTCAGCTCTGAAATGTTTCCAGATGAGCAGAGTCAGAGAACCTTTGAAGCACAGAGCAGGTGCAGCCCAGAACAAAGACTGCTCTTGGCCTGAGAACACCCACTGCCCAGCGCTTCTTTTGGGTACACACGTGTAGAGGAAGAGTGTTGAATTCTGCTGCGTGATAACTTCTCTGGCCCACGTAGTGTGAGGGCAAGTAGAGTGGCCCTCCATCTCATCCCAGTTTCATGTGTCAGTTGTATAAGGCAAACTCCCTGCTTGAATCCCTCCGTGGCCTACCTAACCTCCAGAGAGAGATGGATGATTGGGACCCAGGGCTGGTATCTAGGTTAATGGTCTGTGCATCAGCTTCGCAGCTGTTCTCTCTAAGCGGGTCCCAACGGCGTTTGGGAAGAGTTTCCTGAGAGGGTCAGACACAGGAAATTAACCGACAGGCCCACGCGGATGCCAGTTCTCTCCAGCAACAACGCTCCCAGCCTCAGACACTTGGGTTCTCTTTGGTAAATGGAAGAACACTATGCTTGGAAGCTTCTTCCATCCAGTTTGAGAGTCGCACTTCCACTGCTTCCTAGGATTCCAAGTGTTGCCCTGCCGTCACAGTTTCCAATTCTTAGGCCTATGACGGCAGAGTGTCTGGCAGTTCTGAAAGAGACCTTAGGAATGCAGGTGTTTTGGCTCCTTCCACCGAGATACCAGCTCCTCCGGATCCTCTGTCGTTAGGTATTTCATGTTAGAGTATCTCGAGGCGCCCTCTTTCCTCCTTCACGAAGTAAGACACAAACAGAATTGCCCTAAAGGGAAGAAGCCTTCTGAGCCTGGCAGAGAGGCAGACTCTGCCACTCAGCATTCCCACACGGCTGAGCCCAGGCTACGGACAGAGAGAGGGAGAAAGATAGCCGTAACCACGAGCTTTTCCTCAATAGAGTCTAGGCCTCACCTTTCAAGTCCACTTGAATTTCCTAGAGAAAGCACCAGGCGTCGCTGTGCTTTCCTGGGGCAGGAAACTTTGCTTTCGTTTTTTGGAGACACATTGTCTCAGGACTGCCCTACCCCAAGGACTCACGGTGTGCAGGCCGATTGGTTGAGATCAGCCCTTCTAGCTCTTTCCCGGATGACACCAACTGGGAAAAGAGCCGGTCAAATCCTGGAAACCGTGGTGCTTTTCCCTAGTCTACACAGGAAGAGCACTCTGAGGGAGACGAGCTGCTGACGCATGGTAGCAAAATCTCCTCTTCTGAAGCGAAACATTTCGGTGTAAGCGGGTTCCATAAGCTTGGGACCATTTTTTCAGCTGCCTAAATAATGGAGCCAGTCAGGTGGCAGCCTCCCCTCAAGCCCTGCTTCCCAGGCTGTGATACAGACACGCCCGCTGCTTCAGCCCAAAGGGACAGCTTATCGTAAGGTAAAAACCCTGAGTGGGACAGTTCCTGCTTAATCCCCGCCGCAAGCACAAGCATACTGCCATTGGTCAAAGGCTTTCCCCACAAGCTTAACACGTTTGCTCCCATCTAGCCTCCGAAGTCCGGGTTTACCTAGCTAGGAATCAAACATGAGGAATAGTACTCAGAGGGCTGGCGACTGCAAACTCTTTCACCAGGCAGCCCAAACCGAGTACACCTACTTATATTTTCCAAGGGCAGAACAAATGGTGTCAACTTACACGCCTCCAGCCCGGGAGGGGCGACATACACATTCTCCATGGGAATCAAGCCCATGCCTTCAGGGTGAAAGGCCTCTATGCCTCCATGCTTTGGCAGCCCAGGGATAGGGTCAGATCTGAAAGGCTTCCAAAAGAGCAGAGATAAAGAACCTTTGAACCGCAGAGCAGGTGCAGCCGAGAACAAGGACTGCTCTTGGCCTGAGAACACCCACTGCCCAGCGCTTCTTTTGGGTACACACGTGTAGAGGAAGAGTGTTGAATTCTGCTGCGTGATAACTTCTCTGACCCACGTAGTGTGAGGGCAAGTAGAGTGGCCCTCCATCTCATCCCAGTTTCATGTGTCAGTTGTATAAGGCAAACTCCCTGCTTGAATCCCTCCGTGGCCTACCTAACCTCCAGAGAGAGATGGATGATTGGGACCCAGGGCTGGTATCTAGGTTAATGGTCTGTGCATCAGCTTCGCAGCTGTTCTCTCTAAGCGGGTCCCAACGGCGTTTTGGAAGAGTTTCCTGAGAGGGTCAGACACAGGAAATTAACCGACAGGCCCACGCGGATGCCAGTCCTCTCCAGCAACAACGCTCCCAGCCTCAGACACTTGGGTTCTCTTTGGTAAATGGAAGAACACTATGCTTGGAAGCTTCTTCCATCCAGTTTGAGAGTCGCACTTCCACTGCATCCTAGGATTCCAAGTGTTGCCCTGCCGTCACAGTTTCCAATTCTTAGGCCTATGACGGCAGAGTGTCTGGCAGTTCTGAAAGAGACCTTAGGAATGCCGGCGTTTTGGCTCCTTCCATCGAGAAACCAGCTCCTCCTGATCCTCTGTCGTTAGGTATTTCATGTTAGAATATCTCTAGGCGCCCTCTTTCCTCCTCCACGAAGTAAGACACCAACGGAATTGGCCTAAAGGGAAGAAGCCTTCTGAGTCCGGCAGAGAGGCAGCCTCTCCCACTCAGCGTTCCCCCACGGCTGAGCCCAGGGTATGGGACCGAGAGAGGGAGAAAGACAGCCGTAACCCCGAGCTTCTCCACACTGTAGTATAGGCCTCACCCTCAAGCTCACGTCAGTTTCATAGAGAAAACGCCAGGCCTCGGTGTGCTTTCCTGTGGCAAGGAAACTTTGCTTTCATTCCTTAGGTGGCTCAGGACTGCCCTACCCGAAGGACTCAGGGTGTGCAGCCCTATTTGTTGAGATCAGCCCCTCTGGCTCTTTCTCGGATGAAACCAACTGGGCAAAGAGCCGTTCATAAGCTGGGGACCATGGGAGCTTTCCCTAGTCTACAGCAGAAGAGCACTCTGAGGGAGAGGTGCTGCTGACGTTTGGTAGCAAAATCTCCTATTCTGAAGAGAAACATTTCGTTGTAAGTGGGTTCCATCAGCCTTGCCATATTTTCTCAGCTGGCTACGATGGAGGGCAGGCAGTCAGTTGGCAGACTCACCTGAGGCCCTGCTTCCCAGACTGTGATAAAAAACCTCCCGCCTGCTTCAGCCCAAAGGGACGGCTTATGGTAAGGTAAAATCCCTGTGTGGGAAAGTTCCTGCCTAAGCCTCGCACAAGCACAAGCATATTGGTCATTGGTCAAAGACGTTCCCCACAAGTTTAACATGTTTGCCCCCGTCTAGCCTCCGAAGGCCGAGTTTACCTAGCTAGGAATCACACTTCAGGAAAGGTACTCAGGCTGCTGGTGACTGCAAGTTGTTTCACCAGGCAGCCCAAATCCAGTACACCCACTTGCATTTTCCAGGGGCAGAGGAAATGGTGTCAACTTACACGCCTCCAGCCTGGGAGGGGCAACATACACTTTCTGGATGGGAAGAGAGCCCATGCCTTCAGTGTGAAAGGCCGCTATGCCTCTTTGCTTTGGGTAGCCCAGGGGGAGCGTCAGCTCTGAAATGTTTCCAGAGGAGCAGAGTCAGAGAACCTTTGAAGCACAGAGCAGGTGCAGCCCAGAACAAAGACTGCTCTTGGCCTGAGAACACCCACTGCCCAGCGCTTCTTTTGGGTACACACGTGTAGAGGAAGAGTGTTGAATTCTGCTGCGTGATAACTTCTCTGGCCCACGTAGTGTGAGGGCAAGTAGAGTGGCCCTCCATCTCATCCCAGTTTCATGTGTCAGTTGTATAAGGCAAACTCCCTGCTTGAATCCCTCCGTGGCCTACCTAACCTCCAGAGAGAGATGGATGATTGGGACCCAGGGCTGGTATCTAGGTTAATGGTCTGTGCATCAGCTTCGCAGCTGTTCTCTCTAAGCGGGTCCCAACGGCGTTTGGGAAGAGTTTCCTGAGAGGGTCAGACACAGGAAATTAACCGACAGGCCCACGCGGATGCCAGTTCTCTCCAGCAACAACGCTCCCAGCCTCAGACACTTGGGTTCTCTTTGGTAAATGGAAGAACACTATGCTTGGAAGCTTCTTCCATCCAGTTTGAGAGTCGCACTTCCACTGCTTCCTAGGATTCCAAGTGTTGCCCTGCCGTCACAGTTTCCAATTCTTAGGCCTATGACGGCAGAGTGTCTGGCAGTTCTGAAAGAGACCTTAGGAATGCAGGTGTTTTGGCTCCTTCCACCGAGATACCAGCTCCTCCGGATCCTCTGTCGTTAGGTATTTCATGTTAGAGTATCTCGAGGCGCCCTCTTTCCTCCTTCACGAAGTAAGACACAAACAGAATTGCCCTAAAGGGAAGAAGCCTTCTGAGCCTGGCAGAGAGGCAGACTCTGCCACTCAGCATTCCCACACGGCTGAGCCCAGGCTACGGTCAGAGAGAGGGAGAAAGATAGCCGTAACCACGAGCTTTTCCTCAATAGAGTCTAGGCCTCACCTTTCAAGTCCACTTGAATTTCCTAGAGAAAGCACCAGGCGTCGCTGTGCTTTCCTGGGGCAGGAAACTTTGCTTTCGTTTTTTGGAGACACATTGTCTCAGGACTGCCCTACCCCAAGGACTCACGGTGTGCAGGCCGATTGGTTGAGATCAGCCCTTCTAGCTCTTTCCCGGATGACACCAACTGGGAAAAGAGCCGGTCAAATCCTGGAAACCGTGGTGCTTTTCCCTAGTCTACACAGGAAGAGCACTCTGAGGGAGACGAGCTGCTGACGCATGGTAGCAAAATCTCCTCTTCTGAAGCGAAACATTTCGGTGTAAGCGGGTTCCATAAGCTTGGGACCATTTTTTCAGCTGCCTAAATAATGGAGCCAGTCAGGTGGCAGCCTCCCCTCAAGCCCTGCTTCCCAGGCTGTGATACAGACACGCCCGCTGCTTCAGCCCAAAGGGACAGCTTATCGTAAGGTAAAAACCCTGAGTGGGACAGTTCCTGCTTAATCCCCGCCGCAAGCACAAGCATACTGCCATTGGTCAAAGGCTTTCCCCACAAGCTTAACACGTTTGCTCCCATCTAGCCTCCGAAGTCCGGGTTTACCTAGCTAGGAATCAAACATGAGGAATAGTACTCAGAGGGCTGGCGACTGCAAACTCTTTCACCAGGCAGCCCAAACCGAGTACACCTACTTATATTTTCCAAGGGCAGAACAAATGGTGTCAACTTACACGCCTCCAGCCCGGGAGGGGCGACATACACATTCTCCATGGGAATCAAGCCCATGCCTTCAGGGTGAAAGGCCTCTATGCCTCCATGCTTTGGCAGCCCAGGGATAGGGTCAGATCTGAAAGGCTTCCAAAAGAGCAGAGATAAAGAACCTTTGAACCGCAGAGCAGGTGCAGCCGAGAACAAGGACTGCTCTTGGCCTGAGAACACCCACTGCCCAGCGCTTCTTTTGGGTACACACGTGTAGAGGAAGAGTGTTGAATTCTGCTGCGTGATAACTTCTCTGACCCACGTAGTGTGAGGGCAAGTAGAGTGGCCCTCCATCTCATCCCAGTTTCATGTGTCAGTTATATAAGGCAAACTCCCTGCTTGAATCCCTCCGTGGCCTACCTAACCTCCAGAGAGAGATGGATGATTGGGACCCAGGGCTGGTATCTAGGTTAATGGTCTGTGCATCAGCTTCGCAGCTGTTCTCTCTAAGCGGGTCCCAACGGCGTTTTGGAAGAGTTTCCTGAGAGGGTCAGACACAGGAAATTAACCGACAGGCCCACGCGGATGCCAGTCCTCTCCAGCAACAACGCTCCCAGCCTCAGACACTTGGGTTCTCTTTGGTAAATGGAAGAACACTATGCTTGGAAGCTTCTTCCATCCAGTTTGAGAGTCGCACTTCCACTGCATCCTAGGATTCCAAGTGTTGCCCTGCCGTCACAGTTTCCAATTCTTAGGCCTATGACGGCAGAGTGTCTGGCAGTTCTGAAAGAGACCTTAGGAATGCCGGCGTTTTGGCTCCTTCCATCGAGAAACCAGCTCCTCCTGATCCTCTGTCGTTAGGTATTTCATGTTAGAATATCTCTAGGCGCCCTCTTTCCTCCTCCACGAAGTAAGACACCAACGGAATTGGCCTAAAGGGAAGAAGCCTTCTGAGTCCGGCAGAGAGGCAGCCTCTCCCACTCAGCGTTCCCCCACGGCTGAGCCCAGGGTATGGGACCGAGAGAGGGAGAAAGACAGCCGTAACCCCGAGCTTCTCCACACTGTAGTATAGGCCTCACCCTCAAGCTCACGTCAGTTTCATAGAGAAAACGCCAGGCCTCGGTGTGCTTTCCTGTGGCAAGGAAACTTTGCTTTCATTCCTTAGGTGGCTCAGGACTGCCCTACCCGAAGGACTCAGGGTGTGCAGCCCTATTTGTTGAGATCAGCCCCTCTGGCTCTTTCTCGGATGAAACCAACTGGGCAAAGAGCCGTTCATAAGCTGGGGACCATGGGAGCTTTCCCTAGTCTACAGCAGAAGAGCACTCTGAGGGAGAGGTGCTGCTGACGTTTGGTAGCAAAATCTCCTATTCTGAAGAGAAACATTTCGTTGTAAGTGGGTTCCATCAGCCTTGCCATATTTTCTCAGCTGGCTACGATGGAGGGCAGGCAGTCAGTTGGCAGACTCACCTGAGGCCCTGCTTCCCAGACTGTGATAAAAAACCTCCCGCCTGCTTCAGCCCAAAGGGACGGCTTATGGTAAGGTAAAATCCCTGTGTGGGAAAGTTCCTGCCTAAGCCTCGCACAAGCACAAGCATATTGGTCATTGGTCAAAGACGTTCCCCACAAGTTTAACATGTTTGCCCCCGTCTAGCCTCCGAAGGCCGAGTTTACCTAGCTAGGAATCACACTTCAGGAAAGGTACTCAGGCTGCTGGTGACTGCAAGTTGTTTCACCAGGCAGCCCAAATCCAGTACACCCACTTGCATTTTCCAGGGGCAGAGGAAATGGTGTCAACTTACACGCCTCCAGCCTGGGAGGGGCAACATACACTTTCTGGATGGGAAGAGAGCCCATGCCTTCAGTGTGAAAGGCCGCTATGCCTCTTTGCTTTGGGTAGCCCAGGGGGAGCGTCAGCTCTGAAATGTTTCCAGAGGAGCAGAGTCAGAGAACCTTTGAAGCACAGAGCAGGTGCAGCCCAGAACAAAGACTGCTCTTGGCCTGAGAACACCCACTGCCCAGCGCTTCTTTTGGGTACACACGTGTAGAGGAAGAGTGTTGAATTCTGCTGCGTGATAACTTCTCTGGCCCACGTAGTGTGAGGGCAAGTAGAGTGGCCCTCCATCTCATCCCAGTTTCATGTGTCAGTTGTATAAGGCAAACTCCCTGCTTGAATCCCTCCGTGGCCTACCTAACCTCCAGAGAGAGATGGATGATTGGGACCCAGGGCTGGTATCTAGGTTAATGGTCTGTGCATCAGCTTCGCAGCTGTTCTCTCTAAGCGGGTCCCAACGGCGTTTGGGAAGAGTTTCCTGAGAGGGTCAGACACAGGAAATTAACCGACAGGCCCACGCGGATGCCAGTTCTCTCCAGCAACAACGCTCCCAGCCTCAGACACTTGGGTTCTCTTTGGTAAATGGAAGAACACTATGCTTGGAAGCTTCTTCCATCCAGTTTGAGAGTCGCACTTCCACTGCTTCCTAGGATTCCAAGTGTTGCCCTGCCGTCACAGTTTCCAATTCTTAGGCCTATGACGGCAGAGTGTCTGGCAGTTCTGAAAGAGACCTTAGGAATGCAGGTGTTTTGGCTCCTTCCACCGAGATACCAGCTCCTCCGGATCCTCTGTCGTTAGGTATTTCATGTTAGAGTATCTCGAGGCGCCCTCTTTCCTCCTTCACGAAGTAAGACACAAACAGAATTGCCCTAAAGGGAAGAAGCCTTCTGAGCCTGGCAGAGAGGCAGACTCTGCCACTCAGCATTCCCACACGGCTGAGCCCAGGCTACGGACAGAGAGAGGGAGAAAGATAGCCGTAACCACGAGCTTTTCCTCAATAGAGTCTAGGCCTCACCTTTCAAGTCCACTTGAATTTCCTAGAGAAAGCACCAGGCGTCGCTGTGCTTTCCTGGGGCAGGAAACTTTGCTTTCGTTTCTTGGAGACACATTGTCTCAGGACTGCCCTACCCCAAGGACTCACGGTGTGCAGGCCGATTGGTTGAGATCAGCCCTTCTAGCTCTTTCCCGGATGACACCAACTGGGAAAAGAGCCGGTCAAATCCTGGAAACCGTGGTGCTTTTCCCTAGTCTACACAGGAAGAGCACTCTGAGGGAGACGAGCTGCTGACGCATGGTAGCAAAATCTCCTCTTCTGAAGCGAAACATTTCGGTGTAAGCGGGTTCCATAAGCTTGGGACCATTTTTTCAGCTGCCTAAATAATGGAGCCAGTCAGGTGGCAGCCTCCCCTCAAGCCCTGCTTCCCAGGCTGTGATACAGACACGCCCGCTGCTTCAGCCCAAAGGGACAGCTTATCGTAAGGTAAAAACCCTGAGTGGGACAGTTCCTGCTTAATCCCCGCCGCAAGCACAAGCATACTGCCATTGGTCAAAGGCTTTCCCCACAAGCTTAACACGTTTGCTCCCATCTAGCCTCCGAAGTCCGGGTTTACCTAGCTAGGAATCAAACATGAGGAATAGTACTCAGAGGGCTGGCGACTGCAAACTCTTTCACCAGGCAGCCCAAACCGAGTACACCTACTTATATTTTCCAAGGGCAGAACAAATGGTGTCAACTTACACGCCTCCAGCCCGGGAGGGGCGACATACACATTCTCCATGGGAATCAAGCCCATGCCTTCAGGGTGAAAGGCCTCTATGCCTCCATGCTTTGGCAGCCCAGGGATAGGGTCAGATCTGAAAGGCTTCCAAAAGAGCAGAGATAAAGAACCTTTGAACCGCAGAGCAGGTGCAGCCGAGAACAAGGACTGCTCTTGGCCTGAGAACACCCACTGCCCAGCGCTTCTTTTGGGTACACACGTGTAGAGGAAGAGTGTTGAATTCTGCTGCGTGATAACTTCTCTGGCCCACGTAGTGTGAGGGCAAGTAGAGTGGCCCTCCATCTCATCCCAGTTTCATGTGTCAGTTGTATAAGGCAAACTCCCTGCTTGAATCCCTCCGTGGCCTACCTAACCTCCAGAGAGAGATGGATGATTGGGACCCAGGGCTGGTATCTAGGTTAATGGTCTGTGCATCAGCTTCGCAGCTGTTCTCTCTAAGCGTGTCCCAACGGCGTTTGGGAAGAGTTTCCTGAGAGGGTCAGACACAGGAAATTAACCGACAGGCCCACGCGGATGCCAGTTCTCTCCAGCAACAACGCTCCCAGCCTCAGACACTTGGGTTCTCTTTGGTAAATGGAAGAACACTATGCTTGGAAGCTTCTTCCATCCAGTTTGAGAGTCGCACTTCCACTGCTTCCTAGGATTCCAAGTGTTGCCCTGCCGTCACAGTTTCCAATTCTTAGGCCTATGACGGCAGAGTGTCTGGCAGTTCTGAAAGAGACCTTAGGAATGCAGGTGTTTTGGCTCCTTCCACCGAGATACCAGCTCCTCCGGATCCTCTGTCGTTAGGTATTTCATGTTAGAGTATCTCGAGGCGCCCTCTTTCCTCCTTCACGAAGTAAGACACAAACAGAATTGCCCTAAAGGGAAGAAGCCTTCTGAGCCTGGCAGAGAGGCAGACTCTGCCACTCAGCATTCCCACACGGCTGAGCCCAGGCTACGGACAGAGAGAGGGAGAAAGATAGCCGTAACCACGAGCTTTTCCTCAATAGAGTCTAGGCCTCACCTTTCAAGTCCACTTGAATTTCCTAGAGAAAGCACCAGGCGTCGCTGTGCTTTCCTGGGGCAGGAAACTTTGCTTTCGTTTTTTGGAGACACATTGTCTCAGGACTGCCCTACCCCAAGGACTCACGGTGTGCAGGCCGATTGGTTGAGATCAGCCCTTCTAGCTCTTTCCCGGATGACACCAACTGGGAAAAGAGCCGGTCAAATCCTGGAAACCGTGGTGCTTTTCCCTAGTCTACACAGGAAGAGCACTCTGAGGGAGACGAGCTGCTGACGCATGGTAGCAAAATCTCCTCTTCTGAAGCGAAACATTTCGGTGTAAGCGGGTTCCATAAGCTTGGGACCATTTTTTCAGCTGCCTAAATAATGGAGCCAGTCAGGTGGCAGCCTCCCCTCAAGCCCTGCTTCCCAGGCTGTGATACAGACACGCCCGCTGCTTCAGCCCAAAGGGACAGCTTATCGTAAGGTAAAAACCCTGAGTGGGACAGTTCCTGCTTAATCCCCGCCGCAAGCACAAGCATACTGCCATTGGTCAAAGGCTTTCCCCACAAGCTTAACACGTTTGCTCCCATCTAGCCTCCGAAGTCCGGGTTTACCTAGCTAGGAATCAAACATGAGGAATAGTACTCAGAGGGCTGGCGACTGCAAACTCTTTCACCAGGCAGCCCAAACCGAGTACACCTACTTATATTTTCCAAGGGCAGAACAAATGGTGTCAACTTACACGCCTCCAGCCCGGGAGGGGCGACATACACATTCTCCATGGGAATCAAGCCCATGCCTTCAGGGTGAAAGGCCTCTATGCCTCCATGCTTTGGCAGCCCAGGGATAGGGTCAGATCTGAAAGGCTTCCAAAAGAGCAGAGATAAAGAACCTTTGAACCGCAGAGCAGGTGCAGCCGAGAACAAGGACTGCTCTTGGCCTGAGAACACCCACTGCCCAGCGCTTCTTTTGGGTACACACGTGTAGAGGAAGAGTGTTGAATTCTGCTGCGTGATAACTTCTCTGGCCCACGTAGTGTGAGGGCAAGTAGAGTGGCCCTCCATCTCATCCCAGTTTCATGTGTCAGTTGTATAAGGCAAACTCCCTGCTTGAATCCCTCCGTGGCCTACCTAACCTCCAGAGAGAGATGGATGATTGGGACCCAGGGCTGGTATCTAGGTTAATGGTCTGTGCATCAGCTTCGCAGCTGTTCTCTCTAAGCGGGTCCCAACGGCGTTTTGGAAGAGTTTCCTGAGAGGGTCAGACACAGGAAATTAACCGACAGGCCCACGCGGATGCCAGTCCTCTCCAGCAACAACGCTCCCAGCCTCAGACACTTGGGTTCTCTTTGGTAAATGGAAGAACACTATGCTTGGAAGCTTCTTCCATCCAGTTTGAGAGTCGCACTTCCACTGCATCCTAGGATTCCAAGTGTTGCCCTGCCGTCACAGTTTCCAATTCTTAGGCCTATGACGGCAGAGTGTCTGGCAGTTCTGAAAGAGACCTTAGGAATGCCGGCGTTTTGGCTCCTTCCATCGAGAAACCAGCTCCTCCGGATCCTCTGTCGTTAGGTATTTCATGTTAGAATATCTCTAGGCGCCCTCTTTCCTCCTCCACGAAGTAAGACACCAACGGAATTGGCCTAAAGGGAAGAAGCCTTCTGAGTCCGGCAGAGAGGCAGCCTCTCCCACTCAGCGTTCCCCCACGGCTGAGCCCAGGGTATGGGACCGAGAGAGGGAGAAAGACAGCCGTAACCCCGAGCTTCTCCACACTGTAGTATAGGCCTCACCCTCAAGCTCACGTCAGTTTCATAGAGAAAACGCCAGGCCTCGGTGTGCTTTCCTGTGGCAAGGAAACTTTGCTTTCATTCCTTAGGTGGCTCAGGACTGCCCTACCCGAAGGACTCAGGGTGTGCAGCCCTATTTGTTGAGATCAGCCCCTCTGGCTCTTTCTCGGATGAAACCAACTGGGCAAAGAGCCGTTCATAAGCTGGGGACCATGGGAGCTTTCCCTAGTCTACAGCAGAAGAGCACTCTGAGGGAGAGGTGCTGCTGACGTTTGGTAGCAAAATCTCCTATTCTGAAGAGAAACATTTCGTTGTAAGTGGGTTCCATCAGCCTTGCCATATTTTCTCAGCTGGCTACGATGGAGGGCAGGCAGTCAGTTGGCAGACTCACCTGAGGCCCTGCTTCCCAGACTGTGATAAAAAACCTCCCGCCTGCTTCAGCCCAAAGGGACGGCTTATGGTAAGGTAAAATCCCTGTGTGGGAAAGTTCCTGCCTAAGCCTCGCACAAGCACAAGCATATTGGTCATTGGTCAAAGACGTTCCCCACAAGTTTAACATGTTTGCCCCCGTCTAGCCTCCGAAGGCCGAGTTTACCTAGCTAGGAATCACACTTCAGGAAAGGTACTCAGGCTGCTGGTGACTGCAAGTTGTTTCACCAGGCAGCCCAAATCCAGTACACCCACTTGCATTTTCCAGGGGCAGAGGAAATGGTGTCAACTTACACGCCTCCAGCCTGGGAGGGGCAACATACACTTTCTGGATGGGAAGAGAGCCCATGCCTTCAGTGTGAAAGGCCGCTATGCCTCTTTGCTTTGGGTAGCCCAGGGGGAGCGTCAGCTCTGAAATGTTTCCAGAGGAGCAGAGTCAGAGAACCTTTGAAGCACAGAGCAGGTGCAGCCCAGAACAAAGACTGCTCTTGGCCTGAGAACACCCACTGCCCAGCGCTTCTTTTGGGTACACACGTGTAGAGGAAGAGTGTTGAATTCTGCTGCGTGATAACTTCTCTGGCCCACGTAGTGTGAGGGCAAGTAGAGTGGCCCTCCATCTCATCCCAGTTTCATGTGTCAGTTGTATAAGGCAAACTCCCTGCTTGAATCCCTCCGTGGCCTACCTAACCTCCAGAGAGAGATGGATGATTGGGACCCAGGGCTGGTATCTAGGTTAATGGTCTGTGCATCAGCTTCGCAGCTGTTCTCTCTAAGCGGGTCCCAACGGCGTTTTGGAAGAGTTTCCTGAGAGGGTCAGACACAGGAAATTAACCGACAGGCCCACGCGGATGCCAGTTCTCTCCAGCAACAACGCTCCCAGCCTCAGACACTTGGGTTCTCTTTGGTAAATGGAAGAACACTATGCTTGGAAGCTTCTTCCATCCAGTTTGAGAGTCGCACTTCCACTGCTTCCTAGGATTCCAAGTGTTGCCCTGCCGTCACAGTTTCCAATTCTTAGGCCTATGACGGCAGAGTGTCTGGCAGTTCTGAAAGAGACCTTAGGAATGCAGGTGTTTTGGCTCCTTCCACCGAGATACCAGCTCCTCCGGATCCTCTGTCGTTAGGTATTTCATGTTAGAGTATCTCGAGGCGCCCTCTTTCCTCCTTCACGAAGTAAGACACAAACAGAATTGCCCTAAAGGGAAGAAGCCTTCTGAGCCTGGCAGAGAGGCAGACTCTGCCACTCAGCATTCCCACACGGCTGAGCCCAGGCTACGGACAGAGAGAGGGAGAAAGATAGCCGTAACCACGAGCTTTTCCTCAATAGAGTCTAGGCCTCACCTTTCAAGTCCACTTGAATTTCCTAGAGAAAGCACCAGGCGTCGCTGTGCTTTCCTGGGGCAGGAAACTTTGCTTTCGTTTTTTGGAGACACATTGTCTCAGGACTGCCCTACCCCAAGGACTCACGGTGTGCAGGCCGATTGGTTGAGATCAGCCCTTCTAGCTCTTTCCCGGATGACACCAACTGGGAAAAGAGCCGGTCAAATCCTGGAAACCGTGGTGCTTTTCCCTAGTCTACACAGGAAGAGCACTCTGAGGGAGACGAGCTGCTGACGCATGGTAGCAAAATCTCCTCTTCTGAAGCGAAACATTTCGGTGTAAGCGGGTTCCATAAGCTTGGGACCATTTTTTCAGCTGCCTAAATAATGGAGCCAGTCAGGTGGCAGCCTCCCCTCAAGCCCTGCTTCCCAGGCTGTGATACAGACACGCCCGCTGCTTCAGCCCAAAGGGACAGCTTATCGTAAGGTAAAAACCCTGAGTGGGACAGTTCCTGCTTAATCCCCGCCGCAAGCACAAGCATACTGCCATTGGTCAAAGGCTTTCCCCACAAGCTTAACACGTTTGCTCCCATCTAGCCTCCGAAGTCCGGGTTTACCTAGCTAGGAATCAAACATGAGGAATAGTACTCAGAGGGCTGGCGACTGCAAACTCTTTCACCAGGCAGCCCAAACCGAGTACACCTACTTATATTTTCCAAGGGCAGAACAAATGGTGTCAACTTACACGCCTCCAGCCCGGGAGGGGCGACATACACATTCTCCATGGGAATCAAGCCCATGCCTTCAGGGTGAAAGGCCTCTATGCCTCCATGCTTTGGCAGCCCAGGGATAGGGTCAGATCTGAAAGGCTTCCAAAAGAGCAGAGATAAAGAACCTTTGAACCGCAGAGCAGGTGCAGCCGAGAACAAGGACTGCTCTTGGCCTGAGAACACCCACTGCCCAGCGCTTCTTTTGGGTACACACGTGTAGAGGAAGAGTGTTGAATTCTGCTGCGTGATAACTTCTCTGGCCCACGTAGTGTGAGGGCAAGTAGAGTGGCCCTCCATCTCATCCCAGTTTCATGTGTCAGTTGTATAAGGCAAACTCCCTGCTTGAATCCCTCCGTGGCCTACCTAACCTCCAGAGAGAGATGGATGATTGGGACCCAGGGCTGGTATCTAGGTTAATGGTCTGTGCATCAGCTTCGCAGCTGTTCTCTCTAAGCGGGTCCCAACGGCGTTTTGGAAGAGTTTCCTGAGAGGGTCAGACACAGGAAATTAACCGACAGGCCCACGCGGATGCCAGTCCTCTCCAGCAACAACGCTCCCAGCCTCAGACACTTGGGTTCTCTTTGGTAAATGGAAGAACACTATGCTTGGAAGCTTCTTCCATCCAGTTTGAGAGTCGCACTTCCACTGCATCCTAGGATTCCAAGTGTTGCCCTGCCGTCACAGTTTCCAATTCTTAGGCCTATGACGGCAGAGTGTCTGGCAGTTCTGAAAGAGACCTTAGGAATGCCGGCGTTTTGGCTCCTTCCATCGAGAAACCAGCTCCTCCTGATCCTCTGTCG
Source organism: Balaenoptera acutorostrata (assembly GCF_949987535.1). Classification (NCBI taxonomy): domain Eukaryota; kingdom Metazoa; phylum Chordata; class Mammalia; order Artiodactyla; family Balaenopteridae; genus Balaenoptera; species Balaenoptera acutorostrata. Next base: position 33,258,965 of record NC_080076.1, on the reverse strand, counting down.
TTAGGTATTTCATGTTAGAATATCTCTAGGCGCCCTCTTTCCTCCTCCACGAAGTAAGACACCAACGGAACTGGCCTAAAGGGAAGAAGCCTTCTGAGTCCGGCAGAGAGGCAGCCTCTCCCACTCAGCGTTCCCCCACGGCTGAGCCCAGGGTATGGGACCGAGAGAGGGAGAAAGACAGCCGTAACCCCGAGCTTCTCCACACTGTAGTATAGGCCTCACCCTCAAGCTCACGTCAGTTTCATAGAGAAAACGCCAGGCCTCGGTGTGCTTTCCTGTGGCAAGGAAACTTTGCTTTCATTCCTTAGGTGGCTCAGGACTGCCCTACCCGAAGGACTCAGGGTGTGCAGCCCTATTTGTTGAGATCAGCCCCTCTGGCTCTTTCTCGGATGAAACCAACTGGGCAAAGAGCCGTTCATAAGCTGGGGACCATGGGAGCTTTCCCTAGTCTACAGCAGAAGAGCACTCTGAGGGAGAGGTGCTGCTGACGTTTGGTAGCAAAATCTCCTATTCTGAAGAGAAACATTTCGTTGTAAGTGGGTTCCATCAGCCTTGCCATATTTTCTCAGCTGGCTACGATGGAGGGCAGGCAGTCAGTTGGCAGACTCACCTGAGGCCCTGCTTCCCAGACTGTGATAAAAAACCTCCCGCCTGCTTCAGCCCAAAGGGACGGCTTATGGTAAGGTAAAATCCCTGTGTGGGAAAGTTCCTGCCTAAGCCTCGCACAAGCACAAGCATATTGGTCATTGGTCAAAGACGTTCCCCACAAGTTTAACATGTTTGCCCCCGTCTAGCCTCCGAAGGCCGAGTTTACCTAGCTAGGAATCACACTTCAGGAAAGGTACTCAGGCTGCTGGTGACTGCAAGTTGTTTCACCAGGCAGCCCAAATCCAGTACACCCACTTGCATTTTCCAGGGGCAGAGGAAATGGTGTCAACTTACACGCCTCCAGCCTGGGAGGGGCAACATACACTTTCTGGATGGGAAGAGAGCCCATGCCTTCAGTGTGAAAGGCCGCTATGCCTCTTTGCTTTGGGTAGCCCAGGGGGAGCGTCAGCTCTGAAATGTTTCCAGATGAGCAGAGTCAGAGAACCTTTGAAGCACAGAGCAGGTGCAGCCCAGAACAAAGACTGCTCTTGGCCTGAGAACACCCACTGCCCAGCGCTTCTTTTGGGTACACACGTGTAGAGGAAGAGTGTTGAATTCTGCTGCGTGATAACTTCTCTGGCCCACGTAGTGTGAGGGCAAGTAGAGTGGCCCTCCATCTCATCCCAGTTTCATGTGTCAGTTGTATAAGGCAAACTCCCTGCTTGAATCCCTCCGTGGCCTACCTAACCTCCAGAGAGAGATGGATGATTGGGACCCAGGGCTGGTATCTAGGTTAATGGTCTGTGCATCAGCTTCGCAGCTGTTCTCTCTAAGCGGGTCCCAACGGCGTTTGGGAAGAGTTTCCTGAGAGGGTCAGACACAGGAAATTAACCGACAGGCCCACGCGGATGCCAGTTCTCTCCAGCAACAACGCTCCCAGCCTCAGACACTTGGGTTCTCTTTGGTAAATGGAAGAACACTATGCTTGGAAGCTTCTTCCATCCAGTTTGAGAGTCGCACTTCCACTGCTTCCTAGGATTCCAAGTGTTGCCCTGCCGTCACAGTTTCCAATTCTTAGGCCTATGACGGCAGAGTGTCTGGCAGTTCTGAAAGAGACCTTAGGAATGCAGGTGTTTTGGCTCCTTCCACCGAGATACCAGCTCCTCCGGATCCTCTGTCGTTAGGTATTTCATGTTAGAGTATCTCGAGGCGCCCTCTTTCCTCCTTCACGAAGTAAGACACAAACAGAATTGCCCTAAAGGGAAGAAGCCTTCTGAGCCTGGCAGAGAGGCAGACTCTGCCACTCAGCATTCCCACACGGCTGAGCCCAGGCTACGGACAGAGAGAGGGAGAAAGATAGCCGTAACCACGAGCTTTTCCTCAATAGAGTCTAGGCCTCACCTTTCAAGTCCACTTGAATTTCCTAGAGAAAGCACCAGGCGTCGCTGTGCTTTCCTGGGGCAGGAAACTTTGCTTTCGTTTTTTGGAGACACATTGTCTCAGGACTGCCCTACCCCAAGGACTCACGGTGTGCAGGCCGATTGGTTGAGATCAGCCCTTCTAGCTCTTTCCCGGATGACACCAACTGGGAAAAGAGCCGGTCAAATCCTGGAAACCGTGGTGCTTTTCCCTAGTCTACACAGGAAGAGCACTCTGAGGGAGACGAGCTGCTGACGCATGGTAGCAAAATCTCCTCTTCTGAAGCGAAACATTTCGGTGTAAGCGGGTTCCATAAGCTTGGGACCATTTTTTCAGCTGCCTAAATAATGGAGCCAGTCAGGTGGCAGCCTCCCCTCAAGCCCTGCTTCCCAGGCTGTGATACAGACACGCCCGCTGCTTCAGCCCAAAGGGACAGCTTATCGTAAGGTAAAAACCCTGAGTGGGACAGTTCCTGCTTAATCCCCGCCGCAAGCACAAGCATACTGCCATTGGTCAAAGGCTTTCCCCACAAGCTTAACACGTTTGCTCCCATCTAGCCTCCGAAGTCCGGGTTTACCTAGCTAGGAATCAAACATGAGGAATAGTACTCAGAGGGCTGGCGACTGCAAACTCTTTCACCAGGCAGCCCAAACCGAGTACACCTACTTATATTTTCCAAGGGCAGAACAAATGGTGTCAACTTACACGCCTCCAGCCCGGGAGGGGCGACATACACATTCTCCATGGGAATCAAGCCCATGCCTTCAGGGTGAAAGGCCTCTATGCCTCCATGCTTTGGCAGCCCAGGGATAGGGTCAGATCTGAAAGGCTTCCAAAAGAGCAGAGATAAAGAACCTTTGAACCGCAGAGCAGGTGCAGCCGAGAACAAGGACTGCTCTTGGCCTGAGAACACCCACTGCCCAGCGCTTCTTTTGGGTACACACGTGTAGAGGAAGAGTGTTGAATTCTGCTGCGTGATAACTTCTCTGACCCACGTAGTGTGAGGGCAAGTAGAGTGGCCCTCCATCTCATCCCAGTTTCATGTGTCAGTTGTATAAGGCAAACTCCCTGCTTGAATCCCTCCGTGGCCTACCTAACCTCCAGAGAGAGATGGATGATTGGGACCCAGGGCTGGTATCTAGGTTAATGGTCTGTGCATCAGCTTCGCAGCTGTTCTCTCTAAGCGGGTCCCAACGGCGTTTTGGAAGAGTTTCCTGAGAGGGTCAGACACAGGAAATTAACCGACAGGCCCACGCGGATGCCAGTCCTCTCCAGCAACAACGCTCCCAGCCTCAGACACTTGGGTTCTCTTTGGTAAATGGAAGAACACTATGCTTGGAAGCTTCTTCCATCCAGTTTGAGAGTCGCACTTCCACTGCATCCTAGGATTCCAAGTGTTGCCCTGCCGTCACAGTTTCCAATTCTTAGGCCTATGACGGCAGAGTGTCTGGCAGTTCTGAAAGAGACCTTAGGAATGCCGGCGTTTTGGCTCCTTCCATCGAGAAACCAGCTCCTCCTGATCCTCTGTCGTTAGGTATTTCATGTTAGAATATCTCTAGGCGCCCTCTTTCCTCCTCCACGAAGTAAGACACCAACGGAATTGGCCTAAAGGGAAGAAGCCTTCTGAGTCCGGCAGAGAGGCAGCCTCTCCCACTCAGCGTTCCCCCACGGCTGAGCCCAGGGTATGGGACCGAGAGAGGGAGAAAGACAGCCGTAACCCCGAGCTTCTCCACACTGTAGTATAGGCCTCACCCTCAAGCTCACGTCAGTTTCATAGAGAAAACGCCAGGCCTCGGTGTGCTTTCCTGTGGCAAGGAAACTTTGCTTTCATTCCTTAGGTGGCTCAGGACTGCCCTACCCGAAGGACTCAGGGTGTGCAGCCCTATTTGTTGAGATCAGCCCCTCTGGCTCTTTCTCGGATGAAACCAACTGGGCAAAGAGCCGTTCATAAGCTGGGGACCATGGGAGCTTTCCCTAGTCTACAGCAGAAGAGCACTCTGAGGGAGAGGTGCTGCTGACGTTTGGTAGCAAAATCTCCTATTCTGAAGAGAAACATTTCGTTGTAAGTGGGTTCCATCAGCCTTGCCATATTTTCTCAGCTGGCTACGATGGAGGGCAGGCAGTCAGTTGGCAGACTCACCTGAGGCCCTGCTTCCCAGACTGTGATAAAAAACCTCCCGCCTGCTTCAGCCCAAAGGGACGGCTTATGGTAAGGTAAAATCCCTGTGTGGGAAAGTTCCTGCCTAAGCCTCGCACAAGCACAAGCATATTGGTCATTGGTCAAAGACGTTCCCCACAAGTTTAACATGTTTGCCCCCGTCTAGCCTCCGAAGGCCGAGTTTACCTAGCTAGGAATCACACTTCAGGAAAGGTACTCAGGCTGCTGGTGACTGCAAGTTGTTTCACCAGGCAGCCCAAATCCAGTACACCCACTTGCATTTTCCAGGGGCAGAGGAAATGGTGTCAACTTACACGCCTCCAGCCTGGGAGGGGCAACATACACTTTCTGGATGGGAAGAGAGCCCATGCCTTCAGTGTGAAAGGCCGCTATGCCTCTTTGCTTTGGGTAGCCCAGGGGGAGCGTCAGCTCTGAAATGTTTCCAGAGGAGCAGAGTCAGAGAACCTTTGAAGCACAGAGCAGGTGCAGCCCAGAACAAAGACTGCTCTTGGCCTGAGAACACCCACTGCCCAGCGCTTCTTTTGGGTACACACGTGTAGAGGAAGAGTGTTGAATTCTGCTGCGTGATAACTTCTCTGGCCCACGTAGTGTGAGGGCAAGTAGAGTGGCCCTCCATCTCATCCCAGTTTCATGTGTCAGTTGTATAAGGCAAACTCCCTGCTTGAATCCCTCCGTGGCCTACCTAACCTCCAGAGAGAGATGGATGATTGGGACCCAGGGCTGGTATCTAGGTTAATGGTCTGTGCATCAGCTTCGCAGCTGTTCTCTCTAAGCGGGTCCCAACGGCGTTTGGGAAGAGTTTCCTGAGAGGGTCAGACACAGGAAATTAACCGACAGGCCCACGCGGATGCCAGTTCTCTCCAGCAACAACGCTCCCAGCCTCAGACACTTGGGTTCTCTTTGGTAAATGGAAGAACACTATGCTTGGAAGCTTCTTCCATCCAGTTTGAGAGTCGCACTTCCACTGCTTCCTAGGATTCCAAGTGTTGCCCTGCCGTCACAGTTTCCAATTCTTAGGCCTATGACGGCAGAGTGTCTGGCAGTTCTGAAAGAGACCTTAGGAATGCAGGTGTTTTGGCTCCTTCCACCGAGATACCAGCTCCTCCGGATCCTCTGTCGTTAGGTATTTCATGTTAGAGTATCTCGAGGCGCCCTCTTTCCTCCTTCACGAAGTAAGACACAAACAGAATTGCCCTAAAGGGAAGAAGCCTTCTGAGCCTGGCAGAGAGGCAGACTCTGCCACTCAGCATTCCCACACGGCTGAGCCCAGGCTACGGTCAGAGAGAGGGAGAAAGATAGCCGTAACCACGAGCTTTTCCTCAATAGAGTCTAGGCCTCACCTTTCAAGTCCACTTGAATTTCCTAGAGAAAGCACCAGGCGTCGCTGTGCTTTCCTGGGGCAGGAAACTTTGCTTTCGTTTTTTGGAGACACATTGTCTCAGGACTGCCCTACCCCAAGGACTCACGGTGTGCAGGCCGATTGGTTGAGATCAGCCCTTCTAGCTCTTTCCCGGATGACACCAACTGGGAAAAGAGCCGGTCAAATCCTGGAAACCGTGGTGCTTTTCCCTAGTCTACACAGGAAGAGCACTCTGAGGGAGACGAGCTGCTGACGCATGGTAGCAAAATCTCCTCTTCTGAAGCGAAACATTTCGGTGTAAGCGGGTTCCATAAGCTTGGGACCATTTTTTCAGCTGCCTAAATAATGGAGCCAGTCAGGTGGCAGCCTCCCCTCAAGCCCTGCTTCCCAGGCTGTGATACAGACACGCCCGCTGCTTCAGCCCAAAGGGATAGCTTATCGTAAGGTAAAAACCCTGAGTGGGACAGTTCCTGCTTAATCCCCGCCGCAAGCACAAGCATACTGCCATTGGTCAAAGGCTTTCCCCACAAGCTTAACACGTTTGCTCCCATCTAGCCTCCGAAGTCCGGGTTTACCTAGCTAGGAATCAAACATGAGGAATAGTACTCAGAGGGCTGGCGACTGCAAACTCTTTCACCAGGCAGCCCAAACCGAGTACACCTACTTATATTTTCCAAGGGCAGAACAAATGGTGTCAACTTACACGCCTCCAGCCCGGGAGGGGCGACATACACATTCTCCATGGGAATCAAGCCCATGCCTTCAGGGTGAAAGGCCTCTATGCCTCCATGCTTTGGCAGCCCAGGGATAGGGTCAGATCTGAAAGGCTTCCAAAAGAGCAGAGATAAAGAACCTTTGAACCGCAGAGCAGGTGCAGCCGAGAACAAGGACTGCTCTTGGCCTGAGAACACCCACTGCCCAGCGCTTCTTTTGGGTACACACGTGTAGAGGAAGAGTGTTGAATTCTGCTGCGTGATAACTTCTCTGACCCACGTAGTGTGAGGGCAAGTAGAGTGGCCCTCCATCTCATCCCAGTTTCATGTGTCAGTTATATAAGGCAAACTCCCTGCTTGAATCCCTCCGTGGCCTACCTAACCTCCAGAGAGAGATGGATGATTGGGACCCAGGGCTGGTATCTAGGTTAATGGTCTGTGCATCAGCTTCGCAGCTGTTCTCTCTAAGCGGGTCCCAACGGCGTTTTGGAAGAGTTTCCTGAGAGGGTCAGACACAGGAAATTAACCGACAGGCCCACGCGGATGCCAGTCCTCTCCAGCAACAACGCTCCCAGCCTCAGACACTTGGGTTCTCTTTGGTAAATGGAAGAACACTATGCTTGGAAGCTTCTTCCATCCAGTTTGAGAGTCGCACTTCCACTGCATCCTAGGATTCCAAGTGTTGCCCTGCCGTCACAGTTTCCAATTCTTAGGCCTATGACGGCAGAGTGTCTGGCAGTTCTGAAAGAGACCTTAGGAATGCCGGCGTTTTGGCTCCTTCCATCGAGAAACCAGCTCCTCCTGATCCTCTGTCGTTAGGTATTTCATGTTAGAATATCTCTAGGCGCCCTCTTTCCTCCTCCACGAAGTAAGACACCAACGGAATTGGCCTAAAGGGAAGAAGCCTTCTGAGTCCGGCAGAGAGGCAGCCTCTCCCACTCAGCGTTCCCCCACGGCTGAGCCCAGGGTATGGGACCGAGAGAGGGAGAAAGACAGCCGTAACCCCGAGCTTCTCCACACTGTAGTATAGGCCTCACCCTCAAGCTCACGTCAGTTTCATAGAGAAAACGCCAGGCCTCGGTGTGCTTTCCTGTGGCAAGGAAACTTTGCTTTCATTCCTTAGGTGGCTCAGGACTGCCCTACCCGAAGGACTCAGGGTGTGCAGCCCTATTTGTTGAGATCAGCCCCTCTGGCTCTTTCTCGGATGAAACCAACTGGGCAAAGAGCCGTTCATAAGCTGGGGACCATGGGAGCTTTCCCTAGTCTACAGCAGAAGAGCACTCTGAGGGAGAGGTGCTGCTGACGTTTGGTAGCAAAATCTCCTATTCTGAAGAGAAACATTTCGTTGTAAGTGGGTTCCATCAGCCTTGCCATATTTTCTCAGCTGGCTACGATGGAGGGCAGGCAGTCAGTTGGCAGACTCACCTGAGGCCCTGCTTCCCAGACTGTGATAAAAAACCTCCCGCCTGCTTCAGCCCAAAGGGACGGCTTATGGTAAGGTAAAATCCCTGTGTGGGAAAGTTCCTGCCTAAGCCTCGCACAAGCACAAGCATATTGGTCATTGGTCAAAGACGTTCCCCACAAGTTTAACATGTTTGCCCCCGTCTAGCCTCCGAAGGCCGAGTTTACCTAGCTAGGAATCACACTTCAGGAAAGGTACTCAGGCTGCTGGTGACTGCAAGTTGTTTCACCAGGCAGCCCAAATCCAGTACACCCACTTGCATTTTCCAGGGGCAGAGGAAATGGTGTCAACTTACACGCCTCCAGCCTGGGAGGGGCAACATACACTTTCTGGATGGGAAGAGAGCCCATGCCTTCAGTGTGAAAGGCCGCTATGCCTCTTTGCTTTGGGTAGCCCAGGGGGAGCGTCAGCTCTGAAATGTTTCCAGAGGAGCAGAGTCAGAGAACCTTTGAAGCACAGAGCAGGTGCAGCCCAGAACAAAGACTGCTCTTGGCCTGAGAACACCCACTGCCCAGCGCTTCTTTTGGGTACACACGTGTAGAGGAAGAGTGTTGAATTCTGCTGCGTGATAACTTCTCTGGCCCACGTAGTGTGAGGGCAAGTAGAGTGGCCCTCCATCTCATCCCAGTTTCATGTGTCAGTTGTATAAGGCAAACTCCCTGCTTGAATCCCTCCGTGGCCTACCTAACCTCCAGAGAGAGATGGATGATTGGGACCCAGGGCTGGTATCTAGGTTAATGGTCTGTGCATCAGCTTCGCAGCTGTTCTCTCTAAGCGGGTCCCAACGGCGTTTGGGAAGAGTTTCCTGAGAGGGTCAGACACAGGAAATTAACCGACAGGCCCACGCGGATGCCAGTTCTCTCCAGCAACAACGCTCCCAGCCTCAGACACTTGGGTTCTCTTTGGTAAATGGAAGAACACTATGCTTGGAAGCTTCTTCCATCCAGTTTGAGAGTCGCACTTCCACTGCTTCCTAGGATTCCAAGTGTTGCCCTGCCGTCACAGTTTCCAATTCTTAGGCCTATGACGGCAGAGTGTCTGGCAGTTCTGAAAGAGACCTTAGGAATGCAGGTGTTTTGGCTCCTTCCACCGAGATACCAGCTCCTCCGGATCCTCTGTCGTTAGGTATTTCATGTTAGAGTATCTCGAGGCGCCCTCTTTCCTCCTTCACGAAGTAAGACACAAACAGAATTGCCCTAAAGGGAAGAAGCCTTCTGAGCCTGGCAGAGAGGCAGACTCTGCCACTCAGCATTCCCACACGGCTGAGCCCAGGCTACGGACAGAGAGAGGGAGAAAGATAGCCGTAACCACGAGCTTTTCCTCAATAGAGTCTAGGCCTCACCTTTCAAGTCCACTTGAATTTCCTAGAGAAAGCACCAGGCGTCGCTGTGCTTTCCTGGGGCAGGAAACTTTGCTTTCGTTTCTTGGAGACACATTGTCTCAGGACTGCCCTACCCCAAGGACTCACGGTGTGCAGGCCGATTGGTTGAGATCAGCCCTTCTAGCTCTTTCCCGGATGACACCAACTGGGAAAAGAGCCGGTCAAATCCTGGAAACCGTGGTGCTTTTCCCTAGTCTACACAGGAAGAGCACTCTGAGGGAGACGAGCTGCTGACGCATGGTAGCAAAATCTCCTCTTCTGAAGCGAAACATTTCGGTGTAAGCGGGTTCCATAAGCTTGGGACCATTTTTTCAGCTGCCTAAATAATGGAGCCAGTCAGGTGGCAGCCTCCCCTCAAGCCCTGCTTCCCAGGCTGTGATACAGACACGCCCGCTGCTTCAGCCCAAAGGGACAGCTTATCGTAAGGTAAAAACCCTGAGTGGGACAGTTCCTGCTTAATCCCCGCCGCAAGCACAAGCATACTGCCATTGGTCAAAGGCTTTCCCCACAAGCTTAACACGTTTGCTCCCATCTAGCCTCCGAAGTCCGGGTTTACCTAGCTAGGAATCAAACATGAGGAATAGTACTCAGAGGGCTGGCGACTGCAAACTCTTTCACCAGGCAGCCCAAACCGAGTACACCTACTTATATTTTCCAAGGGCAGAACAAATGGTGTCAACTTACACGCCTCCAGCCCGGGAGGGGCGACATACACATTCTCCATGGGAATCAAGCCCATGCCTTCAGGGTGAAAGGCCTCTATGCCTCCATGCTTTGGCAGCCCAGAGATAGGGTCAGATCTGAAAGGCTTCCAAAAGAGCAGAGATAAAGAACCTTTGAACCGCAGAGCAGGTGCAGCCGAGAACAAGGACTGCTCTTGGCCTGAGAACACCCACTGCCCAGCGCTTCTTTTGGGTACACACGTGTAGAGGAAGAGTGTTGAATTCTGCTGCGTGATAACTTCTCTGGCCCACGTAGTGTGAGGGCAAGTAGAGTGGCCCTCCATCTCATCCCAGTTTCATGTGTCAGTTGTATAAGGCAAACTCCCTGCTTGAATCCCTCCGTGGCCTACCTAACCTCCAGAGAGAGATGGATGATTGGGACCCAGGGCTGGTATCTAGGTTAATGGTCTGTGCATCAGCTTCGCAGCTGTTCTCTCTAAGCGGGTCCCAACGGCGTTTGGGAAGAGTTTCCTGAGAGGGTCAGACACAGGAAATTAACCGACAGGCCCACGCGGATGCCAGTTCTCTCCAGCAACAACGCTCCCAGCCTCAGACACTTGGGTTCTCTTTGGTAAATGGAAGAACACTATGCTTGGAAGCTTCTTCCATCCAGTTTGAGAGTCGCACTTCCACTGCTTCCTAGGATTCCAAGTGTTGCCCTGCCGTCACAGTTTCCAATTCTTAGGCCTATGACGGCAGAGTGTCTGGCAGTTCTGAAAGAGACCTTAGGAATGCAGGTGTTTTGGCTCCTTCCACCGAGATACCAGCTCCTCCGGATCCTCTGTCGTTAGGTATTTCATGTTAGAGTATCTCGAGGCGCCCTCTTTCCTCCTTCACGAAGTAAGACACAAACAGAATTGCCCTAAAGGGAAGAAGCCTTCTGAGCCTGGCAGAGAGGCAGACTCTGCCACTCAGCATTCCCACACGGCTGAGCCCAGGCTACGGACAGAGAGAGGGAGAAAGATAGCCGTAACCACGAGCTTTTCCTCAATAGAGTCTAGGCCTCACCTTTCAAGTCCACTTGAATTTCCTAGAGAAAGCACCAGGCGTCGCTGTGCTTTCCTGGGGCAGGAAACTTTGCTTTCGTTTCTTGGAGACACATTGTCTCAGGACTGCCCTACCCCAAGGACTCACGGTGTGCAGGCCGATTGGTTGAGATCAGCCCTTCTAGCTCTTTCCCGGATGACACCAACTGGGAAAAGAGCCGGTCAAATCCTGGAAACCGTGGTGCTTTTCCCTAGTCTACACAGGAAGAGCACTCTGAGGGAGACGAGCTGCTGACGCATGGTAGCAAAATCTCCTCTTCTGAAGCGAAACATTTCGGTGTAAGCGGGTTCCATAAGCTTGGGACCATTTTTTCAGCTGCCTAAATAATGGAGCCAGTCAGGTGGCAGCCTCCCCTCAAGCCCTGCTTCCCAGGCTGTGATACAGACACGCCCGCTGCTTCAGCCCAAAGGGACAGCTTATCGTAAGGTAAAAACCCTGAGTGGGACAGTTCCTGCTTAATCCCCGCCGCAAGCACAAGCATACTGCCATTGGTCAAAGGCTTTCCCCACAAGCTTAACACGTTTGCTCCCATCTAGCCTCCGAAGTCCGGGTTTACCTAGCTAGGAATCAAACATGAGGAATAGTACTCAGAGGGCTGGCGACTGCAAACTCTTTCACCAGGCAGCCCAAACCGAGTACACCTACTTATATTTTCCAAGGGCAGAACAAATGGTGTCAACTTACACGCCTCCAGCCCGGGAGGGGCGACATACACATTCTCCATGGGAATCAAGCCCATGCCTTCAGGGTGAAAGGCCTCTATGCCTCCATGCTTTGGCAGCCCAGGGATAGGGTCAGATCTGAAAGGCTTCCAAAAGAGCAGAGATAAAGAACCTTTGAACCGCAGAGCAGGTGCAGCCGAGAACAAGGACTGCTCTTGGCCTGAGAACACCCACTGCCCAGCGCTTCTTTTGGGTACACACGTGTAGAGGAAGAGTGTTGAATTCTGCTGCGTGATAACTTCTCTGACCCACGTAGTGTGAGGGCAAGTAGAGTGGCCCTCCATCTCATCCCAGTTTCATGTGTCAGTTATATAAGGCAAACTCCCTGCTTGAATCCCTCCGTGGCCTACCTAACCTCCAGAGAGAGATGGATGATTGGGACCCAGGGCTGGTATCTAGGTTAATGGTCTGTGCATCAGCTTCGCAGCTGTTCTCTCTAAGCGGGTCCCAACGGCGTTTTGGAAGAGTTTCCTGAGAGGGTCAGACACAGGAAATTAACCGACAGGCCCACGCGGATGCCAGTCCTCTCCAGCAACAACGCTCCCAGCCTCAGACACTTGGGTTCTCTTTGGTAAATGGAAGAACACTATGCTTGGAAGCTTCTTCCATCCAGTTTGAGAGTCGCACTTCCACTGCATCCTAGGATTCCAAGTGTTGCCCTGCCGTCACAGTTTCCAATTCTTAGGCCTATGACGGCAGAGTGTCTGGCAGTTCTGAAAGAGACCTTAGGAATGCCGGCGTTTTGGCTCCTTCCATCGAGAAACCAGCTCCTCCGGATCCTCTGTCGTTAGGTATTTCATGTTAGAATATCTCTAGGCGCCCTCTTTCCTCCTCCACGAAGTAAGACACCAACGGAATTGGCCTAAAGGGAAGAAGCCTTCTGAGTCCGGCAGAGAGGCAGCCTCTCCCACTCAGCGTTCCCCCACGGCTGAGCCCAGGGTATGGGACCGAGAGAGGGAGAAAGACAGCCGTAACCCCGAGCTTCTCCACACTGTAGTATAGGCCTCACCCTCAAGCTCACGTCAGTTTCATAGAGAAAACGCCAGGCCTCGGTGTGCTTTCCTGTGGCAAGGAAACTTTGCTTTCATTCCTTAGGTGGCTCAGGACTGCCCTACCCGAAGGACTCAGGGTGTGCAGCCCTATTTGTTGAGATCAGCCCCTCTGGCTCTTTCTCGGATGAAACCAACTGGGCAAAGAGCCGTTCATAAGCTGGGGACCATGGGAGCTTTCCCTAGTCTACAGCAGAAGAGCACTCTGAGGGAGAGGTGCTGCTGACGTTTGGTAGCAAAATCTCCTATTCTGAAGAGAAACATTTCGTTGTAAGTGGGTTCCATCAGCCTTGCCATATTTTCTCAGCTGGCTACGATGGAGGGCAGGCAGTCAGTTGGCAGACTCACCTGAGGCCCTGCTTCCCAGACTGTGATAAAAAACCTCCCGCCTGCTTCAGCCCAAAGGGACGGCTTATGGTAAGGTAAAATCCCTGTGTGGGAAAGTTCCTGCCTAAGCCTCGCACAAGCACAAGCATATTGGTCATTGGTCAAAGACGTTCCCCACAAGTTTAACATGTTTGCCCCCGTCTAGCCTCCGAAGGCCGAGTTTACCTAGCTAGGAATCACACTTCAGGAAAGGTACTCAGGCTGCTGGTGACTGCAAGTTGTTTCACCAGGCAGCCCAAATCCAGTACACCCACTTGCATTTTCCAGGGGCAGAGGAAATGGTGTCAACTTACACGCCTCCAGCCTGGGAGGGGCAACATACACTTTCTGGATGGGAAGAGAGCCCATGCCTTCAGTGTGAAAGGCCGCTATGCCTCTTTGCTTTGGGTAGCCCAGGGGGAGCGTCAGCTCTGAAATGTTTCCAGAGGAGCAGAGTCAGAGAACCTTTGAAGCACAGAGCAGGTGCAGCCCAGAACAAAGACTGCTCTTGGCCTGAGAACACCCACTGCCCAGCGCTTCTTTTGGGTACACACGTGTAGAGGAAGAGTGTTGAATTCTGCTGCGTGATAACTTCTCTGGCCCACGTAGTGTGAGGGCAAGTAGAGTGGCCCTCCATCTCATCCCAGTTTCATGTGTCAGTTGTATAAGGCAAACTCCCTGCTTGAATCCCTCCGTGGCCTACCTAACCTCCAGAGAGAGATGGATGATTGGGACCCAGGGCTGGTATCTAGGTTAATGGTCTGTGCATCAGCTTCGCAGCTGTTCTCTCTAAGCGGGTCCCAACGGCGTTTGGGAAGAGTTTCCTGAGAGGGTCAGACACAGGAAATTAACCGACAGGCCCACGCGGATGCCAGTTCTCTCCAGCAACAACGCTCCCAGCCTCAGACACTTGGGTTCTCTTTGGTAAATGGAAGAACACTATGCTTGGAAGCTTCTTCCATCCAGTTTGAGAGTCGCACTTCCACTGCTTCCTAGGATTCCAAGTGTTGCCCTGCCGTCACAGTTTCCAATTCTTAGGCCTATGACGGCAGAGTGTCTGGCAGTTCTGAAAGAGACCTTAGGAATGCAGGTGTTTTGGCTCCTTCCACCGAGATACCAGCTCCTCCGGATCCTCTGTCGTTAGGTATTTCATGTTAGAGTATCTCGAGGCGCCCTCTTTCCTCCTTCACGAAGTAAGACACAAACAGAATTGCCCTAAAGGGAAGAAGCCTTCTGAGCCTGGCAGAGAGGCAGACTCTGCCACTCAGCATTCCCACACGGCTGAGCCCAGGCTACGGACAGAGAGAGGGAGAAAGATAGCCGTAAGCACGAGCTTTTCCTCAATAGAGTCTAGGCCTCACCTTTCAAGTCCACTTGAATTTCCTAGAGAAAGCACCAGGCGTCGCTGTGCTTTCCTGGGGCAGGAAACTTTGCTTTCGTTTTTTGGAGACACATTGTCTCAGGACTGCCCTACCCCAAGGACTCACGGTGTGCAGGCCGATTGGTTGAGATCAGCCCTTCTAGCTCTTTCCCGGATGACACCAACTGGGAAAAGAGCCGGTCAAATCCTGGAAACCGTGGTGCTTTTCCCTAGTCTACACAGGAAGAGCACTCTGAGGGAGACGAGCTGCTGACGCATGGTAGCAAAATCTCCTCTTCTGAAGCGAAACATTTCGGTGTAAGCGGGTTCCATAAGCTTGGGACCATTTTTTCAGCTGCCTAAATAATGGAGCCAGTCAGGTGGCAGCCTCCCCTCAAGCCCTGCTTCCCAGGCTGTGATACAGACACGCCCGCTGCTTCAGCCCAAAGGGACAGCTTATCGTAAGGTAAAAACCCTGAGTGGGACAGTTCCTGCTTAATCCCCGCCGCAAGCACAAGCATACTGCCATTGGTCAAAGGCTTTCCCCACAAGCTTAACACGTTTGCTCCCATCTAGCCTCCGAAGTCCGGGTTTACCTAGCTAGGAATCAAACATGAGGAATAGTACTCAGAGGGCTGGCGACTGCAAACTCTTTCACCAGGCAGCCCAAACCGAGTACACCTACTTATATTTTCCAAGGGCAGAACAAATGGTGTCAACTTACACGCCTCCAGCCCGGGAGGGGCGACATACACATTCTCCATGGGAATCAAGCCCATGCCTTCAGGGTGAAAGGCCTCTATGCCTCCATGCTTTGGCAGCCCAGGGATAGGGTCAGATCTGAAAGGCTTCCAAAAGAGCAGAGATAAAGAACCTTTGAACCGCAGAGCAGGTGCAGCCGAGAACAAGGACTGCTCTTGGCCTGAGAACACCCACTGCCCAGCGCTTCTTTTGGGTACACACGTGTAGAGGAAGAGTGTTGAATTCTGCTGCGTGATAACTTCTCTGACCCACGTAGTGTGAGGGCAAGTAGAGTGGCCCTCCATCTCATCCCAGTTTCATGTGTCAGTTATATAAGGCAAACTCCCTGCTTGAATCCCTCCGTGGCCTACCTAACCTCCAGAGAGAGATGGATGATTGGGACCCAGGGCTGGTATCTAGGTTAATGGTCTGTGCATCAGCTTCGCAGCTGTTCTCTCTAAGCGGGTCCCAACGGCGTTTTGGAAGAGTTTCCTGAGAGGGTCAGACACAGGAAATTAACCGACAGGCCCACGCAGATGCCAGTCCTCTCCAGCAACAACGCTCCCAGCCTCAGACACTTGGGTTCTCTTTGGTAAATGGAAGAACACTATGCTTGGAAGCTTCTTCCATCCAGTTTGAGAGTCGCACTTCCACTGCATCCTAGGATTCCAAGTGTTGCCCTGCCGTCACAGTTTCCAATTCTTAGGCCTATGACGGCAGAGTGTCTGGCAGTTCTGAAAGAGACCTTAGGAATGCCGGCGTTTTGGCTCCTTCCATCGAGAAACCAGCTCCTCCTGATCCTCTGTCGTTAGGTATTTCATGTTAGAATATCTCTAGGCGCCCTCTTTCCTCCTCCACGAAGTAAGACACCAACGGAATTGGCCTAAAGGGAAGAAGCCTTCTGAGTCCGGCAGAGAGGCAGCCTCTCCCACTCAGCGTTCCCCCACGGCTGAGCCCAGGGTATGGGACCGAGAGAGGGAGAAAGACAGCCGTAACCCCGAGCTTCTCCACACTGTAGTATAGGCCTCACCCTCAAGCTCACGTCAGTTTCATAGAGAAAACGCCAGGCCTCGGTGTGCTTTCCTGTGGCAAGGAAACTTTGCTTTCATTCCTTAGGTGGCTCAGGACTGCCCTACCCGAAGGACTCAGGGTGTGCAGCCCTATTTGTTGAGATCAGCCCCTCTGGCTCTTTCTCGGATGAAACCAACTGGGCAAAGAGCCGTTCATAAGCTGGGGACCATGGGAGCTTTCCCTAGTCTACAGCAGAAGAGCACTCTGAGGGAGAGGTGCTGCTGACGTTTGGTAGCAAAATCTCCTATTCTGAAGAGAAACATTTCGTTGTAAGTGGGTTCCATCAGCCTTGCCATATTTTCTCAGCTGGCTACGATGGAGGGCAGGCAGTCAGTTGGCAGACTCACCTGAGGCCCTGCTTCCCAGACTGTGATAAAAAACCTCCCGCCTGCTTCAGCCCAAAGGGACGGCTTATGGTAAGGTAAAATCCCTGTGTTGGAAAGTTCCTGCCTAAGCCTCGCACAAGCACAAGCATATTGGTCATTGGTCAAAGACGTTCCCCACAAGTTTAACATGTTTGCCCCCGTCTAGCCTCCGAAGGCCGAGTTTACCTAGCTAGGAATCACACTTCAGGAAAGGTACTCAGGCTGCTGGTGACTGCAAGTTGTTTCACCAGGCAGCCCAAATCCAGTACACCCACTTGCATTTTCCAGGGGCAGAGGAAATGGTGTCAACTTACACGCCTCCAGCCTGGGAGGGGCAACATACACTTTCTGGATGGGAAGAGAGCCCATGCCTTCAGTGTGAAAGGCCGCTATGCCTCTTTGCTTTGGGTAGCCCAGGGGGAGCGTCAGCTCTGAAATGTTTCCAGAGGAGCAGAGTCAGAGAACCTTTGAAGCACAGAGCAGGTGCAGCCCAGAACAAAGACTGCTCTTGGCCTGAGAACACCCACTGCCCAGCGCTTCTTTTGGGTACACACGTGTAGAGGAAGAGTGTTGAATTCTGCTGCGTGATACCTTCTCTGGCCCACGTAGTGTGAGGGCAAGTAGAGTGGCCCTCCATCTCATCCCAGTTTCATGTGTCAGTTGTATAAGGCAAACTCCCTGCTTGAATCCCTCCGTGGCCTACCTAACCTCCAGAGAGAGATGGATGATTGGGACCCAGGGCTGGTATCTAGGTTAATGGTCTGTGCATCAGCTTCGCAGCTGTTCTCTCTAAGCGGGTCCCAACGGCGTTTGGGAAGAGTTTCCTGAGAGGGTCAGACACAGGAAATTAACCGACAGGCCCACGCGGATGCCAGTTCTCTCCAGCAACAACGCTCCCAGCCTCAGACACTTGGGTTCTCTTTGGTAAATGGAAGAACACTATGCTTGGAAGCTTCTTCCATCCAGTTTGAGAGTCGCACTTCCACTGCTTCCTAGGATTCCAAGTGTTGCCCTGCCGTCACAGTTTCCAATTCTTAGGCCTATGACGGCAGAGTGTCTGGCAGTTCTGAAAGAGACCTTAGGAATGCAGGTGTTTTGGCTCCTTCCACCGAGATACCAGCTCCTCCGGATCCTCTGTCGTTAGGTATTTCATGTTAGAGTATCTCGAGGCGCCCTCTTTCCTCCTTCACGAAGTAAGACACAAACAGAATTGCCCTAAAGGGAAGAAGCCTTCTGAGCCTGGCAGAGAGGCAGACTCTGCCACTCAGCATTCCCACACGGCTGAGCCCAGGCTACGGACAGAGAGAGGGAGAAAGATAGCCGTAACCACGAGCTTTTCCTCAATAGAGTCTAGGCCTCACCTTTCAAGTCCACTTGAATTTCCTAGAGAAAGCACCAGGCGTCGCTGTGCTTTCCTGGGGCAGGAAACTTTGCTTTCGTTTTTTGGAGACACATTGTCTCAGGACTGCCCTACCCCAAGGACTCACGGTGTGCAGGCCGATTGGTTGAGATCAGCCCTTCTAGCTCTTTCCCGGATGACACCAACTGGGAAAAGAGCCGGTCAAATCCTGGAAACCGTGGTGCTTTTCCCTAGTCTACACAGGAAGAGCACTCTGAGGGAGACGAGCTGCTGACGCATGGTAGCAAAATCTCCTCTTCTGAAGCGAAACATTTCGGTGTAAGCGGGTTCCATAAGCTTGGGACCATTTTTTCAGCTGCCTAAATAATGGAGCCAGTCAGGTGGCAGCCTCCCCTCAAGCCCTGCTTCCCAGGCTGTGATACAGACACGCCCGCTGCTTCAGCCCAAAGGGACAGCTTATCGTAAGGTAAAAACCCTGAGTGGGACAGTTCCTGCTTAATCCCCGCCGCAAGCACAAGCATACTGCCATTGGTCAAAGGCTTTCCCCACAAGCTTAACACGTTTGCTCCCATCTAGCCTCCGAAGTCCGGGTTTACCTAGCTAGGAATCAAACATGAGGAATAGTACTCAGAGGGCTGGCGACTGCAAACTCTTTCACCAGGCAGCCCAAACCGAGTACACCTACTTATATTTTCCAAGGGCAGAACAAATGGTGTCAACTTACACGCCTCCAGCCCGGGAGGGGCGACATACACATTCTCCATGGGAATCAAGCCCATGCCTTCAGGGTGAAAGGCCTCTATGCCTCCATGCTTTGGCAGCCCAGGGATAGGGTCAGATCTGAAAGGCTTCCAAAAGAGCAGAGATAAAGAACCTTTGAACCGCAGAGCAGGTGCAGCCGAGAACAAGGACTGCTCTTGGCCTGAGAACACCCACTGCCCAGCGCTTCTTTTGGGTACACACGTGTAGAGGAAGAGTGTTGAATTCTGCTGCGTGATAACTTCTCTGACCCACGTAGTGTGAGGGCAAGTAGAGTGGCCCTCCATCTCATCCCAGTTTCATGTGTCAGTTATATAAGGCAAACTCCCTGCTTGAATCCCTCCGTGGCCTACCTAACCTCCAGAGAGAGATGGATGATTGGGACCAGGGCTGGTATCTAGGTTAATGGTCTGTGCATCAGCTTCGCAGCTGTTCTCTCTAAGCGGGTCCCAACGGCGTTTTGGAAGAGTTTCCTGAGAGGGTCAGACACAGGAAATTAACCGACAGGCCCACGCAGATGCCAGTCCTCTCCAGCAACAACGCTCCCAGCCTCAGACACTTGGGTTCTCTTTGGTAAATGGAAGAACACTATGCTTGGAAGCTTCTTCCATCCAGTTTGAGAGTCGCACTTCCACTGCATCCTAGGATTCCAAGTGTTGCCCTGCCGTCACAGTTTCCAATTCTTAGGCCTATGACGGCAGAGTGTCTGGCAGTTCTGAAAGAGACCTTAGGAATGCCGGCGTTTTGGCTCCTTCCATCGAGAAACCAGCTCCTCCGGATCCTCTGTCGTTAGGTATTTCATGTTAGAATATCTCTAGGCGCCCTCTTTCCTCCTCCACGAAGTAAGACACCAACGGAATTGGCCTAAAGGGAAGAAGCCTTCTGAGTCCGGCAGAGAGGCAGCCTCTCCCACTCAGCGTTCCCCCACGGCTGAGCCCAGGGTATGGGACCGAGAGAGGGAGAAAGACAGCCGTAACCCCGAGCTTCTCCACACTGTAGTATAGGCCTCACCCTCAAGCTCACGTCAGTTTCATAGAGAAAACGCCAGGCCTCGGTGTGCTTTCCTGTGGCAAGGAAACTTTGCTTTCATTCCTTAGGTGGCTCAGGACTGCCCTACCCGAAGGACTCAGGGTGTGCAGCCCTATTTGTTGAGATCAGCCCCTCTGGCTCTTTCTCGGATGAAACCAACTGGGCAAAGAGCCGTTCATAAGCTGGGGACCATGGGAGCTTTCCCTAGTCTACAGCAGAAGAGCACTCTGAGGGAGAGGTGCTGCTGACGTTTGGTAGCAAAATCTCCTATTCTGAAGAGAAACATTTCGTTGTAAGTGGGTTCCATCAGCCTTGCCATATTTTCTCAGCTGGCTACGATGGAGGGCAGGCAGTCAGTTGGCAGACTCACCTGAGACCCTGCTTCCCAGACTGTGATAAAAAACCTCCCGCCTGCTTCAGCCCAAAGGGACGGCTTATGGTAAGGTAAAATCCCTGTGTTGGAAAGTTCCTGCCTAAGCCTCGCACAAGCACAAGCATATTGGTCATTGGTCAAAGACGTTCCCCACAAGTTTAACATGTTTGCCCCCGTCTAGCCTCCGAAGGCCGAGTTTACCTAGCTAGGAATCACACTTCAGGAAAGGTACTCAGGCTGCTGGTGACTGCAAGTTGTTTCACCAGGCAGCCCAAATCCAGTACACCCACTTGCATTTTCCAGGGGCAGAGGAAATGGTGTCAACTTACACGCCTCCAGCCTGGGAGGGGCAACATACACTTTCTGGATGGGAAGAGAGCCCATGCCTTCAGTGTGAAAGGCCGCTATGCCTCTTTGCTTTGGGTAGCCCAGGGGGAGCGTCAGCTCTGAAATGTTTCCAGAGGAGCAGAGTCAGAGAACCTTTGAAGCACAGAGCAGGTGCAGCCCAGAACAAAGACTGCTCTTGGCCTGAGAACACCCACTGCCCAGCGCTTCTTTTGGGTACACACGTGTAGAGGAAGAGTGTTGAATTCTGCTGCGTGATAACTTCTCTGGCCCACGTAGTGTGAGGGCAAGTAGAGTGGCCCTCCATCTCATCCCAGTTTCATGTGTCAGTTGTATAAGGCAAACTCCCTGCTTGAATCCCTCCGTGGCCTACCTAACCTCCAGAGAGAGATGGATGATTGGGACCCAGGGCTGGTATCTAGGTTAATGGTCTGTGCATCAGCTTCGCAGCTGTTCTCTCTAAGCGGGTCCCAACGGCGTTTGGGAAGAGTTTCCTGAGAGGGTCAGACACAGGAAATTAACCGACAGGCCCACGCGGATGCCAGTTCTCTCCAGCAACAACGCTCCCAGCCTCAGACACTTGGGTTCTCTTTGGTAAATGGAAGAACACTATGCTTGGAAGCTTCTTCCATCCAGTTTGAGAGTCGCACTTCCACTGCTTCCTAGGATTCCAAGTGTTGCCCTGCCGTCACAGTTTCCAATTCTTAGGCCTATGACGGCAGAGTGTCTGGCAGTTCTGAAAGAGACCTTAGGAATGCAGGTGTTTTGGCTCCTTCCACCGAGATACCAGCTCCTCCGGATCCTCTGTCGTTAGGTATTTCATGTTAGAGTATCTCGAGGCGCCCTCTTTCCTCCTTCACGAAGTAAGACACAAACAGAATTGCCCTAAAGGGAAGAAGCCTTCTGAGCCTGGCAGAGAGGCAGACTCTGCCACTCAGCATTCCCACACGGCTGAGCCCAGGCTACGGACAGAGAGAGGGAGAAAGATAGCCGTAACCACGAGCTTTTCCTCAATAGAGTCTAGGCCTCACCTTTCAAGTCCACTTGAATTTCCTAGAGAAAGCACCAGGCGTCGCTGTGCTTTCCTGGGGCAGGAAACTTTGCTTTCGTTTCTTGGAGACACATTGTCTCAGGACTGCCCTACCCCAAGGACTCACGGTGTGCAGGCCGATTGGTTGAGATCAGCCCTTCTAGCTCTTTCCCGGATGACACCAACTGGGAAAAGAGCCGGTCAAATCCTGGAAACCGTGGTGCTTTTCCCTAGTCTACACAGGAAGAGCACTCTGAGGGAGACGAGCTGCTGACGCATGGTAGCAAAATCTCCTCTTCTGAAGCGAAACATTTCGGTGTAAGCGGGTTCCATAAGCTTGGGACCATTTTTTCAGCTGCCTAAATAATGGAGCCAGTCAGGTGGCAGCCTCCCCTCAAGCCCTGCTTCCCAGGCTGTGATACAGACACGCCCGCTGCTTCAGCCCAAAGGGACAGCTTATCGTAAGGTAAAAACCCTGAGTGGGACAGTTCCTGCTTAATCCCCGCCGCAAGCACAAGCATACTGCCATTGGTCAAAGGCTTTCCCCACAAGCTTAACACGTTTGCTCCCATCTAGCCTCCGAAGTCCGGGTGTACCTAGCTAGGAATCAAACATGAGGAATAGTACTCAGAGGGCTGGCGACTGCAAACTCTTTCACCAGGCAGCCCAAACCGAGTACACCTACTTATATTTTCCAAGGGCAGAACAAATGGTGTCAACTTACACGCCTCCAGCCCGGGAGGGGCGACATACACATTCTCCATGGGAATCAAGCCCATGCCTTCAGGGTGAAAGGCCTCTATGCCTCCATGCTTTGGCAGCCCAGGGATAGGGTCAGATCTGAAAGGCTTCCAAAAGAGCAGAGATAAAGAACCTTTGAACCGCAGAGCAGGTGCAGCCGAGAACAAGGACTGCTCTTGGCCTGAGAACACCCACTGCCCAGCGCTTCTTTTGGGTACACACGTGTAGAGGAAGAGTGTTGAATTCTGCTGCGTGATAACTTCTCTGACCCACGTAGTGTGAGGGCAAGTAGAGTGGCCCTCCATCTCATCCCAGTTTCATGTGTCAGTTATATAAGGCAAACTTCCTGCTTGAATCCCTCCGTGGCCTACCTAACCTCCAGAGAGAGATGGATGATTGGGACCAGGGCTGGTATCTAGGTTAATGGTCTGTGCATCAGCTTCGCAGCTGTTCTCTCTAAGCGGGTCCCAACGGCGTTTTGGAAGAGTTTCCTGAGAGGGTCAGACACAGGAAATTAACCGACAGGCCCACGCGGATGCCAGTCCTCTCCAGCAACAACGCTCCCAGCCTCAGACACTTGGGTTCTCTTTGGTAAATGGAAGAACACTATGCTTGGAAGCTTCTTCCATCCAGTTTGAGAGTCGCACTTCCACTGCATCCTAGGATTCCAAGTGTTGCCCTGCCGTCACAGTTTCCAATTCTTAGGCCTATGACGGCAGAGTGTCTGGCAGTTCTGAAAGAGACCTTAGGAATGCCGGCGTTTTGGCTCCTTCCATCGAGAAACCAGCTCCTCCTGATCCTCTGTCGTTAGGTATTTCATGTTAGAATATCTCTAGGCGCCCTCTTTCCTCCTCCACGAAGTAAGACACCAACGGAATTGGCCTAAAGGGAAGAAGCCTTCTGAGTCCGGCAGAGAGGCAGCCTCTCCCACTCAGCGTTCCCCCACGGCTGAGCCCAGGGTATGGGACCGAGAGAGGGAGAAAGACAGCCGTAACCCCGAGCTTCTCCACACTGTAGTATAGGCCTCACCCTCAAGCTCACGTCAGTTTCATAGAGAAAACGCCAGGCCTCGGTGTGCTTTCCTGTGGCAAGGAAACTTTGCTTTCATTCCTTAGGTGGCTCAGGACTGCCCTACCCGAAGGACTCAGGGTGTGCAGCCCTATTTGTTGAGATCAGCCCCTCTGGCTCTTTCTCGGATGAAACCAACTGGGCAAAGAGCCGTTCATAAGCTGGGGACCATGGGAGCTTTCCCTAGTCTACAGCAGAAGAGCACTCTGAGGGAGAGGTGCTGCTGACGTTTGGTAGCAAAATCTCCTATTCTGAAGAGAAACATTTCGTTGTAAGTGGGTTCCATCAGCCTTGCCATATTTTCTCAGCTGGCTACGATGGAGGGCAGGCAGTCAGTTGGCAGACTCACCTGAGGCCCTGCTTCCCAGACTGTGATAAAAAACCTCCCGCCTGCTTCAGCCCAAAGGGACGGCTTATGGTAAGGTAAAATCCCTGTGTTGGAAAGTTCCTGCCTAAGCCTCGCACAAGCACAAGCATATTGGTCATTGGTCAAAGACGTTCCCCACAAGTTTAACATGTTTGCCCCCGTCTAGCCTCCGAAGGCCGAGTTTACCTAGCTAGGAATCACACTTCAGGAAAGGTACTCAGGCTGCTGGTGACTGCAAGTTGTTTCACCAGGCAGCCCAAATCCAGTACACCCACTTGCATTTTCCAGGGGCAGAGGAAATGGTGTCAACTTACACGCCTCCAGCCTGGGAGGGGCAACATACACTTTCTGGATGGGAAGAGAGCCCATGCCTTCAGTGTGAAAGGCCGCTATGCCTCTTTGCTTTGGGTAGCCCAGGGGGAGCGTCAGCTCTGAAATGTTTCCAGAGGAGCAGAGTCAGAGAACCTTTGAAGCACAGAGCAGGTGCAGCCCAGAACAAAGACTGCTCTTGGCCTGAGAACACCCACTGCCCAGCGCTTCTTTTGGGTACACACGTGTAGAGGAAGAGTGTTGAATTCTGCTGCGTGATACCTTCTCTGGCCCACGTAGTGTGAGGGCAAGTAGAGTGGCCCTCCATCTCATCCCAGTTTCATGTGTCAGTTGTATAAGGCAAACTCCCTGCTTGAATCCCTCCGTGGCCTACCTAACCTCCAGAGAGAGATGGATGATTGGGACCCAGGGCTGGTATCTAGGTTAATGGTCTGTGCATCAGCTTCGCAGCTGTTCTCTCTAAGCGGGTCCCAACGGCGTTTGGGAAGAGTTTCCTGAGAGGGTCAGACACAGGAAATTAACCGACAGGCCCACGCGGATGCCAGTTCTCTCCAGCAACAACGCTCCCAGCCTCAGACACTTGGGTTCTCTTTGGTAAATGGAAGAACACTATGCTTGGAAGCTTCTTCCATCCAGTTTGAGAGTCGCACTTCCACTGCTTCCTAGGATTCCAAGTGTTGCCCTGCCGTCACAGTTTCCAATTCTTAGGCCTATGACGGCAGAGTGTCTGGCAGTTCTGAAAGAGACCTTAGGAATGCAGGTGTTTTGGCTCCTTCCACCGAGATACCAGCTCCTCCGGATCCTCTGTCGTTAGGTATTTCATGTTAGAGTATCTCGAGGCGCCCTCTTTCCTCCTTCACGAAGTAAGACACAAACAGAATTGCCCTAAAGGGAAGAAGCCTTCTGAGCCTGGCAGAGAGGCAGACTCTGCCACTCAGCATTCCCACACGGCTGAGCCCAGGCTACGGACAGAGAGAGGGAGAAAGATAGCCGTAACCACGAGCTTTTCCTCAATAGAGTCTAGGCCTCACCTTTCAAGTCCACTTGAATTTCCTAGAGAAAGCACCAGGCGTCGCTGTGCTTTCCTGGGGCA
The DNA here is from genome assembly GCF_949987535.1 of Balaenoptera acutorostrata. Lineage (NCBI taxonomy): Eukaryota > Metazoa > Chordata > Mammalia > Artiodactyla > Balaenopteridae > Balaenoptera > Balaenoptera acutorostrata. The sequence continues at coordinate 33,233,925 of NC_080076.1, read as the reverse complement.
GGAAACTTTGCTTTCGTTTTTTGGAGACACATTGTCTCAGGACTGCCCTACCCCAAGGACTCACGGTGTGCAGGCCGATTGGTTGAGATCAGCCCTTCTAGCTCTTTCCCGGATGACACCAACTGGGAAAAGAGCCGGTCAAATCCTGGAAACCGTGGTGCTTTTCCCTAGTCTACACAGGAAGAGCACTCTGAGGGAGACGAGCTGCTGACGCATGGTAGCAAAATCTCCTCTTCTGAAGCGAAACATTTCGGTGTAAGCGGGTTCCATAAGCTTGGGACCATTTTTTCAGCTGCCTAAATAATGGAGCCAGTCAGGTGGCAGCCTCCCCTCAAGCCCTGCTTCCCAGGCTGTGATACAGACACGCCCGCTGCTTCAGCCCAAAGGGACAGCTTATCGTAAGGTAAAAACCCTGAGTGGGACAGTTCCTGCTTAATCCCCGCCGCAAGCACAAGCATACTGCCATTGGTCAAAGGCTTTCCCCACAAGCTTAACACGTTTGCTCCCATCTAGCCTCCGAAGTCCGGGTGTACCTAGCTAGGAATCAAACATGAGGAATAGTACTCAGAGGGCTGGCGACTGCAAACTCTTTCACCAGGCAGCCCAAACCGAGTACACCTACTTATATTTTCCAAGGGCAGAACAAATGGTGTCAACTTACACGCCTCCAGCCCGGGAGGGGCGACATACACATTCTCCATGGGAATCAAGCCCATGCCTTCAGGGTGAAAGGCCTCTATGCCTCCATGCTTTGGCAGCCCAGGGATAGGGTCAGATCTGAAAGGCTTCCAAAAGAGCAGAGATAAAGAACCTTTGAACCGCAGAGCAGGTGCAGCCGAGAACAAGGACTGCTCTTGGCCTGAGAACACCCACTGCCCAGCGCTTCTTTTGGGTACACACGTGTAGAGGAAGAGTGTTGAATTCTGCTGCGTGATAACTTCTCTGACCCACGTAGTGTGAGGGCAAGTAGAGTGGCCCTCCATCTCATCCCAGTTTCATGTGTCAGTTATATAAGGCAAACTCCCTGCTTGAATCCCTCCGTGGCCTACCTAACCTCCAGAGAGAGATGGATGATTGGGACCAGGGCTGGTATCTAGGTTAATGGTCTGTGCATCAGCTTCGCAGCTGTTCTCTCTAAGCGGGTCCCAACGGCGTTTTGGAAGAGTTTCCTGAGAGGGTCAGACACAGGAAATTAACCGACAGGCCCACGCGGATGCCAGTCCTCTCCAGCAACAACGCTCCCAGCCTCAGACACTTGGGTTCTCTTTGGTAAATGGAAGAACACTATGCTTGGAAGCTTCTTCCATCCAGTTTGAGAGTCGCACTTCCACTGCATCCTAGGATTCCAAGTGTTGCCCTGCCGTCACAGTTTCCAATTCTTAGGCCTATGACGGCAGAGTGTCTGGCAGTTCTGAAAGAGACCTTAGGAATGCCGGCGTTTTGGCTCCTTCCATCGAGAAACCAGCTCCTCCTGATCCTCTGTCGTTAGGTATTTCATGTTAGAATATCTCTAGGCGCCCTCTTTCCTCCTCCACGAAGTAAGACACCAACGGAATTGGCCTAAAGGGAAGAAGCCTTCTGAGTCCGGCAGAGAGGCAGCCTCTCCCACTCAGCGTTCCCCCACGGCTGAGCCCAGGGTATGGGACCGAGAGAGGGAGAAAGACAGCCGTAACCCCGAGCTTCTCCACACTGTAGTATAGGCCTCACCCTCAAGCTCACGTCAGTTTCATAGAGAAAACGCCAGGCCTCGGTGTGCTTTCCTGTGGCAAGGAAACTTTGCTTTCATTCCTTAGGTGGCTCAGGACTGCCCTACCCGAAGGACTCAGGGTGTGCAGCCCTATTTGTTGAGATCAGCCCCTCTGGCTCTTTCTCGGATGAAACCAACTGGGCAAAGAGCCGTTCATAAGCTGGGGACCATGGGAGCTTTCCCTAGTCTACAGCAGAAGAGCACTCTGAGGGAGAGGTGCTGCTGACGTTTGGTAGCAAAATCTCCTATTCTGAAGAGAAACATTTCGTTGTAAGTGGGTTCCATCAGCCTTGCCATATTTTCTCAGCTGGCTACGATGGAGGGCAGGCAGTCAGTTGGCAGACTCACCTGAGGCCCTGCTTCCCAGACTGTGATAAAAAACCTCCCGCCTGCTTCAGCCCAAAGGGACGGCTTATGGTAAGGTAAAATCCCTGTGTTGGAAAGTTCCTGCCTAAGCCTCGCACAAGCACAAGCATATTGGTCATTGGTCAAAGACGTTCCCCACAAGTTTAACATGTTTGCCCCCGTCTAGCCTCCGAAGGCCGAGTTTACCTAGCTAGGAATCACACTTCAGGAAAGGTACTCAGGCTGCTGGTGACTGCAAGTTGTTTCACCAGGCAGCCCAAATCCAGTACACCCACTTGCATTTTCCAGGGGCAGAGGAAATGGTGTCAACTTACACGCCTCCAGCCTGGGAGGGGCAACATACACTTTCTGGATGGGAAGAGAGCCCATGCCTTCAGTGTGAAAGGCCGCTATGCCTCTTTGCTTTGGGTAGCCCAGGGGGAGCGTCAGCTCTGAAATGTTTCCAGAGGAGCAGAGTCAGAGAACCTTTGAAGCACAGAGCAGGTGCAGCCCAGAACAAAGACTGCTCTTGGCCTGAGAACACCCACTGCCCAGCGCTTCTTTTGGGTACACACGTGTAGAGGAAGAGTGTTGAATTCTGCTGCGTGATACCTTCTCTGGCCCACGTAGTGTGAGGGCAAGTAGAGTGGCCCTCCATCTCATCCCAGTTTCATGTGTCAGTTGTATAAGGCAAACTCCCTGCTTGAATCCCTCCGTGGCCTACCTAACCTCCAGAGAGAGATGGATGATTGGGACCCAGGGCTGGTATCTAGGTTAATGGTCTGTGCATCAGCTTCGCAGCTGTTCTCTCTAAGCGGGTCCCAACGGCGTTTGGGAAGAGTTTCCTGAGAGGGTCAGACACAGGAAATTAACCGACAGGCCCACGCGGATGCCAGTTCTCTCCAGCAACAACGCTCCCAGCCTCAGACACTTGGGTTCTCTTTGGTAAATGGAAGAACACTATGCTTGGAAGCTTCTTCCATCCAGTTTGAGAGTCGCACTTCCACTGCTTCCTAGGATTCCAAGTGTTGCCCTGCCGTCACAGTTTCCAATTCTTAGGCCTATGACGGCAGAGTGTCTGGCAGTTCTGAAAGAGACCTTAGGAATGCAGGTGTTTTGGCTCCTTCCACCGAGATACCAGCTCCTCCGGATCCTCTGTCGTTAGGTATTTCATGTTAGAGTATCTCGAGGCGCCCTCTTTCCTCCTTCACGAAGTAAGACACAAACAGAATTGCCCTAAAGGGAAGAAGCCTTCTGAGCCTGGCAGAGAGGCAGACTCTGCCACTCAGCATTCCCACACGGCTGAGCCCAGGCTACGGACAGAGAGAGGGAGAAAGATAGCCGTAACCACGAGCTTTTCCTCAATAGAGTCTAGGCCTCACCTTTCAAGTCCACTTGAATTTCCTAGAGAAAGCACCAGGCGTCGCTGTGCTTTCCTGGGGCAGGAAACTTTGCTTTCGTTTTTTGGAGACACATTGTCTCAGGACTGCCCTACCCCAAGGACTCACGGTGTGCAGGCCGATTGGTTGAGATCAGCCCTTCTAGCTCTTTCCCGGATGACACCAACTGGGAAAAGAGCCGGTCAAATCCTGGAAACCGTGGTGCTTTTCCCTAGTCTACACAGGAAGAGCACTCTGAGGGAGACGAGCTGCTGACGCATGGTAGCAAAATCTCCTCTTCTGAAGCGAAACATTTCGGTGTAAGCGGGTTCCATAAGCTTGGGACCATTTTTTCAGCTGCCTAAATAATGGAGCCAGTCAGGTGGCAGCCTCCCCTCAAGCCCTGCTTCCCAGGCTGTGATACAGACACGCCCGCTGCTTCAGCCCAAAGGGACAGCTTATCGTAAGGTAAAAACCCTGAGTGGGACAGTTCCTGCTTAATCCCCGCCGCAAGCACAAGCATACTGCCATTGGTCAAAGGCTTTCCCCACAAGCTTAACACGTTTGCTCCCATCTAGCCTCCGAAGTCCGGGTTTACCTAGCTAGGAATCAAACATGAGGAATAGTACTCAGAGGGCTGGCGACTGCAAACTCTTTCACCAGGCAGCCCAAACCGAGTACACCTACTTATATTTTCCAAGGGCAGAACAAATGGTGTCAACTTACACGCCTCCAGCCCGGGAGGGGCGACATACACATTCTCCATGGGAATCAAGCCCATGCCTTCAGGGTGAAAGGCCTCTATGCCTCCATGCTTTGGCAGCCCAGGGATAGGGTCAGATCTGAAAGGCTTCCAAAAGAGCAGAGATAAAGAACCTTTGAACCGCAGAGCAGGTGCAGCCGAGAACAAGGACTGCTCTTGGCCTGAGAACACCCACTGCCCAGCGCTTCTTTTGGGTACACACGTGTAGAGGAAGAGTGTTGAATTCTGCTGCGTGATAACTTCTCTGACCCACGTAGTGTGAGGGCAAGTAGAGTGGCCCTCCATCTCATCCCAGTTTCATGTGTCAGTTATATAAGGCAAACTCCCTGCTTGAATCCCTCCGTGGCCTACCTAACCTCCAGAGAGAGATGGATGATTGGGACCAGGGCTGGTATCTAGGTTAATGGTCTGTGCATCAGCTTCGCAGCTGTTCTCTCTAAGCGGGTCCCAACGGCGTTTTGGAAGAGTTTCCTGAGAGGGTCAGACACAGGAAATTAACCGACAGGCCCACGCAGATGCCAGTCCTCTCCAGCAACAACGCTCCCAGCCTCAGACACTTGGGTTCTCTTTGGTAAATGGAAGAACACTATGCTTGGAAGCTTCTTCCATCCAGTTTGAGAGTCGCACTTCCACTGCATCCTAGGATTCCAAGTGTTGCCCTGCCGTCACAGTTTCCAATTCTTAGGCCTATGACGGCAGAGTGTCTGGCAGTTCTGAAAGAGACCTTAGGAATGCCGGCGTTTTGGCTCCTTCCATCGAGAAACCAGCTCCTCCGGATCCTCTGTCGTTAGGTATTTCATGTTAGAATATCTCTAGGCGCCCTCTTTCCTCCTCCACGAAGTAAGACACCAACGGAATTGGCCTAAAGGGAAGAAGCCTTCTGAGTCCGGCAGAGAGGCAGCCTCTCCCACTCAGCGTTCCCCCACGGCTGAGCCCAGGGTATGGGACCGAGAGAGGGAGAAAGACAGCCGTAACCCTGAGCTTCTCCACACTGTAGTATAGGCCTCACCCTCAAGCTCACGTCAGTTTCATAGAGAAAACGCCAGGCCTCGGTGTGCTTTCCTGTGGCAAGGAAACTTTGCTTTCATTCCTTAGGTGGCTCAGGACTGCCCTACCCGAAGGACTCAGGGTGTGCAGCCCTATTTGTTGAGATCAGCCCCTCTGGCTCTTTCTCGGATGAAACCAACTGGGCAAAGAGCCGTTCATAAGCTGGGGACCATGGGAGCTTTCCCTAGTCTACAGCAGAAGAGCACTCTGAGGGAGAGGTGCTGCTGACGTTTGGTAGCAAAATCTCCTATTCTGAAGAGAAACATTTCGTTGTAAGTGGGTTCCATCAGCCTTGCCATATTTTCTCAGCTGGCTACGATGGAGGGCAGGCAGTCAGTTGGCAGACTCACCTGAGACCCTGCTTCCCAGACTGTGATAAAAAACCTCCCGCCTGCTTCAGCCCAAAGGGACGGCTTATGGTAAGGTAAAATCCCTGTGTTGGAAAGTTCCTGCCTAAGCCTCGCACAAGCACAAGCATATTGGTCATTGGTCAAAGACGTTCCCCACAAGTTTAACATGTTTGCCCCCGTCTAGCCTCCGAAGGCCGAGTTTACCTAGCTAGGAATCACACTTCAGGAAAGGTACTCAGGCTGCTGGTGACTGCAAGTTGTTTCACCAGGCAGCCCAAATCCAGTACACCCACTTGCATTTTCCAGGGGCAGAGGAAATGGTGTCAACTTACACGCCTCCAGCCTGGGAGGGGCAACATACACTTTCTGGATGGGAAGAGAGCCCATGCCTTCAGTGTGAAAGGCCGCTATGCCTCTTTGCTTTGGGTAGCCCAGGGGGAGCGTCAGCTCTGAAATGTTTCCAGAGGAGCAGAGTCAGAGAACCTTTGAAGCACAGAGCAGGTGCAGCCCAGAACAAAGACTGCTCTTGGCCTGAGAACACCCACTGCCCAGCGCTTCTTTTGGGTACACACGTGTAGAGGAAGAGTGTTGAATTCTGCTGCGTGATAACTTCTCTGGCCCACGTAGTGTGAGGGCAAGTAGAGTGGCCCTCCATCTCATCCCAGTTTCATGTGTCAGTTGTATAAGGCAAACTCCCTGCTTGAATCCCTCCGTGGCCTACCTAACCTCCAGAGAGAGATGGATGATTGGGACCCAGGGCTGGTATCTAGGTTAATGGTCTGTGCATCAGCTTCGCAGCTGTTCTCTCTAAGCGGGTCCCAACGGCGTTTGGGAAGAGTTTCCTGAGAGGGTCAGACACAGGAAATTAACCGACAGGCCCACGCGGATGCCAGTTCTCTCCAGCAACAACGCTCCCAGCCTCAGACACTTGGGTTCTCTTTGGTAAATGGAAGAACACTATGCTTGGAAGCTTCTTCCATCCAGTTTGAGAGTCGCACTTCCACTGCTTCCTAGGATTCCAAGTGTTGCCCTGCCGTCACAGTTTCCAATTCTTAGGCCTATGACGGCAGAGTGTCTGGCAGTTCTGAAAGAGACCTTAGGAATGCAGGTGTTTTGGCTCCTTCCACCGAGATACCAGCTCCTCCGGATCCTCTGTCGTTAGGTATTTCATGTTAGAGTATCTCGAGGCGCCCTCTTTCCTCCTTCACGAAGTAAGACACAAACAGAATTGCCCTAAAGGGAAGAAGCCTTCTGAGCCTGGCAGAGAGGCAGACTCTGCCACTCAGCATTCCCACACGGCTGAGCCCAGGCTACGGACAGAGAGAGGGAGAAAGATAGCCGTAAGCACGAGCTTTTCCTCAATAGAGTCTAGGCCTCACCTTTCAAGTCCACTTGAATTTCCTAGAGAAAGCACCAGGCGTCGCTGTGCTTTCCTGGGGCAGGAAACTTTGCTTTCGTTTTTTGGAGACACATTGTCTCAGGACTGCCCTACCCCAAGGACTCACGGTGTGCAGGCCGATTGGTTGAGATCAGCCCTTCTAGCTCTTTCCCGGATGACACCAACTGGGAAAAGAGCCGGTCAAATCCTGGAAACCGTGGTGCTTTTCCCTAGTCTACACAGGAAGAGCACTCTGAGGGAGACCAGCTGCTGACGCATGGTAGCAAAATCTCCTCTTCTGAAGCGAAACATTTCGGTGTAAGCGGGTTCCATAAGCTTGGGACCATTTTTTCAGCTGCCTAAATAATGGAGCCAGTCAGGTGGCAGCCTCCCCTCAAGCCCTGCTTCCCAGGCTGTGATACAGACACGCCCGCTGCTTCAGCCCAAAGGGACAGCTTATCGTAAGGTAAAAACCCTGAGTGGGACAGTTCCTGCTTAATCCCCGCCGCAAGCACAAGCATACTGCCATTGGTCAAAGGCTTTCCCCACAAGCTTAACACGTTTGCTCCCATCTAGCCTCCGAAGTCCGGGTTTACCTAGCTAGGAATCAAACATGAGGAATAGTACTCAGAGGGCTGGCGACTGCAAACTCTTTCACCAGGCAGCCCAAACCGAGTACACCTACTTATATTTTCCAAGGGCAGAACAAATGGTGTCAACTTACACGCCTCCAGCCCGGGAGGGGCGACATACACATTCTCCATGGGAATCAAGCCCATGCCTTCAGGGTGAAAGGCCTCTATGCCTCCATGCTTTGGCAGCCCAGGGATAGGGTCAGATCTGAAAGGCTTCCAAAAGAGCAGAGATAAAGAACCTTTGAACCGCAGAGCAGGTGCAGCCGAGAACAAGGACTGCTCTTGGCCTGAGAACACCCACTGCCCAGCGCTTCTTTTGGGTACACACGTGTAGAGGAAGAGTGTTGAATTCTGCTGCGTGATAACTTCTCTGACCCACGTAGTGTGAGGGCAAGTAGAGTGGCCCTCCATCTCATCCCAGTTTCATGTGTCAGTTATATAAGGCAAACTCCCTGCTTGAATCCCTCCGTGGCCTACCTAACCTCCAGAGAGAGATGGATGATTGGGACCAGGGCTGGTATCTAGGTTAATGGTCTGTGCATCAGCTTCGCAGCTGTTCTCTCTAAGCGGGTCCCAACGGCGTTTTGGAAGAGTTTCCTGAGAGGGTCAGACACAGGAAATTAACCGACAGGCCCACGCGGATGCGAGTCCTCTCCAGCAACAACGCTCCCAGCCTCAGACACTTGGGTTCTCTTTGGTAAATGGAAGAACACTATGCTTGGAAGCTTCTTCCATCCAGTTTGAGAGTCGCACTTCCACTGCATCCTAGGATTCCAAGTGTTGCCCTGCCTTCACAGTTTCCAATTCTTAGGCCTATGACGGCAGAGTGTCTGGCAGTTCTGAAAGAGACCTTAGGAATGCCGGCGTTTTGGCTCCTTCCACCGAGATACCAGCTCCTCCGGATCCTCTGTCGTTAGGTATTTCATGTTAGAATATCTCGAGGCGCCCTCTTTCCTCCTTCACGAAGTAAGACACAAACAGAATTGCCCTAAAGGGAAGAAGCCTTCTGAGCCTGGCAGAGAGGCAGACTCTGCCACTCAGCATTCCCACACGGCTGAGCCCAGGCTACGGACAGAGAGAGGGAGAAAGATAGCCGTAAGCACGAGCTTTTCCTCAATAGAGTCTAGGCCTCACCTTTCAAGTCCACATGAATTTCCTAGAGAAAGCACCAGGCGTCGCTGTGCTTTCCTGGGGCAGGAAACTTTGCTTTCGTTTTTTGGAGACACATTGTCTCAGGACTGCCCTACCCCAAGGACTCACGGTGTTCGGGCCAATTAGTTGAGATCAGCCCTTCTAGCTCTTTCACGGATGAAACCAACTGGGAAAAGAGCCGTTCAAATCCTGGAAACCGTGGTGCTTTTCCCTAGTCTACACAGGAAGAGCACTCTGAGGGAGACGAGCTGCTGACGCATGGTAGCAAAATCTCCTCTTCTGAAGAGAAACATTTCGGTGTAAGCGGGTTCCATAAGCTTGGGACCATTTTTCAGCTGCCTATACTGGAGGCCAGTCAGGTGGCAGCCTCCCCTCAGGCCCTGCTTCCCAGGCTGTGATACAGACACGCCCGCTGCTTCAGCCCAAAGGCACAGCTTATCGTAAGGTAAAAACCCTGAGTGGGAGAGTTCCTGCTAAATCCCCGCCGCAAGCACAAGCATATTGCCATTGGTCAAAGGCTTTCCCCGCAAGCTTAACACGTTTGCTCCCATCTAGCCTCCGAAGTCCGGGTTTACCTAGCTAGGAATCAAACATGAGGAATAGTACTCAGAGGGCTGGCGACTGCAAACTCTTTCACCAGGCAGCCCAAACCGAGTACACCTACTTATATTTTCCAAGGGCAGAACAAATGGTGTCAACTTACACGCCTCCAGCCCGGGAGGGGCGACATACACATTCTCCATGGGAATCAAGCCCATGCCTTCAGGGTGAAAGGCCTCTATGCCTCCATGCTTTGGCAGCCCAGGGATAGGGTCAGATCTGAAAGGCTTCCAAAAGAGCAGAGATAAAGAACCTTTGAACCGCAGAGCAGGTGCAGCCGAGAACAAGGACTGCTCTTGGCCTGAGAACACCCACTGCCCAGCGCTTCTTTTGGGTACACACGTGTAGAGGAAGAGTGTTGAATTCTGCTGCGTGATAACTTCTCTGACCCACGTAGTGTGAGGGCAAGTAGAGTGGCCCTCCATCTCATCCCAGTTTCATGTGTCAGTTATATAAGGCAAACTCCCTGCTTGAATCCCTCCGTGGCCTACCTAACCTCCAGAGAGAGATGGATGATTGGGACCAGGGCTGGTATCTAGGTTAATGGTCTGTGCATCAGCTTCGCAGCTGTTCTCTCTAAGCGGGTCCCAACGGCGTTTTGGAAGAGTTTCCTGAGAGGGTCAGACACAGGAAATTAATCGACAGGCCCACGCGGATGCCAGTCCTCTCCAGCAACAACGCTCCCAGCCTCAGACACTTGGGTTCTCTTTGGTAAATGGAAGAACACTATGCTTGGAAGCTTCTTCCATCCAGTTTGAGAGTCGCACTTCCACTGCATCCTAGGATTCCAAGTGTTGCCCTGCCGTCACAGTTTCCAATTCTTAGGCCTATGACGGCAGAGTGTCTGGCAGTTTTGAAAGAGACCTTAGGAATGCCGGCGTTTTGGCTCCTTCCATCGAGAAACCAGCTCCTCCTGATCCTCTGTCGTTAGGTATTTCATGTTAGAATATCTCTAGGCGCCCTCTTTCCTCCTCCACGAAGTAAGACACCAACGGAATTGGCCTAAAGGGAAGAAGCCTTCTGAGTCCGGCAGAGAGGCAGCCTCTCCCACTCAGCGTTCCCCCACGGCTGAGCCCAGGGTATGGGACCGAGAGAGGGAGAAAGACAGCCGTAACCCCGAGCTTCTCCACACTGTAGTATAGGCCTCACCCTCAAGCTCACGTCAGTTTCATAGAGAAAACGCCAGGCCTCGGTGTGCTTTCCTGTGGCAAGGAAACTTTGCTTTCATTCCTTAGGTGGCTCAGGACTGCCCTACCCGAAGGACTCAGGGTGTGCAGCCCTATTTGTTGAGATCAGCCCCTCTGGCTCTTTCTCGGATGAAACCAACTGGGCAAAGAGCCGTTCATAAGCTGGGGACCATGGGAGCTTTCCCTAGTCTACAGCAGAAGAGCACTCTGAGGGAGAGGTGCTGCTGACGTTTGGTAGCAAAATCTCCTATTCTGAAGAGAAACATTTCGTTGTAAGTGGGTTCCATCAGCCTTGCCATATTTTCTCAGCTGGCTACGATGGAGGGCAGGCAGTCAGTTGGCAGACTCACCTGAGGCCCTGCTTCCCAGACTGTGATAAAAAACCTCCCGCCTGCTTCAGCCCAAAGGGACGGCTTATGGTAAGGTAAAATCCCTGTGTTGGAAAGTTCCTGCCTAAGCCTCGCACAAGCACAAGCATATTGGTCATTGGTCAAAGACGTTCCCCACAAGTTTAACATGTTTGCCCCCGTCTAGCCTCCGAAGGCCGAGTTTACCTAGCTAGGAATCACACTTCAGGAAAGGTACTCAGGCTGCTGGTGACTGCAAGTTGTTTCACCAGGCAGCCCAAATCCAGTACACCCACTTGCATTTTCCAGGGGCAGAGGAAATGGTGTCAACTTACACGCCTCCAGCCTGGGAGGGGCAACATACACTTTCTGGATGGGAAGAGAGCCCATGCCTTCAGTGTGAAAGGCCGCTATGCCTCTTTGCTTTGGGTAGCCCAGGGGGAGCGTCAGCTCTGAAATGTTTCCAGAGGAGCAGAGTCAGAGAACCTTTGAAGCACAGAGCAGGTGCAGCCCAGAACAAAGACTGCTCTTGGCCTGAGAACACCCACTGCCCAGCGCTTCTTTTGGGTACACACGTGTAGAGGAAGAGTGTTGAATTCTGCTGCGTGATAACTTCTCTGGCCCACGTAGTGTGAGGGCAAGTAGAGTGGCCCTCCATCTCATCCCAGTTTCATGTGTCAGTTGTATAAGGCAAACTCCCTGCTTGAATCCCTCCGTGGCCTACCTAACCTCCAGAGAGAGATGGATGATTGGGACCCAGGGCTGGTATCTAGGTTAATGGTCTGTGCATCAGCTTCGCAGCTGTTCTCTCTAAGCGGGTCCCAACGGCGTTTTGGAAGAGTTTCCTGAGAGGGTCAGACACAGGAGATTAACCGACAGGCCCACGCGGATGCCAGTCCTCTCCAGCAACAACGCTCCCAGCCTCAGACACTTGGGTTCTCTTTGGTAAATGGAAGAACACTATGCTTGGAAGCTTCTTCCATCCAGTTTGAGAGTCGCACTTCCACTGCTTCCTAGGATTCCAAGTGTTGCCCTGCCGTCACAGTTTCCAATTCTTAGGCCTATGACGGCAGAGTGTCTGGCAGTTCTGAAAGAGACCTTAGGAATGCAGGTGTTTTGGCTCCTTCCACCGAGATACCAGCTCCTCCGGATCCTCTGTCGTTAGGTATTTCATGTTAGAGTATCTCGAGGCGCCCTCTTTCCTCCTTCACGAAGTAAGACACAAACAGAATTGCCCTAAAGGGAAGAAGCCTTCTGAGCCTGGCAGAGAGGCAGACTCTGCCACTCAGCATTCCCACACGGCTGAGCCCAGGCTACGGACAGAGAGAGGGAGAAAGATAGCCGTAACCACGAGCTTTTCCTCAATAGAGTCTAGGCCTCACCTTTCAAGTCCACTTGAATTTCCTAGAGAAAGCACCAGGCGTCGCTGTGCTTTCCTGGGGCAGGAAACTTTGCTTTCGTTTTTTGGAGACACATTGTCTCAGGACTGCCCTACCCCAAGGACTCACGGTGTGCGGGCCGATTGGTTGAGATCAGCCCTTCTAGCTCTTTCCCGGATGACACCAACTGGGAAAAGAGCCGGTCAAATCCTGGAAACCGTGGTGCTTTTCCCTAGTCTACACAGGAAGAGCACTCTGAGGGAGACGAGCTGCTGACGCATGGTAGCAAAATCTCCTCTTCTGAAGCGAAACATTTCGGTGTAAGCGGGTTCCATAAGCTTGGGACCATTTTTTCAGCTGCCTAAATAATGGAGCCAGTCAGGTGGCAGCCTCCCCTCAAGCCCTGCTTCCCAGGCTGTGATACAGACACGCCCGCTGCTTCAGCCCAAAGGGACAGCTTATCGTAAGGTAAAAACCCTGAGTGGGACAGTTCCTGCTTAATCCCCGCCGCAAGCACAAGCATACTGCCATTGGTCAAAGGCTTTCCCCACAAGCTTAACACGTTTGCTCCCATCTAGCCTCCGAAGTCCGGGTTTACCTAGCTAGGAATCAAACATGAGGAATAGTACTCAGAGGGCTGGCGACTGCAAACTCTTTCACCAGGCAGCCCAAACCGAGTACACCTACTTATATTTTCCAAGGGCAGAACAAATGGTGTCAACTTACACGCCTCCAGCCCGGGAGGGGCGACATACACATTCTCCATGGGAATCAAGCCCATGCCTTCAGGGTGAAAGGCCTCTATGCCTCCATGCTTTGGCAGCCCAGGGATAGGGTCAGATCTGAAAGGCTTCCAAAAGAGCAGAGATAAAGAACCTTTGAACCGCAGAGCAGGTGCAGCCGAGAACAAGGACTGCTCTTGGCCTGAGAACACCCACTGCCCAGCGCTTCTTTTGGGTACACACGTGTAGAGGAAGAGTGTTGAATTCTGCTGCGTGATAACTTCTCTGACCCACGTAGTGTGAGGGCAAGTAGAGTGGCCCTCCATCTCATCCCAGTTTCATGTGTCAGTTATATAAGGCAAACTCCCTGCTTGAATCCCTCCGTGGCCTACCTAACCTCCAGAGAGAGATGGATGATTGGGACCAGGGCTGGTATCTAGGTTAATGGTCTGTGCATCAGCTTCGCAGCTGTTCTCTCTAAGCGGGTCCCAACGGCGTTTTGGAAGAGTTTCCTGAGAGGGTCAGACACAGGAAATTAACCGACAGGCCCACGCGGATGCCAGTCCTCTCCAGCAACAACGCTCCCAGCCTCAGACACTTGGGTTCTCTTTGGTAAATGGAAGAACACTATGCTTGGAAGCTTCTTCCATCCAGTTTGAGAGTCGCACTTCCACTGCATCCTAGGATTCCAAGTGTTGCCCTGCCGTCACAGTTTCCAATTCTTAGGCCTATGACGGCAGAGTGTCTGGCAGTTCTGAAAGAGACCTTAGGAATGCCGGCGTTTTGGCTCCTTCCATCGAGAAACCAGCTCCTCCTGATCCTCTGTCGTTAGGTATTTCATGTTAGAATATCTCTAGGCGCCCTCTTTCCTCCTCCACGAAGTAAGACACCAACGGAATTGGCCTAAAGGGAAGAAGCCTTCTGAGTCCGGCAGAGAGGCAGCCTCTCCCACTCAGCGTTCCCCCACGGCTGAGCCCAGGGTATGGGACCGAGAGAGGGAGAAAGACAGCCGTAACCCCGAGCTTCTCCACACTGTAGTATAGGCCTCACCCTCAAGCTCACGTCAGTTTCATAGAGAAAACGCCAGGCCTCGGTGTGCTTTCCTGTGGCAAGGAAACTTTGCTTTCATTCCTTAGGTGGCTCAGGACTGCCCTACCCGAAGGACTCAGGGTGTGCAGCCCTATTTGTTGAGATCAGCCCCTCTGGCTCTTTCTCGGATGAAACCAACTGGGCAAAGAGCCGTTCATAAGCTGGGGACCATGGGAGCTTTCCCTAGTCTACAGCAGAAGAGCACTCTGAGGGAGAGGTGCTGCTGACGTTTGGTAGCAAAATCTCCTATTCTGAAGAGAAACATTTCGTTGTAAGTGGGTTCCATCAGCCTTGCCATATTTTCTCAGCTGGCTACGATGGAGGGCAGGCAGTCAGTTGGCAGACTCACCTGAGGCCCTGCTTCCCAGACTGTGATAAAAAACCTCCCGCCTGCTTCAGCCCAAAGGGACGGCTTATGGTAAGGTAAAATCCCTGTGTTGGAAAGTTCCTGCCTAAGCCTCGCACAAGCACAAGCATATTGGTCATTGGTCAAAGACGTTCCCCACAAGTTTAACATGTTTGCCCCCGTCTAGCCTCCGAAGGCCGAGTTTACCTAGCTAGGAATCACACTTCAGGAAAGGTACTCAGGCTGCTGGTGACTGCAAGTTGTTTCACCAGGCAGCCCAAATCCAGTACACCCACTTGCATTTTCCAGGGGCAGAGGAAATGGTGTCAACTTACACGCCTCCAGCCTGGGAGGGGCAACATACACTTTCTGGATGGGAAGAGAGCCCATGCCTTCAGTGTGAAAGGCCGCTATGCCTCTTTGCTTTGGGTAGCCCAGGGGGAGCGTCAGCTCTGAAATGTTTCCAGAGGAGCAGAGTCAGAGAACCTTTGAAGCACAGAGCAGGTGCAGCCCAGAACAAAGACTGCTCTTGGCCTGAGAACACCCACTGCCCAGCGCTTCTTTTGGGTACACACGTGTAGAGGAAGAGTGTTGAATTCTGCTGCGTGATAACTTCTCTGGCCCACGTAGTGTGAGGGCAAGTAGAGTGGCCCTCCATCTCATCCCAGTTTCATGTGTCAGTTGTATAAGGCAAACTCCCTGCTTGAATCCCTCCGTGGCCTACCTAACCTCCAGAGAGAGATGGATGATTGGGACCCAGGGCTGGTATCTAGGTTAATGGTCTGTGCATCAGCTTCGCAGCTGTTCTCTCTAAGCGGGTCCCAACGGCGTTTGGGAAGAGTTTCCTGAGAGGGTCAGACACAGGAGATTAACCGACAGGCCCACGCGGATGCCAGTTCTCTCCAGCAACAACGCTCCCAGCCTCAGACACTTGGGTTCTCTTTGGTAAATGGAAGAACACTATGCTTGGAAGCTTCTTCCATCCAGTTTGAGAGTCGCACTTCCACTGCTTCCTAGGATTCCAAGTGTTGCCCTGCCGTCACAGTTTCCAATTCTTAGGCCTATGACGGCAGAGTGTCTGGCAGTTCTGAAAGAGACCTTAGGAATGCAGGTGTTTTGGCTCCTTCCACCGAGATACCAGCTCCTCCGGATCCTCTGTCGTTAGGTATTTCATGTTAGAGTATCTCGAGGCGCCCTCTTTCCTCCTTCACGAAGTAAGACACAAACAGAATTGCCCTAAAGGGAAGAAGCCTTCTGAGCCTGGCAGAGAGGCAGACTCTGCCACTCAGCATTCCCACACGGCTGAGCCCAGGCTACGGACAGAGAGAGGGAGAAAGATAGCCGTAACCACGAGCTTTTCCTCAATAGAGTCTAGGCCTCACCTTTCAAGTCCACTTGAATTTCCTAGAGAAAGCACCAGGCGTCGCTGTGCTTTCCTGGGGCAGGAAACTTTGCTTTCGTTTTTTGGAGACACATTGTCTCAGGACTGCCCTACCCCAAGGACTCACGGTGTGCAGGCCGATTGCTTGAGATCAGCCCTTCTAGCTCTTTCACGGATGACACCAACTGGGAAAAGAGCCGGTCAAATCCTGGAAACCGTGGTGCTTTTCCCTAGTCTACACAGGAAGAGCACTCTGAGGGAGACGAGCTGCTGACGCATGGTAGCAAAATCTCCTCTTCTGAAGCGAAACATTTCGGTGTAAGCGGGTTCCATAAGCTTGGGACCATTTTTTCAGCTGCCTAAATAATGGAGCCAGTCAGGTGGCAGCCTCCCCTCAAGCCCTGCTTCCCAGGCTGTGATACAGACACGCCCGCTGCTTCAGCCCAAAGGGACAGCTTATCGTAAGGTAAAAACCCTGAGTGGGACAGTTCCTGCTTAATCCCCGCCGCAAGCACAAGCATACTGCCATTGGTCAAAGGCTTTCCCCACAAGCTTAACACGTTTGCTCCCATCTAGCCTCCGAAGTCCGGGTTTACCTAGCTAGGAATCAAACATGAGGAATAGTACTCAGAGGGCTGGCGACTGCAAACTCTTTCACCAGGCAGCCCAAACCGAGTACACCTACTTATATTTTCCAAGGGCAGAACAAATGGTGTCAACTTACACGCCTCCAGCCCGGGAGGGGCGACATACACATTCTCCATGGGAATCAAGCCCATGCCTTCAGGGTGAAAGGCCTCTATGCCTCCATGCTTTGGCAGCCCAGGGATAGGGTCAGATCTGAAAGGCTTCCAAAAGAGCAGAGATAAAGAACCTTTGAACCGCAGAGCAGGTGCAGCCGAGAACAAGGACTGCTCTTGGCCTGAGAACACCCACTGCCCAGCGCTTCTTTTGGGTACACACGTGTAGAGGAAGAGTGTTGAATTCTGCTGCGTGATAACTTCTCTGACCCACGTAGTGTGAGGGCAAGTAGAGTGGCCCTCCATCTCATCCCAGTTTCATGTGTCAGTTATATAAGGCAAACTCCCTGCTTGAATCCCTCCGTGGCCTACCTAACCTCCAGAGAGAGATGGATGATTGGGACCAGGGCTGGTATCTAGGTTAATGGTCTGTGCATCAGCTTCGCAGCTGTTCTCTCTAAGCGGGTCCCAACGGCGTTTTGGAAGAGTTTCCTGAGAGGGTCAGACACAGGAAATTAACCGACAGGCCCACGCGGATGCCAGTCCTCTCCAGCAACAACGCTCCCAGCCTCAGACACTTGGGTTCTCTTTGGTAAATGGAAGAACACTATGCTTGGAAGCTTCTTCCATCCAGTTTGAGAGTCGCACTTCCACTGCATCCTAGGATTCCAAGTGTTGCCCTGCCGTCACAGTTTCCAATTCTTAGGCCTATGACGGCAGAGTGTCTGGCAGTTCTGAAAGAGACCTTAGGAATGCCGGCGTTTTGGCTCCTTCCATCGAGAAACCAGCTCCTCCTGATCCTCTGTCGTTAGGTATTTCATGTTAGAATATCTCTAGGCGCCCTCTTTCCTCCTCCACGAAGTAAGACACCAACGGAATTGGCCTAAAGGGAAGAAGCCTTCTGAGTCCGGCAGAGAGGCAGCCTCTCCCACTCAGCGTTCCCCCACGGCTGAGCCCAGGGTATGGGACCGAGAGAGGGAGAAAGACAGCCGTAACCCCGAGCTTCTCCACACTGTAGTATAGGCCTCACCCTCAAGCTCACGTCAGTTTCATAGAGAAAACGCCAGGCCTCGGTGTGCTTTCCTGTGGCAAGGAAACTTTGCTTTCATTCCTTAGGTGGCTCAGGACTGCCCTACCCGAAGGACTCAGGGTGTGCAGCCCTATTTGTTGAGATCAGCCCCTCTGGCTCTTTCTCGGATGAAACCAACTGGGCAAAGAGCCGTTCATAAGCTGGGGACCATGGGAGCTTTCCCTAGTCTACAGCAGAAGAGCACTCTGAGGGAGAGGTGCTGCTGACGTTTGGTAGCAAAATCTCCTATTCTGAAGAGAAACATTTCGTTGTAAGTGGGTTCCATCAGCCTTGCCATATTTTCTCAGCTGGCTACGATGGAGGGCAGGCAGTCAGTTGGCAGACTCACCTGAGGCCCTGCTTCCCAGACTGTGATAAAAAACCTCCCGCCTGCTTCAGCCCAAAGGGACGGCTTATGGTAAGGTAAAATCCCTGTGTTGGAAAGTTCCTGCCTAAGCCTCGCACAAGCACAAGCATATTGGTCATTGGTCAAAGACGTTCCCCACAAGTTTAACATGTTTGCCCCCGTCTAGCCTCCGAAGGCCGAGTTTACCTAGCTAGGAATCACACTTCAGGAAAGGTACTCAGGCTGCTGGTGACTGCAAGTTGTTTCACCAGGCAGCCCAAATCCAGTACACCCACTTGCATTTTCCAGGGGCAGAGGAAATGGTGTCAACTTACACGCCTCCAGCCTGGGAGGGGCAACATACACTTTCTGGATGGGAAGAGAGCCCATGCCTTCAGTGTGAAAGGCCGCTATGCCTCTTTGCTTTGGGTAGCCCAGGGGGAGCGTCAGCTCTGAAATGTTTCCAGAGGAGCAGAGTCAGAGAACCTTTGAAGCACAGAGCAGGTGCAGCCCAGAACAAAGACTGCTCTTGGCCTGAGAACACCCACTGCCCAGCGCTTCTTTTGGGTACACACGTGTAGAGGAAGAGTGTTGAATTCTGCTGCGTGATAACTTCTCTGGCCCACGTAGTGTGAGGGCAAGTAGAGTGGCCCTCCATCTCATCCCAGTTTCATGTGTCAGTTGTATAAGGCAAACTCCCTGCTTGAATCCCTCCGTGGCCTACCTAACCTCCAGAGAGAGATGGATGATTGGGACCCAGGGCTGGTATCTAGGTTAATGGTCTGTGCATCAGCTTCGCAGCTGTTCTCTCTAAGCGGGTCCCAACGGCGTTTTGGAAGAGTTTCCTGAGAGGGTCAGACACAGGAGATTAACCGACAGGCCCACGCGGATACCAGTCCTCTCCAGCAACAACGCTCCCAGCCTCAGACACTTGGGTTCTCTTTGGTAAATGGAAGAACACTATGCTTGGAAGCTTCTTCCATCCAGTTTGAGAGTCGCACTTCCACTGCTTCCTAGGATTCCAAGTGTTGCCCTGCCGTCACAGTTTCCAATTCTTAGGCCTATGACGGCAGAGTGTCTGGCAGTTCTGAAAGAGACCTTAGGAATGCAGGTGTTTTGGCTCCTTCCACCGAGATACCAGCTCCTCCGGATCCTCTGTCGTTAGGTATTTCATGTTAGAGTATCTCGAGGCGCCCTCTTTCCTCCTTCACGAAGTAAGACACAAACAGAATTGCCCTAAAGGGAAGAAGCCTTCTGAGCCTGGCAGAGAGGCAGACTCTGCCACTCAGCATTCCCACACGGCTGAGCCCAGGCTACGGACAGAGAGAGGGAGAAAGATAGCCGTAACCACGAGCTTTTCCTCAATAGAGTCTAGGCCTCACCTTTCAAGTCCACTTGAATTTCCTAGAGAAAGCACCAGGCGTCGCTGTGCTTTCCTGGGGCAGGAAACTTTGCTTTCGTTTTTTGGAGACACATTGTCTCAGGACTGCCCTACCCCAAGGACTCACGGTGTGCGGGCCGATTGGTTGAGATCAGCCCTTCTAGCTCTTTCCCGGATGACACCAACTGGGAAAAGAGCCGGTCAAATCCTGGAAACCGTGGTGCTTTTCCCTAGTCTACACAGGAAGAGCACTCTGAGGGAGACGAGCTGCTGACGCATGGTAGCAAAATCTCCTCTTCTGAAGCGAAACATTTCGGTGTAAGCGGGTTCCATAAGCTTGGGACCATTTTTTCAGCTGCCTAAATAATGGAGCCAGTCAGGTGGCAGCCTCCCCTCAAGCCCTGCTTCCCAGGCTGTGATACAGACACGCCCGCTGCTTCAGCCCAAAGGGACAGCTTATCGTAAGGTAAAAACCCTGAGTGGGACAGTTCCTGCTTAATCCCCGCCGCAAGCACAAGCATACTGCCATTGGTCAAAGGCTTTCCCCACAAGCTTAACACGTTTGCTCCCATCTAGCCTCCGAAGTCCGGGTTTACCTAGCTAGGAATCAAACATGAGGAATAGTACTCAGAGGGCTGGCGACTGCAAACTCTTTCACCAGGCAGCCCAAACCGAGTACACCTACTTATATTTTCCAAGGGCAGAACAAATGGTGTCAACTTACACGCCTCCAGCCCGGGAGGGGCGACATACACATTCTCCATGGGAATCAAGCCCATGCCTTCAGGGTGAAAGGCCTCTATGCCTCCATGCTTTGGCAGCCCAGGGATAGGGTCAGATCTGAAAGGCTTCCAAAAGAGCAGAGATAAAGAACCTTTGAACCGCAGAGCAGGTGCAGCCGAGAACAAGGACTGCTCTTGGCCTGAGAACACCCACTGCCCAGCGCTTCTTTTGGGTACACACGTGTAGAGGAAGAGTGTTGAATTCTGCTGCGTGATAACTTCTCTGGCCCACGTAGTGTGAGGGCAAGTAGAGTGGCCCTCCATCTCATCCCAGTTTCATGTGTCAGTTGTATAAGGCAAACTCCCTGCTTGAATCCCTCCGTGGCCTACCTAACCTCCAGAGAGAGATGGATGATTGGGACCCAGGGCTGGTATCTAGGTTAATGGTCTGTGCATCAGCTTCGCAGCTGTTCTCTCTAAGCGGGTCCCAACGGCGTTTTGGAAGAGTTTCCTGAGAGGGTCAGACACAGGAGATTAACCGACAGGCCCACGCGGATGCCAGTCCTCTCCAGCAACAACGCTCCCAGCCTCAGACACTTGGGTTCTCTTTGGTAAATGGAAGAACACTATGCTTGGAAGCTTCTTCCATCCAGTTTGAGAGTCGCACTTCCACTGCTTCCTAGGATTCCAAGTGTTGCCCTGCCGTCACAGTTTCCAATTCTTAGGCCTATGACGGCAGAGTGTCTGGCAGTTCTGAAAGAGACCTTAGGAATGCAGGTGTTTTGGCTCCTTCCACCGAGATACCAGCTCCTCCGGATCCTCTGTCGTTAGGTATTTCATGTTAGAGTATCTCGAGGCGCCCTCTTTCCTCCTTCACGAAGTAAGACACAAACAGAATTGCCCTAAAGGGAAGAAGCCTTCTGAGCCTGGCAGAGAGGCAGACTCTGCCACTCAGCATTCCCACACGGCTGAGCCCAGGCTACGGACAGAGAGAGGGAGAAAGATAGCCGTAACCACGAGCTTTTCCTCAATAGAGTCTAGGCCTCACCTTTCAAGTCCACTTGAATTTCCTAGAGAAAGCACCAGGCGTCGCTGTGCTTTCCTGGGGCAGGAAACTTTGCTTTCGTTTTTTGGAGACACATTGTCTCAGGACTGCCCTACCCCAAGGACTCACGGTGTGCGGGCCGATTGGTTGAGATCAGCCCTTCTAGCTCTTTCCCGGATGACACCAACTGGGAAAAGAGCCGGTCAAATCCTGGAAACCGTGGTGCTTTTCCCTAGTCTACACAGGAAGAGCACTCTGAGGGAGACGAGCTGCTGACGCATGGTAGCAAAATCTCCTCTTCTGAAGCGAAACATTTCGGTGTAAGCGGGTTCCATAAGCTTGGGACCATTTTTTCAGCTGCCTAAATAATGGAGCCAGTCAGGTGGCAGCCTCCCCTCAAGCCCTGCTTCCCAGGCTGTGATACAGACACGCCCGCTGCTTCAGCCCAAAGGGACAGCTTATCGTAAGGTAAAAACCCTGAGTGGGACAGTTCCTGCTTAATCCCCGCCGCAAGCACAAGCATACTGCCATTGGTCAAAGGCTTTCCCCACAAGCTTAACACGTTTGCTCCCATCTAGCCTCCGAAGTCCGGGTTTACCTAGCTAGGAATCAAACATGAGGAATAGTACTCAGAGGGCTGGCGACTGCAAACTCTTTCACCAGGCAGCCCAAACCGAGTACACCTACTTATATTTTCCAAGGGCAGAACAAATGGTGTCAACTTACACGCCTCCAGCCCGGGAGGGGCGACATACACATTCTCCATGGGAATCAAGCCCATGCCTTCAGGGTGAAAGGCCTCTATGCCTCCATGCTTTGGCAGCCCAGGGATAGGGTCAGATCTGAAAGGCTTCCAAAAGAGCAGAGATAAAGAACCTTTGAACCGCAGAGCAGGTGCAGCCGAGAACAAGGACTGCTCTTGGCCTGAGAACACCCACTGCCCAGCGCTTCTTTTGGGTACACACGTGTAGAGGAAGAGTGTTGAATTCTGCTGCGTGATAACTTCTCTGACCCACGTAGTGTGAGGGCAAGTAGAGTGGCCCTCCATCTCATCCCAGTTTCATGTGTCAGTTATATAAGGCAAACTCCCTGCTTGAATCCCTCCGTGGCCTACCTAACCTCCAGAGAGAGATGGATGATTGGGACCAGGGCTGGTATCTAGGTTAATGGTCTGTGCATCAGCTTCGCAGCTGTTCTCTCTAAGCGGGTCCCAACGGCGTTTTGGAAGAGTTTCCTGAGAGGGTCAGACACAGGAAATTAACCGACAGGCCCACGCGGATGCCAGTCCTCTCCAGCAACAACGCTCCCAGCCTCAGACACTTGGGTTCTCTTTGGTAAATGGAAGAACACTATGCTTGGAAGCTTCTTCCATCCAGTTTGAGAGTCGCACTTCCACTGCTTCCTAGGATTCCAAGTGTTGCCCTGCCGTCACAGTTTCCAATTCTTAGGCCTATGACGGCAGAGTGTCTGGCAGTTCTGAAAGAGACCTTAGGAATGCAGGTGTTTTGGCTCCTTCCACCGAGATACCAGCTCCTCCGGATCCTCTGTCGTTAGGTATTTCATGTTAGAGTATCTCGAGGCGCCCTCTTTCCTCCTTCACGAAGTAAGACACAAACAGAATTGCCCTAAAGGGAAGAAGCCTTCTGAGCCTGGCAGAGAGGCAGACTCTGCCACTCAGCATTCCCACACGGCTGAGCCCAGGCTACGGACAGAGAGAGGGAGAAAGATAGCCGTAACCACGAGCTTTTCCTCAATAGAGTCTAGGCCTCACCTTTCAAGTCCACTTGAATTTCCTAGAGAAAGCACCAGGCGTCGCTGTGCTTTCCTGGGGCAGGAAACTTTGCTTTCGTTTTTTGGAGACACATTGTCTCAGGACTGCCCTACCCCAAGGACTCACGGTGTGCAGGCCGATTGGTTGAGATCAGCCCTTCTAGCTCTTTCCCGGATGACACCAACTGGGAAAAGAGCCGGTCAAATACTGGAAACCGTGGTGCTTTTCCCTAGTCTACACAGGAAGAGCACTCTGAGGGAGACGAGCTGCTGACGCATGGTAGCAAAATCTCCTCTTCTGAAGCGAAACATTTCGGTGTAAGCGGGTTCCATAAGCTTGGGACCATTTTTTCAGCTGCCTAAATAATGGAGCCAGTCAGGTGGCAGCCTCCCCTCAAGCCCTGCTTCCCAGGCTGTGATACAGACACGCCCGCTGCTTCAGCCCAAAGGGACAGCTTATCGTAAGGTAAAAACCCTGAGTGGGACAGTTCCTGCTTAATCCCCGCCGCAAGCACAAGCATACTGCCATTGGTCAAAGGCTTTCCCCACAAGCTTAACACGTTTGCTCCCATCTAGCCTCCGAAGTCCGGGTTTACCTAGCTAGGAATCAAACATGAGGAATAGTACTCAGAGGGCTGGCGACTGCAAACTCTTTCACCAGGCAGCCCAAACCGAGTACACCTACTTATATTTTCCAAGGGCAGAACAAATGGTGTCAACTTACACGCCTCCAGCCCGGGAGGGGCGACATACACATTCTCCATGGGAATCAAGCCCATGCCTTCAGGGTGAAAGGCCTCTATGCCTCCATGCTTTGGCAGCCCAGGGATAGGGTCAGATCTGAAAGGCTTCCAAAAGAGCAGAGATAAAGAACCTTTGAACCGCAGAGCAGGTGCAGCCGAGAACAAGGACTGCTCTTGGCCTGAGAACACCCACTGCCCAGCGCTTCTTTTGGGCACACACGTGTAGAGGAAGAGTGTTGAATTCTGCTGCGTGATAACTTCTCTGACCCACGTAGTGTGAGGGCAAGTAGAGTGGCCCTCCATCTCATCCCAGTTTCATGTGTCAGTTGTATAAGGCAAACTCCCTGCTTGAATCCCTCCGTGGCCTACCTAACCTCCAGAGAGAGATGGATGATTGGGACCAGGGCTGGTATCTAGGTTAATGGTCTGTGCATCAGCTTCGCAGCTGTTCTCTCTAAGCGGGTCCCAACGGCGTTTTGGAAGAGTTTCCTGAGAGGGTCAGACACAGGAAATTAACCGACAGGCCCACGCGGATGCCAGTCCTCTCCAGCAACAACGCTCCCAGCCTCAGACACTTGGGTTCTCTTTGGTAAATGGAAGAACACTATGCTTGGAAGCTTCTTCCATCCAGTTTGAGAGTCGCACTTCCACTGCATCCTAGGATTCCAAGTGTTGCCCTGCCGTCACAGTTTCCAATTCTTAGGCCTATGACGGCAGAGTGTCTGGCAGTTCTGAAAGAGACCTTAGGAATGCCGGCGTTTTGGCTCCTTCCATCGAGAAACCAGCTCCTCCTGATCCTCTGTCGTTAGGTATTTCATGTTAGAATATCTCTAGGCGCCCTCTTTCCTCCTCCACGAAGTAAGACACCAACGGAATTGGCCTAAAGGGAAGAAGCCTTCTGAGTCCGGCAGAGAGGCAGCCTCTCCCACTCAGCGTTCCCCCACGGCTGAGCCCAGGGTATGGGACCGAGAGAGGGAGAAAGACAGCCGTAACCCCGAGCTTCTCCACACTGTAGTATAGGCCTCACCCTCAAGCTCACGTCAGTTTCATAGAGAAAACGCCAGGCCTCGGTGTGCTTTCCTGTGGCAAGGAAACTTTGCTTTCATTCCTTAGGTGGCTCAGGACTGCCCTACCCGAAGGACTCAGGGTGTGCAGCCCTATTTGTTGAGATCAGCCCCTCTGGCTCTTTCTCGGATGAAACCAACTGGGCAAAGAGCCGTTCATAAGCTGGGGACCATGGGAGCTTTCCCTAGTCTACAGCAGAAGAGCACTCTGAGGGAGAGGTGCTGCTGACGTTTGGTAGCAAAATCTCCTATTCTGAAGAGAAACATTTCGTTGTAAGTGGGTTCCATCAGCCTTGCCATATTTTCTCAGCTGGCTACGATGGAGGGCAGGCAGTCAGTTGGCAGACTCACCTGAGGCCCTGCTTCCCAGACTGTGATAAAAAACCTCCCGCCTGCTTCAGCCCAAAGGGACGGCTTATGGTAAGGTAAAATCCCTGTGTTGGAAAGTTCCTGCCTAAGCCTCGCACAAGCACAAGCATATTGGTCATTGGTCAAAGACGTTCCCCACAAGTTTAACATGTTTGCCCCCGTCTAGCCTCCGAAGGCCGAGTTTACCTAGCTAGGAATCACACTTCAGGAAAGGTACTCAGGCTGCTGGTGACTGCAAGTTGTTTCACCAGGCAGCCCAAATCCAGTACACCCACTTGCATTTTCCAGGGGCAGAGGAAATGGTGTCAACTTACACGCCTCCAGCCTGGGAGGGGCAACATACACTTTCTGGATGGGAAGAGAGCCCATGCCTTCAGTGTGAAAGGCCGCTATGCCTCTTTGCTTTGGGTAGCCCAGGGGGAGCGTCAGCTCTGAAATGTTTCCAGAGGAGCAGAGTCAGAGAACCTTTGAAGCACAGAGCAGGTGCAGCCCAGAACAAAGACTGCTCTTGGCCTGAGAACACCCACTGCCCAGCGCTTCTTTTGGGTACACACGTGTAGAGGAAGAGTGTTGAATTCTGCTGCGTGATAACTTCTCTGGCCCACGTAGTGTGAGGGCAAGTAGAGTGGCCCTCCATCTCATCCCAGTTTCATGTGTCAGTTGTATAAGGCAAACTCCCTGCTTGAATCCCTCCGTGGCCTACCTAACCTCCAGAGAGAGATGGATGATTGGGACCCAGGGCTGGTATCTAGGTTAATGGTCTGTGCATCAGCTTCGCAGCTGTTCTCTCTAAGCGGGTCCCAACGGCGTTTTGGAAGAGTTTCCTGAGAGGGTCAGACACAGGAGATTAACCGACAGGCCCACGCGGATGCCAGTCCTCTCCAGCAACAACGCTCCCAGCCTCAGACACTTGGGTTCTCTTTGGTAAATGGAAGAACACTATGCTTGGAAGCTTCTTCCATCCAGTTTGAGAGTCGCACTTCCACTGCTTCCTAGGATTCCAAGTGTTGCCCTGCCGTCACAGTTTCCAATTCTTAGGCCTATGACGGCAGAGTGTCTGGCAGTTCTGAAAGAGACCTTAGGAATGCAGGTGTTTTGGCTCCTTCCACCGAGATACCAGCTCCTCCGGATCCTCTGTCGTTAGGTATTTCATGTTAGAGTATCTCGAGGCGCCCTCTTTCCTCCTTCACGAAGTAAGACACAAACAGAATTGCCCTAAAGGGAAGAAGCCTTCTGAGCCTGGCAGAGAGGCAGACTCTGCCACTCAGCATTCCCACACGGCTGAGCCCAGGCTACGGACAGAGAGAGGGAGAAAGATAGCCGTAACCACGAGCTTTTCCTCAATAGAGTCTAGGCCTCACCTTTCAAGTCCACTTGAATTTCCTAGAGAAAGCACCAGGCGTCGCTGTGCTTTCCTGGGGCAGGAAACTTTGCTTTCGTTTTTTGGAGACACATTGTCTCAGGACTGCCCTACCCCAAGGACTCACGGTGTGCGGGCCGATTGGTTGAGATCAGCCCTTCTAGCTCTTTCCCGGATGACACCAACTGGGAAAAGAGCCGGTCAAATCCTGGAAACCGTGGTGCTTTTCCCTAGTCTACACAGGAAGAGCACTCTGAGGGAGACGAGCTGCTGACGCATGGTAGCAAAATCTCCTCTTCTGAAGCGAAACATTTCGGTGTAAGCGGGTTCCATAAGCTTGGGACCATTTTTTCAGCTGCCTAAATAATGGAGCCAGTCAGGTGGCAGCCTCCCCTCAAGCCCTGCTTCCCAGGCTGTGATACAGACACGCCCGCTGCTTCAGCCCAAAGGGACAGCTTATCGTAAGGTAAAAACCCTGAGTGGGACAGTTCCTGCTTAATCCCCGCCGCAAGCACAAGCATACTGCCATTGGTCAAAGGCTTTCCCCACAAGCTTAACACGTTTGCTCCCATCTAGCCTCCGAAGTCCGGGTTTACCTAGCTAGGAATCAAACATGAGGAATAGTACTCAGAGGGCTGGCGACTGCAAACTCTTTCACCAGGCAGCCCAAACCGAGTACACCTACTTATATTTTCCAAGGGCAGAACAAATGGTGTCAACTTACACGCCTCCAGCCCGGGAGGGGCGACATACACATTCTCCATGGGAATCAAGCCCATGCCTTCAGGGTGAAAGGCCTCTATGCCTCCATGCTTTGGCAGCCCAGGGATAGGGTCAGATCTGAAAGGCTTCCAAAAGAGCAGAGATAAAGAACCTTTGAACCGCAGAGCAGGTGCAGCCGAGAACAAGGACTGCTCTTGGCCTGAGAACACCCACTGCCCAGCGCTTCTTTTGGGTACACACGTGTAGAGGAAGAGTGTTGAATTCTGCTGCGTGATAACTTCTCTGACCCACGTAGTGTGAGGGCAAGTAGAGTGGCCCTCCATCTCATCCCAGTTTCATGTGTCAGTTATATAAGGCAAACTCCCTGCTTGAATCCCTCCGTGGCCTACCTAACCTCCAGAGAGAGATGGATGATTGGGACCCAGGGCTGGTATCTAGGTTAATGGTCTGTGCATCAGCTTCGCAGCTGTTCTCTCTAAGCGGGTCCCAACGGCGTTTTGGAAGAGTTTCCTGAGAGGGTCAGACACAGGAAATTAACCGACAGGCCCACGCGGATGCCAGTCCTCTCCAGCAACAACGCTCCCAGCCTCAGACACTTGGGTTCTCTTTGGTAAATGGAAGAACACTATGCTTGGAAGCTTCTTCCATCCAGTTTGAGAGTCGCACTTCCACTGCTTCCTAGGATTCCAAGTGTTGCCCTGCCGTCACAGTTTCCAATTCTTAGGCCTATGACGGCAGAGTGTCTGGCAGTTCTGAAAGAGACCTTAGGAATGCAGGTGTTTTGGCTCCTTCCACCGAGATACCAGCTCCTCCGGATCCTCTGTCGTTAGGTATTTCATGTTAGAATATCTCGAGGCGCCCTCTTTCCTCCTTCACGAAGTAAGACACAAACAGAATTGCCCTAAAGGGAAGAAGCCTTCTGAGCCTGGCAGAGAGGCAGACTCTGCCACTCAGCATTCCCACACGGCTGAGCCCAGGCTACGGACAGAGAGAGGGAGAAAGATAGCCGTAAGCACGAGCTTTTCCTCAATAGAGTCTAGGCCTCACCTTTCAAGTCCACTTGAATTTCCTAGAGAAAGCACCAGGCGTCGCTGTGCTTTCCTGGGGCAGGAAACTTTGCTTTCGTTTTTTGGAGACACATTGTCTCAGGATTGCCCTACCCCAAGGACTCACGGTGTTCGGGCCAATTGGTTGAGATCAGCCCTTCTAGCTCTTTCACGGATGAAACCAACTGGGAAAAGAGCCGTTCAAATCCTGGAAACCGTGGTGCTTTTCCCTAGTCTACACAGGAAGAGCACTCTGAGGGAGACGAGCTGCTGACGCATGGTAGCAAAATCTCCTCTTCTGAAGAGAAACATTTCGGTGTAAGCGGGTTCCATAAGCTTGGGACCATTTTTCAGCTGCCTATACTGGAGGCCAGTCAGGTGGCAGCCTCCCCTCAGGCCCTGCTTCCCAGGCTGTGATACAGACACGCCCGCTGCTTCAGCCCAAAGGCACAGCTTATCGTAAGGTAAAAACCCTGAGTGGGAGAGTTCCTGCTAAATCCCTGCCGCAAGCACAAGCATATTGCCATTGGTCAAAGGCTTTCCCCGCAAGCTTAACACGTTTGCTCCCATCTAGCCTCCGAAGTCCGGGTTTACCTAGCTAGGAATCAAACATGAGGAATAGTACTCAGAGGGCTGGCGACTGCAAACTCTTTCACCAGGCAGCCCAAACCGAGTACACCTACTTATATTTTCCAAGGGCAGAACAAATGCTGTCAACTTACACGCCTCCAGCCCGGGAGGGGCGACATACACATTCTCCATGGGAATCAAGCCCATGCCTTCAGGGTGAAAGGCCTCTATGCCTCCATGCTTTGGCAGCCCAGGGATAGGGTCAGATCTGAAAGGCTTCCAAAAGAGCAGAGATAAAGAACCTTTGAACCACAGAGCAGGTGCAGCCGAGAACAAGGACTGCTCTTGGCCTGAGAACACCCACTGCCCAGCGCTTCTTTTGGGTACACACGTGTAGAGGAAGAGTGTTGAATTCTGCTGCGTGATAACTTCTCTGACCCACGTAGTGTGAGGGCAAGTAGAGTGGCCCTCCATCTCATCCCAGTTTCATGTGTCAGTTATATAAGGCAAACTCCCTGCTTGAATCCCTCCGTGGCCTACCTAACCTCCAGAGAGAGATGGATGATTGGGACCAGGGCTGGTATCTAGGTTAATGGTCTGTGCATCAGCTTCGCAGCTGTTCTCTCTAAGCGGGTCCCAACGGCGTTTTGGAAGAGTTTCCTGAGAGGGTCAGACACAGGAAATTAACCGACAGGCCCACGCGGATGCCAGTCCTCTCCAGCAACAACGCTCCCAGCCTCAGACACTTGGGTTCTCTTTGGTAAATGGAAGAACACTATGCTTGGAAGCTTCTTCCATCCAGTTTGAGAGTCGCACTTCCACTGCATCCTAGGATTCCAAGTGTTGCCCTGCCGTCACAGTTTCCAATTCTTAGGCCTATGACGGCAGAGTGTCTGGCAGTTCTGAAAGAGACCTTAGGAATGCCGGCGTTTTGGCTCCTTCCACCGAGATACCAGCTCCTCCGGATCCTCTGTCGTTAGGTATTTCATGTTAGAATATCTCGAGGCGCCCTCTTTCCTCCTTCACGAAGTAAGACACAAACAGAATTGCCCTAAAGGGAAGAAGCCTTCTGAGCCTGGCAGAGAGGCAGACTCTGCCACTCAGCATTCCCACACGGCTGAGCCCAGGCTACGGACAGAGAGAGGGAGAAAGATAGCCGTAAGCACGAGCTTTTCCTCAATAGAGTCTAGGCCTCACCTTTCAAGTCCACTTGAATTTCCTAGAGAAAGCACCAGGCGTCGCTGTGCTTTCCTGGGGCAGGAAACTTTGCTTTCGTTTTTTGGAGACACATTGTCTCAGGATTGCCCTACCCCAAGGACTCACGGTGTTCGGGCCAATTGGTTGAGATCAGCCCTTCTAGCTCTTTCACGGATGAAACCAACTGGGAAAAGAGCCGTTCAAATCCTGGAAACCGTGGTGCTTTTCCCTAGTCTACACAGGAAGAGCACTCTGAGGGAGACGAGCTGCTGACGCATGGTAGCAAAATCTCCTCTTCTGAAGAGAAACATTTCGGTGTAAGCGGGTTCCATAAGCTTGGGACCATTTTTCAGCTGCCTATACTGGAGGCCAGTCAGGTGGCAGCCTCCCCTCAGGCCCTGCTTCCCAGGCTGTGATACAGACACGCCCGCTGCTTCAGCCCAAAGGCACAGCTTATCGTAAGGTAAAAACCCTGAGTGGGAGAGTTCCTGCTAAATCCCTGCCGCAAGCACAAGCATATTGCCATTGGTCAAAGGCTTTCCCCGCAAGCTTAACACGTTTGCTCCCATCTAGCCTCCGAAGTCCGGGTTTACCTAGCTAGGAATCAAACATGAGGAATAGTACTCAGAGGGCTGGCGACTGCAAACTCTTTCACCAGGCAGCCCAAACCGAGTACACCTACTTATATTTTCCAAGGGCAGAACAAATGCTGTCAACTTACACGCCTCCAGCCCGGGAGGGGCGACATACACATTCTCCATGGGAATCAAGCCCATGCCTTCAGGGTGAAAGGCCTCTATGCCTCCATGCTTTGGCAGCCCAGGGATAGGGTCAGATCTGAAAGGCTTCCAAAAGAGCAGAGATAAAGAACCTTTGAACCACAGAGCAGGTGCAGCCGAGAACAAGGACTGCTCTTGGCCTGAGAACACCCACTGCCCAGCGCTTCTTTTGGGTACACACGTGTAGAGGAAGAGTGTTGAATTCTGCTGCGTGATAACTTCTCTGACCCACGTAGTGTGAGGGCAAGTAGAGTGGCCCTCCATCTCATCCCAGTTTCATGTGTCAGTTATATAAGGCAAACTCCCTGCTTGAATCCCTCCGTGGCCTACCTAACCTCCAGAGAGAGATGGATGATTGGGACCAGGGCTGGTATCTAGGTTAATGGTCTGTGCATCAGCTTCGCAGCTGTTCTCTCTAAGCGGGTCCCAACGGCGTTTTGGAAGAGTTTCCTGAGAGGGTCAGACACAGGAAATTAACCGACAGGCCCACGCAGATGCCAGTCCTCTCCAGCAACAACGCTCCCAGCCTCAGACACTTGGGTTCTCTTTGGTAAATGGAAGAACACTATGCTTGGAAGCTTCTTCCATCCAGTTTGAGAGTCGCACTTCCACTGCATCCTAGGATTCCAAGTGTTGCCCTGCCGTCACAGTTTCCAATTCTTACGCCTATGACGGCAGAGTGTCTGGCAGTTCTGAAAGAGACCTTAGGAATGCCGGCGTTTTGGCTCCTTCCATCGAGAAACCAGCTCCTCCTGATCCTCTGTCGTTAGGTATTTCATGTTAGAATATCTCTAGGCGCCCTCTTTCCTCCTCCACGAAGTAAGACACCAACGGAATTGGCCTAAAGGGAAGAAGCCTTCTGAGTCCGGCAGAGAGGCAGCCTCTCCCTCTCAGCGTTCCCCCACGGCTGAGCCCAGGGTATGGGACCGAGAGAGGGAGAAAGACAGCCGTAACCCCGAGCTTCTCCACACTGTAGTATAGGCCTCACCCTCAAGCTCACGTCAGTTTCATAGAGAAAACGCCAGGCCTCGGTGTGCTTTCCTGTGGCAAGGAAACTTTGCTTTCATTCCTTAGGTGGCTCAGGACTGCCCTACCCGAAGGACTCAGGGTGTGCAGCCCTATTTGTTGAGATCAGCCCCTCTGGCTCTTTCTCGGATGAAACCAACTGGGCAAAGAGCCGTTCATAAGCTGGGGACCATGGGAGCTTTCCCTAGTCTACAGCAGAAGAGCACTCTGAGGGAGAGGTGCTGCTGACGTTTGGTAGCAAAATCTCCTATTCTGAAGAGAAACATTTCGTTGTAAGTGGGTTCCATCAGCCTTGCCATATTTTCTCAGCTGGCTACGATGGAGGGCAGGCAGTCAGTTGGCAGACTCACCTGAGGCCCTGCTTCCCAGACTGTGATAAAAAACCTCCCGCCTGCTTCAGCCCAAAGGGACGGCTTATGGTAAGGTAAAATCCCTGTGTTGGAAAGTTCCTGCCTAAGCCTCGCACAAGCACAAGCATATTGGTCATTGGTCAAAGACGTTCCCCACAAGTTTAACATGTTTGCCCCCGTCTAGCCTCCGAAGGCCGAGTTTACCTAGCTAGGAATCACACTTCAGGAAAGGTACTCAGGCTGCTGGTGACTGCAAGTTGTTTCACCAGGCAGCCCAAATCCAGTACACCCACTTGCATTTTCCAGGGGCAGAGGAAATGGTGTCAACTTACACGCCTCCAGCCTGGGAGGGGCAACATACACTTTCTGGATGGGAAGAGAGCCCATGCCTTCAGTGTGAAAGGCCGCTATGCCTCTTTGCTTTGGGTAGCCCAGGGGGAGCGTCAGCTCTGAAATGTTTCCAGAGGAGCAGAGTCAGAGAACCTTTGAAGCACAGAGCAGGTGCAGCCCAGAACAAAGACTGCTCTTGGCCTGAGAACACCCACTGCCCAGCGCTTCTTTTGGGTACACACGTGTAGAGGAAGAGTGTTGAATTCTGCTGCGTGATACCTTCTCTGGCCCACGTAGTGTGAGGGCAAGTAGAGTGGCCCTCCATCTCATCCCAGTTTCATGTGTCAGTTGTATAAGGCAAACTCCCTGCTTGATTCCCTCCGTGGCCTACCTAACCTCCAGAGAGAGATGGATGATTGGGACCCAGGGCTGGTATCTAGGTTAATGGTCTGTGCATCAGCTTCGCAGCTGTTCTCTCTAAGCGGGTCCCAACGGCGTTTTGGAAGAGTTTCCTGAGAGGGTCAGACACAGGAGATTAACCGACAGGCCCACGCGGATGCCAGTTCTCTCCAGCAACAACGCTCCCAGCCTCAGACACTTGGGTTCTCTTTGGTAAATGGAAGAACACTATGCTTGGAAGCTTCTTCCATCCAGTTTGAGAGTCGCACTTCCACTGCTTCCTAGGATTCCAAGTGTTGCCCTGCCGTCACAGTTTCCAATTCTTAGGCCTATGACGGCAGAGTGTCTGGCAGTTCTGAAAGAGACCTTAGGAATGCAGGTGTTTTGGCTCCTTCCACCGAGATACCAGCTCCTCCGGATCCTCTGTCGTTAGGTATTTCATGTTAGAGTATCTCGAGGCGCCCTCTTTCCTCCTTCACGAAGTAAGACACAAACAGAATTGCCCTAAAGGGAAGAAGCCTTCTGAGCCTGGCAGAGAGGCAGACTCTGCCACTCAGCATTCCCACACGGCTGAGCCCAGGCTACGGACAGAGAGAGGGAGAAAGATAGCCGTAACCACGAGCTTTTCCTCAATAGAGTCTAGGCCTCACCTTTCAAGTCCACTTGAATTTCCTAGAGAAAGCACCAGGCGTCGCTGTGCTTTCCTGGGGCAGGAAACTTTGCTTTCGTTTTTTGGAGACACATTGTCTCAGGACTGCCCTACCCCAAGGACTCACGGTGTGCGGGCCGATTGGTTGAGATCAGCCCTTCTAGCTCTTTCCCGGATGACACCAACTGGGAAAAGAGCCGGTCAAATCCTGGAAACCGTGGTGCTTTTCCCTAGTCTACACAGGAAGAGCACTCTGAGGGAGACGAGCTGCTGACGCATGGTAGCAAAATCTCCTCTTCTGAAGCGAAACATTTCGGTGTAAGCGGGTTCCATAAGCTTGGGACCATTTTTTCAGCTGCCTAAATAATGGAGCCAGTCAGGTGGCAGCCTCCCCTCAAGCCCTGCTTCCCAGGCTGTGATACAGACACGCCCGCTGCTTCAGCCCAAAGGGACAGCTTATCGTAAGGTAAAAACCCTGAGTGGGACAGTTCCTGCTTAATCCCCGCCGCAAGCACAAGCATACTGCCATTGGTCAAAGGCTTTCCCCACAAGCTTAACACGTTTGCTCCCATCTAGCCTCCGAAGTCCGGGTTTACCTAGCTAGGAATCAAACATGAGGAATAGTACTCAGAGGGCTGGCGACTGCAAACTCTTTCACCAGGCAGCCCAAACCGAGTACACCTACTTATATTTTCCAAGGGCAGAACAAATGGTGTCAACTTACACGCCTCCAGCCCGGGAGGGGCGACATACACATTCTCCATGGGAATCAAGCCCATGCCTTCAGGGTGAAAGGCCTCTATGCCTCCATGCTTTGGCAGCCCAGGGATAGGGTCAGATCTGAAAGGCTTCCAAAAGAGCAGAGATAAAGAACCTTTGAACCGCAGAGCAGGTGCAGCCGAGAACAAGGACTGCTCTTGGCCTGAGAACACCCACTGCCCAGCGCTTCTTTTGGGTACACACGTGTAGAGGAAGAGTGTTGAATTCTGCTGCGTGATAACTTCTCTGACCCACGTAGTGTGAGGGCAAGTAGAGTGGCCCTCCATCTCATCCCAGTTTCATGTGTCAGTTATATAAGGCAAACTCCCTGCTTGAATCCCTCCGTGGCCTACCTAAACTCCAGAGAGAGATGGATGATTGGGACCAGGGCTGGTATCTAGGTTAATGGTCTGTGCATCAGCTTCGCAGCTGTTCTCTCTAAGCGGGTCCCAACGGCGTTTTGGAAGAGTTTCCTGAGAGGGTCAGACACAGGAAATTAACCGACAGGCCCACGCGGATGCCAGTCCTCTCCAGCAACAACGCTCCCAGCCTCAGACACTTGGGTTCTCTTTGGTAAATGGAAGAACACTATGCTTGGAAGCTTCTTCCATCCAGTTTGAGAGTCGCACTTCCACTGCATCCTAGGATTCCAAGTGTTGCCCTGCCGTCACAGTTTCCAATTCTTAGGCCTATGACGGCAGAGTGTCTGGCAGTTCTGAAAGAGACCTTAGGAATGCCGGCGTTTTGGCTCCTTCCATCGAGAAACCAGCTCCTCCTGATCCTCTGTCATTAGGTATTTCATGTTAGAATATCTCTAGGCGCCCTCTTTCCTCCTCCACGAAGTAAGACACCAACGGAATTGGCCTAAAGGGAAGAAGCCTTCTGAGTCCGGCAGAGAGGCAGCCTCTCCCACTCAGCGTTCCCCCACGGCTGAGCCCAGGGTATGGGACCGAGAGAGGGAGAAAGACAGCCGTAACCCCGAGCTTCTCCACACTGTAGTATAGGCCTCACCCTCAAGCTCACGTCAGTTTCATAGGGAAAACGCCAGGCCTCGGTGTGCTTTCCTGTGGCAAGGAAACTTTGCTTTCATTCCTTAGGTGGCTCAGGACTGCCCTACCCGAAGGACTCAGGGTGTGCAGCCCTATTTGTTGAGATCAGCCCCTCTGGCTCTTTCTCGGATGAAACCAACTGGGCAAAGAGCCGTTCATAAGCTGGGGACCATGGGAGCTTTCCCTAGTCTACAGCAGAAGAGCACTCTGAGGGAGAGGTGCTGCTGACGTTTGGTAGCAAAATCTCCTATTCTGAAGAGAAACATTTCGTTGTAAGTGGGTTCCATCAGCCTTGCCATATTTTCTCAGCTGGCTACGATGGAGGGCAGGCAGTCAGTTGGCAGACTCACCTGAGGCCCTGCTTCCCAGACTGTGATAAAAAACCTCCCGCCTGCTTCAGCCCAAAGGGACGGCTTATGGTAAGGTAAAATCCCTGTGTTGGAAAGTTCCTGCCTAAGCCTCGCACAAGCACAAGCATATTGGTCATTGGTCAAAGACGTTCCCCACAAGTTTAACATGTTTGCCCCCGTCTAGCCTCCGAAGGCCGAGTTTACCTAGCTAGGAATCACACTTCAGGAAAGGTACTCAGGCTGCTGGTGACTGCAAGTTGTTTCACCAGGCAGCCCAAATCCAGTACACCCACTTGCATTTTCCAGGGGCAGAGGAAATGGTGTCAACTTACACGCCTCCAGCCTGGGAGGGGCAACATACACTTTCTGGATGGGAAGAGAGCCCATGCCTTCAGTGTGAAAGGCCGCTATGCCTCTTTGCTTTGGGTAGCCCAGGGGGAGCGTCAGCTCTGAAATGTTTCCAGAGGAGCAGAGTCAGAGAACCTTTGAAGCACAGAGCAGGTGCAGCCCAGAACAAAGACTGCTCTTGGCCTGAGAACACCCACTGCCCAGCGCTTCTTTTGGGTACACACGTGTAGAGGAAGAGTGTTGAATTCTGCTGCGTGATAACTTCTCTGGCCCACGTAGTGTGAGGGCAAGTAGAGTGGCCCTCCATCTCATCCCAGTTTCATGTGTCAGTTGTATAAGGCAAACTCCCTGCTTGAATCCCTCCGTGGCCTACCTAACCTCCAGAGAGAGATGGATGATTGGGACCCAGGGCTGGTATCTAGGTTAATGGTCTGTGCATCAGCTTCGCAGCTGTTCTCTCTAAGCGGGTCCCAACGGCGTTTGGGAAGAGTTTCCTGAGAGGGTCAGACACAGGAGATTAACCGACAGGCCCACGCGGATGCCAGTTCTCTCCAGCAACAACGCTCCCAGCCTCAGACACTTGGGTTCTCTTTGGTAAATGGAAGAACACTATGCTTGGAAGCTTCTTCCATCCAGTTTGAGAGTCGCACTTCCACTGCTTCCTAGGATTCCAAGTGTTGCCCTGCCGTCACAGTTTCCAATTCTTAGGCCTATGACGGCAGAGTGTCTGGCAGTTCTGAAAGAGACCTTAGGAATGCAGGTGTTTTGGCTCCTTCCACCGAGATACCAGCTCCTCCGGATCCTCTGTCGTTAGGTATTTCATGTTAGAGTATCTCGAGGCGCCCTCTTTCCTCCTTCACGAAGTAAGACACAAACAGAATTGCCCTAAAGGGAAGAAGCCTTCTGAGCCTGGCAGAGAGGCAGACTCTGCCACTCAGCATTCCCACACGGCTGAGCCCAGGCTACGGACAGAGAGAGGGAGAAAGATAGCCGTAAGCACGAGCTTTTCCTCAATAGAGTCTAGGCCTCACCTTTCAAGTCCACTTGAATTTCCTAGAGAAAGCACCAGGCGTCGCTGTGCTTTCCTGGGGCAGGAAACTTTGCTTTCGTTTTTTGGAGACACATTGTCTCAGGACTGCCCTACCCCAAGGACTCACGGTGTGCAGGCCGATTGGTTGAGATCAGCCCTTCTAGCTCTTTCCCGGATGACACCAACTGGGAAAAGAGCCGGTCAAATCCTGGAAACCGTGGTGCTTTTCCCTAGTCTACACAGGAAGAGCACTCTGAGGGAGACGAGCTGCTGACGCATGGTAGCAAAATCTCCTCTTCTGAAGCGAAACATTTCGGTGTAAGCGGGTTCCATAAGCTTGGGACCATTTTTTCAGCTGCCTAAATAATGGAGCCAGTCAGGTGGCAGCCTCCCCTCAAGCCCTGCTTCCCAGGCTGTGATACAGACACGCCCGCTGCTTCAGCCCAAAGGGACAGCTTATCGTAAGGTAAAAACCCTGAGTGGGACAGTTCCTGCTTAATCCCCGCCGCAAGCACAAGCATACTGCCATTGGTCAAAGGCTTTCCCCACAAGCTTAACACGTTTGCTCCCATCTAGCCTCCGAAGTCCGGGTTTACCTAGCTAGGAATCAAACATGAGGAATAGTACTCAGAGGGCTGGCGACTGCAAACTCTTTCACCAGGCAGCCCAAACCGAGTACACCTACTTATATTTTCCAAGGGCAGAACAAATGGTGTCAACTTACACGCCTCCAGCCCGGGAGGGGCGACATACACATTCTCCATGGGAATCAAGCCCATGCCTTCAGGGTGAAAGGCCTCTATGCCTCCATGCTTTGGCAGCCCAGGGATAGGGTCAGATCTGAAAGGCTTCCAAAAGAGCAGAGATAAAGAACCTTTGAACCGCAGAGCAGGTGCAGCCGAGAACAAGGACTGCTCTTGGCCTGAGAACACCCACTGCCCAGCGCTTCTTTTGGGTACACACGTGTAGAGGAAGAGTGTTGAATTCTGCTGCGTGATAACTTCTCTGACCCACGTAGTGTGAGGGCAAGTAGAGTGGCCCTCCATCTCATCCCAGTTTCATGTGTCAGTTATATAAGGCAAACTCCCTGCTTGAATCCCTCCGTGGCCTACCTAACCTCCAGAGAGAGATGGATGATTGGGACCAGGGCTGGTATCTAGGTTAATGGTCTGTGCATCAGCTTCGCAGCTGTTCTCTCTAAGCGGGTCCCAACGGCGTTTTGGAAGAGTTTCCTGAGAGGGTCAGACACAGGAAATTAACCGACAGGCCCACGCGGATGCCAGTCCTCTCCAGCAACAACGCTCCCAGCCTCAGACACTTGGGTTCTCTTTGGTAAATGGAAGAACACTATGCTTGGAAGCTTCTTCCATCCAGTTTGAGAGTCGCACTTCCACTGCATCCTAGGATTCCAAGTGTTGCCCTGCCGTCACAGTTTCCAATTCTTAGGCCTATGACGGCAGAGTGTCTGGCAGTTCTGAAAGAGACCTTAGGAATGCCGGCGTTTTGGCTCCTTCCATCGAGAAACCAGCTCCTCCTGATCCTCTGTCATTAGGTATTTCATGTTAGAATATCTCTAGGCGCCCTCTTTCCTCCTCCACGAAGTAAGACACAAACGGAATTGGCCTAAAGGGAAGAAGCCTTCTGAGTCCGGCAGAGAGGCAGCCTCTCCCACTCAGCGTTCCCCCACGGCTGAGCCCAGGGTATGGGACCGAGAGAGGGAGAAAGACAGCCGTAACCCCGAGCTTCTCCACACTGTAGTATAGGCCTCACCCTCAAGCTCACGTCAGTTTCATAGAGAAAACGCCAGGCCTCGGTGTGCTTTCCTGTGGCAAGGAAACTTTGCTTTCATTCCTTAGGTGGCTCAGGACTGCCCTACCCGAAGGACTCAGGGTGTGCAGCCCTATTTGTTGAGATCAGCCCCTCTGGCTCTTTCTCGGATGAAACCAACTGGGCAAAGAGCCGTTCATAAGCTGGGGACCATGGGAGCTTTCCCTAGTCTACAGCAGAAGAGCACTCTGAGGGAGAGGTGCTGCTGACGTTTGGTAGCAAAATCTCCTATTCTGAAGAGAAACATTTCGTTGTAAGTGGGTTCCATCAGCCTTGCCATATTTTCTCAGCTGGCTACGATGGAGGGCAGGCAGTCAGTTGGCAGACTCACCTGAGGCCCTGCTTCCCAGACTGTGATAAAAAACCTCCCGCCTGCTTCAGCCCAAAGGGACGGCTTATGGTAAGGTAAAATCCCTGTGTTGGAAAGTTCCTGCCTAAGCCTCGCACAAGCACAAGCATATTGGTCATTGGTCAAAGACGTTCCCCACAAGTTTAACATGTTTGCCCCCGTCTAGCCTCCGAAGGCCGAGTTTACCTAGCTAGGAATCACACTTCAGGAAAGGTACTCAGGCTGCTGGTGACTGCAAGTTGTTTCACCAGGCAGCCCAAATCCAGTACACCCACTTGCATTTTCCAGGGGCAGAGGAAATGGTGTCAACTTACACGCCTCCAGCCTGGGAGGGGCAACATACACTTTCTGGATGGGAAGAGAGCCCATGCCTTCAGTGTGAAAGGCCGCTATGCCTCTTTGCTTTGGGTAGCCCAGGGGGAGCGTCAGCTCTGAAATGTTTCCAGAGGAGCAGAGTCAGAGAACCTTTGAAGCACAGAGCAGGTGCAGCCCAGAACAAAGACTGCTCTTGGCCTGAGAACACCCACTGCCCAGCGCTTCTTTTGGGTACACACGTGTAGAGGAAGAGTGTTGAATTCTGCTGCGTGATAACTTCTCTGGCCCACGTAGTGTGAGGGCAAGTAGAGTGGCCCTCCATCTCATCCCAGTTTCATGTGTCAGTTGTATAAGGCAAACTCCCTGCTTGAATCCCTCCGTGGCCTACCTAACCTCCAGAGAGAGATGGATGATTGGGACCCAGGGCTGGTATCTAGGTTAATGGTCTGTGCATCAGCTTCGCAGCTGTTCTCTCTAAGCGGGTCCCAACGGCGTTTTGGAAGAGTTTCCTGAGAGGGTCAGACACAGGAGATTAACCGACAGGCCCACGCGGATGCCAGTTCTCTCCAGCAACAACGCTCCCAGCCTCAGACACTTGGGTTCTCTTTGGTAAATGGAAGAACACTATGCTTGGAAGCTTCTTCCATCCAGTTTGAGAGTCGCACTTCCACTGCTTCCTAGGATTCCAAGTGTTGCCCTGCCGTCACAGTTTCCAATTCTTAGGCCTATGACGGCAGAGTGTCTGGCAGTTCTGAAAGAGACCTTAGGAATGCAGGTGTTTTGGCTCCTTCCACCGAGATACCAGCTCCTCCGGATCCTCTGTCGTTAGGTATTTCATGTTAGAGTATCTCGAGGCGCCCTCTTTCCTCCTTCACGAAGTAAGACACAAACAGAATTGCCCTAAAGGGAAGAAGCCTTCTGAGCCTGGCAGAGAGGCAGACTCTGCCACTCAGCATTCCCACACGGCTGAGCCCAGGCTACGGACAGAGAGAGGGAGAAAGATAGCCGTAAGCACGAGCTTTTCCTCAATAGAGTCTAGGCCTCACCTTTCAAGTCCACTTGAATTTCCTAGAGAAAGCACCAGGCGTCGCTGTGCTTTCCTGGGGCAGGAAACTTTGCTTTCGTTTTTTGGAGACACATTGTCTCAGGACTGCCCTACCCCAAGGACTCACGGTGTGCAGGCCGATTGCTTGAGATCAGCCCTTCTAGCTCTTTCACGGATGACACCAACTGGGAAAAGAGCCGGTCAAATCCTGGAAACCGTGGTGCTTTTCCCTAGTCTACACAGGAAGAGCACTCTGAGGGAGACGAGCTGCTGACGCATGGTAGCAAAATCTCCTCTTCTGAAGCGAAACATTTCGGTGTAAGCGGGTTCCATAAGCTTGGGACCATTTTTTCAGCTGCCTAAATAATGGAGCCAGTCAGGTGGCAGCCTCCCCTCAAGCCCTGCTTCCCAGGCTGTGATACAGACACGCCCGCTGCTTCAGCCCAAAGGGACAGCTTATCGTAAGGTAAAAACCCTGAGTGGGACAGTTCCTGCTTAATCCCCGCCGCAAGCACAAGCATACTGCCATTGGTCAAAGGCTTTCCCCACAAGCTTAACACGTTTGCTCCCATCTAGCCTCCGAAGTCCGGGTTTACCTAGCTAGGAATCAAACATGAGGAATAGTACTCAGAGGGCTGGCGACTGCAAACTCTTTCACCAGGCAGCCCAAACCGAGTACACCTACTTATATTTTCCAAGGGCAGAACAAATGGTGTCAACTTACACGCCTCCAGCCCGGGAGGGGCGACATACACATTCTCCATGGGAATCAAGCCCATGCCTTCAGGGTGAAAGGCCTCTATGCCTCCATGCTTTGGCAGCCCAGGGATAGGGTCAGATCTGAAAGGCTTCCAAAAGAGCAGAGATAAAGAACCTTTGAACCGCAGAGCAGGTGCAGCCGAGAACAAGGACTGCTCTTGGCCTGAGAACACCCACTGCCCAGCGCTTCTTTTGGGTACACACGTGTAGAGGAAGAGTGTTGAATTCTGCTGCGTGATAACTTCTCTGACCCACGTAGTGTGAGGGCAAGTAGAGTGGCCCTCCATCTCATCCCAGTTTCATGTGTCAGTTATATAAGGCAAACTCCCTGCTTGAATCCCTCCGTGGCCTACCTAACCTCCAGAGAGAGATGGATGATTGGGACCAGGGCTGGTATCTAGGTTAATGGTCTGTGCATCAGCTTCGCAGCTGTTCTCTCTAAGCGGGTCCCAACGGCGTTTTGGAAGAGTTTCCTGAGAGGGTCAGACACAGGAAATTAACCGACAGGCCCACGCGGATGCCAGTCCTCTCCAGCAACAACGCTCCCAGCCTCAGACACTTGGGTTCTCTTTGGTAAATGGAAGAACACTATGCTTGGAAGCTTCTTCCATCCAGTTTGAGAGTCGCACTTCCACTGCATCCTAGGATTCCAAGTGTTGCCCTGCCGTCACAGTTTCCAATTCTTAGGCCTATGACGGCAGAGTGTCTGGCAGTTCTGAAAGAGACCTTAGGAATGCCGGCGTTTTGGCTCCTTCCATCGAGAAACCAGCTCCTCCTGATCCTCTGTCATTAGGTATTTCATGTTAGAATATCTCTAGGCGCCCTCTTTCCTCCTCCACGAAGTAAGACACCAACGGAATTGGCCTAAAGGGAAGAAGCCTTCTGAGTCCGGCAGAGAGGCAGCCTCTCCCACTCAGCGTTCCCCCACGGCTGAGCCCAGGGTATGGGACCGAGAGAGGGAGAAAGACAGCCGTAACCCCGAGCTTCTCCACACTGTAGTATAGGCCTCACCCTCAAGCTCACGTCAGTTTCATAGGGAAAACGCCAGGCCTCGGTGTGCTTTCCTGTGGCAAGGAAACTTTGCTTTCATTCCTTAGGTGGCTCAGGACTGCCCTACCCGAAGGACTCAGGGTGTGCAGCCCTATTTGTTGAGATCAGCCCCTCTGGCTCTTTCTCGGATGAAACCAACTGGGCAAAGAGCCGTTCATAAGCTGGGGACCATGGGAGCTTTCCCTAGTCTACAGCAGAAGAGCACTCTGAGGGAGAGGTGCTGCTGACGTTTGGTAGCAAAATCTCCTATTCTGAAGAGAAACATTTCGTTGTAAGTGGGTTCCATCAGCCTTGCCATATTTTCTCAGCTGGCTACGATGGAGGGCAGGCAGTCAGTTGGCAGACTCACCTGAGGCCCTGCTTCCCAGACTGTGATAAAAAACCTCCCGCCTGCTTCAGCCCAAAGGGACGGCTTATGGTAAGGTAAAATCCCTGTGTTGGAAAGTTCCTGCCTAAGCCTCGCACAAGCACAAGCATATTGGTCATTGGTCAAAGACGTTCCCCACAAGTTTAACATGTTTGCCCCCGTCTAGCCTCCGAAGGCCGAGTTTACCTAGCTAGGAATCACACTTCAGGAAAGGTACTCAGGCTGCTGGTGACTGCAAGTTGTTTCACCAGGCAGCCCAAATCCAGTACACCCACTTGCATTTTCCAGGGGCAGAGGAAATGGTGTCAACTTACACGCCTCCAGCCTGGGAGGGGCAACATACACTTTCTGGATGGGAAGAGAGCCCATGCCTTCAGTGTGAAAGGCCGCTATGCCTCTTTGCTTTGGGTAGCCCAGGGGGAGCGTCAGCTCTGAAATGTTTCCAGAGGAGCAGAGTCAGAGAACCTTTGAAGCACAGAGCAGGTGCAGCCCAGAACAAAGACTGCTCTTGGCCTGAGAACACCCACTGCCCAGCGCTTCTTTTGGGTACACACGTGTAGAGGAAGAGTGTTGAATTCTGCTGCGTGATAACTTCTCTGGCCCACGTAGTGTGAGGGCAAGTAGAGTGGCCCTCCATCTCATCCCAGTTTCATGTGTCAGTTGTATAAGGCAAACTCCCTGCTTGAATCCCTCCGTGGCCTACCTAACCTCCAGAGAGAGATGGATGATTGGGACCCAGGGCTGGTATCTAGGTTAATGGTCTGTGCATCAGCTTCGCAGCTGTTCTCTCTAAGCGGGTCCCAACGGCGTTTGGGAAGAGTTTCCTGAGAGGGTCAGACACAGGAAATTAACCGACAGGCCCACGCGGATGCCAGTTCTCTCCAGCAACAACGCTCCCAGCCTCAGACACTTGGGTTCTCTTTGGTAAATGGAAGAACACTATGCTTGGAAGCTTCTTCCATCCAGTTTGAGAGTCGCACTTCCACTGCTTCCTAGGATTCCAAGTGTTGCCCTGCCGTCACAGTTTCCAATTCTTAGGCCTATGACGGCAGAGTGTCTGGCAGTTCTGAAAGAGACCTTAGGAATGCAGGTGTTTTGGCTCCTTCCACCGAGATACCAGCTCCTCCGGATCCTCTGTCGTTAGGTATTTCATGTTAGAGTATCTCGAGGCGCCCTCTTTCCTCCTTCACGAAGTAAGACACAAACAGAATTGCCCTAAAGGGAAGAAGCCTTCTGAGCCTGGCAGAGAGGCAGACTCTGCCACTCAGCATTCCCACACGGCTGAGCCCAGGCTACGGACAGAGAGAGGGAGAAAGATAGCCGTAAGCACGAGCTTTTCCTCAATAGAGTCTAGGCCTCACCTTTCAAGTCCACTTGAATTTCCTAGAGAAAGCACCAGGCGTCGCTGTGCTTTCCTGGGGCAGGAAACTTTGCTTTCGTTTTTTGGAGACACATTGTCTCAGGACTGCCCTACCCCAAGGACTCACGGTGTGCAGGCCGATTGCTTGAGATCAGCCCTTCTAGCTCTTTCACGGATGACACCAACTGGGAAAAGAGCCGGTCAAATCCTGGAAACCGTGGTGCTTTTCCCTAGTCTACACAGGAAGAGCACTCTGAGGGAGACGAGCTGCTGACGCATGGTAGCAAAATCTCCTCTTCTGAAGCGAAACATTTCGGTGTAAGCGGGTTCCATAAGCTTGGGACCATTTTTTCAGCTGCCTAAATAATGGAGCCAGTCAGGTGGCAGCCTCCCCTCAAGCCCTGCTTCCCAGGCTGTGATACAGACACGCCCGCTGCTTCAGCCCAAAGGGACAGCTTATCGTAAGGTAAAAACCCTGAGTGGGACAGTTCCTGCTTAATCCCCGCCGCAAGCACAAGCATACTGCCATTGGTCAAAGGCTTTCCCCACAAGCTTAACACGTTTGCTCCCATCTAGCCTCCGAAGTCCGGGTTTACCTAGCTAGGAATCAAACATGAGGAATAGTACTCAGAGGGCTGGCGACTGCAAACTCTTTCACCAGGCAGCCCAAACCAGTACACCTACTTATATTTTCCAAGGGCAGAACAAATGGTGTCAACTTACACGCCTCCAGCCCGGGAGGGGCGACATACACATTCTCCATGGGAATCAAGCCCATGCCTTCAGGGTGAAAGGCCTCTATGCCTCCATGCTTTGGCAGCCCAGGGATAGGGTCAGATCTGAAAGGCTTCCAAAAGAG
This sequence comes from Balaenoptera acutorostrata, assembly GCF_949987535.1. Classification (NCBI taxonomy): domain Eukaryota; kingdom Metazoa; phylum Chordata; class Mammalia; order Artiodactyla; family Balaenopteridae; genus Balaenoptera; species Balaenoptera acutorostrata. The sequence goes on along the minus strand of NC_080076.1, from coordinate 33,188,933 downwards.
CAGAGATAAAGAACCTTTGAACCGCAGAGCAGGTGCAGCCGAGAACAAGGACTGCTCTTGGCCTGAGAACACCCACTGCCCAGCGCTTCTTTTGGGTACACACGTGTAGAGGAAGAGTGTTGAATTCTGCTGCGTGATAACTTCTCTGACCCACGTAGTGTGAGGGCAAGTAGAGTGGCCCTCCATCTCATCCCAGTTTCATGTGTCAGTTATATAAGGCAAACTCCCTGCTTGAATCCCTCCGTGGCCTACCTAACCTCCAGAGAGAGATGGATGATTGGGACCAGAGCTGGTATCTAGGTTAATGGTCTGTGCATCAGCTTCGCAGCTGTTCTCTCTAAGCGGGTCCCAACGGCGTTTTGGAAGAGTTTCCTGAGAGGGTCAGACACAGGAAATTAACCGACAGGCCCACGCGGATGCCAGTCCTCTCCAGCAACAACGCTCCCAGCCTCAGACACTTGGGTTCTCTTTGGTAAATGGAAGAACACTATGCTTGGAAGCTTCTTCCATCCAGTTTGAGAGTCGCACTTCCACTGCATCCTAGGATTCCAAGTGTTGCCCTGCCGTCACAGTTTCCAATTCTTAGGCCTATGACGGCAGAGTGTCTGGCAGTTCTGAAAGAGACCTTAGGAATGCCGGCGTTTTGGCTCCTTCCATCGAGAAACCAGCTCCTCCTGATCCTCTGTCATTAGGTATTTCATGTTAGAATATCTCTAGGCGCCCTCTTTCCTCCTCCACGAAGTAAGACACCAACGGAATTGGCCTAAAGGGAAGAAGCCTTCTGAGTTCGGCAGAGAGGCAGCCTCTCCCACTCAGCGTTCCCCCACGGCTGAGCCCAGGGTATGGGACCGAGAGAGGGAGAAAGACAGCCGTAACCCCGAGCTTCTCCACACTGTAGTATAGGCCTCACCCTCAAGCTCACGTCAGTTTCATAGGGAAAACGCCAGGCCTCGGTGTGCTTTCCTGTGGCAAGGAAACTTTGCTTTCATTCCTTAGGTGGCTCAGGACTGCCCTACCCGAAGGACTCAGGGTGTGCAGCCCTATTTGTTGAGATCAGCCCCTCTGGCTCTTTCTCGGATGAAACCAACTGGGCAAAGAGCCGTTCATAAGCTGGGGACCATGGGAGCTTTCCCTAGTCTACAGCAGAAGAGCACTCTGAGGGAGAGGTGCTGCTGACGTTTGGTAGCAAAATCTCCTATTCTGAAGAGAAACATTTCGTTGTAAGTGGGTTCCATCAGCCTTGCCATATTTTCTCAGCTGGCTACGATGGAGGGCAGGCAGTCAGTTGGCAGACTCACCTGAGGCCCTGCTTCCCAGACTGTGATAAAAAACCTCCCGCCTGCTTCAGCCCAAAGGGACGGCTTATGGTAAGGTAAAATCCCTGTGTTGGAAAGTTCCTGCCTAAGCCTCGCACAAGCACAAGCATATTGGTCATTGGTCAAAGACGTTCCCCACAAGTTTAACATGTTTGCCCCCGTCTAGCCTCCGAAGGCCGAGTTTACCTAGCTAGGAATCACACTTCAGGAAAGGTACTCAGGCTGCTGGTGACTGCAAGTTGTTTCACCAGGCAGCCCAAATCCAGTACACCCACTTGCATTTTCCAGGGGCAGAGGAAATGGTGTCAACTTACACGCCTCCAGCCTGGGAGGGGCAACATACACTTTCTGGATGGGAAGAGAGCCCATGCCTTCAGTGTGAAAGGCCGCTATGCCTCTTTGCTTTGGGTAGCCCAGGGGGAGCGTCAGCTCTGAAATGTTTCCAGAGGAGCAGAGTCAGAGAACCTTTGAAGCACAGAGCAGGTGCAGCCCAGAACAAAGACTGCTCTTGGCCTGAGAACACCCACTGCCCAGCGCTTCTTTTGGGTACACACGTGTAGAGGAAGAGTGTTGAATTCTGCTGCGTGATAACTTCTCTGGCCCACGTAGTGTGAGGGCAAGTAGAGTGGCCCTCCATCTCATCCCAGTTTCATGTGTCAGTTGTATAAGGCAAACTCCCTGCTTGAATCCCTCCGTGGCCTACCTAACCTCCAGAGAGAGATGGATGATTGGGACCCAGGGCTGGTATCTAGGTTAATGGTCTGTGCATCAGCTTCGCAGCTGTTCTCTCTAAGCGGGTCTCAACGGCGTTTTGGAAGAGTTTCCTGAGAGGGTCAGACACAGGAAATTAACCGACAGGCCCACGCGGATGCCAGTTCTCTCCAGCAACAACGCTCCCAGCCTCAGACACTTGGGTTCTCTTTGGTAAATGGAAGAACACTATGCTTGGAAGCTTCTTCCATCCAGTTTGAGAGTCGCACTTCCACTGCTTCCTAGGATTCCAAGTGTTGCCCTGCCGTCACAGTTTCCAATTCTTAGGCCTATGACGGCAGAGTGTCTGGCAGTTCTGAAAGAGACCTTAGGAATGCCGGCGTTTTGGCTCCTTCCACCGAGATACCAGCTCCTCCGGATCCTCTGTCGTTAGGTATTTCATGTTAGAATATCTCGAGGCGCCCTCTTTCCTCCTTCACGAAGTAAGACACAAACAGAATTGCCCTAAAGGGAAGAAGCCTTCTGAGCCTGGCAGAGAGGCAGACTCTGCCACTCAGCATTCCCACACGGCTGAGCCCAGGCTACGGACAGAGAGAGGGAGAAAGATAGCCGTAAGCACGAGCTTTTCCTCAATAGAGTCTAGGCCTCACCTTTCAAGTCCACTTGAATTTCCTAGAGAAAGCACCAGGCGTCGCTGTGCTTTCCTGGGGCAGGAAACTTTGCTTTCGTTTTTTGGAGACACATTGTCTCAGGACTGCCCTACCCCAAGGACTCACGGTGTTCGGGCCAATTGGTTGAGATCAGCCCTTCTAGCTCTTTCACGGATGAAACCAACTGGGAAAAGAGCCGTTCAAATCCTGGAAACCGTGGTGCTTTTCCCTAGTCTACACAGGAAGAGCACTCTGAGGGAGACGAGCTGCTGACGCATGGTAGCAAAATCTCCTCTTCTGAAGAGAAACATTTCGGTGTAAGCGGGTTCCATAAGCTTGGGACCATTTTTCAGCTGCCTATACTGGAGGCCAGTCAGGTGGCAGCCTCCCCTCAGGCCCTGCTTCCCAGGCTGTGATACAGACACGCCCGCTGCTTCAGCCCAAAGGCACAGCTTATCGTAAGGTAAAAACCCTGAGTGGGAGAGTTCCTGCTAAATCCCCGCCGCAAGCACAAGCATATTGCCATTGGTCAAAGGCTTTCCCCGCAAGCTTAACACGTTTGCTCCCATCTAGCCTCCGAAGTCCGGGTTTACCTAGCTAGGAATCAAACATGAGGAATAGTACTCAGAGGGCTGGCGACTGCAAACTCTTTCACCAGGCAGCCCAAACCGAGTACACCTACTTATATTTTCCAAGGGCAGAACAAATGGTGTCAACTTACACGCCTCCAGCCCGGGAGGGGCGACATACACATTCTCCATGGGAATCAAGCCCATGCCTTCAGGGTGAAAGGCCTCTATGCCTCCATGCTTTGGCAGCCCAGGGATAGGGTCAGATCTGAAAGGCTTCCAAAAGAGCAGAGATAAAGAACCTTTGAACCGCAGAGCAGGTGCAGCCGAGAACAAGGACTGCTCTTGGCCTGAGAACACCCACTGCCCAGCGCTTCTTTTGGGTACACACGTGTAGAGGAAGAGTGTTGAATTCTGCTGCGTGATAACTTCTCTGACCCACGTAGTGTGAGGGCAAGTAGAGTGGCCCTCCATCTCATCCCAGTTTCATGTGTCAGTTATATAAGGCAAACTCCCTGCTTGAATCCCTCCGTGGCCTACCTAACCTCCAGAGAGAGATGGATGATTGGGACCAGGGCTGGTATCTAGGTTAATGGTCTGTGCATCAGCTTCGCAGCTGTTCTCTCTAAGCGGGTCCCAACGGCGTTTTGGAAGAGTTTCCTGAGAGGGTCAGACACAGGAAATTAACCGACAGGCCCACGCAGATGCCAGTCCTCTCCAGCAACAACGCTCCCAGCCTCAGACACTTGGGTTCTCTTTGGTAAATGGAAGAACACTATGCTTGGAAGCTTCTTCCATCCAGTTTGAGAGTCGCACTTCCACTGCATCCTAGGATTCCAAGTGTTGCCCTGCCGTCACAGTTTCCAATTCTTAGGCCTATGACGGCAGAGTGTCTGGCAGTTCTGAAAGAGACCTTAGGAATGCCGGCGTTTTGGCTCCTTCCATCGAGAAACCAGCTCCTCCTGATCCTCTGTCGTTAGGTATTTCATGTTAGAATACCTCTAGGCGCCCTCTTTCCTCCTCCACGAAGTAAGACACAAACGGAATTGGCCTAAAGGGAAGAAGCCTTCTGAGTCCGGCAGAGAGGCAGCCTCTCCCACTCAGCGTTCCCCCACGGCTGAGCCCAGGGTATGGGACCGAGAGAGGGAGAAAGACAGCCGTAACCCCGAGCTTCTCCACACTGTAGTATAGGCCTCACCCTCAAGCTCACGTCAGTTTCATAGAGAAAACGCCAGGCCTCGGTGTGCTTTCCTGTGGCAAGGAAACTTTGCTTTCATTCCTTAGGTGGCTCAGGACTGCCCTACCCGAAGGACTCAGGGTGTGCAGCCCTATTTGTTGAGATCAGCCCCTCTGGCTCTTTCTCGGATGAAACCAACTGGGCAAAGAGCCGTTCATAAGCTGGGGACCATGGGAGCTTTCCCTAGTCTACAGCAGAAGAGCACTCTGAGGGAGAGGTGCTGCTGACGTTTGGTAGCAAAATCTCCTATTCTGAAGAGAAACATTTCGTTGTAAGTGGGTTCCATCAGCCTTGCCATATTTTCTCAGCTGGCTACGATGGAGGGCAGGCAGTCAGTTGGCAGACTCACCTGAGGCCCTGCTTCCCAGACTGTGATAAAAAACCTCCCGCCTGCTTCAGCCCAAAGGGACGGCTTATGGTAAGGTAAAATCCCTGTGTTGGAAAGTTCCTGCCTAAGCCTCGCACAAGCACAAGCATATTGGTCATTGGTCAAAGACGTTCCCCACAAGTTTAACATGTTTGCCCCCGTCTAGCCTCCGAAGGCCGAGTTTACCTAGCTAGGAATCACACTTCAGGAAAGGTACTCAGGCTGCTGGTGACTGCAAGTTGTTTCACCAGGCAGCCCAAATCCAGTACACCCACTTGCATTTTCCAGGGGCAGAGGAAATGGTGTCAACTTACACGCCTCCAGCCTGGGAGGGGCAACATACACTTTCTGGATGGGAAGAGAGCCCATGCCTTCAGTGTGAAAGGCCGCTATGCCTCTTTGCTTTGGGTAGCCCAGGGGGAGCGTCAGCTCTGAAATGTTTCCAGAGGAGCAGAGTCAGAGAACCTTTGAAGCACAGAGCAGGTGCAGCCCAGAACAAAGACTGCTCTTGGCCTGAGAACACCCACTGCCCAGCGCTTCTTTTGGGTACACACGTGTAGAGGAAGAGTGTTGAATTCTGCTGCGTGATACCTTCTCTGGCCCACGTAGTGTGAGGGCAAGTAGAGTGGCCCTCCATCTCATCCCAGTTTCATGTGTCAGTTGTATAAGGCAAACTCCCTGCTTGAATCCCTCCGTGGCCTACCTAACCTCCAGAGAGAGATGGATGATTGGGACCCAGGGCTGGTATCTAGGTTAATGGTCTGTGCTTCAGCCTCGCAGCTCTTCTCTCTAAGCGGGTCCCAACGGCGTTTTGGAAGAGTTTCCTGAGAGGGTCAGACACAGGAAATTAACCGACAGGCCCACGCAGATGCCAGTCCTCTCCAGCAACAACGCTCCCAGCCTCAGACACTTGGGTTCTCTTTGGTAAATGGAAGAACACTATGCTTGGAAGCTTCTTCCATCCAGTTTGAGAGTCGCACTTCCACTGCATCCTAGGATTCCAAGTGTTGCCCTGCCGTCACAGTTTCCAATTCTTAGGCCTATGACGGCAGAGTGTCTGGCAGTTCTGAAAGAGACCTTAGGAATGCCGGCGTTTTGGCTCCTTCCATCGAGAAACCAGCTCCTCCTGATCCTCTGTCGTTAGGTATTTCATGTTAGAATATCTCTAGGCGCCCTCTTTCCTCCTCCACGAAGTAAGACACAAACGGAATTGGCCTAAAGGGAAGAAGCCTTCTGAGTCCGGCAGAGAGGCAGCCTCTCCCACTCAGCGTTCCCCCACGGCTGAGCCCAGGGTATGGGACCGAGAGAGGGAGAAAGACAGCCGTAACCCCGAGCTTCTCCACACTGTAGTATAGGCCTCACCCTCAAGCTCACGTCAGTTTCATAGAGAAAACGCCAGGCCTCGGTGTGCTTTCCTGTGGCAAGGAAACTTTGCTTTCATTCCTTAGGTGGCTCAGGACTGCCCTACCCGAAGGACTCAGGGTGTGCAGCCCTATTTGTTGAGATCAGCCCCTCTGGCTCTTTCTCGGATGAAACCAACTGGGCAAAGAGCCGTTCATAAGCTGGGGACCATGGGAGCTTTCCCTAGTCTACAGCAGAAGAGCACTCTGAGGGAGAGGTGCTGCTGACGTTTGGTAGCAAAATCTCCTATTCTGAAGAGAAACATTTCGTTGTAAGTGGGTTCCATCAGCCTTGCCATATTTTCTCAGCTGGCTACGATGGAGGGCAGGCAGTCAGTTGGCAGACTCACCTGAGGCCCTGCTTCCCAGACTGTGATAAAAAACCTCCCGCCTGCTTCAGCCCAAAGGGACGGCTTATGGTAAGGTAAAATCCCTGTGTTGGAAAGTTCCTGCCTAAGCCTCGCACAAGCACAAGCATATTGGTCATTGGTCAAAGACGTTCCCCACAAGTTTAACATGTTTGCCCCCGTCTAGCCTCCGAAGGCCGAGTTTACCTAGCTAGGAATCACACTTCAGGAAAGGTACTCAGGCTGCTGGTGACTGCAAGTTGTTTCACCAGGCAGCCCAAATCCAGTACACCCACTTGCATTTTCCAGGGGCAGAGGAAATGGTGTCAACTTACACGCCTCCAGCCTGGGAGGGGCAACATACACTTTCTGGATGGGAAGAGAGCCCATGCCTTCAGTGTGAAAGGCCGCTATGCCTCTTTGCTTTGGGTAGCCCAGGGGGAGCGTCAGCTCTGAAATGTTTCCAGAGGAGCAGAGTCAGAGAACCTTTGAAGCACAGAGCAGGTGCAGCCCAGAACAAAGACTGCTCTTGGCCTGAGAACACCCACTGCCCAGCGCTTCTTTTGGGTACACACGTGTAGAGGAAGAGTGTTGAATTCTGCTGCGTGATAACTTCTCTGGCCCACGTAGTGTGAGGGCAAGTAGAGTGGCCCTCCATCTCATCCCAGTTTCATGTGTCAGTTGTATAAGGCAAACTCCCTGCTTGAATCCCTCCGTGGCCTACCTAACCTCCAGAGAGAGATGGATGATTGGGACCCAGGGCTGGTATCTAGGTTAATGGTCTGTGCATCAGCTTCGCAGCTGTTCTCTCTAAGCGGGTCCCAACGGCGTTTTGGAAGAGTTTCCTGAGAGGGTCAGACACAGGAAATTAACCGACAGGCCCACGCGGATGCCAGTCCTCTACAGCAACAACGCTCCCAGCCTCAGACACTTGGGTTCTCTTTGGTAAATGGAAGAACACTATGCTTGGAAGCTTCTTCCATCCAGTTTGAGAGTCGCACTTCCACTGCATCCTAGGATTCCAAGTGTTGCCCTGCCGTCACAGTTTCCAATTCTTAGGCCTATGACGGCAGAGTGTCTGGCAGTTCTGAAAGAGACCTTAGGAATGCCGGCGTTTTGGCTCCTTCCATCGAGAAACCAGCTCCTCCTGATCCTCTGTCGTTAGGTATTTCATGTTAGAATATCTCTAGGCGCCCTCTTTCCTCCTCCACGAAGTAAGACACCAACGGAATTGGCCTAAAGGGAAGAAGCCTTCTGAGTCCGGCAGAGAGGCAGCCTCTCCCACTCAGCGTTCCCCCACGGCTGAGCCCAGGGTATGGGACCGAGAGAGGGAGAAAGACAGCCGTAACCCCGAGCTTCTCCACACTGTAGTATAGGCCTCACCCTCAAGCTCACTTCAGTTTCATAGAGAAAACGCCAGGCCTCGGTGTGCTTTCCTGTGGCAAGGAAACTTTGCTTTCATTCCTTAGGTGGCTCAGGACTGCCCTACCCGAAGGACTCAGGGTGTGCAGCCCTATTTGTTGAGATCAGCCCCTCTGGCTCTTTCTCGGATGAAACCAACTGGGCAAAGAGCCGTTCATAAGCTGGGGACCATGGGAGCTTTCCCTAGTCTACAGCAGAAGAGCACTCTGAGGGAGAGGTGCTGCTGACGTTTGGTAGCAAAATCTCCTATTCTGAAGAGAAACATTTCGTTGTAAGTGGGTTCCATCAGCCTTGCCATATTTTCTCAGCTGGCTACGATGGAGGGCAGGCAGTCAGTTGGCAGACTCACCTGAGGCCCTGCTTCCCAGACTGTGATAAAAAACCTCCCGCCTGCTTCAGCCCAAAGGGACGGCTTATGGTAAGGTAAAATCCCTGTGTTGGAAAGTTCCTGCCTAAGCCTCGCACAAGCACAAGCATATTGGTCATTGGTCAAAGACGTTCCCCACAAGTTTAACATGTTTGCCCCCGTCTAGCCTCCGAAGGCCGAGTTTACCTAGCTAGGAATCACACTTCAGGAAAGGTACTCAGGCTGCTGGTGACTGCAAGTTGTTTCACCAGGCAGCCCAAATCCAGTACACCCACTTGCATTTTCCAGGGGCAGAGGAAATGGTGTCAACTTACACGCCTCCAGCCTGGGAGGGGCAACATACACTTTCTGGATGGGAAGAGAGCCCATGCCTTCAGTGTGAAAGGCCGCTATGCCTCTTTGCTTTGGGTAGCCCAGGGGGAGCGTCAGCTCTGAAATGTTTCCAGAGGAGCAGAGTCAGAGAACCTTTGAAGCACAGAGCAGGTGCAGCCCAGAACAAAGACTGCTCTTGGCCTGAGAACACCCACTGCCCAGCGCTTCTTTTGGGTACACACGTGTAGAGGAAGAGTGTTGAATTCTGCTGCGTGATAACTTCTCTGGCCCACGTAGTGTGAGGGCAAGTAGAGTGGCCCTCCATCTCATCCCAGTTTCATGTGTCAGTTGTATAAGGCAAACTCCCTGCTTGAATCCCTCCGTGGCCTACCTAACCTCCAGAGAGAGATGGATGATTGGGACCCAGGGCTGGTATCTAGGTTAATGGTCTGTGCATCAGCTTCGCAGCTGTTCTCTCTAAGCGGGTCCCAACGGCGTTTTGGAAGAGTTTCCTGAGAGGGTCAGACACAGGAAATTAACCGACAGGCCCACGCGGATGCCAGTTCTCTCCAGCAACAACGCTCCCAGCCTCAGACACTTGGGTTCTCTTTGGTAAATGGAAGAACACTATGCTTGGAAGCTTCTTCCATCCAGTTTGAGAGTCGCACTTCCACTGCTTCCTAGGATTCCAAGTGTTGCCCTGCCGTCACAGTTTCCAATTCTTAGGCCTATGACGGCAGAGTGTCTGGCAGTTCTGAAAGAGACCTTAGGAATGCCGGCGTTTTGGCTCCTTCCACCGAGATACCAGCTCCTCCGGATCCTCTGTCGTTAGGTATTTCATGTTAGAATATCTCGAGGCGCCCTCTTTCCTCCTTCACGAAGTAAGACACAAACAGAATTGCCCTAAAGGGAAGAAGCCTTCTGAGCCTGGCAGAGAGGCAGACTCTGCCACTCAGCATTCCCACACGGCTGAGCCCAGGCTACGGACAGAGAGAGGGAGAAAGATAGCCGTAAGCACGAGCTTTTCCTCAATAGAGTCTAGGCCTCACCTTTCAAGTCCACTTGAATTTCCTAGAGAAAGCACCAGGCGTCGCTGTGCTTTCCTGGGGCAGGAAACTTTGCTTTCGTTTTTTGGAGACACATTGTCTCAGGACTGCCCTACCCCAAGGACTCACGGTGTGCAGGCCGATTGGTTGAGATCAGCCCTTCTAGCTCTTTCCCGGATGACACCAACTGGGAAAAGAGCCGGTCAAATCCTGGAAACCGTGGTGCTTTTCCCTAGTCTACACAGGAAGAGCACTCTGAGGGAGACGAGCTGCTGACGCATGGTAGCAAAATCTCCTCTTCTGAAGCGAAACATTTCGGTGTAAGCGGGTTCCATAAGCTTGGGACCATTTTTTCAGCTGCCTAAATAATGGAGCCAGTCAGGTGGCAGCCTCCCCTCAAGCCCTGCTTCCCAGGCTGTGATACAGACACGCCCGCTGCTTCAGCCCAAAGGGACAGCTTATCGTAAGGTAAAAACCCTGAGTGGGACAGTTCCTGCTTAATCCCCGCCGCAAGCACAAGCATACTGCCATTGGTCAAAGGCTTTCCCCACAAGCTTAACACGTTTGCTCCCATCTAGCCTCCGAAGTCCGGGTTTACCTAGCTAGGAATCAAACATGAGGAATAGTACTCAGAGGGCTGGCGACTGCAAACTCTTTCACCAGGCAGCCCAAACCGAGTACACCTACTTATATTTTCCAAGGGCAGAACAAATGGTGTCAACTTACACGCCTCCAGCCCGGGAGGGGCGACATACACATTCTCCATGGGAATCAAGCCCATGCCTTCAGGGTGAAAGGCCTCTATGCCTCCATGCTTTGGCAGCCCAGGGATAGGGTCAGATCTGAAAGGCTTCCAAAAGAGCAGAGATAAAGAACCTTTGAACCGCAGAGCAGGTGCAGCCGAGAACAAGGACTGCTCTTGGCCTGAGAACACCCACTGCCCAGCGCTTCTTTTGGGTACACACGTGTAGAGGAAGAGTGTTGAATTCTGCTGCGTGATAACTTCTCTGACCCACGTAGTGTGAGGGCAAGTAGAGTGGCCCTCCATCTCATCCCAGTTTCATGTGTCAGTTATATAAGGCAAACTCCCTGCTTGAATCCCTCCGTGGCCTACCTAACCTCCAGAGAGAGATGGATGATTGGGACCAGGGCTGGTATCTAGGTTAATGGTCTGTGCATCAGCTTCGCAGCTGTTCTCTCTAAGCGGGTCCCAACGGCGTTTTGGAAGAGTTTCCTGAGAGGGTCAGACACAGGAAATTAACCGACAGGCCCACGCGGATGCCAGTCCTCTCCAGCAACAACGCTCCCAGCCTCAGACACTTGGGTTCTCTTTGGTAAATGGAAGAACACTATGCTTGGAAGCTTCTTCCATCCAGTTTGAGAGTCGCACTTCCACTGCATCCTAGGATTCCAAGTGTTGCCCTGCCGTCACAGTTTCCAATTCTTAGGCCTATGACGGCAGAGTGTCTGGCAGTTCTGAAAGAGACCTTAGGAATGCCGGCGTTTTGGCTCCTTCCATCGAGAAACCAGCTCCTCCTGATCCTCTGTCGTTAGGTATTTCATGTTAGAATATCTCTAGGCGCCCTCTTTCCTCCTCCACGAAGTAAGACACCAACGGAATTGGCCTAAAGGGAAGAAGCCTTCTGAGTCCGGCAGAGAGGCAGCCTCTCCCACTCAGCGTTCCCCCACGGCTGAGCCCAGGGTATGGGACCGAGAGAGGGAGAAAGACAGCCGTAACCCCGAGCTTCTCCACACTGTAGTATAGGCCTCACCCTCAAGCTCACGTCAGTTTCATAGAGAAAACGCCAGGCCTCGGTGTGCTTTCCTGTGGCAAGGAAACTTTGCTTTCATTCCTTAGGTGGCTCAGGACTGCCCTACCCGAAGGACTCAGGGTGTGCAGCCCTATTTGTTGAGATCAGCCCCTCTGGCTCTTTCTCGGATGAAACCAACTGGGCAAAGAGCCGTTCATAAGCTGGGGACCATGGGAGCTTTCCCTAGTCTACAGCAGAAGAGCACTCTGAGGGAGAGGTGCTGCTGACGTTTGGTAGCAAAATCTCCTATTCTGAAGAGAAACATTTCGTTGTAAGTGGGTTCCATCAGCCTTGCCATATTTTCTCAGCTGGCTACGATGGAGGGCAGGCAGTCAGTTGGCAGACTCACCTGAGGCCCTGCTTCCCAGACTGTGATAAAAAACCTCCCGCCTGCTTCAGCCCAAAGGGACGGCTTATGGTAAGGTAAAATCCCTGTGTTGGAAAGTTCCTGCCTAAGCCTCGCACAAGCACAAGCATATTGGTCATTGGTCAAAGACGTTCCCCACAAGTTTAACATGTTTGCCCCCGTCTAGCCTCCGAAGGCCGAGTTTACCTAGCTAGGAATCACACTTCAGGAAAGGTACTCAGGCTGCTGGTGACTGCAAGTTGTTTCACCAGGCAGCCCAAATCCAGTACACCCACTTGCATTTTCCAGGGGCAGAGGAAATGGTGTCAACTTACACGCCTCCAGCCTGGGAGGGGCAACATACACTTTCTGGATGGGAAGAGAGCCCATGCCTTCAGTGTGAAAGGCCGCTATGCCTCTTTGCTTTGGGTAGCCCAGGGGGAGCGTCAGCTCTGAAATGTTTCCAGAGGAGCAGAGTCAGAGAACCTTTGAAGCACAGAGCAGGTGCAGCCCAGAACAAAGACTGCTCTTGGCCTGAGAACACCCACTGCCCAGCGCTTCTTTTGGGTACACACGTGTAGAGGAAGAGTGTTGAATTCTGCTGCGTGATAACTTCTCTGGCCCACGTAGTGTGAGGGCAAGTAGAGTGGCCCTCCATCTCATCCCAGTTTCATGTGTCAGTTGTATAAGGCAAACTCCCTGCTTGAATCCCTCCGTGGCCTACCTAACCTCCAGAGAGAGATGGATGATTGGGACCCAGGGCTGGTATCTAGGTTAATGGTCTGTGCATCAGCTTCGCAGCTGTTCTCTCTAAGCGGGTCCCAACGGCGTTTTGGAAGAGTTTCCTGAGAGGGTCAGACACAGGAAATTAACCGACAGGCCCACGCGGATGCCAGTCCTCTACAGCAACAACGCTCCCAGCCTCAGACACTTGGGTTCTCTTTGGTAAATGGAAGAACACTATGCTTGGAAGCTTCTTCCATCCAGTTTGAGAGTCGCACTTCCACTGCATCCTAGGATTCCAAGTGTTGCCCTGCCGTCACAGTTTCCAATTCTTAGGCCTATGACGGCAGAGTGTCTGGCAGTTCTGAAAGAGACCTTAGGAATGCCGGCGTTTTGGCTCCTTCCATCGAGAAACCAGCTCCTCCTGATCCTCTGTCGTTAGGTATTTCATGTTAGAATATCTCTAGGCGCCCTCTTTCCTCCTCCACGAAGTAAGACACCAACGGAATTGGCCTAAAGGGAAGAAGCCTTCTGAGTCCGGCAGAGAGGCAGCCTCTCCCACTCAGCGTTCCCCCACGGCTGAGCCCAGGGTATGGGACCGAGAGAGGGAGAAAGACAGCCGTAACCCCGAGCTTCTCCACACTGTAGTATAGGCCTCACCCTCAAGCTCACGTCAGTTTCATAGAGAAAACGCCAGGCCTCGGTGTGCTTTCCTGTGGCAAGGAAACTTTGCTTTCATTCCTTAGGTGGCTCAGGACTGCCCTACCCGAAGGACTCAGGGTGTGCAGCCCTATTTGTTGAGATCAGCCCCTCTGGCTCTTTCTCGGATGAAACCAACTGGGCAAAGAGCCGTTCATAAGCTGGGGACCATGGGAGCTTTCCCTAGTCTACAGCAGAAGAGCACTCTGAGGGAGAGGTGCTGCTGACGTTTGGTAGCAAAATCTCCTATTCTGAAGAGAAACATTTCGTTGTAAGTGGGTTCCATCAGCCTTGCCATATTTTCTCAGCTGGCTACGATGGAGGGCAGGCAGTCAGTTGGCAGACTCACCTGAGGCCCTGCTTCCCAGACTGTGATAAAAAACCTCCCGCCTGCTTCAGCCCAAAGGGACGGCTTATGGTAAGGTAAAATCCCTGTGTTGGAAAGTTCCTGCCTAAGCCTCGCACAAGCACAAGCATATTGGTCATTGGTCAAAGACGTTCCCCACAAGTTTAACATGTTTGCCCCCGTCTAGCCTCCGAAGGCCGAGTTTACCTAGCTAGGAATCACACTTCAGGAAAGGTACTCAGGCTGCTGGTGACTGCAAGTTGTTTCACCAGGCAGCCCAAATCCAGTACACCCACTTGCATTTTCCAGGGGCAGAGGAAATGGTGTCAACTTACACGCCTCCAGCCTGGGAGGGGCAACATACACTTTCTGGATGGGAAGAGAGCCCATGCCTTCAGTGTGAAAGGCCGCTATGCCTCTTTGCTTTGGGTAGCCCAGGGGGAGCGTCAGCTCTGAAATGTTTCCAGAGGAGCAGAGTCAGAGAACCTTTGAAGCACAGAGCAGGTGCAGCCCAGAACAAAGACTGCTCTTGGCCTGAGAACACCCACTGCCCAGCGCTTCTTTTGGGTACACACGTGTAGAGGAAGAGTGTTGAATTCTGCTGCGTGATAACTTCTCTGGCCCACGTAGTGTGAGGGCAAGTAGAGTGGCCCTCCATCTCATCCCAGTTTCATGTGTCAGTTGTATAAGGCAAACTCCCTGCTTGAATCCCTCCGTGGCCTACCTAACCTCCAGAGAGAGATGGATGATTGGGACCCAGGGCTGGTATCTAGGTTAATGGTCTGTGCATCAGCTTCGCAGCTGTTCTCTCTAAGCGGGTCCCAACGGCGTTTTGGAAGAGTTTCCTGAGAGGGTCAGACACAGGAAATTAACCGACAGGCCCACGCGGATGCCAGTTCTCTCCAGCAACAACGCTCCCAGCCTCAGACACTTGGGTTCTCTTTGGTAAATGGAAGAACACTATGCTTGGAAGCTTCTTCCATCCAGTTTGAGAGTCGCACTTCCACTGCTTCCTAGGATTCCAAGTGTTGCCCTGCCGTCACAGTTTCCAATTCTTAGGCCTATGACGGCAGAGTGTCTGGCAGTTCTGAAAGAGACCTTAGGAATGCCGGCGTTTTGGCTCCTTCCACCGAGATACCAGCTCCTCCGGATCCTCTGTCGTTAGGTATTTCATGTTAGAATATCTCGAGGCGCCCTCTTTCCTCCTTCACGAAGTAAGACACAAACAGAATTGCCCTAAAGGGAAGAAGCCTTCTGAGCCTGGCAGAGAGGCAGACTCTGCCACTCAGCATTCCCACACGGCTGAGCCCAGGCTACGGACAGAGAGAGGGAGAAAGATAGCCGTAAGCACGAGCTTTTCCTCAATAGAGTCTAGGCCTCACCTTTCAAGTCCACTTGAATTTCCTAGAGAAAGCACCAGGCGTCGCTGTGCTTTCCTGGGGCAGGAAACTTTGCTTTCGTTTTTTGGAGACACATTGTCTCAGGACTGCCCTACCCCAAGGACTCACGGTGTGCAGGCCGATTGGTTGAGATCAGCCCTTCTAGCTCTTTCCCGGATGACACCAACTGGGAAAAGAGCCGGTCAAATCCTGGAAACCGTGGTGCTTTTCCCTAGTCTACACAGGAAGAGCACTCTGAGGGAGACGAGCTGCTGACGCATGGTAGCAAAATCTCCTCTTCTGAAGCGAAACATTTCGGTGTAAGCGGGTTCCATAAGCTTGGGACCATTTTTTCAGCTGCCTAAATAATGGAGCCAGTCAGGTGGCAGCCTCCCCTCAAGCCCTGCTTCCCAGGCTGTGATACAGACACGCCCGCTGCTTCAGCCCAAAGGGACAGCTTATCGTAAGGTAAAAACCCTGAGTGGGACAGTTCCTGCTTAATCCCCGCCGCAAGCACAAGCATACTGCCATTGGTCAAAGGCTTTCCCCACAAGCTTAACACGTTTGCTCCCATCTAGCCTCCGAAGTCCGGGTTTACCTAGCTAGGAATCAAACATGAGGAATAGTACTCAGAGGGCTGGCGACTGCAAACTCTTTCACCAGGCAGCCCAAACCGAGTACACCTACTTATATTTTCCAAGGGCAGAACAAATGGTGTCAACTTACACGCCTCCAGCCCGGGAGGGGCGACATACACATTCTCCATGGGAATCAAGCCCATGCCTTCAGGGTGAAAGGCCTCTATGCCTCCATGCTTTGGCAGCCCAGGGATAGGGTCAGATCTGAAAGGCTTCCAAAAGAGCAGAGATAAAGAACCTTTGAACCGCAGAGCAGGTGCAGCCGAGAACAAGGACTGCTCTTGGCCTGAGAACACCCACTGCCCAGCGCTTCTTTTGGGTACACACGTGTAGAGGAAGAGTGTTGAATTCTGCTGCGTGATAACTTCTCTGACCCACGTAGTGTGAGGGCAAGTAGAGTGGCCCTCCATCTCATCCCAGTTTCATGTGTCAGTTATATAAGGCAAACTCCCTGCTTGAATCCCTCCGTGGCCTACCTAACCTCCAGAGAGAGATGGATGATTGGGACCAGGGCTGGTATCTAGGTTAATGGTCTGTGCATCAGCTTCGCAGCTGTTCTCTCTAAGCGGGTCCCAACGGCGTTTTGGAAGAGTTTCCTGAGAGGGTCAGACACAGGAAATTAACCGACAGGCCCACGCGGATGCCAGTCCTCTCCAGCAACAACGCTCCCAGCCTCAGACACTTGGGTTCTCTTTGGTAAATGGAAGAACACTATGCTTGGAAGCTTCTTCCATCCAGTTTGAGAGTCGCACTTCCACTGCATCCTAGGATTCCAAGTGTTGCCCTGCCGTCACAGTTTCCAATTCTTAGGCCTATGACGGCAGAGTGTCTGGCAGTTCTGAAAGAGACCTTAGGAATGCCGGCGTTTTGGCTCCTTCCATCGAGAAACCAGCTCCTCCTGATCCTCTGTCGTTAGGTATTTCATGTTAGAATATCTCTAGGCGCCCTCTTTCCTCCTCCACGAAGTAAGACACCAACGGAATTGGCCTAAAGGGAAGAAGCCTTCTGAGTCCGGCAGAGAGGCAGCCTCTCCCACTCAGCGTTCCCCCACGGCTGAGCCCAGGGTATGGGACCGAGAGAGGGAGAAAGACAGCCGTAACCCCGAGCTTCTCCACACTGTAGTATAGGCCTCACCCTCAAGCTCACGTCAGTTTCATAGAGAAAACGCCAGGCCTCGGTGTGCTTTCCTGTGGCAAGGAAACTTTGCTTTCATTCCTTAGGTGGCTCAGGACTGCCCTACCCGAAGGACTCAGGGTGTGCAGCCCTATTTGTTGAGATCAGCCCCTCTGGCTCTTTCTCGGATGAAACCAACTGGGCAAAGAGCCGTTCATAAGCTGGGGACCATGGGAGCTTTCCCTAGTCTACAGCAGAAGAGCACTCTGAGGGAGAGGTGCTGCTGACGTTTGGTAGCAAAATCTCCTATTCTGAAGAGAAACATTTCGTTGTAAGTGGGTTCCATCAGCCTTGCCATATTTTCTCAGCTGGCTACGATGGAGGGCAGGCAGTCAGTTGGCAGACTCACCTGAGGCCCTGCTTCCCAGACTGTGATAAAAAACCTCCCGCCTGCTTCAGCCCAAAGGGACGGCTTATGGTAAGGTAAAATCCCTGTGTTGGAAAGTTCCTGCCTAAGCCTCGCACAAGCACAAGCATATTGGTCATTGGTCAAAGACGTTCCCCACAAGTTTAACATGTTTGCCCCCGTCTAGCCTCCGAAGGCCGAGTTTACCTAGCTAGGAATCACACTTCAGGAAAGGTACTCAGGCTGCTGGTGACTGCAAGTTGTTTCACCAGGCAGCCCAAATCCAGTACACCCACTTGCATTTTCCAGGGGCAGAGGAAATGGTGTCAACTTACACGCCTCCAGCCTGGGAGGGGCAACATACACTTTCTGGATGGGAAGAGAGCCCATGCCTTCAGTGTGAAAGGCCGCTATGCCTCTTTGCTTTGGGTAGCCCAGGGGGAGCATCAGCTCTGAAATGTTTCCAGAGGAGCAGAGTCAGAGAACCTTTGAAGCACAGAGCAGGTGCAGCCCAGAACAAAGACTGCTCTTGGCCTGAGAACACCCACTGCCCAGCGCTTCTTTTGGGTACACACGTGTAGAGGAAGAGTGTTGAATTCTGCTGCGTGATAACTTCTCTGGCCCACGTAGTGTGAGGGCAAGTAGAGTGGCCCTCCATCTCATCCCAGTTTCATGTGTCAGTTGTATAAGGCAAACTCCCTGCTTGAATCCCTCCGTGGCCTACCTAACCTCCAGAGAGAGATGGATGATTGGGACCCAGGGCTGGTATCTAGGTTAATGGTCTGTGCATCAGCTTCGCAGCTGTTCTCTCTAAGCGGGTCCCAACGGCGTTTTGGAAGAGTTTCCTGAGAGGGTCAGACACAGGAAATTAACCGACAGGCCCACGCGGATGCCAGTCCTCTCCAGCAACAACGCTCCCAGCCTCAGACACTTGGGTTCTCTTTGGTAAATGGAAGAACACTATGCTTGGAAGCTTCTTCCATCCAGTTTGAGAGTCGCACTTCCACTGCTTCCTAGGATTCCAAGTGTTGCCCTGCCGTCACAGTTTCCAATTCTTAGGCCTATGACGGCAGAGTGTCTGGCAGTTCTGAAAGAGACCTTAGGAATGCCGGCGTTTTGGCTCCTTCCACCGAGATACCAGCTCCTCTGGATCCTCTGTCGTTAGGTATTTCATGTTAGAATATCTCGAGGCGCCCTCTTTCCTCCTTCACGAAGTAAGACACAAACAGAATTGCCCTAAAGGGAAGAAGCCTTCTGAGCCTGGCAGAGAGGCAGACTCTGCCACTCAGCATTCCCACACGGCTGAGCCCAGGCTACGGACAGAGAGAGGGAGAAAGATAGCCGTAAGCACGAGCTTTTCCTCAATAGAGTCTAGGCCTCACCTTTCAAGTCCACTTGAATTTCCTAGAGAAAGCACCAGGCGTCGCTGTGCTTTCCTGGGGCAGGAAACTTTGCTTTCGTTTTTTGGAGACACATTGTCTCAGGACTGCCCTACCCCAAGGACTCACGGTGTGCGGGCCAATTGGTTGAGATCAGCCCTTCTAGCTCTTTCACGGATGAAACCAACTGGGAAAAGAGCCGTTCAAATCCTGGAAACCGTGGTGCTTTTCCCTAGTCTACACAGGAAGAGCACTCTGAGGGAGACGAGCTGCTGACGCATGGTAGCAAAATCTCCTCTTCTGAAGCGAAACATTTCGGTGTAAGCGGGTTCCATAAGCTTGGGACCATTTTTCAGCTGCCTATACTGGAGGCCAGTCAGGTGGCAGCCTCCCCTCAGGCCCTGCTTCCCAGGCTGTGATACAGACACGCCCGCTGCTTCAGCCCAAAGGCACAGCTTATCGTAAGGTAAAAACCCTGAGTGGGAGAGTTCCTGCTAAATCCCCGCCGCAAGCACAAGCATACTGCCATTGGTCAAAGGCTTTCCCCACAAGCTTAACACGTTTGCTCCCATCTAGCCTCCGAAGTCCGGGTTTACCTAGCTAGGAATCAAACATGAGGAATAGTACTCAGAGGGCTGGCGACTGCAAACTCTTTCACCAGGCAGCCCAAACCGAGTACACCTACTTATATTTTCCAAGGGCAGAACAAATGGTGTCAACTTACACGCCTCCAGCCCGGGAGGGGCGACATACACATTCTCCATGGGAATCAAGCCCATGCCTTCAGGGTGAAAGGCCTCTATGCCTCTATGCTTTGGCAGCCCAGGGATAGGGTCAGATCTGAAAGGCTTCCAAAAGAGCAGAGATAAAGAACCTTTGAACGGCAGAGCAGGTGCAGCCGAGAACAAGGACTGCTCTTGGCGTGAGAACACCCACTGCCCAGCGCTACTTTGGGGTGCACATGTGTGGAGAAAGGGGGTTGACATCTGCTGCGTCATAACTTCTCCAGCCCACGTAGAGTGAGCACAAGCCGAGAAACCCAACGTCTCCTCCCTTTTTCCTGTGTAAGTTGTACTAGGAAAACACACTGCTTGAATCCCTGCGTGGGGTACGTACCCTCCAGATAAAAGTGGATGCTTGGGACCCTGGGCTGGTATCTAGGTTAATGTTCTGTGCATCCCCTTCGCAGCTGTTCTCTCTAAGCGGCTTCCAACGGCATTTTGGAAGAGTTTCCTGAGAGGGTCGGAAATAGGAAAGTAGCCGACAGGCCCACGAGGATGCCAGTGCTCTCCAGAAACAATGCTACCAGCCTCAGACACTTGCGTTCTCTTTGGTGCATGAAAGAACACCGGGCTTGGAAGATTCTTCCATCCAGTTTGGTAGTCGCCCTTCCACAGTGTCCTAGGATTCCAAGCGTTGCCATGCCGTCACAATGGCCAATTCTTAGGCCTATGACGGCAGAGTGTCTGGCAGCTCTCAAAGAAACCTTAGGAATGCTGGCATTTTGGCTCCTTCCACCGAGAAACCAGCTCCTCCAGATGCTCTGTCATTAGTTATTTCATGTCAGAAAATCTCTGGGCGCCCTCATTCCTCCTCCATGAAGTAAGACACAAACGGAATTGCCCTAACGGGAAGAAGCCTTCCGAGCCCGGCAGAGAGGCAGACTCTCCCAATCAGCATTCACACACGGCTGAGCACAGGGTATGGGCCAGAGAGAGGGAGAACGAGAGCCGTAGCCCCAAGCTTTGCCACAATGTAGTCTAGGCCTCACCTTTCAAGCCCACTTGAATTTCCTAGAGAAAGCACCAGGCCTCGCTGTGCTTTCCTGTGGCAGGAACCTTTGCGTTCGTTCTTTAGGAGACACATTGACTCAGGACTGCCCTACCCCAAGGACTCACGATGTGCAGGCCGATTGCTTGAGATCAGCCCTTCAAGCTCTTTCACGGTTGAAACCAACAGGGAAAAGAGCCGTTCAAAACCTGGAAACCGTGGTGGTTTTCCCTAGTCTAAACAGGAAGAGCACTCTGAGGGAGTGGAGCTGCTGACGCGGGGTAGCAAAGTCTCCTCTTCGGAAGAGAAACATTTCGTTGTAAGCGGGTTCCATAAGCTTGGGACCTTTTTGTCAGCTGCCTATAATGGAGGCCAGTCAGGTGGCAGATTCCCCTCAGGCCCTGCTTCCCAGGATGTGATACAGACACGTCGCCTGGTTCAGCCCAAAAGGAAAGCTTATCGTAAGGTAAAAACCTTGAGTGGGAGAGTTCCTGCCTAATTCCCGCCACTAGTACAAGCATTTTGCCATTGGTCGAAGGATTTCTCCACAAGCTTAACACGTTTGCTCCCATCTAGCCTCCGAAGTCCGGGTTTACCTAGCTAGGAATCAAACATGAGGAATAGTACTCAGAGGGCTGGCGACTGCAAACTCTTTCACCAGGCAGCCCAAACCGAGTACACCTACTTATATTTTCCAAGGGCAGAACAAATGGTGTCAACTTACACGCCTCCAGCCCGGGAGGGGCGACATACACATTCTCCATGGGAATCAAGCCCATGCCTTCAGGGTGAAAGGCCTCTATGCCTCCATGCTTTGGCAGCCCAGGGATAGGGTCAGATCTGAAAGGCTTCCAAAAGAGCAGAGATAAAGAACCTTTGAACCGCAGAGCAGGTGCAGCCGAGAACAAGGACTGCTCTTGGCCTGAGAACACCCACTGCCCAGCGCTTCTTTTGGGTACACACGTGTAGAGGAAGAGTGTTGAATTCTGCTGCGTGATAACTTCTCTGACCCACGTAGTGTGAGGGCAAGTAGAGTGGCCCTCCATCTCATCCCAGTTTCATGTGTCAGTTATATAAGGCAAACTCCCTGCTTGAATCCCTCCGTGGCCTACCTAACCTCCAGAGAGAGATGGATGATTGGGACCAGGGCTGGTATCTAGGTTAATGGTCTGTGCATCAGCTTCGCAGCTGTTCTCTCTAAGCGGGTCCCAACGGCGTTTTGGAAGAGTTTCCTGAGAGGGTCAGACACAGGAAATTAACCGACAGGCCCACGCAGATGCCAGTCCTCTCCAGCAACAACGCTCCCAGCCTCAGACACTTGGGTTCTCTTTGGTAAATGGAAGAACACTATGCTTGGAAGCTTCTTCCATCCAGTTTGAGAGTCGCACTTCCACTGCATCCTAGGATTCCAAGTGTTGCCCTGCCGTCACAGTTTCCAATTCTTAGGCCTATGACGGCAGAGTGTCTGGCAGTTCTGAAAGAGACCTTAGGAATGCCGGCGTTTTGGCTCCTTCCATCGAGAAACCAGCTCCTCCTGATCCTCTGTCGTTAGGTATTTCATGTTAGAATATCTCTAGGCGCCCTCTTTCCTCCTCCACGAAGTAAGACACCAACGGAATTGGCCTAAAGGGAAGAAGCCTTCTGAGTCCGGCAGAGAGGCAGCCTCTCCCACTCAGCGTTCCCCCACGGCTGAGCCCAGGGTATGGGACCGAGAGAGGGAGAAAGACAGCCGTAACCCCGAGCTTCTCCACACTGTAGTATAGGCCTCACCCTCAAGCTCACGTCAGTTTCATAGAGAAAACGCCAGGCCTCGGTGTGCTTTCCTGTGGCAAGGAAACTTTGCTTTCATTCCTTAGGTGGCTCAGGACTGCCCTACCCGAAGGACTCAGGGTGTGCAGCCCTATTTGTTGAGATCAGCCCCTCTGGCTCTTTCTCGGATGAAACCAACTGGGCAAAGAGCCGTTCATAAGCTGGGGACCATGGGAGCTTTCCCTAGTCTACAGCAGAAGAGCACTCTGAGGGAGAGGTGCTGCTGACGTTTGGTAGCAAAATCTCCTATTCTGAAGAGAAACATTTCGTTGTAAGTGGGTTCCATCAGCCTTGCCATATTTTCTCAGCTGGCTACGATGGAGGGCAGGCAGTCAGTTGGCAGACTCACCTGAGGCCCTGCTTCCCAGACTGTGATAAAAAACCTCCCGCCTGCTTCAGCCCAAAGGGACGGCTTATGGTAAGGTAAAATCCCTGTGTTGGAAAGTTCCTGCCTAAGCCTCGCACAAGCACAAGCATATTGGTCATTGGTCAAAGACGTTCCCCACAAGTTTAACATGTTTGCCCCCGTCTAGCCTCCGAAGGCCGAGTTTACCTAGCTAGGAATCACACTTCAGGAAAGGTACTCAGGCTGCTGGTGACTGCAAGTTGTTTCACCAGGCAGCCCAAATCCAGTACACCCACTTGCATTTTCCAGGGGCAGAGGAAATGGTGTCAACTTACACGCCTCCAGCCTGGGAGGGGCAACATACACTTTCTGGATGGGAAGAGAGCCCATGCCTTCAGTGTGAAAGGCCGCTATGCCTCTTTGCTTTGGGTAGCCCAGGGGGAGCATCAGCTCTGAAATGTTTCCAGAGGAGCAGAGTCAGAGAACCTTTGAAGCACAGAGCAGGTGCAGCCCAGAACAAAGACTGCTCTTGGCCTGAGAACACCCACTGCCCAGCGCTTCTTTTGGGTACACACGTGTAGAGGAAGAGTGTTGAATTCTGCTGCGTGATAACTTCTCTGGCCCACGTAGTGTGAGGGCAAGTAGAGTGGCCCTCCATCTCATCCCAGTTTCATGTGTCAGTTGTATAAGGCAAACTCCCTGCTTGAATCCCTCCGTGGCCTACCTAACCTCCAGAGAGAGATGGATGATTGGGACCCAGGGCTGGTATCTAGGTTAATGGTCTGTGCATCAGCTTCGCAGCTGTTCTCTCTAAGCGGGTCCCAACGGCGTTTTGGAAGAGTTTCCTGAGAGGGTCAGACACAGGAAATTAACCGACAGGCCCACGCGGATGCCAGTCCTCTCCAGCAACAACGCTCCCAGCCTCAGACACTTGGGTTCTCTTTGGTAAATGGAAGAACACTATGCTTGGAAGCTTCTTCCATCCAGTTTGAGAGTCGCACTTCCACTGCTTCCTAGGATTCCAAGTGTTGCCCTGCCGTCACAGTTTCCAATTCTTAGGCCTATGACGGCAGAGTGTCTGGCAGTTCTGAAAGAGACCTTAGGAATGCCGGCGTTTTGGCTCCTTCCACCGAGATACCAGCTCCTCTGGATCCTCTGTCGTTAGGTATTTCATGTTAGAATATCTCGAGGCGCCCTCTTTCCTCCTTCACGAAGTAAGACACAAACAGAATTGCCCTAAAGGGAAGAAGCCTTCTGAGCCTGGCAGAGAGGCAGACTCTGCCACTCAGCATTCCCACACGGCTGAGCCCAGGCTACGGACAGAGAGAGGGAGAAAGATAGCCGTAAGCACGAGCTTTTCCTCAATAGAGTCTAGGCCTCACCTTTCAAGTCCACTTGAATTTCCTAGAGAAAGCACCAGGCGTCGCTGTGCTTTCCTGGGGCAGGAAACTTTGCTTTCGTTTTTTGGAGACACATTGTCTCAGGACTGCCCTACCCCAAGGACTCACGGTGTGCGGGCCAATTGGTTGAGATCAGCCCTTCTAGCTCTTTCACGGATGAAACCAACTGGGAAAAGAGCCGTTCAAATCCTGGAAACCGTGGTGCTTTTCCCTAGTCTACACAGGAAGAGCACTCTGAGGGAGACGAGCTGCTGACGCATGGTAGCAAAATCTCCTCTTCTGAAGCGAAACATTTCGGTGTAAGCGGGTTCCATAAGCTTGGGACCATTTTTCAGCTGCCTATACTGGAGGCCAGTCAGGTGGCAGCCTCCCCTCAGGCCCTGCTTCCCAGGCTGTGATACAGACACGCCCGCTGCTTCAGCCCAAAGGCACAGCTTATCGTAAGGTAAAAACCCTGAGTGGGAGAGTTCCTGCTAAATCCCCGCCGCAAGCACAAGCATACTGCCATTGGTCAAAGGCTTTCCCCACAAGCTTAACACGTTTGCTCCCATCTAGCCTCCGAAGTCCGGGTTTACCTAGCTAGGAATCAAACATGAGGAATAGTACTCAGAGGGCTGGCGACTGCAAACTCTTTCACCAGGCAGCCCAAACCGAGTACACCTACTTATATTTTCCAAGGGCAGAACAAATGGTGTCAACTTACACGCCTCCAGCCCGGGAGGGGCGACATACACATTCTCCATGGGAATCAAGCCCATGCCTTCAGGGTGAAAGGCCTCTATGCCTCTATGCTTTGGCAGCCCAGGGATAGGGTCAGATCTGAAAGGCTTCCAAAAGAGCAGAGATAAAGAACCTTTGAACGGCAGAGCAGGTGCAGCCGAGAACAAGGACTGCTCTTGGCGTGAGAACACCCACTGCCCAGCGCTACTTTGGGGTGCACATGTGTGGAGAAAGGGGGTTGACATCTGCTGCGTCATAACTTCTCCAGCCCACGTAGAGTGAGCACAAGCCGAGAAACCCAACGTCTCCTCCCTTTTTCCTGTGTAAGTTGTACTAGGAAAACACACTGCTTGAATCCCTGCGTGGGGTACGTACCCTCCAGATAAAAGTGGATGCTTGGGACCCTGGGCTGGTATCTAGGTTAATGTTCTGTGCATCCCCTTCGCAGCTGTTCTCTCTAAGCGGCTTCCAACGGCATTTTGGAAGAGTTTCCTGAGAGGGTCGGAAATAGGAAAGTAGCCGACAGGCCCACGAGGATGCCAGTGCTCTCCAGAAACAATGCTACCAGCCTCAGACACTTGCGTTCTCTTTGGTGCATGAAAGAACACCGGGCTTGGAAGATTCTTCCATCCAGTTTGGTAGTCGCCCTTCCACAGTGTCCTAGGATTCCAAGCGTTGCCATGCCGTCACAATGGCCAATTCTTAGGCCTATGACGGCAGAGTGTCTGGCAGCTCTCAAAGAAACCTTAGGAATGCTGGCATTTTGGCTCCTTCCACCGAGAAACCAGCTCCTCCAGATGCTCTGTCATTAGTTATTTCATGTCAGAAAATCTCTGGGCGCCCTCATTCCTCCTCCATGAAGTAAGACACAAACGGAATTGCCCTAACGGGAAGAAGCCTTCCGAGCCCGGCAGAGAGGCAGACTCTCCCAATCAGCATTCACACACGGCTGAGCACAGGGTATGGGCCAGAGAGAGGGAGAACGAGAGCCGTAGCCCCAAGCTTTGCCACAATGTAGTCTAGGCCTCACCTTTCAAGCCCACTTGAATTTCCTAGAGAAAGCACCAGGCCTCGCTGTGCTTTCCTGTGGCAGGAACCTTTGCGTTCGTTCTTTAGGAGACACATTGACTCAGGACTGCCCTACCCCAAGGACTCACGATGTGCAGGCCGATTGCTTGAGATCAGCCCTTCAAGCTCTTTCACGGTTGAAACCAACAGGGAAAAGAGCCGTTCAAAACCTGGAAACCGTGGTGGTTTTCCCTAGTCTAAACAGGAAGAGCACTCTGAGGGAGTGGAGCTGCTGACGCGGGGTAGCAAAGTCTCCTCTTCGGAAGAGAAACATTTCGTTGTAAGCGGGTTCCATAAGCTTGGGACCTTTTTGTCAGCTGCCTATAATGGAGGCCAGTCAGGTGGCAGATTCCCCTCAGGCCCTGCTTCCCAGGATGTGATACAGACACGTCGCCTGGTTCAGCCCAAAAGGAAAGCTTATCGTAAGGTAAAAACCTTGAGTGGGAGAGTTCCTGCCTAATTCCCGCCACTAGTACAAGCATTTTGCCATTGGTCGAAGGATTTCTCCACAAGCTTAACACGTTTGCTCCCATCTAGCCTCCGAAGTCCGGGTTTACCTAGCTAGGAATCAAACATGAGGAATAGTACTCAGAGGGCTGGCGACTGCAAACTCTTTCACCAGGCAGCCCAAACCGAGTACACCTACTTATATTTTCCAAGGGCAGAACAAATGGTGTCAACTTACACGCCTCCAGCCCGGGAGGGGCGACATACACATTCTCCATGGGAATCAAGCCCATGCCTTCAGGGTGAAAGGCCTCTATGCCTCCATGCTTTGGCAGCCCAGGGATAGGGTCAGATCTGAAAGGCTTCCAAAAGAGCAGAGATAAAGAACCTTTGAACCGCAGAGCAGGTGCAGCCGAGAACAAGGACTGCTCTTGGCCTGAGAACACCCACTGCCCAGCGCTTCTTTTGGGTACACACGTGTAGAGGAAGAGTGTTGAATTCTGCTGCGTGATAACTTCTCTGACCCACGTAGTGTGAGGGCAAGTAGAGTGGCCCTCCATCTCATCCCAGTTTCATGTGTCAGTTATATAAGGCAAACTCCCTGCTTGAATCCCTCCGTGGCCTACCTAACCTCCAGAGAGAGATGGATGATTGGGACCAGGGCTGGTATCTAGGTTAATGGTCTGTGCATCAGCTTCGCAGCTGTTCTCTCTAAGCGGGTCCCAACGGCGTTTTGGAAGAGTTTCCTGAGAGGGTCAGACACAGGAAATTAACCGACAGGCCCACGCAGATGCCAGTCCTCTCCAGCAACAACGCTCCCAGCCTCAGACACTTGGGTTCTCTTTGGTAAATGGAAGAACACTATGCTTGGAAGCTTCTTCCATCCAGTTTGAGAGTCGCACTTCCACTGCATCCTAGGATTCCAAGTGTTGCCCTGCCGTCAGTTTCCAATTCTTAGGCCTATGACGGCAGAGTGTCTGGCAGTTCTGAAAGAGACCTTAGGAATGCCGGCGTTTTGGCTCCTTCCATCGAGAAACCAGCTCCTCCTGATCCTCTGTCGTTAGGTATTTCATGTTAGAATATCTCTAGGCGCCCTCTTTCCTCCTCCACGAAGTAAGACACCAACGGAATTGGCCTAAAGGGAAGAAGCCTTCTGAGTCCGGCAGAGAGGCAGCCTCTCCCACTCAGCGTTCCCCCACGGCTGAGCCCAGGGTATGGGACCGAGAGAGGGAGAAAGACAGCCGTAACCCCGAGCTTCTCCACACTGTAGTATAGGCCTCACCCTCAAGCTCACGTCAGTTTCATAGAGAAAACGCCAGGCCTCGGTGTGCTTTCCTGTGGCAAGGAAACTTTGCTTTCATTCCTTAGGTGGCTCAGGACTGCCCTACCCGAAGGACTCAGGGTGTGCAGCCCTATTTGTTGAGATCAGCCCCTCTGGCTCTTTCTCGGATGAAACCAACTGGGCAAAGAGCCGTTCATAAGCTGGGGACCATGGGAGCTTTCCCTAGTCTACAGCAGAAGAGCACTCTGAGGGAGAGGTGCTGCTGACGTTTGGTAGCAAAATCTCCTATTCTGAAGAGAAACATTTCGTTGTAAGTGGGTTCCATCAGCCTTGCCATATTTTCTCAGCTGGCTACGATGGAGGGCAGGCAGTCAGTTGGCAGACTCACCTGAGGCCCTGCTTCCCAGACTGTGATAAAAAACCTCCCGCCTGCTTCAGCCCAAAGGGACGGCTTATGGTAAGGTAAAATCCCTGTGTTGGAAAGTTCCTGCCTAAGCCTCGCACAAGCACAAGCATATTGGTCGTTGGTCAAAGACGTTCCCCACAAGTTTAACATGTTTGCCCCCGTCTAGCCTCCGAAGGCCGAGTTTACCTAGCTAGGAATCACACTTCAGGAAAGGTACTCAGGCTGCTGGTGACTGCAAGTTGTTTCACCAGGCAGCCCAAATCCAGTACACCCACTTGCATTTTCCAGGGGCAGAGGAAATGGTGTCAACTTACACGCCTCCAGCCTGGGAGGGGCAACATACACTTTCTGGATGGGAAGAGAGCCCATGCCTTCAGTGTGAAAGGCCGCTATGCCTCTTTGCTTTGGGTAGCCCAGGGGGAGCGTCAGCTCTGAAATGTTTCCAGAGGAGCAGAGTCAGAGAACCTTTGAAGCACAGAGCAGGTGCAGCCCAGAACAAAGACTGCTCTTGGCCTGAGAACACCCACTGCCCAGCGCTTCTTTTGGGTACACACGTGTAGAGGAAGAGTGTTGAATTCTGCTGCGTGATAACTTCTCTGGCCCACGTAGTGTGAGGGCAAGTAGAGTGGCCCTCCATCTCATCCCAGTTTCATGTGTCAGTTGTATAAGGCAAACTCCCTGCTTGAATCCCTCCGTGGCCTACCTAACCTCCAGAGAGAGATGGATGATTGGGACCCAGGGCTGGTATCTAGGTTAATGGTCTGTGCATCAGCTTCGCAGCTGTTCTCTCTAAGCGGGTCCCAACGGCGTTTTGGAAGAGTTTCCTGAGAGGGTCAGACACAGGAAATTAACCGACAGGCCCACGCGGATGCCAGTTCTCTCCAGCAACAACGCTCCCAGCCTCAGACACTTGGGTTCTCTTTGGTAAATGGAAGAACACTATGCTTGGAAGCTTCTTCCATCCAGTTTGAGAGTCGCACTTCCACTGCTTCCTAGGATTCCAAGTGTTGCCCTGCCGTCACAGTTTCCAATTCTTAGGCCTATGACGGCAGAGTGTCTGGCAGTTCTGAAAGAGACCTTAGGAATGCAGGTGTTTTGGCTCCTTCCACCGAGATACCAGCTCCTCCGGATCCTCTGTCGTTAGGTATTTCATGTTAGAGTATCTCGAGGCGCCCTCTTTCCTCCTTCACGAAGTAAGACACAAACAGAATTGCCCTAAAGGGAAGAAGCCTTCTGAGCCTGGCAGAGAGGCAGACTCTGCCACTCAGCATTCCCACACGGCTGAGCCCAGGCTACGGACAGAGAGAGGGAGAAAGATAGCCGTAAGCACGAGCTTTTCCTCAATAGAGTCTAGGCCTCACCTTTCAAGTCCACTTGAATTTCCTAGAGAAAGCACCAGGCGTCGCTGTGCTTTCCTGGGGCAGGAAACTTTGCTTTCGTTTTTTGGAGACACATTGTCTCAGGACTGCCCTACCCCAAGGACTCACGGTGTGCAGGCCGATTGGTTGAGATCAGCCCTTCTAGCTCTTTCCCGGATGACACCAACTGGGAAAAGAGCCGGTCAAATCCTGGAAACCGTGGTGCTTTTCCCTAGTCTACACAGGAAGAGCACTCTGAGGGAGACGAGCTGCTGACGCATGGTAGCAAAATCTCCTCTTCTGAAGCGAAACATTTCGGTGTAAGCGGGTTCCATAAGCTTGGGACCATTTTTTCAGCTGCCTAAATAATGGAGCCAGTCAGGTGGCAGCCTCCCCTCAAGCCCTGCTTCCCAGGCTGTGATACAGACACGCCCGCTGCTTCAGCCCAAAGGGACAGCTTATCGTAAGGTAAAAACCCTGAGTGGGACAGTTCCTGCTTAATCCCCGCCGCAAGCACAAGCATACTGCCATTGGTCAAAGGCTTTCCCCACAAGCTTAACACGTTTGCTCCCATCTAGCCTCCGAAGTCCGGGTTTACCTAGCTAGGAATCAAACATGAGGAATAGTACTCAGAGGGCTGGCGACTGCAAACTCTTTCACCAGGCAGCCCAAACCGAGTACACCTACTTATATTTTCCAAGGGCAGAACAAATGGTGTCAACTTACACGCCTCCAGCCCGGGAGGGGCGACATACACATTCTCCATGGGAATCAAGCCCATGCCTTCAGGGTGAAAGGCCTCTATGCCTCCATGCTTTGGCAGCCCAGGGATAGGGTCAGATCTGAAAGGCTTCCAAAAGAGCAGAGATAAAGAACCTTTGAACCGCAGAGCAGGTGCAGCCGAGAACAAGGACTGCTCTTGGCCTGAGAACACCCACTGCCCAGCGCTTCTTTTGGGTACACACGTGTAGAGGAAGAGTGTTGAATTCTGCTGCGTGATAACTTCTCTGACCCACGTAGTGTGAGGGCAAGTAGAGTGGCCCTCCATCTCATCCCAGTTTCATGTGTCAGTTATATAAGGCAAACTCCCTGCTTGAATCCCTCCGTGGCCTACCTAACCTCCAGAGAGAGATGGATGATTGGGACCAGGGCTGGTATCTAGGTTAATGGTCTGTGCATCAGCTTCGCAGCTGTTCTCTCTAAGCGGGTCCCAACGGCGTTTTGGAAGAGTTTCCTGAGAGGGTCAGACACAGGAAATTAACCGACAGGCCCACGCGGATGCCAGTCCTCTCCAGCAACAACGCTCCCAGCCTCAGACACTTGGGTTCTCTTTGGTAAATGGAAGAACACTATGCTTGGAAGCTTCTTCCATCCAGTTTGAGAGTCGCACTTCCACTGCATCCTAGGATTCCAAGTGTTGCCCTGCCGTCACAGTTTCCAATTCTTAGGCCTATGACGGCAGAGTGTCTGGCAGTTCTGAAAGAGACCTTAGGAATGCCGGCGTTTTGGCTCCTTCCATCGAGAAACCAGCTCCTCCTGATCCTCTGTCGTTAGGTATTTCATGTTAGAATATCTCTAGGCGCCCTCTTTCCTCCTCCACGAAGTAAGACACCAACGGAATTGGCCTAAAGGGAAGAAGCCTTCTGAGTCCGGCAGAGAGGCAGCCTCTCCCACTCAGCGTTCCCCCACGGCTGAGCCCAGGGTATGGGACCGAGAGAGGGAGAAAGACAGCCGTAACCCCGAGCTTCTCCACACTGTAGTATAGGCCTCACCCTCAAGCTCACGTCAGTTTCATAGAGAAAACGCCAGGCCTCGGTGTGCTTTCCTGTGGCAAGGAAACTTTGCTTTCATTCCTTAGGTGGCTCAGGACTGCCCTACCCGAAGGACTCAGGGTGTGCAGCCCTATTTGTTGAGATCAGCCCCTCTGGCTCTTTCTCGGATGAAACCAACTGGGCAAAGAGCCGTTCATAAGCTGGGGACCATGGGAGCTTTCCCTAGTCTACAGCAGAAGAGCACTCTGAGGGAGAGGTGCTGCTGACGTTTGGTAGCAAAATCTCCTATTCTGAAGAGAAACATTTCGTTGTAAGTGGGTTCCATCAGCCTTGCCATATTTTCTCAGCTGGCTACGATGGAGGGCAGGCAGTCAGTTGGCAGACTCACCTGAGGCCCTGCTTCCCAGACTGTGATAAAAAACCTCCCGCCTGCTTCAGCCCAAAGGGACGGCTTATGGTAAGGTAAAATCCCTGTGTTGGAAAGTTCCTGCCTAAGCCTCGCACAAGCACAAGCATATTGGTCATTGGTCAAAGACGTTCCCCACAAGTTTAACATGTTTGCCCCCGTCTAGCCTCCGAAGGCCGAGTTTACCTAGCTAGGAATCACACTTCAGGAAAGGTACTCAGGCTGCTGGTGACTGCAAGTTGTTTCACCAGGCAGCCCAAATCCAGTACACCCACTTGCATTTTCCAGGGGCAGAGGAAATGGTGTCAACTTACACGCCTCCAGCCTGGGAGGGGCAACATACACTTTCTGGATGGGAAGAGAGCCCATGCCTTCAGTGTGAAAGGCCGCTATGCCTCTTTGCTTTGGGTAGCCCAGGGGGAGCGTCAGCTCTGAAATGTTTCCAGAGGAGCAGAGTCAGAGAACCTTTGAAGCACAGAGCAGGTGCAGCCCAGAACAAAGACTGCTCTTGGCCTGAGAACACCCACTGCCCAGCGCTTCTTTTGGGTACACACGTGTAGAGGAAGAGTGTTGAATTCTGCTGCGTGATAACTTCTCTGGCCCACGTAGTGTGAGGGCAAGTAGAGTGGCCCTCCATCTCATCCCAGTTTCATGTGTCAGTTGTATAAGGCAAACTCCCTGCTTGAATCCCTCCGTGGCCTACCTAACCTCCAGAGAGAGATGGATGATTGGGACCCAGGGCTGGTATCTAGGTTAATGGTCTGTGCATCAGCTTCGCAGCTGTTCTCTCTAAGCGGGTCCCAACGGCGTTTTGGAAGAGTTTCCTGAGAGGGTCAGACACAGGAAATTAACCGACAGGCCCACGCGGATGCCAGTTCTCTCCAGCAACAACGCTCCCAGCCTCAGACACTTGGGTTCTCTTTGGTAAATGGAAGAACACTATGCTTGGAAGCTTCTTCCATCCAGTTTGAGAGTCGCACTTCCACTGCTTCCTAGGATTCCAAGTGTTGCCCTGCCGTCACAGTTTCCAATTCTTAGGCCTATGACGGCAGAGTGTCTGGCAGTTCTGAAAGAGACCTTAGGAATGCAGGTGTTTTGGCTCCTTCCACCGAGATACCAGCTCCTCCGGATCCTCTGTCGTTAGGTATTTCATGTTAGAATATCTCGAGGCGCCCTCTTTCCTCCTTCACGAAGTAAGACACAAACAGAATTGCCCTAAAGGGAAGAAGCCTTCTGAGCCTGGCAGAGAGGCAGACTCTGCCACTCAGCATTCCCACACGGCTGAGCCCAGGCTACGGACAGAGAGAGGGAGAAAGATAGCCGTAACCACGAGCTTTTCCTCAATAGAGTCTAGGCCTCACCTTTCAAGTCCACTTGAATTTCCTAGAGAAAGCACCAGGCGTCGCTGTGCTTTCCTGGGGCAGGAAACTTTGCTTTCGTTTTTTAGAGACACATTGTCTCAGGACTGCCCTACCCCAAGGACTCACGTTGTGCAGGCCGATTGCTTGAGATCAGCACTTCTAGCTCTTTCACGGATGATACCAACTGGGAAAAGAGCCGGTCAAATCCTGGAAACCGTGGTGCTTTTCCCTAGTCTACACAGGAAGAGCACTCTGAGGGAGACGAGCTGCTGACGCATGGTAGCAAAATCTCCTCTTCTGAAGCGAAACATTTCGGTGTAAGCGGGTTCCATAAGCTTGGGACCATTTTTTCAGCTGCCTATATAATGGAGCCAGTCAGGTGGCAGCCTCCCCTCAAGCCCTGCTTCCCAGGCTGTGATACAGACACGCCCGCTGCTTCAGCCCAAAGGGACAGCTTATCGTAAGGTAAAAACCCTGAGTGGGACAGTTCCTGCTTAATCCCCGCCGCAAGCACAAGCATATTGCCATTGGTCAAAGGCTTTCCCCACAAGCTTAACACGTTTGCTCCCATCTAGCCTCCGAAGTCCGGGTTTACCTAGCTAGGAATCAAACATGAGGAATAGTACTCAGAGGGCTGGCGACTGCAAACTCTTTCACCAGGCAGCCCAAACCGAGTACACCTACTTATATTTTCCAAGGGCAGAACAAATGGTGTCAACTTACACGCCTCCAGCCCGGGAGGGGCGACATACACATTCTCCATGGGAATCAAGCCCATGCCTTCAGGGTGAAAGGCCTCTATGCCTCCATGCTTTGGCAGCCCAGGGATAGGGTCAGATCTGAAAGGCTTCCAAAAGAGCAGAGATAAAGAACCTTTGAACCGCAGAGCAGGTGCAGCCGAGAACAAGGACTGCTCTTGGCCTGAGAACACCCACTGCCCAGCGCTTCTTTTGGGTACACACGTGTAGAGGAAGAGTGTTGAATTCTGCTGCGTGATAACTTCTCTGACCCACGTAGTGTGAGGGCAAGTAGAGTGGCCCTCCATCTCATCCCAGTTTCATGTGTCAGTTATATAAGGCAAACTCCCTGCTTGAATCCCTCCGTGGCCTACCTAACCTCCAGAGAGAGATGGATGATTGGGACCAGGGCTGGTATCTAGGTTAATGGTCTGTGCATCAGCTTCGCAGCTGTTCTCTCTAAGCGGGTCCCAACGGCGTTTTGGAAGAGTTTCCTGAGAGGGTCAGACACAGGAAATTAACCGACAGGCCCACGCGGATGCCAGTCCTCTCCAGCAACAACGCTCCCAGCCTCAGACACTTGGGTTCTCTTTGGTAAATGGAAGAACACTATGCTTGGAAGCTTCTTCCATCCAGTTTGAGAGTCGCACTTCCACTGCATCCTAGGATTCCAAGTGTTGCCCTGCCGTCACAGTTTCCAATTCTTAGGCCTATGACGGCAGAGTGTCTGGCAGTTCTGAAAGAGACCTTAGGAATGCCGGCGTTTTGGCTCCTTCCATCGAGAAACCAGCTCCTCCTGATCCTCTGTCGTTAGGTATTTCATGTTAGAATATCTCTAGGCGCCCTCTTTCCTCCTCCACGAAGTAAGACACCAACGGAATTGGCCTAAAGGGAAGAAGCCTTCTGAGTCCGGCAGAGAGGCAGCCTCTCCCACTCAGCGTTCCCCCACGGCTGAGCCCAGGGTATGGGACCGAGAGAGGGAGAAAGACAGCCGTAACCCCGAGCTTCTCCACACTGTAGTATAGGCCTCACCCTCAAGCTCACGTCAGTTTCATAGAGAAAACGCCAGGCCTCGGTGTGCTTTCCTGTGGCAAGGAAACTTTGCTTTCATTCCTTAGGTGGCTCAGGACTGCCCTACCCGAAGGACTCAGGGTGTGCAGCCCTATTTGTTGAGATCAGCCCCTCTGGCTCTTTCTCGGATGAAACCAACTGGGCAAAGAGCCGTTCATAAGCTGGGGACCATGGGAGCTTTCCCTAGTCTACAGCAGAAGAGCACTCTGAGGGAGAGGTGCTGCTGACGTTTGGTAGCAAAATCTCCTATTCTGAAGAGAAACATTTCGTTGTAAGTGGGTTCCATCAGCCTTGCCATATTTTCTCAGCTGGCTACGATGGAGGGCAGGCAGTCAGTTGGCAGACTCACCTGAGGCCCTGCTTCCCAGACTGTGATAAAAAACCTCCCGCCTGCTTCAGCCCAAAGGGACGGCTTATGGTAAGGTAAAATCCCTGTGTTGGAAAGTTCCTGCCTAAGCCTCGCACAAGCACAAGCATATTGGTCATTGGTCAAAGACGTTCCCCACAAGTTTAACATGTTTGCCCCCGTCTAGCCTCCGAAGGCCGAGTTTACCTAGCTAGGAATCACACTTCAGGAAAGGTACTCAGGCTGCTGGTGACTGCAAGTTGTTTCACCAGGCAGCCCAAATCCAGTACACCCACTTGCATTTTCCAGGGGCAGAGGAAATGGTGTCAACTTACACGCCTCCAGCCTGGGAGGGGCAACATACACTTTCTGGATGGGAAGAGAGCCCATGCCTTCAGTGTGAAAGGCCGCTATGCCTCTTTGCTTTGGGTAGCCCAGGGGGAGCGTCAGCTCTGAAATGTTTCCAGAGGAGCAGAGTCAGAGAACCTTTGAAGCACAGAGCAGGTGCAGCCCAGAACAAAGACTGCTCTTGGCCTGAGAACACCCACTGCCCAGCGCTTCTTTTGGGTACACACGTGTAGAGGAAGAGTGTTGAATTCTGCTGCGTGATAACTTCTCTGGCCCACGTAGTGTGAGGGCAAGTAGAGTGGCCCTCCATCTCATCCCAGTTTCATGTGTCAGTTGTATAAGGCAAACTCCCTGCTTGAATCCCTCCGTGGCCTACCTAACCTCCAGAGAGAGATGGATGATTGGGACCCAGGGCTGGTATCTAGGTTAATGGTCTGTGCATCAGCTTCGCAGCTGTTCTCTCTAAGCGGGTCCCAACGGCGTTTTGGAAGAGTTTCCTGAGAGGGTCAGACACAGGAAATTAACCGACAGGCCCACGCGGATGCCAGTTCTCTCCAGCAACAACGCTCCCAGCCTCAGACACTTGGGTTCTCTTTGGTAAATGGAAGAACACTATGCTTGGAAGCTTCTTCCATCCAGTTTGAGAGTCGCACTTCCACTGCTTCCTAGGATTCCAAGTGTTGCCCTGCCGTCACAGTTTCCAATTCTTAGGCCTATGACGGCAGAGTGTCTGGCAGTTCTGAAAGAGACCTTAGGAATGCAGGTGTTTTGGCTCCTTCCACCGAGATACCAGCTCCTCCGGATCCTCTGTCGTTAGGTATTTCATGTTAGAATATCTCGAGGCGCCCTCTTTCCTCCTTCACGAAGTAAGACACAAACAGAATTGCCCTAAAGGGAAGAAGCCTTCTGAGCCTGGCAGAGAGGCAGACTCTGCCACTCAGCATTCCCACACGGCTGAGCCCAGGCTACGGACAGAGAGAGGGAGAAAGATAGCCGTAACCACGAGCTTTTCCTCAATAGAGTCTAGGCCTCACCTTTCAAGTCCACTTGAATTTCCTAGAGAAAGCACCAGGCGTCGCTGTGCTTTCCTGGGGCAGGAAACTTTGCTTTCGTTTTTTAGAGACACATTGTCTCAGGACTGCCCTACCCCAAGGACTCACGTTGTGCAGGCCGATTGCTTGAGATCAGCCCTTCTAGCTCTTTCACGGATGATACCAACTGGGAAAAGAGCCGTTCAAATCCTGGAAACCGTGGTGCTTTTCCCTAGTCTACACAGGAAGAGCACTCTGAGGGAGACGAGCTGCTGACGCATGGTAGCAAAATCTCCTCTTCTGAAGCGAAACATTTCGGTGTAAGCGGGTTCCATAAGCTTGGGACCATTTTTTCAGCTGCCTATATAATGGAGCCAGTCAGGTGGCAGCCTCCCCTCAAGCCCTGCTTCCCAGGCTGTGATACAGACACGCCCGCTGCTTCAGCCCAAAGGGACAGCTTATCGTAAGGTAAAAACCCTGAGTGGGACAGTTCCTGCTTAATCCCCGCCGCAAGCACAAGCATATTGCCATTGGTCAAAGGCTTTCCCCACAAGCTTAACACGTTTGCTCCCATCTAGCCTCCGAAGTCCGGGTTTACCTAGCTAGGAATCAAACATGAGGAATAGTACTCAGAGGGCTGGCGACTGCAAACTCTTTCACCAGGCAGCCCAAACCGAGTACACCTACTTATATTTTCCAAGGGCAGAACAAATGGTGTCAACTTACACGCCTCCAGCCCGGGAGGGGCGACATACACATTCTCCATGGGAATCAAGCCCATGCCTTCAGGGTGAAAGGCCTCTATGCCTCCATGCTTTGGCAGCCCAGGGATAGGGTCAGATCTGAAAGGCTTCCAAAAGAGCAGAGATAAAGAACCTTTGAACCGCAGAGCAGGTGCAGCCGAGAACAAGGACTGCTCTTGGCCTGAGAACACCCACTGCCCAGCGCTTCTTTTGGGTACACACGTGTAGAGGAAGAGTGTTGAATTCTGCTGCGTGATAACTTCTCTGACCCACGTAGTGTGAGGGCAAGTAGAGTGGCCCTCCATCTCATCCCAGTTTCATGTGTCAGTTGTATAAGGCAAACTCCCTGCTTGAATCCCTCCGTGGCCTACCTAACCTCCAGAGAGAGATGGATGATTGGGACCCAGGGCTGGTATCTAGGTTAATGGTCTGTGCATCAGCTTCGCAGCTGTTCTCTCTAAGCGGGTCCCAACGGCGTTTTGGAAGAGTTTCCTGAGAGGGTCAGACACAGGAAATTAACCGACAGGCCCACGCAGATGCCAGTTCTCTCCAGCAATAACGCTCCCAGCCTCAGACACTTGGGTTCTCTTTGGTAAATGGAAGAACACTATGCTTGGAAGCTTCTTCCATCCAGTTTGAGAGTCGCACTTCCACTGCATCCTAGGATTCCAAGTGTTGCCCTGCCGTCACAGTTTCCAATTCTTAGGCCTATGACGGCAGAGTGTCTGGCAGTTCTGAAAGAGACCTTAGGAATGCCGGCGTTTTGGCTCCTTCCATCGAGAAACCAGCTCCTCCTGATCCTCTGTCGTTAGGTATTTCATGTTAGAATATCTCTAGGCGCCCTCTTTCCTCCTCCACGAAGTAAGACACCAACGGAATTGGCCTAAAGGGAAGAAGCCTTCTGAGTCCGGCAGAGAGGCAGCCTCTCCCACTCAGCGTTCCCCCACGGCTGAGCCCAGGGTATGGGACCGAGAGAGGGAGAAAGACAGCCGTAACCCCGAGCTTCTCCACACTGTAGTATAGGCCTCACCCTCAAGCTCACGTCAGTTTCATAGAGAAAACGCCAGGCCTCGGTGTGCTTTCCTGTGGCAAGGAAACTTTGCTTTCATTCCTTAGGTGGCTCAGGACTGCCCTACCCGAAGGACTCAGGGTGTGCAGCCCTATTTGTTGAGATCAGCCCCTCTGGCTCTTTCTCGGATGAAACCAACTGGGCAAAGAGCCGTTCATAAGCTGGGGACCATGGGAGCTTTCCCTAGTCTACAGCAGAAGAGCACTCTGAGGGAGAGGTGCTGCTGACGTTTGGTAGCAAAATCTCCTATTCTGAAGAGAAACATTTCGTTGTAAGTGGGTTCCATCAGCCTTGCCATATTTTCTCAGCTGGCTACGATGGAGGGCAGGCAGTCAGTTGGCAGACTCACCTG
Organism: Balaenoptera acutorostrata; assembly: GCF_949987535.1. NCBI lineage: Eukaryota > Metazoa > Chordata > Mammalia > Artiodactyla > Balaenopteridae > Balaenoptera > Balaenoptera acutorostrata. The sequence continues at coordinate 33,150,507 of NC_080076.1, read as the reverse complement.
AGGCCCTGCTTCCCAGACTGTGATAAAAAACCTCCCGCCTGCTTCAGCCCAAAGGGACGGCTTATGGTAAGGTAAAATCCCTGTGTTGGAAAGTTCCTGCCTAAGCCTCGCACAAGCACAAGCATATTGGTCATTGGTCAAAGACGTTCCCCACAAGTTTAACATGTTTGCCCCCGTCTAGCCTCCGAAGGCCGAGTTTACCTAGCTAGGAATCACACTTCAGGAAAGGTACTCAGGCTGCTGGTGACTGCAAGTTGTTTCACCAGGCAGCCCAAATCCAGTACACCCACTTGCATTTTCCAGGGGCAGAGGAAATGGTGTCAACTTACACGCCTCCAGCCTGGGAGGGGCAACATACACTTTCTGGATGGGAAGAGAGCCCATGCCTTCAGTGTGAAAGGCCGCTATGCCTCTTTGCTTTGGGTAGCCCAGGGGGAGCGTCAGCTCTGAAATGTTTCCAGAGGAGCAGAGTCAGAGAACCTTTGAAGCACAGAGCAGGTGCAGCCCAGAACAAAGACTGCTCTTGGCCTGAGAACACCCACTGCCCAGCGCTTCTTTTGGGTACACACGTGTAGAGGAAGAGTGTTGAATTCTGCTGCGTGATAACTTCTCTGGCCCACGTAGTGTGAGGGCAAGTAGAGTGGCCCTCCATCTCATCCCAGTTTCATGTGTCAGTTGTATAAGGCAAACTCCCTGCTTGAATCCCTCCGTGGCCTACCTAACCTCCAGAGAGAGATGGATGATTGGGACCCAGGGCTGGTATCTAGGTTAATGGTCTGTGCATCAGCTTCGCAGCTGTTCTCTCTAAGCGGGTCCCAACGGCGTTTGGGAAGAGTTTCCTGAGAGGGTCAGACACAGGAAATTAACCGACAGGCCCACGCGGATGCCAGTTCTCTCCAGCAACAACGCTCCCAGCCTCAGACACTTGGGTTCTCTTTGGTAAATGGAAGAACACTATGCTTGGAAGCTTCTTCCATCCAGTTTGAGAGTCGCACTTCCACTGCTTCCTAGGATTCCAAGTGTTGCCCTGCCGTCACAGTTTCCAATTCTTAGGCCTATGACGGCAGAGTGTCTGGCAGTTCTGAAAGAGACCTTAGGAATGCAGGTGTTTTGGCTCCTTCCACCGAGATACCAGTTCCTCCGGATCCTCTGTCGTTAGGTATTTCATGTTAGAATATCTCGAGGCGCCCTCTTTCCTCCTTCACGAAGTAAGACACAAACAGAATTGCCCTAAAGGGAAGAAGCCTTCTGAGCCTGGCAGAGAGGCAGACTCTGCCACTCAGCATTCCCACACGGCTGAGCCCAGGGTATGGGACCGAGAGAGGGAGAAAGACAGCCGTAACCCCGAGCTTCTCCACACTGTAGTATAGGCCTCACCCTCAAGCTCACGTCAGTTTCATAGAGAAAACGCCAGGCCTCGGTGTGCTTTCCTGTGGCAAGGAAACTTTGCTTTCATTCCTTAGGTGGCTCAGGACTGCCCTACCCGAAGGACTCAGGGTGTGCAGCCCTATTTGTTGAGATCAGCCCCTCTGGCTCTTTCTCGGATGAAACCAACTGGGCAAAGAGCCGTTCATAAGCTGGGGACCATGGGAGCTTTCCCTAGTCTACAGCAGAAGAGCACTCTGAGGGAGAGGTGCTGCTGAAGTTTGGTAGCAAAATCTCCTATTCTGAAGAGAAACATTTCGTTGTAAGTGGGTTCCATCAGCCTTGCCATATTTTCTCAGCTGGCTACGATGGAGGGCAGGCAGTCAGTTGGCAGACTCACCTGAGGCCCTGCTTCCCAGACTGTGATAAAAAACCTCCCGCCTGCTTCAGCCCAAAGGGACGGCTTATGGTAAGGTAAAATCCCTGTGTTGGAAAGTTCCTGCCTAAGCCTCGCACAAGCACAAGCATATTGGTCATTGGTCAAAGACGTTCCCCACAAGTTTAACATGTTTGCCCCCGTCTAGCCTCCGAAGGCCGAGTTTACCTAGCTAGGAATCACACTTCAGGAAAGGTACTCAGGCTGCTGGTGACTGCAAGTTGTTTCACCAGGCAGCCCAAATCCAGTACACCCACTTGCATTTTCCAGGGGCAGAGGAAATGGTGTCAACTTACACGCCTCCAGCCTGGGAGGGGCAACATACACTTTCTGGATGGGAAGAGAGCCCATGCCTTCAGTGTGAAAGGCCGCTATGCCTCTTTGCTTTGGGTAGCCCAGGGGGAGCGTCAGCTCTGAAATGTTTCCAGAGGAGCAGAGTCAGAGAACCTTTGAAGCACAGAGCAGGTGCAGCCCAGAACAAAGACTGCTCTTGGCCTGAGAACACCCACTGCCCAGCGCTTCTTTTGGGTACACACGTGTAGAGGAAGAGTGTTGAATTCTGCTGCGTGATACCTTCTCTGGCCCACGTAGTGTGAGGGCAAGTAGAGTGGCCCTCCATCTCATCCCAGTTTCATGTGTCAGGTGTATAAGGCAAACTCCCTGCTTGAATCCCTCCGTGGCCTACCTAACCTCCAGAGAGAGATGGATGATTGGGACCCAGGGCTGGTATCTAGGTTAATGGTCTGTGCTTCAGCCTCGCAGCTCTTCTCTCTAAGCGGGTCCCAACGGCGTTTTGGAAGAGTTTCCTGAGAGGGTCAGACACAGGAAATTAACCGACAGGCCCACGCAGATGCCAGTCCTCTCCAGCAACAACGCTCCCAGCCTAAGACACTTGGGTTCTCTTTGGTAAATGGAAGAACACTATGCTTGGAAGCTTCTTCCATCCAGTTTGAGAGTCGCACTTCCACTGCATCCTAGGATTCCAAGTGTTGCCCTGCCGTCACAGTTTCCAATTCTTAGGCCTATGACGGCAGAGTGTCTGGCAGTTCTGAAAGAGACCTTAGGAATGCCGGCGTTTTGGCTCCTTCCATCGAGAAACCAGCTCCTCCTGATCCTCTGTCGTTAGGTATTTCATGTTAGAATATCTCTAGGCGCCCTCTTTCCTCCTCCACGAAGTAAGACACCAACGGAATTGGCCTAAAGGGAAGAAGCCTTCTGAGTCCGGCAGAGAGGCAGCCTCTCCCACTCAGCGTTCCCCCACGGCTGAGCCCAGGGTATGGGACCGAGAGAGGGAGAAAGACAGCCGTAACCCCGAGCTTCTCCACACTGTAGTATAGGCCTCACCCTCAAGCTCACGTCAGTTTCATAGAGAAAACGCCAGGCCTCGGTGTGCTTTCCTGTGGCAAGGAAACTTTGCTTTCATTCCTTAGGTGGCTCAGGACTGCCCTACCCGAAGGACTCAGGGTGTGCAGCCCTATTTGTTGAGATCAGCCCCTCTGGCTCTTTCTCGGATGAAACCAACTGGGCAAAGAGCCGTTCATAAGCTGGGGACCATGGGAGCTTTCCCTAGTCTACAGCAGAAGAGCACTCTGAGGGAGAGGTGCTGCTGACGTTTGGTAGCAAAATCTCCTATTCTGAAGAGAAACATTTCGTTGTAAGTGGGTTCCATCAGCCTTGCCATATTTTCTCAGCTGGCTACGATGGAGGGCAGGCAGTCAGTTGGCAGACTCACCTGAGGCCCTGCTTCCCAGACTGTGATAAAAAACCTCCCGCCTGCTTCAGCCCAAAGGGACGGCTTATGGTAAGGTAAAATCCCTGTGTTGGAAAGTTCCTGCCTAAGCCTCGCACAAGCACAAGCATATTGGTCATTGGTCAAAGACGTTCCCCACAAGTTTAACATGTTTGCCCCCGTCTAGCCTCCGAAGGCCGAGTTTACCTAGCTAGGAATCACACTTCAGGAAAGGTACTCAGGCTGCTGGTGACTGCAAGTTGTTTCACCAGGCAGCCCAAATCCAGTACACCCACTTGCATTTTCCAGGGGCAGAGGAAATGGTGTCAACTTACACGCCTCCAGCCTGGGAGGGGCAACATACACTTTCTGGATGGGAAGAGAGCCCATGCCTTCAGTGTGAAAGGCCGCTATGCCTCTTTGCTTTGGGTAGCCCAGGGGGAGCGTCAGCTCTGAAATGTTTCCAGAGGAGCAGAGTCAGAGAACCTTTGAAGCACAGAGCAGGTGCAGCCCAGAACAAAGACTGCTCTTGGCCTGAGAACACCCACTGCCCAGCGCTTCTTTTGGGTACACACGTGTAGAGGAAGAGTGTTGAATTCTGCTGCGTGATAACTTCTCTGGCCCACGTAGTGTGAGGGCAAGTAGAGTGGCCCTCCATCTCATCCCAGTTTCATGTGTCAGTTGTATAAGGCAAACTCCCTGCTTGAATCCCTCCGTGGCCTACCTAACCTCCAGAGAGAGATGGATGATTGGGACCCAGGGCTGGTATCTAGGTTAATGGTCTGTGCATCAGCTTCGCAGCTGTTCTCTCTAAGCGGGTCCCAACGGCGTTTGGGAAGAGTTTCCTGAGAGGGTCAGACACAGGAAATTAACCGACAGGCCCACGCGGATGCCAGTTCTCTCCAGCAACAACGCTCCCAGCCTCAGACACTTGGGTTCTCTTTGGTAAATGGAAGAACACTATGCTTGGAAGCTTCTTCCATCCAGTTTGAGAGTCGCACTTCCACTGCTTCCTAGGATTCCAAGTGTTGCCCTGCCGTCACAGTTTCCAATTCTTAGGCCTATGACGGCAGAGTGTCTGGCAGTTCTGAAAGAGATCTTAGGAATGCAGGCGTTTTGGCTCCTTCCACCGAGATACCAGCTCCTCCGGATCCTCTGTCGTTAGGTATTTCATGTTAGAATATCTCGAGGCGCCCTCTTTCCTCCTTCACGAAGTAAGACACAAACAGAATTGCCCTAAAGGGAAGAAGCCTTCTGAGCCTGGCAGAGAGGCAGACTCTGCCACTCAGCATTCCCACACGGCTGAGCCCAGGCTACGGACAGAGAGAGGGAGAAAGATAGCCGTAACCACGAGCTTTTCCTCAATGGAGTCTAGGCCTCACCTTTCAAGTCCACTTGAATTTCCTAGAGAAAGCACCAGGCGTCGCTGTGCTTTCCTGGGGCAGGAAACTTTGCTTTCGTTTTTTAGAGACACATTGTCTCAGGACTGCCCTACCCCAAGGACTCACTGTGTGCAGGCCGATTGGTTGAGATCAGCCCTTCTAGCTCTTTCACGGATGACACCAACTGGGAAAAGAGCCGGTCAAATCCTGGAAACCGTGGTGCTTTTCCCTAAGTCTACACAGGAAGAGCACTCTGAGGGAGACGAGCTGCTGACGCATGGTAGCAAAATCTCCTCTTCTGAAGCGAAACATTTCGGTGTAAGCGGGTTCCATAAGCTTGGGACCATTTTTTCAGCTGCCTATATAATGGAGCCAGTCAGGTGGCAGCCTCCCCTCAAGCCCTGCTTCCCAGGCTGTGATACAGACACGCCCGCTGCTTCAGCCCAAAGGGACAGCTTATCGTAAGGTAAAAACCCTGAGTGGGACAGTTCCTGCTTAATCCCCGCCGCAAGCACAAGCATATTGCCATTGGTCAAAGGCTTTCCCCACAAGCTTAACACGTTTGCTCCCATCTAGCCTCCGAAGTCCGGGTTTACCTAGCTAGGAATCAAACATGAGGAATAGTACTCAGAGGGCTGGCGACTGCAAACTCTTTCACCAGGCAGCCCAAACCGAGTACACCTACTTATATTTTCCAAGGGCAGAACAAATGGTGTCAACTTACACGCCTCCAGCCCGGGAGGGGCGACATACACATTCTCCATGGGAATCAAGCCCATGCCTTCAGGGTGAAAGGCCTCTATGCCTCCATGCTTTGGCAGCCCAGGGATAGGGTCAGATCTGAAAGGCTTCCAAAAGAGCAGAGATAAAGAACCTTTGAACCGCAGAGCAGGTGCAGCCGAGAACAAGGACTGCTCTTCGCCTGAGAACACCCACTGCCCAGCGCTTCTTTTGGGTACACACGTGTAGAGGAAGAGTGTTGAATTCTGCTGCGTGATAACTTCTCTGACCCACGTAGTGTGAGGGCAAGTAGAGTGGCCCTCCATCTCATCCCAGTTTCATGTGTCAGTTGTATAAGGCAAACTCCCTGCTTGAATCCCTCCGTGGCCTACCTAACCTCCAGAGAGAGATGGATGATTGGGACCCAGGGCTGGTATCTAGGTTAATGGTCTGTGCATCAGCTTCGCAGCTGTTCTCTCTAAGCGGGTCCCAACGGCGTTTTGGAAGAGTTTCCTGAGAGGGTCAGACACAGGAAATTAACCGACAGGCCCACGCGGATGCCAGTTCTCTCCAGCAACAACGCTCCCAGCCTCAGACACTTGGGTTCTCTTTGGTAAATGGAAGAACACTATGCTTGGAAGCTTCTTCCATCCAGTTTGAGAGTCGCACTTCCACTGCTTCCTAGGATTCCAAGTGTTGCCCTGCCGTCACAGTTTCTAATTCTTAGGCCTATGACGGCAGAGTGTCTGGCAGTTCTGAAAGAGACCTTAGGAATGCAGGTGTTTTGGCTCCTTCCACCGAGATACCAGGTCCTCCGGATCCTCTGTCGTTAGGTATTTCATGTTAGAATATCTCGAGGCGCCCTCTTTCCTCCTTCACGAAGTAAGACACAAACAGAATTGCCCTAAAGGGAAGAAGCCTTCTGAGCCTGGCAGAGAGGCAGACTCTGCCACTCAGCATTCCCACACGGCTGAGCCCAGGCTACGGACAGAGAGAGGGAGAAAGATAGCCGTAACCACGAGCTTTTCCTCAATGGAGTCTAGGCCTCACCTTTCAAGTCCACTTGAATTTCCTAGAGAAAGCACCAGGCGTCGCTGTGCTTTCCTGGGGCAGGAAACTTTGCTTTCGTTTTTTGGAGACACATTGTCTCAGGACTGCCCTACCCCAAGGACTCACGGTGTGCAGGCCGATTGGTTGAGATCAGCCCTTCTAGCTCTTTCACGGATGACACCAACTGGGAAAAGAGCCGGTCAAATCCTGGAAACCGTGGTGCTTTTCCCTAAGTCTACACAGGAAGAGCACTCTGAGGGAGACGAGCTGCTGACGCATGGTAGCAAAATCTCCTCTTCTGAAGCGAAACATTTCGGTGTAAGCGGGTTCCATAAGCTTGGGACCATTTTTTCAGCTGCCTATATAATGGAGCCAGTCAGGTGGCAGCCTCCCCTCAAGCCCTGCTTCCCAGGCTGTGATACAGACACGCCCGCTGTTTCAGCCCAAAGGGACAGCTTATCGTAAGGTAAAAACCCTGAGTGGGACAGTTCCTGCTTAATCCCCGCCGCAAGCACAAGCATATTGCCATTGGTCAAAGGCTTTCCCCACAAGCTTAACACGTTTGCTCCCATCTAGCCTCCGAAGTCCGGGTTTACCTAGCTAGGAATCAAACATGAGGAATAGTACTCAGAGGGCTGGCGACTGCAAACTCTTTCACCAGGCAGCCCAAACCGAGTACACCTACTTATATTTTCCAAGGGCAGAACAAATGGTGTCAACTTACACGCCTCCAGCCCGGGAGGGGCGACATACACATTCTCCATGGGAATCAAGCCCATGCCTTCAGGGTGAAAGGCCTCTATGCCTCCATGCTTTGGCAGCCCAGGGATAGGGTCAGATCTGAAAGGCTTCCAAAAGAGCAGAGATAAAGAACCTTTGAACCGCAGAGCAGGTGCAGCCGAGAACAAGGACTGCTCTTCGCCTGAGAACACCCACTGCCCAGCGCTTCTTTTGGGTACACACGTGTAGAGGAAGAGTGTTGAATTCTGCTGCGTGATAACTTCTCTGACCCACGTAGTGTGAGGGCAAGTAGAGTGGCCCTCCATCTCATCCCAGTTTCATGTGTCAGTTGTATAAGGCAAACTCCCTGCTTGAATCCCTCCGTGGCCTACCTAACCTCCAGAGAGAGATGGATGATTGGGACCCAGGGCTGGTATCTAGGTTAATGGTCTGTGCATCAGCTTCGCAGCTGTTCTCTCTAAGCGGGTCCCAACGGCGTTTTGGAAGAGTTTCCTGAGAGGGTCAGACACAGGAAATTAACCGACAGGCCCACGCGGATGCCAGTTCTCTCCAGCAACAACGCTCCCAGCCTCAGACACTTGGGTTCTCTTTGGTAAATGGAAGAACACTATGCTTGGAAGCTTCTTCCATCCAGTTTGAGAGTCGCACTTCCACTGCTTCCTAGGATTCCAAGTGTTGCCCTGCCGTCACAGTTTCCAATTCTTAGGCCTATGACGGCAGAGTGTCTGGCAGTTCTGAAAGAGACCTTAGGAATGCAGGTGTTTTGGCTCCTTCCACCGAGATACCAGCTCCTCCGGATCCTCTGTCGTTAGGTATTTCATGTTAGAATATCTCGAGGCGCCCTCTTTCCTCCTTCACGAAGTAAGACACAAACAGAATTGCCCTAAAGGGAAGAAGCCTTCTGAGCCTGGCAGAGAGGCAGACTCTGCCACTCAGCATTCCCACACGGCTGAGCCCAGGCTACGGACAGAGAGAGGGAGAAAGATAGCCGTAACCACGAGCTTTTCCTCAATAGAGTCTAGGCCTCACCTTTCAAGTCCACTTGAATTTCCTAGAGAAAGCACCAGGCGTCGCTGTGCTTTCCTGGGGCAGGAAACTTTGCTTTCGTTTTTTAGAGACACATTGTCTCAGGACTGCCCTACCCCAAGGACTCACGTTGTGCAGGCCGATTGCTTGAGATCAGCCCTTCTAGCTCTTTCACGGATGATACCAACTGGGAAAAGAGCCGGTCAAATCCTGGAAACCGTGGTGCTTTTCCCTAGTCTACACAGGAAGAGCACTCTGAGGGAGACGAGCTGCTGACGCATGGTAGCAAAATCTCCTCTTCTGAAGCGAAACATTTCGGTGTAAGCGGGTTCCATAAGCTTGGGACCATTTTTTCAGCTGCCTATATAATGGAGCCAGTCAGGTGGCAGCCTCCCCTCAAGCCCTGCTTCCCAGGCTGTGATACAGACACGCCCGCTGCTTCAGCCCAAAGGGACAGCTTATCGTAAGGTAAAAACCCTGAGTGGGACAGTTCCTGCTTAATCCCCGCCGCAAGCACAAGCATATTGCCATTGGTCAAAGGCTTTCCCCACAAGCTTAACACGTTTGCTCCCATCTAGCCTCCGAAGTCCGGGTTTACCTAGCTAGGAATCAAACATGAGGAATAGTACTCAGAGGGCTGGCGACTGCAAACTCTTTCACCAGGCAGCCCAAACCGAGTACACCTACTTATATTTTCCAAGGGCAGAACAAATGGTGTCAACTTACACGCCTCCAGCCCGGGAGGGGCGACATACACATTCTCCATGGGAATCAAGCCCATGCCTTCAGGGTGAAAGGCCTCTATGCCTCCATGCTTTGGCAGCCCAGGGATAGGGTCAGATCTGAAAGGCTTCCAAAAGAGCAGAGATAAAGAACCTTTGAACCGCAGAGCAGGTGCAGCCGAGAACAAGGACTGCTCTTCGCCTGAGAACACCCACTGCCCAGCGCTTCTTTTGGGTACACACGTGTAGAGGAAGAGTGTTGAATTCTGCTGCGTGATAACTTCTCTGACCCACGTAGTGTGAGGGCAAGTAGAGTGGCCCTCCATCTCATCCCAGTTTCATGTGTCAGTTGTATAAGGCAAACTCCCTGCTTGAATCCCTCCGTGGCCTACCTAACCTCCAGAGAGAGATGGATGATTGGGACCCAGGGCTGGTATCTAGGTTAATGGTCTGTGCATCAGCTTCGCAGCTGTTCTCTCTAAGCGGGTCCCAACGGCGTTTTGGAAGAGTTTCCTGAGAGGGTCAGACACAGGAAATTAACCGACAGGCCCACGCAGATGCCAGTTCTCTCCAGCAATAACGCTCCCAGCCTCAGACACTTGGGTTCTCTTTGGTAAATGGAAGAACACTATGCTTGGAAGCTTCTTCCATCCAGTTTGAGAGTCGCACTTCCACTGCATCCTAGGATTCCAAGTGTTGCCCTGCCGTCACAGTTTCCAATTCTTAGGCCTATGACGGCAGAGTGTCTGGCAGTTCTGAAAGAGACCTTAGGAATGCCGGCGTTTTGGCTCCTTCCATCGAGAAACCAGCTCCTCCTGATCCTCTGTCGTTAGGTATTTCATGTTAGAATATCTCTAGGCGCCCTCTTTCCTCCTCCACGAAGTAAGACACCAACGGAATTGGCCTAAAGGGAAGAAGCCTTCTGAGTCCGGCAGAGAGGCAGCCTCTCCCACTCAGCGTTCCCCCACGGCTGAGCCCAGGGTATGGGACCGAGAGAGGGAGAAAGACAGCCGTAACCCCGAGCTTCTCCACACTGTAGTATAGGCCTCACCCTCAAGCTCACGTCAGTTTCATAGAGAAAACGCCAGGCCTCGGTGTGCTTTCCTGTGGCAAGGAAACTTTGCTTTCATTCCTTAGGTGGCTCAGGACTGCCCTACCCGAAGGACTCAGGGTGTGCAGCCCTATTTGTTGAGATCAGCCCCTCTGGCTCTTTCTCGGATGAAACCAACTGGGCAAAGAGCCGTTCATAAGCTGGGGACCATGGGAGCTTTCCCTAGTCTACAGCAGAAGAGCACTCTGAGGGAGAGGTGCTGCTGACGTTTGGTAGCAAAATCTCCTATTCTGAAGAGAAACATTTCGTTGTAAGTGGGTTCCATCAGCCTTGCCATATTTTCTCAGCTGGCTACGATGGAGGGCAGGCAGTCAGTTGGCAGACTCACCTGAGGCCCTGCTTCCCAGACTGTGATAAAAAACCTCCCGCCTGCTTCAGCCCAAAGGGACGGCTTATGGTAAGGTAAAATCCCTGTGTTGGAAAGTTCCTGCCTAAGCCTCGCACAAGCACAAGCATATTGGTCATTGGTCAAAGACGTTCCCCACAAGTTTAACATGTTTGCCCCCGTCTAGCCTCCGAAGGCCGAGTTTACCTAGCTAGGAATCACACTTCAGGAAAGGTACTCAGGCTGCTGGTGACTGCAAGTTGTTTCACCAGGCAGCCCAAATCCAGTACACCCACTTGCATTTTCCAGGGGCAGAGGAAATGGTGTCAACTTACACGCCTCCAGCCTGGGAGGGGCAACATACACTTTCTGGATGGGAAGAGAGCCCATGCCTTCAGTGTGAAAGGCCGCTATGCCTCTTTGCTTTGGGTAGCCCAGGGGGAGCGTCAGCTCTGAAATGTTTCCAGAGGAGCAGAGTCAGAGAACCTTTGAAGCACAGAGCAGGTGCAGCCCAGAACAAAGACTGCTCTTGGCCTGAGAACACCCACTGCCCAGCGCTTCTTTTGGGTACACACGTGTAGAGGAAGAGTGTTGAATTCTGCTGCGTGATAACTTCTCTGGCCCACGTAGTGTGAGGGCAAGTAGAGTGGCCCTCCATCTCATCCCAGTTTCATGTGTCAGTTGTATAAGGCAAACTCCCTGCTTGAATCCCTCCGTGGCCTACCTAACCTCCAGAGAGAGATGGATGATTGGGACCCAGGGCTGGTATCTAGGTTAATGGTCTGTGCATCAGCTTCGCAGCTGTTCTCTCTAAGCGGGTCCCAACGGCGTTTGGGAAGAGTTTCCTGAGAGGGTCAGACACAGGAAATTAACCGACAGGCCCACGCGGATGCCAGTTCTCTCCAGCAACAACGCTCCCAGCCTCAGACACTTGGGTTCTCTTTGGTAAATGGAAGAACACTATGCTTGGAAGCTTCTTCCATCCAGTTTGAGAGTCGCACTTCCACTGCTTCCTAGGATTCCAAGTGTTGCCCTGCCGTCACAGTTTCCAATTCTTAGGCCTATGACGGCAGAGTGTCTGGCAGTTCTGAAAGAGACCTTAGGAATGCAGGTGTTTTGGCTCCTTCCACCGAGATACCAGTTCCTCCGGATCCTCTGTCGTTAGGTATTTCATGTTAGAATATCTCGAGGCGCCCTCTTTCCTCCTTCACGAAGTAAGACACAAACAGAATTGCCCTAAAGGGAAGAAGCCTTCTGAGCCTGGCAGAGAGGCAGACTCTGCCACTCAGCATTCCCACACGGCTGAGCCCAGGGTATGGGACCGAGAGAGGGAGAAAGACAGCCGTAACCCCGAGCTTCTCCACACTGTAGTATAGGCCTCACCCTCAAGCTCACGTCAGTTTCATAGAGAAAACGCCAGGCCTCGGTGTGCTTTCCTGTGGCAAGGAAACTTTGCTTTCATTCCTTAGGTGGCTCAGGACTGCCCTACCCGAAGGACTCAGGGTGTGCAGCCCTATTTGTTGAGATCAGCCCCTCTGGCTCTTTCTCGGATGAAACCAACTGGGCAAAGAGCCGTTCATAAGCTGGGGACCATGGGAGCTTTCCCTAGTCTACAGCAGAAGAGCACTCTGAGGGAGAGGTGCTGCTGAAGTTTGGTAGCAAAATCTCCTATTCTGAAGAGAAACATTTCGTTGTAAGTGGGTTCCATCAGCCTTGCCATATTTTCTCAGCTGGCTACGATGGAGGGCAGGCAGTCAGTTGGCAGACTCACCTGAGGCCCTGCTTCCCAGACTGTGATAAAAAACCTCCCGCCTGCTTCAGCCCAAAGGGACGGCTTATGGTAAGGTAAAATCCCTGTGTTGGAAAGTTCCTGCCTAAGCCTCGCACAAGCACAAGCATATTGGTCATTGGTCAAAGACGTTCCCCACAAGTTTAACATGTTTGCCCCCGTCTAGCCTCCGAAGGCCGAGTTTACCTAGCTAGGAATCACACTTCAGGAAAGGTACTCAGGCTGCTGGTGACTGCAAGTTGTTTCACCAGGCAGCCCAAATCCAGTACACCCACTTGCATTTTCCAGGGGCAGAGGAAATGGTGTCAACTTACACGCCTCCAGCCTGGGAGGGGCAACATACACTTTCTGGATGGGAAGAGAGCCCATGCCTTCAGTGTGAAAGGCCGCTATGCCTCTTTGCTTTGGGTAGCCCAGGGGGAGCGTCAGCTCTGAAATGTTTCCAGAGGAGCAGAGTCAGAGAACCTTTGAAGCACAGAGCAGGTGCAGCCCAGAACAAAGACTGCTCTTGGCCTGAGAACACCCACTGCCCAGCGCTTCTTTTGGGTACACACGTGTAGAGGAAGAGTGTTGAATTCTGCTGCGTGATACCTTCTCTGGCCCACGTAGTGTGAGGGCAAGTAGAGTGGCCCTCCATCTCATCCCAGTTTCATGTGTCAGGTGTATAAGGCAAACTCCCTGCTTGAATCCCTCCGTGGCCTACCTAACCTCCAGAGAGAGATGGATGATTGGGACCCAGGGCTGGTATCTAGGTTAATGGTCTGTGCTTCAGCCTCGCAGCTCTTCTCTCTAAGCGGGTCCCAACGGCGTTTTGGAAGAGTTTCCTGAGAGGGTCAGACACAGGAAATTAACCGACAGGCCCACGCAGATGCCAGTCCTCTCCAGCAACAACGCTCCCAGCCTAAGACACTTGGGTTCTCTTTGGTAAATGGAAGAACACTATGCTTGGAAGCTTCTTCCATCCAGTTTGAGAGTCGCACTTCCACTGCATCCTAGGATTCCAAGTGTTGCCCTGCCGTCACAGTTTCCAATTCTTAGGCCTATGACGGCAGAGTGTCTGGCAGTTCTGAAAGAGACCTTAGGAATGCCGGCGTTTTGGCTCCTTCCATCGAGAAACCAGCTCCTCCTGATCCTCTGTCGTTAGGTATTTCATGTTAGAATATCTCTAGGCGCCCTCTTTCCTCCTCCACGAAGTAAGACACCAACGGAATTGGCCTAAAGGGAAGAAGCCTTCTGAGTCCGGCAGAGAGGCAGCCTCTCCCACTCAGCGTTCCCCCACGGCTGAGCCCAGGGTATGGGACCGAGAGAGGGAGAAAGACAGCCGTAACCCCGAGCTTCTCCACACTGTAGTATAGGCCTCACCCTCAAGCTCACGTCAGTTTCATAGAGAAAACGCCAGGCCTCGGTGTGCTTTCCTGTGGCAAGGAAACTTTGCTTTCATTCCTTAGGTGGCTCAGGACTGCCCTACCCGAAGGACTCAGGGTGTGCAGCCCTATTTGTTGAGATCAGCCCCTCTGGCTCTTTCTCGGATGAAACCAACTGGGCAAAGAGCCGTTCATAAGCTGGGGACCATGGGAGCTTTCCCTAGTCTACAGCAGAAGAGCACTCTGAGGGAGAGGTGCTGCTGACGTTTGGTAGCAAAATCTCCTATTCTGAAGAGAAACATTTCGTTGTAAGTGGGTTCCATCAGCCTTGCCATATTTTCTCAGCTGGCTACGATGGAGGGCAGGCAGTCAGTTGGCAGACTCACCTGAGGCCCTGCTTCCCAGACTGTGATAAAAAACCTCCCGCCTGCTTCAGCCCAAAGGGACGGCTTATGGTAAGGTAAAATCCCTGTGTTGGAAAGTTCCTGCCTAAGCCTCGCACAAGCACAAGCATATTGGTCATTGGTCAAAGACGTTCCCCACAAGTTTAACATGTTTGCCCCCGTCTAGCCTCCGAAGGCCGAGTTTACCTAGCTAGGAATCACACTTCAGGAAAGGTACTCAGGCTGCTGGTGACTGCAAGTTGTTTCACCAGGCAGCCCAAATCCAGTACACCCACTTGCATTTTCCAGGGGCAGAGGAAATGGTGTCAACTTACACGCCTCCAGCCTGGGAGGGGCAACATACACTTTCTGGATGGGAAGAGAGCCCATGCCTTCAGTGTGAAAGGCCGCTATGCCTCTTTGCTTTGGGTAGCCCAGGGGGAGCGTCAGCTCTGAAATGTTTCCAGAGGAGCAGAGTCAGAGAACCTTTGAAGCACAGAGCAGGTGCAGCCCAGAACAAAGACTGCTCTTGGCCTGAGAACACCCACTGCCCAGCGCTTCTTTTGGGTACACACGTGTAGAGGAAGAGTGTTGAATTCTGCTGCGTGATAACTTCTCTGGCCCACGTAGTGTGAGGGCAAGTAGAGTGGCCCTCCATCTCATCCCAGTTTCATGTGTCAGTTGTATAAGGCAAACTCCCTGCTTGAATCCCTCCGTGGCCTACCTAACCTCCAGAGAGAGATGGATGATTGGGACCCAGGGCTGGTATCTAGGTTAATGGTCTGTGCATCAGCTTCGCAGCTGTTCTCTCTAAGCGGGTCCCAACGGCGTTTGGGAAGAGTTTCCTGAGAGGGTCAGACACAGGAAATTAACCGACAGGCCCACGCGGATGCCAGTTCTCTCCAGCAACAACGCTCCCAGCCTCAGACACTTGGGTTCTCTTTGGTAAATGGAAGAACACTATGCTTGGAAGCTTCTTCCATCCAGTTTGAGAGTCGCACTTCCACTGCTTCCTAGGATTCCAAGTGTTGCCCTGCCGTCACAGTTTCCAATTCTTAGGCCTATGACGGCAGAGTGTCTGGCAGTTCTGAAAGAGACCTTAGGAATGCAGGTGTTTTGGCTCCTTCCACCGAGATACCAGTTCCTCCGGATCCTCTGTCGTTAGGTATTTCATGTTAGAATATCTCGAGGCGCCCTCTTTCCTCCTTCACGAAGTAAGACACAAACAGAATTGCCCTAAAGGGAAGAAGCCTTCTGAGCCTGGCAGAGAGGCAGACTCTGCCACTCAGCATTCCCACACGGCTGAGCCCAGGGTATGGGACCGAGAGAGGGAGAAAGACAGCCGTAACCCCGAGCTTCTCCACACTGTAGTATAGGCCTCACCCTCAAGCTCACGTCAGTTTCATAGAGAAAACGCCAGGCCTCGGTGTGCTTTCCTGTGGCAAGGAAACTTTGCTTTCATTCCTTAGGTGGCTCAGGACTGCCCTACCCGAAGGACTCAGGGTGTGCAGCCCTATTTGTTGAGATCAGCCCCTCTGGCTCTTTCTCGGATGAAACCAACTGGGCAAAGAGCCGTTCATAAGCTGGGGACCATGGGAGCTTTCCCTAGTCTACAGCAGAAGAGCACTCTGAGGGAGAGGTGCTGCTGAAGTTTGGTAGCAAAATCTCCTATTCTGAAGAGAAACATTTCGTTGTAAGTGGGTTCCATCAGCCTTGCCATATTTTCTCAGCTGGCTACGATGGAGGGCAGGCAGTCAGTTGGCAGACTCACCTGAGGCCCTGCTTCCCAGACTGTGATAAAAAACCTCCCGCCTGCTTCAGCCCAAAGGGACGGCTTATGGTAAGGTAAAATCCCTGTGTTGGAAAGTTCCTGCCTAAGCCTCGCACAAGCACAAGCATATTGGTCATTGGTCAAAGACGTTCCCCACAAGTTTAACATGTTTGCCCCCGTCTAGCCTCCGAAGGCCGAGTTTACCTAGCTAGGAATCACACTTCAGGAAAGGTACTCAGGCTGCTGGTGACTGCAAGTTGTTTCACCAGGCAGCCCAAATCCAGTACACCCACTTGCATTTTCCAGGGGCAGAGGAAATGGTGTCAACTTACACGCCTCCAGCCTGGGAGGGGCAACATACACTTTCTGGATGGGAAGAGAGCCCATGCCTTCAGTGTGAAAGGCCGCTATGCCTCTTTGCTTTGGGTAGCCCAGGGGGAGCGTCAGCTCTGAAATGTTTCCAGAGGAGCAGAGTCAGAGAACCTTTGAAGCACAGAGCAGGTGCAGCCCAGAACAAAGACTGCTCTTGGCCTGAGAACACCCACTGCCCAGCGCTTCTTTTGGGTACACACGTGTAGAGGAAGAGTGTTGAATTCTGCTGCGTGATACCTTCTCTGGCCCACGTAGTGTGAGGGCAAGTAGAGTGGCCCTCCATCTCATCCCAGTTTCATGTGTCAGGTGTATAAGGCAAACTCCCTGCTTGAATCCCTCCGTGGCCTACCTAACCTCCAGAGAGAGATGGATGATTGGGACCCAGGGCTGGTATCTAGGTTAATGGTCTGTGCTTCAGCCTCGCAGCTCTTCTCTCTAAGCGGGTCCCAACGGCGTTTTGGAAGAGTTTCCTGAGAGGGTCAGACACAGGAAATTAACCGACAGGCCCACGCAGATGCCAGTCCTCTCCAGCAACAACGCTCCCAGCCTAAGACACTTGGGTTCTCTTTGGTAAATGGAAGAACACTATGCTTGGAAGCTTCTTCCATCCAGTTTGAGAGTCGCACTTCCACTGCATCCTAGGATTCCAAGTGTTGCCCTGCCGTCACAGTTTCCAATTCTTAGGCCTATGACGGCAGAGTGTCTGGCAGTTCTGAAAGAGACCTTAGGAATGCCGGCGTTTTGGCTCCTTCCATCGAGAAACCAGCTCCTCCTGATCCTCTGTCGTTAGGTATTTCATGTTAGAATATCTCTAGGCGCCCTCTTTCCTCCTCCACGAAGTAAGACACCAACGGAATTGGCCTAAAGGGAAGAAGCCTTCTGAGTCCGGCAGAGAGGCAGCCTCTCCCACTCAGCGTTCCCCCACGGCTGAGCCCAGGGTATGGGACCGAGAGAGGGAGAAAGACAGCCGTAACCCCGAGCTTCTCCACACTGTAGTATAGGCCTCACCCTCAAGCTCACGTCAGTTTCATAGAGAAAACGCCAGGCCTCGGTGTGCTTTCCTGTGGCAAGGAAACTTTGCTTTCATTCCTTAGGTGGCTCAGGACTGCCCTACCCGAAGGACTCAGGGTGTGCAGCCCTATTTGTTGAGATCAGCCCCTCTGGCTCTTTCTCGGATGAAACCAACTGGGCAAAGAGCCGTTCATAAGCTGGGGACCATGGGAGCTTTCCCTAGTCTACAGCAGAAGAGCACTCTGAGGGAGAGGTGCTGCTGACGTTTGGTAGCAAAATCTCCTATTCTGAAGAGAAACATTTCGTTGTAAGTGGGTTCCATCAGCCTTGCCATATTTTCTCAGCTGGCTACGATGGAGGGCAGGCAGTCAGTTGGCAGACTCACCTGAGGCCCTGCTTCCCAGACTGTGATAAAAAACCTCCCGCCTGCTTCAGCCCAAAGGGACGGCTTATGGTAAGGTAAAATCCCTGTGTTGGAAAGTTCCTGCCTAAGCCTCGCACAAGCACAAGCATATTGGTCATTGGTCAAAGACGTTCCCCACAAGTTTAACATGTTTGCCCCCGTCTAGCCTCCGAAGGCCGAGTTTACCTAGCTAGGAATCACACTTCAGGAAAGGTACTCAGGCTGCTGGTGACTGCAAGTTGTTTCACCAGGCAGCCCAAATCCAGTACACCCACTTGCATTTTCCAGGGGCAGAGGAAATGGTGTCAACTTACACGCCTCCAGCCTGGGAGGGGCAACATACACTTTCTGGATGGGAAGAGAGCCCATGCCTTCAGTGTGAAAGGCCGCTATGCCTCTTTGCTTTGGGTAGCCCAGGGGGAGCGTCAGCTCTGAAATGTTTCCAGAGGAGCAGAGTCAGAGAACCTTTGAAGCACAGAGCAGGTGCAGCCCAGAACAAAGACTGCTCTTGGCCTGAGAACACCCACTGCCCAGCGCTTCTTTTGGGTACACACGTGTAGAGGAAGAGTGTTGAATTCTGCTGCGTGATAACTTCTCTGGCCCACGTAGTGTGAGGGCAAGTAGAGTGGCCCTCCATCTCATCCCAGTTTCATGTGTCAGTTGTATAAGGCAAACTCCCTGCTTGAATCCCTCCGTGGCCTACCTAACCTCCAGAGAGAGATGGATGATTGGGACCCAGGGCTGGTATCTAGGTTAATGGTCTGTGCATCAGCTTCGCAGCTGTTCTCTCTAAGCGGGTCCCAACGGCGTTTGGGAAGAGTTTCCTGAGAGGGTCAGACACAGGAAATTAACCGACAGGCCCACGCGGATGCCAGTTCTCTCCAGCAACAACGCTCCCAGCCTCAGACACTTGGGTTCTCTTTGGTAAATGGAAGAACACTATGCTTGGAAGCTTCTTCCATCCAGTTTGAGAGTCGCACTTCCACTGCTTCCTAGGATTCCAAGTGTTGCCCTGCCGTCACAGTTTCCAATTCTTAGGCCTATGACGGCAGAGTGTCTGGCAGTTCTGAAAGAGATCTTAGGAATGCAGGCGTTTTGGCTCCTTCCACCGAGATACCAGCTCCTCCGGATCCTCTGTCGTTAGGTATTTCATGTTAGAATATCTCGAGGCGCCCTCTTTCCTCCTTCACGAAGTAAGACACAAACAGAATTGCCCTAAAGGGAAGAAGCCTTCTGAGCCTGGCAGAGAGGCAGACTCTGCCACTCAGCATTCCCACACGGCTGAGCCCAGGCTACGGACAGAGAGAGGGAGAAAGATAGCCGTAACCACGAGCTTTTCCTCAATGGAGTCTAGGCCTCACCTTTCAAGTCCACTTGAATTTCCTAGAGAAAGCACCAGGCGTCGCTGTGCTTTCCTGGGGCAGGAAACTTTGCTTTCGTTTTTTGGAGACACATTGTCTCAGGACTGCCCTACCCCAAGGACTCACTGTGTGCAGGCCGATTGGTTGAGATCAGCCCTTCTAGCTCTTTCACGGATGACACCAACTGGGAAAAGAGCCGGTCAAATCCTGGAAACCGTGGTGCTTTTCCCTAAGTCTACACAGGAAGAGCACTCTGAGGGAGACGAGCTGCTGACGCATGGTAGCAAAATCTCCTCTTCTGAAGCGAAACATTTCGGTGTAAGCGGGTTCCATAAGCTTGGGACCATTTTTTCAGCTGCCTATATAATGGAGCCAGTCAGGTGGCAGCCTCCCCTCAAGCCCTGCTTCCCAGGCTGTGATACAGACACGCCCGCTGCTTCAGCCCAAAGGGACAGCTTATCGTAAGGTAAAAACCCTGAGTGGGACAGTTCCTGCTTAATCCCCGCCGCAAGCACAAGCATACTGCCATTGGTCAAAGGCTTTCCCCACAAGCTTAACACGTTTGCTCCCATCTAGCCTCCGAAGTCCGGGTTTACCTAGCTAGGAATCAAACATGAGGAATAGTACTCAGAGGGCTGGCGACTGCAAACTCTTTCACCAGGCAGCCCAAACCGAGTACACCTACTTATATTTTCCAAGGGCAGAACAAATGGTGTCAACTTACACGCCTCCAGCCCGGGAGGGGCGACATACACATTCTCCATGGGAATCAAGCCCATGCCTTCAGGGTGAAAGGCCTCTATGCCTCCATGCTTTGGCAGCCCAGGGATAGGGTCAGATCTGAAAGGCTTCCAAAAGAGCAGAGATAAAGAACCTTTGAACCGCAGAGCAGGTGCAGCCGAGAACAAGGACTGCTCTTCGCCTGAGAACACCCACTGCCCAGCGCTTCTTTTGGGTACACACGTGTAGAGGAAGAGTGTTGAATTCTGCTGCGTGATAACTTCTCTGACCCACGTAGTGTGAGGGCAAGTAGAGTGGCCCTCCATCTCATCCCAGTTTCATGTGTCAGTTGTATAAGGCAAACTCCCTGCTTGAATCCCTCCGTGGCCTACCTAACCTCCAGAGAGAGATGGATGATTGGGACCCAGGGCTGGTATCTAGGTTAATGGTCTGTGCATCAGCTTCGCAGCTGTTCTCTCTAAGCGGGTCCCAACGGCGTTTTGGAAGAGTTTCCTGAGAGGGTCAGACACAGGAAATTAACCGACAGGCCCACGCGGATGCCAGTTCTCTCCAGCAACAACGCTCCCAGCCTCAGACACTTGGGTTCTCTTTGGTAAATGGAAGAACACTATGCTTGGAAGCTTCTTCCATCCAGTTTGAGAGTCGCACTTCCACTGCTTCCTAGGATTCCAAGTGTTGCCCTGCCGTCACAGTTTCTAATTCTTAGGCCTATGACGGCAGAGTGTCTGGCAGTTCTGAAAGAGACCTTAGGAATGCAGGTGTTTTGGCTCCTTCCACCGAGATACCAGGTCCTCCGGATCCTCTGTCGTTAGGTATTTCATGTTAGAATATCTCGAGGCGCCCTCTTTCCTCCTTCACGAAGTAAGACACAAACAGAATTGCCCTAAAGGGAAGAAGCCTTCTGAGCCTGGCAGAGAGGCAGACTCTGCCACTCAGCATTCCCACACGGCTGAGCCCAGGCTACGGACAGAGAGAGGGAGAAAGATAGCCGTAACCACGAGCTTTTCCTCAATGGAGTCTAGGCCTCACCTTTCAAGTCCACTTGAATTTCCTAGAGAAAGCACCAGGCGTCGCTGTGCTTTCCTGGGGCAGGAAACTTTGCTTTCGTTTTTTGGAGACACATTGTCTCAGGACTGCCCTACCCCAAGGACTCACGGTGTGCAGGCCGATTGGTTGAGATCAGCCCTTCTAGCTCTTTCACGGATGACACCAACTGGGAAAAGAGCCGGTCAAATCCTGGAAACCGTGGTGCTTTTCCCTAAGTCTACACAGGAAGAGCACTCTGAGGGAGACGAGCTGCTGACGCATGGTAGCAAAATCTCCTCTTCTGAAGCGAAACATTTCGGTGTAAGCGGGTTCCATAAGCTTGGGACCATTTTTTCAGCTGCCTATATAATGGAGCCAGTCAGGTGGCAGCCTCCCCTCAAGCCCTGCTTCCCAGGCTGTGATACAGACACGCCCGCTGTTTCAGCCCAAAGGGACAGCTTATCGTAAGGTAAAAACCCTGAGTGGGACAGTTCCTGCTTAATCCCCGCCGCAAGCACAAGCATATTGCCATTGGTCAAAGGCTTTCCCCACAAGCTTAACACGTTTGCTCCCATCTAGCCTCCGAAGTCCGGGTTTACCTAGCTAGGAATCAAACATGAGGAATAGTACTCAGAGGGCTGGCGACTGCAAACTCTTTCACCAGGCAGCCCAAACCGAGTACACCTACTTATATTTTCCAAGGGCAGAACAAATGGTGTCAACTTACACGCCTCCAGCCCGGGAGGGGCGACATACACATTCTCCATGGGAATCAAGCCCATGCCTTCAGGGTGAAAGGCCTCTATGCCTCCATGCTTTGGCAGCCCAGGGATAGGGTCAGATCTGAAAGGCTTCCAAAAGAGCAGAGATAAAGAACCTTTGAACCGCAGAGCAGGTGCAGCCGAGAACAAGGACTGCTCTTCGCCTGAGAACACCCACTGCCCAGCGCTTCTTTTGGGTACACACGTGTAGAGGAAGAGTGTTGAATTCTGCTGCGTGATAACTTCTCTGACCCACGTAGTGTGAGGGCAAGTAGAGTGGCCCTCCATCTCATCCCAGTTTCATGTGTCAGTTGTATAAGGCAAACTCCCTGCTTGAATCCCTCCGTGGCCTACCTAACCTCCAGAGAGAGATGGATGATTGGGACCCAGGGCTGGTATCTAGGTTAATGGTCTGTGCATCAGCTTCGCAGCTGTTCTCTCTAAGCGGGTCCCAACGGCGTTTTGGAAGAGTTTCCTGAGAGGGTCAGACACAGGAAATTAACCGACAGGCCCACGCGGATGCCAGTTCTCTCCAGCAACAACGCTCCCAGCCTCAGACACTTGGGTTCTCTTTGGTAAATGGAAGAACACTATGCTTGGAAGCTTCTTCCATCCAGTTTGAGAGTCGCACTTCCACTGCTTCCTAGGATTCCAAGTGTTGCCCTGCCGTCACAGTTTCCAATTCTTAGGCCTATGACGGCAGAGTGTCTGGCAGTTCTGAAAGAGACCTTAGGAATGCAGGTGTTTTGGCTCCTTCCACCGAGATACCAGCTCCTCCGGATCCTCTGTCGTTAGGTATTTCATGTTAGAATATCTCGAGGCGCCCTCTTTCCTCCTTCACGAAGTAAGACACAAACAGAATTGCCCTAAAGGGAAGAAGCCTTCTGAGCCTGGCAGAGAGGCAGACTCTGCCACTCAGCATTCCCACACGGCTGAGCCCAGGCTACGGACAGAGAGAGGGAGAAAGATAGCCGTAACCACGAGCTTTTCCTCAATAGAGTCTAGGCCTCACCTTTCAAGTCCACTTGAATTTCCTAGAGAAAGCACCAGGCGTCGCTGTGCTTTCCTGGGGCAGGAAACTTTGCTTTCGTTTTTTAGAGACACATTGTCTCAGGACTGCCCTACCCCAAGGACTCACGTTGTGCAGGCCGATTGCTTGAGATCAGCCCTTCTAGCTCTTTCACGGATGATACCAACTGGGAAAAGAGCCGGTCAAATCCTGGAAACCGTGGTGCTTTTCCCTAGTCTACACAGGAAGAGCACTCTGAGGGAGACGAGCTGCTGACGCATGGTAGCAAAATCTCCTCTTCTGAAGCGAAACATTTCGGTGTAAGCGGGTTCCATAAGCTTGGGACCATTTTTTCAGCTGCCTATATAATGGAGCCAGTCAGGTGGCAGCCTCCCCTCAAGCCCTGCTTCCCAGGCTGTGATACAGACACGCCCGCTGCTTCAGCCCAAAGGGACAGCTTATCGTAAGGTAAAAACCCTGAGTGGGACAGTTCCTGCTTAATCCCCGCCGCAAGCACAAGCATACTGCCATTGGTCAAAGGCTTTCCCCACAAGCTTAACACGTTTGCTCCCATCTAGCCTCCGAAGTCCGGGTTTACCTAGCTAGGAATCAAACATGAGGAATAGTACTCAGAGGGCTGGCGACTGCAAACTCTTTCACCAGGCAGCCCAAACCGAGTACACCTACTTATATTTTCCAAGGGCAGAACAAATGGTGTCAACTTACACGCCTCCAGCCCGGGAGGGGCGACATACACATTCTCCATGGGAATCAAGCCCATGCCTTCAGGGTGAAAGGCCTCTATGCCTCCATGCTTTGGCAGCCCAGGGATAGGGTCAGATCTGAAAGGCTTCCAAAAGAGCAGAGATAAAGAACCTTTGAACCGCAGAGCAGGTGCAGCCGAGAACAAGGACTGCTCTTCGCCTGAGAACACCCACTGCCCAGCGCTTCTTTTGGGTACACACGTGTAGAGGAAGAGTGTTGAATTCTGCTGCGTGATAACTTCTCTGACCCACGTAGTGTGAGGGCAAGTAGAGTGGCCCTCCATCTCATCCCAGTTTCATGTGTCAGTTGTATAAGGCAAACTCCCTGCTTGAATCCCTCCGTGGCCTACCTAACCTCCAGAGAGAGATGGATGATTGGGACCCAGGGCTGGTATCTAGGTTAATGGTCTGTGCATCAGCTTCGCAGCTGTTCTCTCTAAGCGGGTCCCAACGGCGTTTTGGAAGAGTTTCCTGAGAGGGTCAGACACAGGAAATTAACCGACAGGCCCACGCAGATGCCAGTCCTCTCCAGCAACAACGCTCCCAGCCTCAGACACTTGGGTTCTCTTTGGTAAATGGAAGAACACTATGCTTGGAAGCTTCTTCCATCCAGTTTGAGAGTCGCACTTCCACTGCATCCTAGGATTCCAAGTGTTGCCCTGCCGTCACAGTTTCCAATTCTTAGGCCTATGACGGCAGAGTGTCTGGCAGTTCTGAAAGAGACCTTAGGAATGCCGGCGTTTTGGCTCCTTCCATCGAGAAACCAGCTCCTCCTGATCCTCTGTCGTTAGGTATTTCATGTTAGAATATCTCTAGGCGCCCTCTTTCCTCCTCCACGAAGTAAGACACAAACGGAATTGGCCTAAAGGGAAGAAGCCTTCTGAGTCCGGCAGAGAGGCAGCCTCTCCCACTCAGCGTTCCCCCACGGCTGAGCCCAGGGTATGGGACCGAGAGAGGGAGAAAGACAGCCGTAACCCCGAGCTTCTCCACACTGTAGTATAGGCCTCACCCTCAAGCTCACGTCAGTTTCATAGAGAAAACGCCAGGCCTCGGTGTGCTTTCCTGTGGCAAGGAAACTTTGCTTTCATTCCTTAGGTGGCTCAGGACTGCCCTACCCGAAGGACTCAGGGTGTGCAGCCCTATTTGTTGAGATCAGCCCCTCTGGCTCTTTCTCGGATGAAACCAACTGGGCAAAGAGCCGTTCATAAGCTGGGGACCATGGGAGCTTTCCCTAGTCTACAGCAGAAGAGCACTCTGAGGGAGAGGTGCTGCTGACGTTTGGTAGCAAAATCTCCTATTCTGAAGAGAAACATTTCGTTGTAAGTGGGTTCCATCAGCCTTGCCATATTTTCTCAGCTGGCTACGATGGAGGGCAGGCAGTCAGTTGGCAGACTCACCTGAGGCCCTGCTTCCCAGACTGTGATAAAAAACCTCCCGCCTGCTTCAGCCCAAAGGGACGGCTTATGGTAAGGTAAAATCCCTGTGTTGGAAAGTTCCTGCCTAAGCCTCGCACAAGCACAAGCATATTGGTCATTGGTCAAAGACGTTCCCCACAAGTTTAACATGTTTGCCCCCGTCTAGCCTCCGAAGGCCGAGTTTACCTAGCTAGGAATCACACTTCAGGAAAGGTACTCAGGCTGCTGGTGACTGCAAGTTGTTTCACCAGGCAGCCCAAATCCAGTACACCCACTTGCATTTTCCAGGGGCAGAGGAAATGGTGTCAACTTACACGCCTCCAGCCTGGGAGGGGCAACATACACTTTCTGGATGGGAAGAGAGCCCATGCCTTCAGTGTGAAAGGCCGCTATGCCTCTTTGCTTTGGGTAGCCCAGGGGGAGCGTCAGCTCTGAAATGTTTCCAGAGGAGCAGAGTCAGAGAACCTTTGAAGCACAGAGCAGGTGCAGCCCAGAACAAAGACTGCTCTTGGCCTGAGAACACCCACTGCCCAGCGCTTCTTTTGGGTACACACGTGTAGAGGAAGAGTGTTGAATTCTGCTGCGTGATACCTTCTCTGGCCCACGTAGTGTGAGGGCAAGTAGAGTGGCCCTCCATCTCATCCCAGTTTCATGTGTCAGTTGTATAAGGCAAACTCCCTGCTTGAATCCCTCCGTGGCCTACCTAACCTCCAGAGAGAGATGGATGATTGGGACCCAGGGCTGGTATCTAGGTTAATGGTCTGTGCTTCAGCCTCGCAGCTCTTCTCTCTAAGCGGGTCCCAAAGGCGTTTTGGAAGAGTTTCCTGAGAGGGTCAGACACAGGAAATTAACCGACAGGCCCACGCAGATGCCAGTCCTCTCCAGCAACAACGCTCCCAGCCTCAGACACTTGGGTTCTCTTTGGTAAATGGAAGAACACTATGCTTGGAAGCTTCTTCCATCCAGTTTGAGAGTCGCACTTCCACTGCATCCTAGGATTCCAAGTGTTGCCCTGCCGTCACAGTTTCCAATTCTTAGGCCTATGACGGCAGAGTGTCTGGCAGTTCTGAAAGAGACCTTAGGAATGCCGGCGTTTTGGCTCCTTCCATCGAGAAACCAGCTCCTCCTGATCCTCTGTCGTTAGGTATTTCATGTTAGAATATCTCTAGGCGCCCTCTTTCCTCCTCCACGAAGTAAGACACCAACGGAATTGGCCTAAAGGGAAGAAGCCTTCTGAGTCCGGCAGAGAGGCAGCCTCTCCCACTCAGCGTTCCCCCACGGCTGAGCCCAGGGTATGGGACCGAGAGAGGGAGAAAGACAGCCGTAACCCCGAGCTTCTCCACACTGTAGTATAGGCCTCACCCTCAAGCTCACGTCAGTTTCATAGAGAAAACGCCAGGCCTCGGTGTGCTTTCCTGTGGCAAGGAAACTTTGCTTTCATTCCTTAGGTGGCTCAGGACTGCCCTACCCGAAGGACTCAGGGTGTGCAGCCCTATTTGTTGAGATCAGCCCCTCTGGCTCTTTCTCGGATGAAACCAACTGGGCAAAGAGCCGTTCATAAGCTGGGGACCATGGGAGCTTTCCCTAGTCTACAGCAGAAGAGCACTCTGAGGGAGAGGTGCTGCTGACGTTTGGTAGCAAAATCTCCTATTCTGAAGAGAAACATTTCGTTGTAAGTGGGTTCCATCAGCCTTGCCATATTTTCTCAGCTGGCTACGATGGAGGGCAGGCAGTCAGTTGGCAGACTCACCTGAGGCCCTGCTTCCCAGACTGTGATAAAAAACCTCCCGCCTGCTTCAGCCCAAAGGGACGGCTTATGGTAAGGTAAAATCCCTGTGTTGGAAAGTTCCTGCCTAAGCCTCGCACAAGCACAAGCATATTGGTCATTGGTCAAAGACGTTCCCCACAAGTTTAACATGTTTGCCCCCGTCTAGCCTCCGAAGGCCGAGTTTACCTAGCTAGGAATCACACTTCAGGAAAGGTACTCAGGCTGCTGGTGACTGCAAGTTGTTTCACCAGGCAGCCCAAATCCAGTACACCCACTTGCATTTTCCAGGGGCAGAGGAAATGGTGTCAACTTACACGCCTCCAGCCTGGGAGGGGCAACATACACTTTCTGGATGGGAAGAGAGCCCATGCCTTCAGTGTGAAAGGCCGCTATGCCTCTTTGCTTTGGGTAGCCCAGGGGGAGCGTCAGCTCTGAAATGTTTCCAGAGGAGCAGAGTCAGAGAACCTTTGAAGCACAGAGCAGGTGCAGCCCAGAACAAAGACTGCTCTTGGCCTGAGAACACCCACTGCCCAGCGCTTCTTTTGGGTACACACGTGTAGAGGAAGAGTGTTGAATTCTGCTGCGTGATAACTTCTCTGGCCCACGTAGTGTGAGGGCAAGTAGAGTGGCCCTCCATCTCATCCCAGTTTCATGTGTCAGTTGTATAAGGCAAACTCCCTGCTTGAATCCCTCCGTGGCCTACCTAACCTCCAGAGAGAGATGGATGATTGGGACCCAGGGCTGGTATCTAGGTTAATGGTCTGTGCATCAGCTTCGCAGCTGTTCTCTCTAAGCGGGTCCCAACGGCGTTTTGGAAGAGTTTCCTGAGAGGGTCAGACACAGGAAATTAACCGACAGGCCCACGCGGATGCCAGTTCTCTCCAGCAACAACGCTCCCAGCCTCAGACACTTGGGTTCTCTTTGGTAAATGGAAGAACACTATGCTTGGAAGCTTCTTCCATCCAGTTTGAGAGTCGCACTTCCACTGCTTCCTAGGATTCCAAGTGTTGCCCTGCCGTCACAGTTTCCAATTCTTAGGCCTATGACGGCAGAGTGTCTGGCAGTTCTGAAAGAGACCTTAGGAATGCAGGCGTTTTGGCTCCTTCCACCGAGATACCAGCTCCTCCGGATCCTCTGTCGTTAGGTATTTCATGTTAGAATATCTCGAGGCGCCCTCTTTCCTCCTTCACGAAGTAAGACACAAACAGAATTGCCCTAAAGGGAAGAAGCCTTCTGAGCCTGGCAGAGAGGCAGACTCTGCCACTCAGCATTCCCACACGGCTGAGCCCAGGCTACGGACAGAGAGAGGGAGAAAGATAGCCGTAACCACGAGCTTTTCCTCAATAGAGTCTAGGCCTCACCTTTCAAGTCCACTTGAATTTCCTAGAGAAAGCACCAGGCGTCGCTGTGCTTTCCTGGGGCAGGAAACTTTGCTTTCGTTTCTTGGAGACACATTGTCTCAGGACTGCCCTACCCCAAGGACTCACGGTGTGCAGGCCGATTGGTTGAGATCAGCCCTTCTAGCTCTTTCACGGATGACACCAACTGGGAAAAGAGCCGGTCAAATCCTGGAAACCGTGGTGCTTTTCCCTAGTCTACACAGGAAGAGCACTCTGAGGGAGACGAGCTGCTGACGCATGGTAGCAAAATCTCCTCTTCTGAAGCGAAACATTTCGGTGTAAGCGGGTTCCATAAGCTTGGGACCATTTTTTCAGCTGCCTATATAATGGAGCCAGTCAGGTGGCAGCCTCCCCTCAAGCCCTGCTTCCCAGGCTGTGATACAGACACGCCCGCTGCTTCAGCCCAAAGGGACAGCTTATCGTAAGGTAAAAACCCTGAGTGGGACAGTTCCTGCTTAATCCCCGCCGCAAGCACAAGCATATTGCCATTGGTCAAAGGCTTTCCCCACAAGCTTAACACGTTTGCTCCCATCTAGCCTCCGAAGTCCGGGTTTACCTAGCTAGGAATCAAACATGAGGAATAGTACTCAGAGGGCTGGCGACTGCAAACTCTTTCACCAGGCAGCCCAAACCGAGTACACCTACTTATATTTTCCAAGGGCAGAACAAATGGTGTCAACTTACACGCCTCCAGCCCGGGAGGGGCGACATACACATTCTCCATGGGAATCAAGCCCATGCCTTCAGGGTGAAAGGCCTCTATGCCTCCATGCTTTGGCAGCCCAGGGATAGGGTCAGATCTGAAAGGCTTCCAAAAGAGCAGAGATAAAGAACCTTTGAACCGCAGAGCAGGTGCAGCCGAGAACAAGGACTGCTCTTGGCCTGAGAACACCCACTGCCCAGCGCTTCTTTTGGGTACACACGTGTAGAGGAAGAGTGTTGAATTCTGCTGCGTGATAACTTCTCTGACCCACGTAGTGTGAGGGCAAGTAGAGTGGCCCTCCATCTCATCCCAGTTTCATGTGTCAGTTGTATAAGGCAAACTCCCTGCTTGAATCCCTCCGTGGCCTACCTAACCTCCAGAGAGAGATGGATGATTGGGACCCAGGGCTGGTATCTAGGTTAATGGTCTGTGCATCAGCTTCGCAGCTGTTCTCTCTAAGCGGGTCCCAACGGCGTTTTGGAAGAGTTTCCTGAGAGGGTCAGACACAGGAAATTAACCGACAGGCCCACGCAGATGCCAGTTCTCTCCAGCAACAACGCTCCCAGCCTCAGACACTTGGGTTCTCTTTGGTAAATGGAAGAACACTATGCTTGGAAGCTTCTTCCATCCAGTTTGAGAGTCGCACTTCCACTGCATCCTAGGATTCCAAGTGTTGCCCTGCCGTCACAGTTTCCAATTCTTAGGCCTATGACGGCAGAGTGTCTGGCAGTTCTGAAAGAGACCTTAGGAATGCCGGCGTTTTGGCTCCTTCCATCGAGAAACCAGCTCCTCCTGATCCTCTGTCGTTAGGTATTTCATGTTAGAATATCTCTAGGCGCCCTCTTTCCTCCTCCACGAAGTAAGACACAAACGGAATTGGCCTAAAGGGAAGAAGCCTTCTGAGTCCGGCAGAGAGGCAGCCTCTCCCACTCAGCGTTCCCCCACGGCTGAGCCCAGGGTATGGGACCGAGAGAGGGAGAAAGACAGCCGTAACCCCGAGCTTCTCCACACTGTAGTATAGGCCTCACCCTCAAGCTCACGTCAGTTTCATAGAGAAAACGCCAGGCCTCGGTGTGCTTTCCTGTGGCAAGGAAACTTTGCTTTCATTCCTTAGGTGGCTCAGGACTGCCCTACCCGAAGGACTCAGGGTGTGCAGCCCTATTTGTTGAGATCAGCCCCTCTGGCTCTTTCTCGGATGAAACCAACTGGGCAAAGAGCCGTTCATAAGCTGGGGACCATGGGAGCTTTCCCTAGTCTACAGCAGAAGAGCACTCTGAGGGAGAGGTGCTGCTGACGTTTGGTAGCAAAATCTCCTATTCTGAAGAGAAACATTTCGTTGTAAGTGGGTTCCATCAGCCTTGCCATATTTTCTCAGCTGGCTACGATGGAGGGCAGGCAGTCAGTTGGCAGACTCACCTGAGGCCCTGCTTCCCAGACTGTGATAAAAAACCTCCCGCCTGCTTCAGCCCAAAGGGACGGCTTATGGTAAGGTAAAATCCCTGTGTTGGAAAGTTCCTGCCTAAGCCTCGCACAAGCACAAGCATATTGGTCATTGGTCAAAGACGTTCCCCACAAGTTTAACATGTTTGCCCCCGTCTAGCCTCCGAAGGCCGAGTTTACCTAGCTAGGAATCACACTTCAGGAAAGGTACTCAGGCTGCTGGTGACTGCAAGTTGTTTCACCAGGCAGCCCAAATCCAGTACACCCACTTGCATTTTCCAGGGGCAGAGGAAATGGTGTCAACTTACACGCCTCCAGCCTGGGAGGGGCAACATACACTTTCTGGATGGGAAGAGAGCCCATGCCTTCAGTGTGAAAGGCCGCTATGCCTCTTTGCTTTGGGTAGCCCAGGGGGAGCGTCAGCTCTGAAATGTTTCCAGAGGAGCAGAGTCAGAGAACCTTTGAAGCACAGAGCAGGTGCAGCCCAGAACAAAGACTGCTCTTGGCCTGAGAACACCCACTGCCCAGCGCTTCTTTTGGGTACACACGTGTAGAGGAAGAGTGTTGAATTCTGCTGCGTGATAACTTCTTTGGCCCACGTAGTGTGAGGGCAAGTAGAGTGGCCCTCCATCTCATCCCAGTTTCATGTGTCAGTTGTATAAGGCAAACTCCCTGCTTGAATCCCTCCGTGGCCTACCTAACCTCCAGAGAGAGATGGATGATTGGGACCCAGGGCTGGTATCTAGGTTAATGGTCTGTGCATCAGCTTCGCAGCTGTTCTCTCTAAGCGGGTCCCAACGGCGTTTTGGAAGAGTTTCCTGAGAGGGTCAGACACAGGAAATTAACCGACAGGCCCACGCGGATGCCAGTTCTCTCCAGCAACAACGCTCCCAGCCTCAGACACTTGGGTTCTCTTTGGTAAATGGAAGAACACTATGCTTGGAAGCTTCTTCCATCCAGTTTGAGAGTCGCACTTCCACTGCTTCCTAGGATTCCAAGTGTTGCCCTGCCGTCACAGTTTCCAATTCTTAGGCCTATGACGGCAGAGTGTCTGGCAGTTCTGAAAGAGACCTTAGGAATGCAGGTGTTTTGGCTCCTTCCACCGAGATACCAGCTCCTCCGGATCCTCTGTCGTTAGGTATTTCATGTTAGAGTATCTCGAGGCGCCCTCTTTCCTCCTTCACGAAGTAAGACACAAACAGAATTGCCCTAAAGGGAAGAAGCCTTCTGAGCCTGGCAGAGAGGCAGACTCTGCCACTCAGCATTCCCACACGGCTGAGCCCAGGCTACGGACAGAGAGAGGGAGAAAGATAGCCGTAACCACGAGCTTTTCCTCAATAGAGTCTAGGCCTCACCTTTCAAGTCCACTTGAATTTCCTAGAGAAAGCACCAGGCGTCGCTGTGCTTTCCTGGGGCAGGAAACTTTGCTTTCGTTTCTTGGAGACACATTGTCTCAGGACTGCCCTACCCCAAGGACTCACGGTGTGCAGGCCGATTGGTTGAGATCAGCCCTTCTAGCTCTTTCACGGATGACACCAACTGGGAAAAGAGCCGGTCAAATCCTGGAAACCGTGGTGCTTTTCCCTAGTCTACACAGGAAGAGCACTCTGAGGGAGACGAGCTGCTGACGCATGGTAGCAAAATCTCCTCTTCTGAAGCGAAACATTTCGGTGTAAGCGGGTTCCATAAGCTTGGGACCATTTTTTCAGCTGCCTATATAATGGAGCCAGTCAGGTGGCAGCCTCCCCTCAAGCCCTGCTTCCCAGGCTGTGATACAGACACGCCCGCTGCTTCAGCCCAAAGGGACAGCTTATCGTAAGGTAAAAACCCTGAGTGGGACAGTTCCTGCTTAATCCCCGCCGCAAGCACAAGCATATTGCCATTGGTCAAAGGCTTTCCCCACAAGCTTAACACGTTTGCTCCCATCTAGCCTCCGAAGTCCGGGTTTACCTAGCTAGGAATCAAACATGAGGAATAGTACTCAGAGGGCTGGCGACTGCAAACTCTTTCACCAGGCAGCCCAAACCGAGTACACCTACTTATATTTTCCAAGGGCAGAACAAATGGTGTCAACTTACACGCCTCCAGCCCGGGAGGGGCGACATACACATTCTCCATGGGAATCAAGCCCATGCCTTCAGGGTGAAAGGCCTCTATGCCTCCATGCTTTGGCAGCCCAGGGATAGGGTCAGATCTGAAAGGCTTCCAAAAGAGCAGAGATAAAGAACCTTTGAACCGCAGAGCAGGTGCAGCCGAGAACAAGGACTGCTCTTGGCCTGAGAACACCCACTGCCCAGCGCTTCTTTTGGGTACACACGTGTAGAGGAAGAGTGTTGAATTCTGCTGCGTGATAACTTCTCTGACCCACGTAGTGTGAGGGCAAGTAGAGTGGCCCTCCATCTCATCCCAGTTTCATGTGTCAGTTGTATAAGGCAAACTCCCTGCTTGAATCCCTCCGTGGCCTACCTAACCTCCAGAGAGAGATGGATGATTGGGACCCAGGGCTGGTATCTAGGTTAATGGTCTGTGCATCAGCTTCGCAGCTGTTCTCTCTAAGCGGGTCCCAACGGCGTTTTGGAAGAGTTTCCTGAGAGGGTCAGACACAGGAAATTAACCGACAGGCCCACGCAGATGCCAGTTCTCTCCAGCAACAACGCTCCCAGCCTCAGACACTTGGGTTCTCTTTGGTAAATGGAAGAACACTATGCTTGGAAGCTTCTTCCATCCAGTTTGAGAGTCGCACTTCCACTGCATCCTAGGATTCCAAGTGTTGCCCTGCCGTCACAGTTTCCAATTCTTAGGCCTATGACGGCAGAGTGTCTGGCAGTTCTGAAAGAGACCTTAGGAATGCCGGCGTTTTGGCTCCTTCCATCGAGAAACCAGCTCCTCCTGATCCTCTGTCGTTAGGTATTTCATGTTAGAATATCTCTAGGCGCCCTCTTTCCTCCTCCACGAAGTAAGACACAAACGGAATTGGCCTAAAGGGAAGAAGCCTTCTGAGTCCGGCAGAGAGGCAGCCTCTCCCACTCAGCGTTCCCCCACGGCTGAGCCCAGGGTATGGGACCGAGAGAGGGAGAAAGACAGCCGTAACCCCGAGCTTCTCCACACTGTAGTATAGGCCTCACCCTCAAGCTCACGTCAGTTTCATAGAGAAAACGCCAGGCCTCGGTGTGCTTTCCTGTGGCAAGGAAACTTTGCTTTCATTCCTTAGGTGGCTCAGGACTGCCCTACCCGAAGGACTCAGGGTGTGCAGCCCTATTTGTTGAGATCAGCCCCTCTGGCTCTTTCTCGGATGAAACCAACTGGGCAAAGAGCCGTTCATAAGCTGGGGACCATGGGAGCTTTCCCTAGTCTACAGCAGAAGAGCACTCTGAGGGAGAGGTGCTGCTGACGTTTGGTAGCAAAATCTCCTATTCTGAAGAGAAACATTTCGTTGTAAGTGGGTTCCATCAGCCTTGCCATATTTTCTCAGCTGGCTACGATGGAGGGCAGGCAGTCAGTTGGCAGACTCACCTGAGGCCCTGCTTCCCAGACTGTGATAAAAAACCTCCCGCCTGCTTCAGCCCAAAGGGACGGCTTATGGTAAGGTAAAATCCCTGTGTTGGAAAGTTCCTGCCTAAGCCTCGCACAAGCACAAGCATATTGGTCATTGGTCAAAGACGTTCCCCACAAGTTTAACATGTTTGCCCCCGTCTAGCCTCCGAAGGCCGAGTTTACCTAGCTAGGAATCACACTTCAGGAAAGGTACTCAGGCTGCTGGTGACTGCAAGTTGTTTCACCAGGCAGCCCAAATCCAGTACACCCACTTGCATTTTCCAGGGGCAGAGGAAATGGTGTCAACTTACACGCCTCCAGCCTGGGAGGGGCAACATACACTTTCTGGATGGGAAGAGAGCCCATGCCTTCAGTGTGAAAGGCCGCTATGCCTCTTTGCTTTGGGTAGCCCAGGGATAGCGTCAGCTCTGAAATGTTTCAGAGGAGCAGAGTCAGAGAACCTTTGAAGCACAGAGCAGGTGCAGCCCAGAACAAAGACTGCTCTTGGCCTGAGAACACCCACTGCCCAGCGCTTCTTTTGGGTACACACGTGTAGAGGAAGAGTGTTGAATTCTGCTGCGTGATAACTTCTCTGGCCCACGTAGTGTGAGGGCAAGTAGAGTGGCCCTCCATCTCATCCCAGTTTCATGTGTCAGTTGTATAAGGCAAACTCCCTGCTTGAATCCCTCCGTGGCCTACCTAACCTCCAGAGAGAGATGGATGATTGGGACCCAGGGCTGGTATCTAGGTTAATGGTCTGTGCATCAGCTTCGCAGCTGTTCTCTCTAAGCGGGTCCCAACGGCGTTTTGGAAGAGTTTCCTGAGAGGGTCAGACACAGGAAATTAACCGACAGGCCCACACAGATGCCAGTCCTCTCCAGCAACAACGCTCCCAGCCTCAGACACTTGGGTTCTCTTTGGTAAATGGAAGAACACTATGCTTGGAAGCTTCTTCCATCCAGTTTGAGAGTCGCACTTCCACTGCATCCTAGGATTCCAAGTGTTGCCCTGCCGTCACAGTTTCCAATTCTTAGGCCTATGACGGCAGAGTGTCTGGCAGTTCTGAAAGAGACCTTAGGAATGCCGGCGTTTTGGCTCCTTCCATCGAGAAACCAGCTCCTCCTGATCCTCTGTCGTTAGGTATTTCATGTTAGAATATCTCTAGGCGCCCTCTTTCCTCCTCCACGAAGTAAGACACCAACGGAATTGGCCTAAAGGGAAGAAGCCTTCTGAGTCCGGCAGAGAGGCAGCCTCTCCCACTCAGCGTTCCCCCACGGCTGAGCCCAGGGTATGGGACCGAGAGAGGGAGAAAGACAGCCGTAACCCCGAGCTTCTCCACACTGTAGTATAGGCCTCACCCTCAAGCTCACGTCAGTTTCATAGAGAAAACGCCAGGCCTCGGTGTGCTTTCCTGTGGCAAGGAAACTTTGCTTTCATTCCTTAGGTGGCTCAGGACTGCCCTACCCGAAGGACTCAGGGTGTGCAGCCCTATTTGTTGAGATCAGCCCCTCTGGCTCTTTCTCGGATGAAACCAACTGGGCAAAGAGCCGTTCATAAGCTGGGGACCATGGGAGCTTTCCCTAGTCTACAGCAGAAGAGCACTCTGAGGGAGAGGTGCTGCTGACGTTTGGTAGCAAAATCTCCTATTCTGAAGAGAAACATTTCGTTGTAAGTGGGTTCCATCAGCCTTGCCATATTTTCTCAGCTGGCTACGATGGAGGGCAGGCAGTCAGTTGGCAGACTCACCTGAGGCCCTGCTTCCCAGACTGTGATAAAAAACCTCCCGCCTGCTTCAGCCCAAAGGGACGGCTTATGGTAAGGTAAAATCCCTGTGTTGGAAAGTTCCTGCCTAAGCCTCGCACAAGCACAAGCATATTGGTCATTGGTCAAAGACGTTCCCCACAAGTTTAACATGTTTGCCCCCGTCTAGCCTCCGAAGGCCGAGTTTACCTAGCTAGGAATCACACTTCAGGAAAGGTACTCAGGCTGCTGGTGACTGCAAGTTGTTTCACCAGGCAGCCCAAATCCAGTACACCCACTTGCATTTTCCAGGGGCAGAGGAAATGGTGTCAACTTACACGCCTCCAGCCTGGGAGGGGCAACATACACTTTCTGGATGGGAAGAGAGCCCATGCCTTCAGTGTGAAAGGCCGCTATGCCTCTTTGCTTTGGGTAGCCCAGGGGGAGCGTCAGCTCTGAAATGTTTCCAGAGGAGCAGAGTCAGAGAACCTTTGAAGCACAGAGCAGGTGCAGCCCAGAACAAAGACTGCTCTTGGCCTGAGAACACCCACTGCCCAGCGCTTCTTTTGGGTACACACGTGTAGAGGAAGAGTGTTGAATTCTGCTGCGTGATAACTTCTCTGGCCCACGTAGTGTGAGGGCAAGTAGAGTGGCCCTCCATCTCATCCCAGTTTCATGTGTCAGTTGTATAAGGCAAACTCCCTGCTTGAATCCCTCCGTGGCCTACCTAACCTCCAGAGAGAGATGGATGATTGGGACCCAGGGCTGGTATCTAGGTTAATGGTCTGTGCATCAGCTTCGCAGCTGTTCTCTCTAAGCGGGTCCCAACGGCGTTTTGGAAGAGTTTCCTGAGAGGGTCAGACACAGGAAATTAACCGACAGGCCCACGCGGATGCCAGTTCTCTCCAGCAACAACGCTCCCAGCCTCAGACACTTGGGTTCTCTTTGGTAAATGGAAGAACACTATGCTTGGAAGCTTCTTCCATCCAGTTTGAGAGTCGCACTTCCACTGCTTCCTAGGATTCCAAGTGTTGCCCTGCCGTCACAGTTTCCAATTCTTAGGCCTATGACGGCAGAGTGTCTGGCAGTTCTGAAAGAGACCTTAGGAATGCAGGCGTTTTGGCTCCTTCCACCGAGATACCAGCTCCTCCGGATCCTCTGTCGTTAGGTATTTCATGTTAGAATATCTCGAGGCGCCCTCTTTCCTCCTTCACGAAGTAAGACACAAACAGAATTGCCCTAAAGGGAAGAAGCCTTCTGAGCCTGGCAGAGAGGCAGACTCTGCCACTCAGCATTCCCACACGGCTGAGCCCAGGCTACGGACAGAGAGAGGGAGAAAGATTGCCGTAACCACGAGCTTTTCCTCAATAGAGTCTAGGCCTCACCTTTCAAGTCCACTTGAATTTCCTAGAGAAAGCACCAGGCGTCGCTGTGCTTTCCTGGGGCAGGAAACTTTGCTTTCGTTTTTTGGAGACACATTGTCTCAGGACTGCCCTACCCCAAGGACTCACGGTGTGCAGGCCGATTGGTTGAGATCAGCCCTTCTAGCTCTTTCACGGATGACACCAACTGGGAAAAGAGCCGGTCAAATCCTGGAAACCGTGGTGCTTTTCCCTAAGTCTACACAGGAAGAGCACTCTGAGGGAGACGAGCTGCTGACGCATGGTAGCAAAATCTCCTCTTCTGAAGCGAAACATTTCGGTGTAAGCGGGTTCCATAAGCTTGGGACCATTTTTTCAGCTGCCTATATAATGGAGCCAGTCAGGTGGCAGCCTCCCCTCAAGCCCTGCTCCCAGGCTGTGATACAGACACGCCCGCTGCTTCAGCCCAAAGGGCCAGCTTATCGTAAGGTAAAAACCCTGAGTGGGACAGTTCCTGCTTAATCCCCGCCGCAAGCACAAGCATATTGCCATTGGTCAAAGGCTTTCCCCACAAGCTTAACACGTTTGCTCCCATCTAGCCTCCGAAGTCCGGGTTTACCTAGCTAGGAATCAAACATGAGGAATAGTACTCAGAGGGCTGGCGACTGCAAACTCTTTCACCAGGCAGCCCAAACCGAGTACACCTACTTATATTTTCCAAGGGCAGAACAAATGGTGTCAACTTACACGCCTCCAGCCCGGGAGGGGCGACATACACATTCTCCATGGGAATCAAGCCCATGCCTTCAGGGTGAAAGGCCTCTATGCCTCCATGCTTTGGCAGCCCAGGGATAGGGTCAGATCTGAAAGGCTTCGAAAAGAGCAGAGATAAAGAACCTTTGAACCGCAGAGCAGGTGCAGCCGAGAACAAGGACTGCTCTTGGCCTGAGAACACCCACTGCCCAGCGCTACTTTGGGGTGCACATGTGTGGAGAAAGGGGGTTGACATCTGCTGCGTCATAACTTCTCCAGGCCAAGTAGTGTGAGCACAAGCAGAGAAACCCAACGTCTCATCCCTGTTTCCTGTGTAAGTTGTACTAGGAAAACACACTGCTTGAATCCCTGCGTGGGTACGTACCCTCCAGATAAAAGTGGATGCTTGGGACCCTGGGCTGGTATCTAGGTTAATGTTCTGTGCATCCACTTCGCAGCTGTTCTCTCTAAGCGGCTTCCAACGGCATTTTGGAAGAGTTTCCTGAGAGGGTCGGAAATAGGAAAGTAGCCGACAGGCCCACGAGGATGCCAGTGCTCTCCAGAAACAATGCTACCAGCCTCAGACACTTGCGTCCTCTTTGGTGCATGAAAGAACACCGGGCTTGGAAGATTCTTCCATCAAGTTTGGTAGTCGCCCTTCCACAGTGTCCTAGGATTCCAAGTGTTGCCATGCTGTCACAAAGATTCTTAGGCCTATGACGGCAGAGTGTCTGGCAGCTCTCACAGACACCTTAGGAATGCTGGCTTTTTGGCTCCTTCCAGCTCCTCCAGATGCTCTGTCCTTAGTTATTTCATGTCAGAAAATCTCTGGGCGCACTCATTCCTCCTCCGCGAAGTAAGACACCAACGGAATTGCCCTAAAGGGAAGAAGCCTTCTGAGCCTGGCAGAGAGGCAGACTCTGCCACTCAGCATTCCCACACGGCTGAGCCCATGCTACGGACAGAGAGAGGGAGAAAGATAGCCGTAACCACGAGCTTTTCCTCAATAGAGTCTAGGCCTCACCTTTCAAGTCCACTTGAATTTCCTAGAGAAAGCACCAGGCGTCGCTGTGCTTTCCTGGGGCAGGAAACTTTGCTTTCGTTTTTTGGAGACACATTGTCTCAGGACTGCCCTACCCCAAAGATTCACGGTTTGCGGGCCAATTGGTTGAGATCAGCCCTTCTAGCTCTTTCACGGATGAAACCAACTGGGAAAAGAGCCGTTCAAATCCTGGAAACCGTGGTGCTTTTCCCTAGTCCACACAGGAAGAGCACTCTGAGGGAGATGAGCTGCTGACGCATGGTAGTAAAATCTCCTCTTCTGAAGAGAAACATTTCGGTGTAAGCGGGTTCCATAAGCTTGGGACCATTTTTCAGCTGCCTATAATGGAGGCCAGTCAGGTGGCAGCCTTCCCTCAGGCCCTGCTTCCCAGGCTGTGATACAGACACGCCCGCTGCTTCAGCCCAAAGGCACAGCTTATCGTAAGGTAAAAACCCTGAGTGGGAGAGTTCCTGCCTAATCCCCGCCGCAAGCACAAGCATATTGCCATTGTTCAAAGGCTTTCTCCACAAGCTTAACACGTTTGCTCCCATCTAGCCTCCGAAGTCCGGGTTTACCTAGCTAGGAATCAAAATTGAGGAATAGAACTCAGAGTGCTGGCGACTGCAAACTCTTTCACCAGGCATCCCAAACCCAGTAAACCTACTTGTATTTTCCATGGGCAGAACAAATGGTGTCAACTTACACGCCTCCAGCCCGGGAGGGGCGACATACACATTCTCCATGGGAATCAAGCCCATGCCTTCAGGGTGAAAGGCCTCTATGCCTCTATGCTTTGGCAGCCCAAGGATAGGGTCAGATCTGAAAGGCTTCTAAAGGAGCAGAGATAAAGAACCTTTGAATGGCAGAGCAGGTGCAGCCGAGAACAAGGACTGCTCTTGGCCTGAGAACACCCACTGCCCAGCGCTACTTTGGGGTGCACATGTGTGGAGAAAGGGGGTTGACATCTGCTGCGTCATAACTTCTCCAGGCCACGTAGTGTGAGCACAAGCAGAGAAAACCAACGTCTCATCCCTGTTTCCTGTGTAAGTTGTAGTAGGAAAACACACTGCTTGAATCCCTGCGTGGGTACGTACCCTCCAGATAAAAGTGGATGCTTGGGACCCTGGGCTGGTATCTAGGTTAATGTTCTGTGCATCCACTTCGCAGCTGTTCTCTCTAAGCGGGTTCCAACGGCATTTTGGAAGAGTTTCCTGAGAGGGTCGGAAACAGGAAAGTAGCCGACAGGCCCACGAGGATGCAGTGCTCTACAGTAACAATGATACCAGCCTCAGACACTTGCGTTCTCTTTGGTACATGAAAGAACACTGGGCTTGGAAGCTTCTCCCACCCAGTTTGCGAGTCGCCCTTCCACAGTGTCCTAGGATTCCAAGTGTTGCCATGCCGTCACAATGGCCAGTTCTGAGGCCTATGACGGAAGAGTGTCTGGCAGCTCTGAAAGAGACCTTAGGAATGCGGGCTTTTTGGCTCCTTCCAGCTCCTCCGATGCTCTGTCATTAGTTATTTCATGTCAGAAAATGCCTGGGCGCACTCATTCCTCCTCCACGAAGTAAGACACAAACGGAATTGCCCTAAAGGGAAGAAGCCTTCTGAGCCTGGCAGAGAGGCCGACTCTGCCACTCAGGATTCCTACACGGCTGAGCCCAGGCTACGGACAGAGAGAGGGAGAAAGATAGCCATAACCACGAGCTTTTCCTCAATAGAGTCTAGGCCTCACCTTTCAAGTCCACTTGAATTTCCTAGAGAAAGCACCAGGCGTCGCTGTGCTTTCCTGGGGCAGGAAACTTTGCTTTCGTTTTTTAGAGACACATTGTCTCAGGACTTCCCTACCCCAAGGACTCACGGTGTGCAGGCCGATTGGTTGAGATCAGCCCTTCTAGCTCTTTCACGGATGATACCAACTGGGAAAAGAGCCGTTCAAATCCTGGAAACCGTGGTGCTTTTCCCTAGTCTACACAGGAAGAGCACTCTGAGGGAGACGAGCTGCTGACGCGTGGTAGCAAAATCTCCTCTTCTGAAGAGAAACATTTCGGTGTAAGCGGGTTCCATAAGCTTGGGACCATTTTTCAGCTGCCTATCATGGAGGCCAGTCAGGTGGCAGCCTCCCCTCAGGCCCTGCTTCCCAGGCTGTGATACAGACACGCCCGCTGCTTCAGCCCAAAGGCACAGTTTATCATAAGGTAAAAACCCTGAGTGGGAGAGTTCCTGCCTAATCCCCGCCACAAGCAAAAGCATATTGCCATTGTTCAAAGGCTTTCTCCACAATCTTAACACGTTTGCTCCCATCTAGCCTCAGAAGTCCGGGTTAACCTAGCTAGGAATCAAACTTGAGGAATAGAACTCAGAGTGCTGGCGACTGCAAAC
Source organism: Balaenoptera acutorostrata (assembly GCF_949987535.1). Lineage (NCBI taxonomy): Eukaryota > Metazoa > Chordata > Mammalia > Artiodactyla > Balaenopteridae > Balaenoptera > Balaenoptera acutorostrata. The sequence continues at coordinate 33,109,607 of NC_080076.1, read as the reverse complement.
TGTTTCACCAGGCATCCCAAACCGAGTAAACCTACTTGTATTTTCCATGGGCAGAACAAATGGTGTCAACTTACATGCCTCCAGCCCGGGATGGGACACTTACACATTCTCCAAGTGAAACAAGCCCATGCCTTCAGAGTGAAAGGCTTCTATGCCTCTTTGCTTCTGCAGCCCAGGCATAGGGTCAGATCTGAAAGGCTTCCAAAAGAGCAGAGATAAAGAACCTTTGAACCGCAGAGCAGGTGCAGCCGAGAACAAGGACTGCTCTTGGCCTGAGAACACCCACTGCCCGGCGCTTCTTTGGGGTGCACATGTGTGGAGAAAGGGGGTTGACATCTGCTGCATCATCACTTCTCCGAGCCACGTAGTGTGAACACAAGCAGAGTGACGCAACGTCTCATCCCTGTTTCCTGTGTAAGTTGTACTAGGACAACACCCTGCTTGAATGCCAGTGTGGGGTACGTACCCTCCAGAGAAAAATGGATGCTTGGGACCCTGGGCTGGTATCTAGGTTAATGTTCTGTGCATCCACTTCGCAGCTGTTCTCTCTAAGCGGGTTCCAACGGCATTTTGGAAGAGTTTCCTGAGAGGGTCGGAAACAGGAAAGTAGCCGACAGGACCACGAGGATGCCAGTGCTCTCCAGCAACAATGCTACCAGCCTCACACACTCGCGTTCTCTTTAGTATATGAAAGAACACCGGGCTTGGAAGATTCTTCCATCCAGATTGCGAGTCGCCCTTCTAGAGTGTCCTAGGATTCCAAGTGTTGCCATGCCATCACAATGGCCAATTCTTAGGCCTATGACGGCAGAGTGTCTGGCAGCTCTCAAAGAAACCTTAGGAATGCTGGCATTTTGGCTCCTTCCACCGAGAAACCAGCTCCTCCAGATGCTCTGTCATTAGTTTTTTCATGTCAGAAAATCTCTGGGCGCCCTCATTCCTCCTCCATGAAGTAAGACACAAACGAAATTGACCTAACGGGAAGAAGCCTTCCGAGCCCGGCAGAGAGGCAGACTCTCCCAATCAGCAATCACACACGGCTGAGCACAGGGTACGGGACAGAGAGAGGGAGAAAGATAGCCGTAGCCCCAAGCTTTTCCACAATGTATTCTAGGCCTCACCTTTCAAGCCCACTTGAATTTCCTAGAGAAAGCACCAGGCCTCGCTGTGCTTTCCTGTGGCAGGAACCTTTGCTTTCGTTCTTTAGGAGACACATTGACTCAGGACTGCCCTACCCCAAGGACTCACGGTGTGCAGGCCGATTGCTTGAGATCAGCCCTTCTAGCTCTTTCACGGTTGAAACCAACAGGAAAAAGAGCCGTTCAAAACCTGGAAACCGTGGTGGTTTTCCCTAGTCTAAACAGGAACAGCACTCTGAGGGAGTGGAGCTGCTGACGCGTGGTAGCAAAATCTCCTCTTCTGAAGAGAAACATTTCGTTGTAAGCGGGTTCCATAGGCTTGGGACCTTTTTATCAGCTGCCTATAATGGAGGCCAGTCAGGTGGCAGATTCCCCTCAGGCCCTGCTTCCCATGCTGTGATACACACACGTCGCCTGGCTCAGCCCAAAAGGAAATCTTATCGTAAGGTAAAAACCTTGAGTGGGAGAATTCCTGCCTAATTCCCGCCACAATCAGAAGCATTTTGCCATTGGTCAAAGGCTTTCTCCACAAGCTTAACACGTTTGCTCCCATCTAGCCTCCGAAGTCCGGGTTTAACTAGCTAGGAATCAAACTTCAGGAATAGTACTCAGGGTGCTGGCGACTGCAAAGTGTTTTACCAGGCAGCCCCAACCGAGTACACCTTCTTGTATTTTCCATGGGAAGAACAAATGTTGTCAACTTACACGCTTCCAGCCCGGGAGGGGCGACATACACTCTTTCCATGGGAAACAAGCCCATGCCTTCAGGGTGAAAGGCCTCTATGCCTCTTTGCTTCAGCAGCCAAGGGATAGGGTCAGCTCTGAAAGGCTTCTAAAGGAGCAGAGTCAAAGTACCTTTGAACCACAGAGCAGGTGCAGGCCAGATCAAGGTCTGCCCTTGGCCTGAGAACACCCACTGCCCAGCGCTTCTTTCAGGTCCACATGGGTAGAGAAAGGGGGTTGATATCTGCTACATCATAACTTCTGTGGGGCACGTAGTGTGAGCTCAAGCAGAGTGGCCCTACACCTCATCCCAGTTTCCTGTGTAAGTTGTACTAGGAAAACACCCTGGTTGAATCCCTGCATTGGGTACATACCCTCCTGATAAAAGTGGATGCTTGGGACCCTGGGCTGGTATCTAGGTTAATATTCTGTGCATCCACTTCGTAGCCTTTCTCTCTAATAGGGTCCCACCGGCGTTTTGGAAGAGTTTCCTGAGAGGGTCGGAAACAGGAAAGTAGCTGATAGGCCCACGAGAATGCCAGTGCTCTCCAGCAACAATGCTACCAGCCTCAGACACTTGCGTTCTCTTTGGTACATGAAAGAACACTGGGCTTGGAAGCTTCTTCCATCCAGTTTGCGAGTTACCCTTTTAGAGTGTCCTAGGATTCCAAGTGTTGCCATGCCGTCAGAAAGATTCTTAGGCCTATGACGGCAGAGTGTCTGGCAGCTCTCACAGATACCTTAGGAATGCTGGCTTTTTGGCTCCTTCCAGCTCCTCTGATGTTCTGTCATTAGTTATTTCATGTCAGAAAATCTCTGGGCGCACTCATTCCTCCTCCACGAAGTAAGACACAAACGGAATTGCCCTAAAGGGAAGAAGCCTTCTGAGCCTGGCAGAGAGGCAGACTCTGCCACTCAGCATTCCCACACGGCTGAGCCCCAGCTACGAACAGAGAGAGGGAGAAAGATAGCCGTAACCACGAGCTTTTCCTCAATATAGTCTAGGCCTCACCTTCCAAGTCGACTTGAATTTCCTAGCGAAAGCACCAGGCGTCGCTGTGCTTTCCTGTGGCAGGAAACTTTGCTTTCGTTTTTTAGAGACACATTGTCTCAGGACTGCCCTACCCCAAGGACTCACTGTTTGCAGGCCGATTGCTTGAGATCAGCCCTTCTAGCTCTTTCACGGATGATACCAACTGGGAAAAGAGCCGTTCAAATCCTGGAAACCCTGGTGCTTTTCCCTAGTCTACACAGGAAGAGCACTCTGAGGGAGACGAGCTGCTGACGCGTGGTAGCAAAATCTCCTCTTCTGAAGAGAAACATTTCGGTGTAGGCGGGTTCCATAAGCTTGGGACCATTTTTCAGCTGCCTATAATGGAGGCCAGTCAGGTGGCAGCCTCCCCTCTGGCCCTGCTTCCCAGGCTGTGATACAGACACGCCCGCTGCTTCAGCCCAAAGGCACAGCTTATCGTAAGGTAAAAACCCTGAGTGGGAGAGTTCCTGCCTAATCCCCGCCACAAGCACAAGCATATTGCCATTGTTCAAAGGCTTTCTCCACAAGCTTAACACGTTTGCTCCCATCTAGCCTCCGAAGTCCGGGTTTACCTAGCTAGGAATCAAACTTGAGGAATAGAACTCAGAGTGCTGGCGACTGCAAACTGTTTCACCAGGCATCCCAAACCGAGTAAACCTACTTGTATTTTCCATGGGCAGAACAAATGGTGTCAACTTACATGCCTCCAGCCCGGGATGGGACACTTACACATTCTCCATGTGAAACAAGCCCATGCCTTCAGGGTGAAAGGCCTCTATGACTCTTTGCTTCTGCAGCCCAGGCATAGGGTCAGGTCTGAAAGGCTTCCAAAAGAGCAGGGATAAATAACCTTTGAACCGCAGAGCAGGTGCAGCCGCGAACAAGGACTGCTCTTGGCCTGAGAACACCCACTGCCCAGCGCTTCTTTGGGGTGCACATGTGTGGAGAAAGGGGTTGACATCTGCTGCGTCATCCCTTCTCCGAGCCACGTAGTGTGAACACAAGCAGAGTGACGCAACGTCTCACCCCTGTTTACTGTGTAAGTTGTACTAGGAAAACACCTTGCTTGAATGCCTTTGGTTGGACCTACCCTCCAAAGAAAAATGGATGCTTGGGACCCTGGGCTGGTATCTAGGTTAATGTTCTGTGCATCCACTTCGCAGCTGTTCTCTCTAAGCGGGTTCCAACGGCATTTTGGAAGAGTTTCCTGAGAGGGTCGGAAACAGGAAAGTAGCCGCCAGGCCTACGAGGATGCCAGTGCTCTCCAGAAACAATGCTACCAGCCTCAGACACTTGCGTTCTCTTTGGTACATGAAAGAACACCGGGCTTGGAAGATTCTTCCATCCAGTTTGCGAGTTGCCCTTCTAGAGTGTCCTAGGATTCCAAGTGTTGCCATGTCATCACAATGGCCAATTTTTAGGCCTATGATGGCAGAGTGTCTGGCAGCTCTCAAAGAAACCTTAGGAATGCTGGCATTTTGGCTCCTTCCACCGAGAAACCAGCTCCTCCAGATGCTCTGTCATTAGTAATTTCATGTCAGAAAATCTCTGGGCGCCCTCATTCCTCCTCCATGAAGTAAGACACAAACGGAATTGCCCTAACGGGAAGAAGCCTTCCGAGCCCGGCAGAGAGGCAGACTCTCCCAATCAGCAATCACACACGGCTGAGCACAGGGTACGGGACAGAGAGAGGTAGAAAGATAGCCGTAGCCCCAAGCTTTTCCACAATGTAGTCTAGGCCTCACCTTTCAAGCCCACTTGAATTTCCTAGAGAAAGCACCAGGCCTCGCTGTGCTTTCCTGGGGCAGGAACATTTGCTTTCGTTCTTTAGGAGACACATTGACTCAAGACTGCCCTACCCCAAAGACTCACGGTGTGCAGGCCGATTGCTTGAGATCAGCCCTTGTAGCTCTTTCAAGGTTGAAACCAACAGGGAAAAGAGCCGTTCAAAACCTGGAAACCGTGGTGGTTTTCCCTAGTCTACACAGGAAGAGCACTCTGCGGGAGACGAGCTGCTGACGCGTGGTAGCAAAATCTCCTCTTCTGAAGAGAAACATTTCGTTGTAAGCGGGTTCCATAAGCTTGGGACCTTTTTATCAGCTGCCTATAATGGAGGAGTGTCAGGTGGCAGATTCCCCTCAGGCCCTGCTTCCCAGGCTGTGATACACACACGTCGCCTGGCTCAGCCCAAAAGGAAATCTTATCGTAAGGTAAAAACCTTGAGTGGGAGAATTCCTGCCTAATTCCCGCCACAAGCACAAGCATTTTGCCATTGGTCAAAGGCTTTCTCCACAAGCTTAACACGTTTGCTCCCATCTAGCCTCCGAAGTCCGGGTTTACCTAGCTAGGAATCAAACTTGAGGAATAGTACTCAGGGTGCTGGCGACTGCAAAGTGTTTTACCAGGCAGCCCCAACCGAGTACACCTTCTTGTATTTTCCGTGGGCAGAACAAATGTTGTCAACTTACACGCTTCCAGCCCGGGAGGGGCGACATACACTCTTTCCATGGGAAACAAGCCCATGCCTTCAGGGTGAAAGGCCTCTATGCCTCTTTGCTTCAGCAGCCAAGGGATAGGCTCAGCTCTGAAAGGCTTCTAAAGGAGCAGAGTCAAAGAACCTTTGAACCACAGAGCAGGTGCAGGCCAGATCAAGGACTGCTCTTGGCCTGAGAACACCCACTGCCCAGCGCTTCTTTCAGGTCCACATGGGTAGAGAAAGGGGGTTGATATCTGCTACGTCATAACTTCTGTGGGGCACGTAGTGTGAGCACAAGCAGAGTGGCCCTACACCTCATCCCAGTTTCCTGTGTAAGTTGTACTAGGAAAACACCCTGGTTGAATCCCTGCATTGGGTACGTACCCTCCTGATAAAAGTGGATGCTTCGGACACTGGGCTGGTATCTAGGTTAATATTGTGTGCATCCACTTCGTAGCCTTTCTCTCTAAGCGGGTCCCACCGGCGTTTTGGAAGAGTTTCCTGAGAGGGTCGGAATCAGGAAAGTAGCTGATAGGCCCACGAGAATGCCAGTGCTCTCCAGCAACAATGCTACCAGCCTCAGACACTTGCGTTCTCTTTGGTACATGAAAGAACACTGGGCTTGGAAGCTTCTCCCACCCAGTTTGCGAGTCGCCCTTCCACAGTGTCCTAGGATTCCAAGTGTTGCCATGCCGTCACAATGGCCAGTTCTGAGGCCTATGACGGAAGAGTGTCTGGCAGCTCTGAAAGAGACCTTAGGAATGCGGGCTTTTTGGCTCCTTCCAGCTCCTCCGATGCTCTGTCATTAGTTATTTCATGTCAGAAAATGCCTGGGCGCACTCATTCCTCCTCCACGAAGTAAGACACAAACGGAATTGCCCTAAAGGGAAGAAGCCTTCTGAGCCTGGCAGAGAGGCCGACTCTGCCACTCAGGATTCCTACACGGCTGAGCCCAGGCTACGGACAGAGAGAGGGAGAAAGATAGCCATAACCACGAGCTTTTCCTCAATAGAGTCTAGGCCTCACCTTTCAAGTCCACTTGAATTTCCTAGAGAAAGCACCAGGCGTCGCTGTGCTTTCCTGGGGCAGGAAACTTTGCTTTCGTTTTTTAGAGACACATTGTCTCAGGACTTCCCTACCCCAAGGACTCACGGTGTGCAGGCCGATTGGTTGAGATCAGCCCTTCTAGCTCTTTCACGGATGATACCAACTGGGATAAGAGCCGTTCAAATCCTGGAAACCGTGGTGCTTTTCCCTAGTCTACACAGGAAGAGCACTCTGAGGGAGACGAGCTGCTGACGCGTGGTAGCAAAATCTCCTCTTCTGAAGAGAAACATTTCGGTGTAAGCGGGTTCCATAAGCTTGGGACCATTTTTCAGCTGCCTATCATGGAGGCCAGTCAGGTGGCAGCCTCCCCTCAGGCCCTGCTTCCCAGGCTGTGATACAGACACGCCCGCTGCTTCAGCCCAAAGGCACAGTTTATCATAAGGTAAAAACCCTGAGTGGGAGAGTTCCTGCCTAAACCCCGCCACAAGCAAAAGCATATTGCCATTGTTCAAAGGCTTTCTCCACAATCTTAACACGTTTGCTCCCATCTAGCCTCAGAAGTCCGGGTTAACCTAGCTAGGAATCAAACTTGAGGAATAGAACTCAGAGTGCTGGCGACTGCAAACTGTTTCACCAGGCATCCCAAACCGAGTAAACCTACTTGTATTTTCCATGGGCAGAACAAATGGTGTCAACTTACATGCCTCCAGCCCGGGATGGGACACTTACACATTCTCCAAGTGAAACAAGCCCATGCCTTCAGAGTGAAAGGCTTCTATGCCTCTTTGCTTCTGCAGCCCAGGCATAGGGTCAGATCTGAAAGGCTTCCAAAAGAGCAGAGATAAAGAACCTTTGAACCGCAGAGCAGGTGCAGCCGAGAACAAGGACTGCTCTTGGCCTGAGAACACCCACTGCCCGGCGCTTCTTTGGGGTGCACATGTGTGGAGAAAGGGGGTTGACATCTGCTGCATCATCACTTCTCCGAGCCACGTAGTGTGAACACAAGCAGAGTGACGCAACGTCTCATCCCTGTTTCCTGTGTAAGTTGTACTAGGACAACACCCTGCTTGAATGCCAGTGTGGGGTACGTACCCTCCAGAGAAAAATGGATGCTTGGGACCCTGGGCTGGTATCTAGGTTAATGTTCTGTGCATCCACTTCGCAGCTGTTCTCTCTAAGCGGGTTCCAACGGCATTTTGGAAGAGTTTCCTGAGAGGGTCGGAAACAGGAAAGTAGCCGAAAGGACCACGAGGATGCCAGTGCTCTCCAGCAACAATGCTACCAGCCTCACACACTCGCGTTCTCTTTAGTATATGAAAGAACACCGGGCTTGGAAGATTCTTCCATCCAGATTGCGAATCGCCCTTCTAGAGTGTCCTAGGATTCCAAGTGTTGCCATGCCATCACAATGGCCAATTCTTAGGCCTATGACGGCAGAGTGTCTGGCAGCTCTCAAAGAAACCTTAGGAATGCTGGCATTTTGGCTCCTTCCACCGAGAAACCAGCTCCTCCAGATGCTGTGTCATTAGTTTTTTCATGTCAGAAAATCTCTGGGCGCCCTCATTCCTCCTCCATGAAGTAAGACACAAACGAAATTGACCTAACGGGAAGAAGCCTTCCGAGCCCGGCAGAGAGGCAGACTCTCCCAATCAGCAATCACACACGGCTGAGCACAGGGTACGGGACAGAGAGAGGGAGAATGATAGCCGTAGCCCCAAGCTTTTCCACAATGTATTCTAGGCCTCACCTTTCAAGCCCACTTGAATTTCCTAGAGAAAGCACCAGGCCTCGCTGTGCTTCCCTGTGGCAGGAAACTTTGTTTTCGTTCTTTAGGAGACACATTGACTCAGGACTGCCCTAACCCAAGGACTCACGGTGTGCAGGCCGATTGCTTGAGATCAGCCCTTCTAGCTCTTTCACGGTTGAAACCAACAGGGAAAAGAGCCGTTCAAAACCTGGAAACCGTGGTGGTTTTCCCTAGTCTAAACAGGAACAGCACTCTGAGGGAGTGGAGCTGCTGACGCGTGGTAGCAAAAATCTCCTCTTCTGAAGAGAAACATTTCGTTGTAAGCGGGTTCCATAGGCTTGGGACCTTTTTATCAGCTGCCTATAATGGAGGCCAGTCAGGTGGCAGATTCCCCTCAGGCCCTCCTTCCCATGCTGTGATACACACACGTCGCCTGGCTCAGCCCAAAAGGAAATCTTATCGTAAGGTAAAAACCTTGAGTGGGAGAATTCCTGCCTAATTCCCGCCACAATCAGAAGCATTTTGCCATTGGTCAAAGGCTTTCTCCACAAGCTTAACACGTTTGCTCCCATCTAGCCTCCGAAGTCCGGGTTTAACTAGCTAGGAATCAAACTTGAGGAATAGTACTCAGGGTGCTGGCGACTGCAAAGTGTTTTACCAGGCAGCCCCAACCGAGTACACCTTCTTGTATTTTCCATGGGCAGAACAAATGTTGTCAACTTACACGCTTCCAGCCCGGGAGGGGCGACATACACTCTTTCCATGGGAAACAAGCCCATGCCTTCAGGGTGAAAGGCCTCTATGCCTCTTTGCTTCAGCAGCCAAGGGATAGGCTCAGCTCTGAAAGGCTTCTAAAGGAGCAGAGTCAAAGTACCTTTGAACCACAGAGCAGGTGCAGGCCAGATCAAGGTCTGCCCTTGGCCTGAGAACACCCACTGCCCAGCGCTTCTTTCAGGTCCACATGGGTCGAGAAAGGGGGTTGATATCTGCTACATCATAACTTCTGTGGGGCACGTAGTGTGAGCTCAAGCAGAGTGGCCCTACACCTCATCCCAGTTTCCTGTGTAAGTTGTACTAGGAAAACACCCTGGTTGAATCCCTGCATTGGGTACATACCCTCCTGATAAAAGTGGATGCTTGGGACCCTGGGCTGGTATCTAGGTTAATATTCTGTGCATCCACTTCGTAGCCTTTCTCTCTAATAGGGTCCCACCGGCGTTTTGGAAGAGTTTCCTGAGAGGGTCGGAAACAGGAAAGTAGCTGATAGGCCCACGAGAATGCCAGTGCTCTCCAGCAACAATGCTACCAGCCTCAGACACTTGCGTTCTCTTTGGTACATGAAAGAACACTGGGCTTGGAAGCTTCTTCCATCCAGTTTGCGAGTTACCCTTTTAGAGTGTCCTAGGATTCCAAGTGTTGCCATGCCGTCAGAAAGATTCTTAGGCCTATGACGGCAGAGTGTCTGGCAGCTCTCACAGATACCTTAGGAATGCTGGCTTTTTGGCTCCTTCCAGCTCCTCTGATGCTCTGTCATTAGTTATTTCATGTCAGAAAATCTCTGGGCGCACTCATTCTTCCTCCACGAAGTAAGACACAAACGGAATTGCCCTAAAGGGAAGAAGCCTTCTGAGCCTGGCAGAGAGGCAGACTCTGCCACTCAGCATTCCCACACGGCTGAGCCCCGGCTACGAACAGAGAGAGGGAGAAAGATAGCCGTAACCACGAGCTTTTCCTCAATATAGTCTAGGCCTCACCTTCCAAGTCGACTTGAATTTCCTAGCGAAAGCACCAGGCGTCGCTGTGCTTTCCTGTGGCAGGAAACTTTGCTTTCGTTTTTTAGAGACACATTGTCTCAGGACTGCCCTACCCCAAGGACTCACTGTTTGCAGGCCGATTGCTTGAGATCAGCCCTTCTAGCTCTTTCACGGATGATACCAACTGGGAAAAGAGCCGTTCAAATCCTGGAAACCCTGGTGCTTTTCCCTAGTCTACACAGGAAGAGCACTCTGAGGGAGACGAGCTGCTGACGCGTGGTAGCAAAATCTCCTCTTCTGAAGAGAAACATTTCGGTGTAGGCGGGTTCCATAAGCTTGGGACCATTTTTCAGCTGCCTATAATGGAGGCCAGTCAGGTGGCAGCCTCCCCTCTGGCCCTGCTTCCCAGGCTGTGATACAGACACGCCCGCTGCTTCAGCCCAAAGGCACAGCTTATCGTAAGGTAAAAACCCTGAGTGGGAGAGTTCCTGCCTAATCCCCGCCACAAGCACAAGCATATTGCCATTGTTCAAAGGCTTTCTCCACAAGCTTAACACGTTTGCTCCCATCTAGCCTCCGAAGTCCGGGTTTACCTAGCTAGGAATCAAACTTGAGGAATAGAACTCAGAGTGCTGGCGACTGCAAACTGTTTCACCAGGCATCCCAAACCGAGTAAACCTACTTGTATTTTCCATGGGCAGAACAAATGGTGTCAACTTACATGCCTCCAGCCCGGGATGGGACACTTACACATTCTCCATGTGAAACAAGCCCATGCCTTCAGGGTGAAAGGCCTCTATGACTCTTTGCTTCTGCAGCCCAGGCATAGGGTCAGGTCTGAAAGGCTTCCAAAAGAGCAGGGATAAATAACCTTTGAACCGCAGAGCAGGTGCAGCCGCGAACAAGGACTGCTCTTGGCCTGAGAACACCCACTGCCCAGCGCTTCTTTGGGGTGCACATGTGTGGAGAAAGGGGGTTGACATCTGCTGCGTCATCCCTTCTCCGAGCCACGTAGTGTGAACACAAGCAGAGTGACGCAACGTCTCACCCCTGTTTACTGTGTAAGTTGTACTAGGAAAACACCTTGCTTGAATGCCTTTGGTTGGACCTACCCTCCAAAGAAAAATGGATGCTTGGGACCCTGGGCTGGTATCTAGGTTAATGTTCTGTGCATCCACTTCGCAGCTGTTCTCTCTAAGCGGGTTCCAACGGCATTTTGGAAGAGTTTCCTGAGAGGGTCGGAAACAGGAAAGTAGCCGCCAGGCCTACGAGGATGCCAGTGCTCTCCAGAAACAATGCTACCAGCCTCAGACACTTGCGTTCTCTTTGGTACATGAAAGAACACCGGGCTTGGAAGATTCTTCCATCCAGTTTGCGAGTTGCCCTTCTAGAGTGTCCTAGGATTCCAAGTGTTGCCATGTCATCACAATGGCCAATTTTTAGGCCTATGATGGCAGAGTGTCTGGCAGCTCTCAAAGAAACCTTAGGAATGCTGGCATTTTGGCTCATTCCACCGAGAAACCAGCTCCTCCAGATGCTCTGTCATTAGTAATTTCATGTCAGAAAATCTCTGGGCGCCCTCATTCCTCCTCCATGTAGTAAGACACAAACGGAATTGCCCTAATGGGAAGAAGCCTTCCGAGCTCGGCAGAGAGGCAGACTCGCCCAATCAGCATTCACACACGGCTGAACACAGGGTACGGGACAGAGAGAGGGAGAAAGATAGCCGTAGCCCCAAGCTTTTCCACAATGTAGTCTAGGCCTCACCTTTCAAGCCCACTTGAATTTCCTAGAGAAAGCACCAGGCCTCGCTGTGCTTTCCTGTGGCAGGAACCTTTGCTTTCGTTCTTTAGGAGACACATTGACTCAGGACTGCCCTACCCCAAGGACTCACGGTGTGCAGGCCGATTGCTTGAGATCAGCCCTTATAGCTCTTTCACGGTTGAAACCAACAGGGAAAAGAGCCGTTCAAAACCTGGAAACCGTGGTGGTTTTCCCTAGTCTACACAGGAAGAGCACTCTGAGGGAGACGAGCTGCTGACGCGTGGTAGCAAAATCTCCACTTCTGAAGAGAAACATTTCGTTGTAAGCGGGTTCCATAAGCTTGGGACCTTTTTGTCAGCTGCCTATAATGGAGGCCAGTCAGGTGGCAGATTCCCCTCAAGCCCTGCTTCCCAGGATGTGATACACACACGTCGCCTGGCTCAGCCCAAAAGGAAAGCTTATCGTAAGGGAAAAACCTTGAGTGGGAGAGTTCCTGCCTAATTCCCGCCACAAGCACAAGCATTTTGCCATTGGTCGAAGGCTTTCTCCACAAGCTTAACACGTTTGCTCCCATCTAGCCTCCGAAGTCCGGGTTTACTTAGCTAGGAATCAAACTTGAGGAATAGTACTCAGGGTGCTGGTGACTGCAAAGTGTTTTACCAGGCAGCCCCAACCGAGTACACCTTCTTGTATTTTCCATGGGCAGAACAAATGGTGTCAACATCCACGCCTCCAGCCGGGGATGGGCGACATATACCCTTTCCAAGGGAAACAAGCCCATGCCTTCAGGGTGAAAGGCCTCTATGCCTCTTTGCTTCAGCAGCCAAGGGATAGGGTCAGCTCTGAAAGGCTTCCAAAAGAGCAGAGATAAAGAACCTTTGAACCACAGAGCAGGTGCAGCCGAGAACAAGGACTGCTCTTGGTCTGAGACATTCCACTGCCCAGCGCTTCTTTGGGGTCCACATGTGTAGAGAAAGGGGGTTGATATCTGCTACGTCATAACTTCTCCAGGACACGTAGTGTGAGCACCAGCAGAGTGGCCCTACAACTCATCCCAGTTTCCTGTGTAAGTTGTACTAGGGAAACACCCTGGTTGAATCCCTGCGTTGGGTACGAACCCTCCAGATAAAAGTGGATGCTTGGGACCCTGGGCTGTTATCTAGGTTAATGTTCTGTGCATCCACTTCGTAGCTTTTCTCTCTAAGCGGGTCCCAACAGCGTTTTGGAAGAGTTTCCTGAGAGGGTAGGAAACAGGAAAGTAGCTGGTAGGCCCACGAGAATGCCAGTGCTCTCCAGCAACAATGCTACCAGCCTCAGACACTTGCGTTCTCTTTGGTACATGAAAAAACACTGGGCTTGGAAGCTTCTACCATCCAGTTTGCGAGTTGCCCTTTTAGAGTGTCCTAGGATTCCAAGTGTTGCCATGTCGTCAGAAAGATTCTTAGGCCTATGACGGCAGAGTGTCTGGCAGGTCTCACAGACACCTTAGGAATGCTGGCTTTTTGGCTCCTTCCAGCTCCTCTGATGCTCTGTCATTAGTTATTTCATGTCAGAAAATCTCTGGGCGCACTCATTCTTCCTCCACGAAGTAAGACACAAACGGAATTGCCCTAAAGGGAAGAAGCCTTCTGAGCCTGGCAGAGAGGCAGACTCTGCCACTCAGCATTCCCACACGGCTGAGCCCAGGCTACGGACAGAGAGAGGGAGAAAGATAGCCGTAACCACGAGCTTTTCCTCAATATAGTCTAGGCCTCACCTTCCAAGTCGACTTGAATTTCCTAGCGAAAGCACCAGGCGTCGCTGTGCTTTCCTGGGGCAGGAAACTTTGCTTTCGTTTTTTAGAGACACATTGTCTCAGGACTGCCCTACCCCAAGGACTCACGGTGTGCAGGCCGATTGCTTGAGATCAGCCCTTCTAGCTCTTTCACGGATGATACCAACTGGGAAAAGAGCCGTTCAAATCCTGGAAACCGTGGTGCTTTTCCCTAGTCTACACAGGAAGAGCACTCTGAGGGAGACGAGCTGCTGACGCGTGGTAGCAAAATCTCCTCTTCTGAAGAGAAACATTTCGGTGTAGGCGGGTTCCATAAGCTTGGGACCATTTTTCAGCTGCCTATAATGGAGGCCAGTCAGGTGGCAGCCTCCCCTCAGGCCATGCTTCCCAGGCTGTGATACAGACACGCCCGCTGCTTCAGCCCAAAGGCACAGCTTATTGTAAGGTAAAAGCCTTGAGTTGGAGAGTTCCTGCCTAATCCCCGCCACAAGCACAGGCATATTGCCATTGTTCAAAGGCTTTCTCCACAAGCTTAACACGTTTGCTCCCATCTAGCCTCTGAAGTCCGGGTTTACCTAGCTAGGAATCAAACTTGAGGAATAGAACTCAGAGTGCTGGCGACTGCAAACTGTTTCACCAGGCATCCCAAACCGAGTAAACCTACTTGTATTTTCCAAGGGCAGAACAAATGGTGTCAACTTACATGCCTCCAGCAGGGGATGGGACACTTACACATTCTCCATGGGAAACAAGCCCATGCCTTCAGGGTGAAAGGCCTCTATGCCTCTTTGCTTCTGCAGCCCAGGCATAGGGGCAGGTCTGAAAGGCTTCCAAAAGAGCAGAGATAAAGAACCTTTGAACCGCAGAGCAGGTGCAGCCGAGAACAAGGACTGCTCTTGGCCTGAGAACACCCACTGCCCAGCGCTTCGTTGGGGTGCACATGTGTGGAGAAAGGGGGTTGACATCTGCTGCGTCATCACTTCTCCGAGCCACGTAGTGTGAACACAAGCAGAGTGACACAAAGTCTCATCCCTGTTTCCTGTGTAAGTTGTACTAGGAAAACACCCTGCTTGAATGCCTGTGTGGGGTACGTACCCTCCAGAGAAAAATGGATGCTTGGGACCCTGGGCTGGTATCTAGGTTAATGTTCTGTGCATCCACTTCGCAGCTGTTCTCTCTAAGCGGGTTCCAAAGGCATTTTGGAAGAGTTTCCTGAGAGGGTCGGAAACAGGAAAGTAGCCAACAGGCCCACGAGGATGCCAGTGCTCTCCAGCAACAATGCTACCAGCCTCAGACACTCGCGTTCTCTTTGGTACATGAAAGAACACCGGGCTTGGAAGATTCTTCCATCCAGTTTGCGAGTCGCCCCTCTAGAGTGTCCTAGGATTCCAAGTGTTGCCATGCCGTCACAATGGCCAATTCTTAGGCCTATGACGGCAGAGTGTCTGGCAGCTCTCAAAGAAACCTTAGGAATGCTGGCATTTTGGCTCCTTCCACCGAGAAACCAGCTCCTCCAGATGCTCTGTCATTAGTTATTTCATGTCAGAAAATCTCTGGGCGCCCTCATTCCTCCTCCATGAAGTAAGACACAAACGGAATTGCCCTAACGGGAAGAAGCCTTCCGAGCCCGGCAGAGAGGCAGACTCTCCCAATCAGCATTCACACACGGCTGAACAAAGGGTACGGGACAGAGAGAGGGAGAAAGATAGCCGTAGCCCCAAGCTTTTCCACAATGTAGTCTAGGCCTCACCTTTCAAGCCCACTTGAATTTCCTAGAGAAAGCACCAGGCCTCGCTGTGCTTTCCTGTGGCAGGAACCTTTGCTTTCGTTCTTTAGGAGACACATTGACTCAGGACTGCCCTACCCCAAGGACTCACGGTGTGCAGGCCGATTGCTTGAGATCAGCCCTTCTAGCTCTTTCACGGTTGAAACCAACAGGAAAAAGAGCCGTTCAAAACCTGGAAACCGTGGTGGTTTTCCCTAGTCTAAACAGGAACAGCACTCTGAGGGAGTGGAGCTGCTGACGCGTGGTAGCAAAATCTCCTCTTCTGAAGAGAAACATTTCGTTGTAAGCGGGTTCCATAAGCTTGGGACCTTTTTGTCAGCTGCCTATAATGGAGGCCAGTCAGGTGGCAGATTCCCCTCAGGCCCTGCTTCCCAGGCTGTGATATACACACGACGCCTGGTTCAGCCCAAAAGGAAAGCTTATCGTAAGGTAAAAACCTTGAGTGGGAGAGTTCCTGCCTAATTCCCGCCACAAGCACAAGCATTTTGCCATTGGTCGAAGGCTTTCTCCACAAGCTTAACACGTTTGCTCCCATCTAGCCTCTGAAGTCCGGGTTTACCTAGCTAGGAATCAAACTTGAGGAATAGAACTCAGAGTGCTGGCGACTGCAAACTGTTTCACCAGGCATCCCAAACCGAGTAAACCTACTTGTATTTTCCAAGGGCAGAACAAATGGTGTCAACTTACATGCCTCCAGCAGGGGATGGGACACTTACACATTCTCCATGGGAAACAAGCCCATGCCTTCAGGGTGAAAGGCCTCTATGCCTCTTTGCTTCTGCAGCCCAGGCATAGGGGCAGGTCTGAAAGGCTTCCAAAAGAGCAGAGATAAAGAACCTTTGAACCGCAGAGCAGGTGCAGCCGAGAACAAGGACTGCTCTTGGCCTGAGAACACCCACTGCCCAGCGCTTCGTTGGGGTGCACATGTGTGGAGAAAGGGGGTTGACATCTGCTGCGTCATCACTTCTCCGAGCCACGTAGTGTGAACACAAGCAGAGTGACACAAAGTCTCATCCCTGTTTCCTGTGTAAGTTGTACTAGGAAAACACCCTGCTTGAATGCCTGTGTGGGGTACGTACCCTCCAGAGAAAAATGGATGCTTGGGACCCTGGGCTGGTATCTAGGTTAATGTTCTGTGCATCCACTTCGCAGCTGTTCTCTCTAAGCGGGTTCCAAAGGCATTTTGGAAGAGTTTCCTGAGAGGGTCGGAAACAGGAAAGTAGCCAACAGGCCCACGAGGATGCCAGTGCTCTCCAGCAACAATGCTACCAGCCTCAGACACTCGCGTTCTCTTTGGTACATGAAAGAACACCGGGCTTGGAAGATTCTTCCATCCAGTTTGCGAGTCGCCCCTCTAGAGTGTCCTAGGATTCCAAGTGTTGCCATGCCGTCACAATGGCCAATTCTTAGGCCTATGACGGCAGAGTGTCTGGCAGCTCTCAAAGAAACCTTAGGAATGCTGGCATTTTGGCTCCTTCCACCGAGAAACCAGCTCCTCCAGATGCTCTGTCATTAGTTATTTCATGTCAGAAAATCTCTGGGCGCCCTCATTCCTCCTCCATGAAGTAAGACACAAACGGAATTGCCCTAACGGGAAGAAGCCTTCCGAGCCCGGCAGAGAGGCAGACTCTCCCAATCAGCATTCACACACGGCTGAACACAGGGTACGGGACAGAGAGAGGGAGAAAGATAGCCGTATCCCCAAGCTTTTCCACAATGTAGTCTAGGCCTCACCTTTCAAGCCCACTTGAATTTCCTAGAGAAAGCACCAGGCCTCGCTGTGCTTTCCTGTGGCAGGAACCTTTGCTTTCGTTCTTTAGGAGACACATTGACTCAGGACTGCCCTACCCCAAGGACTCACGGTGTGCAGGCCGATTGCTTGAGATCAGCCCTTCTAGCTCTTTCACGGTTGAAACCAACAGGAAAAAGAGCCGTTCAAAACCTGGAAACCGTGGTGGTTTTCCCTAGTCTAAACAGGAACAGCACTCTGAGGGAGTGGAGCTGCTGACGCGTGGTAGCAAAATCTCCTCTTCTGAAGAGAAACATTTCGTTGTAAGCGGGTTCCATAAGCTTGGGACCTTTTTGTCAGCTGCCTATAATGGAGGCCAGTCAGGTGGCAGATTCCCCTCAGGCCCTGCTTCCCAGGCTGTGATATACACACGTCGCCTGGCTCAGCCCAAAAGGAAATCTTATCGTAAGGTAAAAACCTTGAGTGGGAGAATTCCTGCCTAATTCCCGCCACAATCAGAAGCATTTTGCCATTGGTCAAAGGCTTTCTCCACAAGCTTAACACGTTTGCTCCCATCTAGCCTCCGAAGTCCGGGTTTAACTAGCTAGGAATCAAACTTGAGGAATAGTACTCAGGGTGCTGGCGACTGCAAAGTGTTTTACCAGGCAGCCCCAACCGAGTACACCTTCTTGTATTTTCCATGGGCAGAACAAATGTTGTCAACTTACACGCTTCCAGCCCGGGAGGGGCGACATACACTCTTTCCATGGGAAACAAGCCCATGCCTTCAGGGTGAAAGGCCTCTATGCCTCTTTGCTTCAGCAGCCAAGGGATAGGCTCAGCTCTGAAAGGCTTCTAAAGGAGCAGAGTCAAAGTACCTTTGAACCACAGAGCAGGTGCAGGCCAGATCAAGGTCTGCCCTTGGCCTGAGAACACCCACTGCCCAGCGCTTCTTTCAGGTCCACATGGGTCGAGAAAGGGGGTTGATATCTGCTACATCATAACTTCTGTGGGGCACGTAGTGTGAGCTCAAGCAGAGTGGCCCTACACCTCATCCCAGTTTCCTGTGTAAGTTGTACTAGGAAAACACCCTGGTTGAATCCCTGCATTGGGTACATACCCTCCTGATAAAAGTGGATGCTTGGGACCCTGGGCTGGTATCTAGGTTAATATTCTGTGCATCCACTTCGTAGCCTTTCTCTCTAATAGGGTCCCACCGGCGTTTTGGAAGAGTTTCCTGAGAGGGTCGGAAACAGGAAAGTAGCTGATAGGCCCACGAGAATGCCAGTGCTCTCCAGCAACAATGCTACCAGCCTCAGACACTTGCGTTCTCTTTGGTACATGAAAGAACACTGGGCTTGGAAGCTTCTTCCATCCAGTTTGCGAGTTACCCTTTTAGAGTGTCCTAGGATTCCAAGTGTTGCCATGCCGTCAGAAAGATTCTTAGGCCTATGACGGCAGAGTGTCTGGCAGCTCTCACAGATACCTTAGGAATGCTGGCTTTTTGGCTCCTTCCAGCTCCTCTGATGCTCTGTCATTAGTTATTTCATGTCAGAAAATCTCTGGGCGCACTCATTCTTCCTCCACGAAGTAAGACACAAACGGAATTGCCCTAAAGGGAAGAAGCCTTCTGAGCCTGGCAGAGAGGCAGACTCTGCCACTCAGCATTCCCACACGGCTGAGCCCCGGCTACGAACAGAGAGAGGGAGAAAGATAGCCGTAACCACGAGCTTTTCCTCAATATAGTCTAGGCCTCACCTTCCAAGTCGACTTGAATTTCCTAGCGAAAGCACCAGGCGTCGCTGTGCTTTCCTGTGGCAGGAAACTTTGCTTTCGTTTTTTAGAGACACATTGTCTCAGGACTGCCCTACCCCAAGGACTCACTGTTTGCAGGCCGATTGCTTGAGATCAGCCCTTCTAGCTCTTTCACGGATGATACCAACTGGGAAAAGAGCCGTTCAAATCCTGGAAACCCTGGTGCTTTTCCCTAGTCTACACAGGAAGAGCACTCTGAGGGAGACGAGCTGCTGACGCGTGGTAGCAAAATCTCCTCTTCTGAAGAGAAACATTTCGGTGTAGGCGGGTTCCATAAGCTTGGGACCATTTTTCAGCTGCCTATAATGGAGGCCAGTCAGGTGGCAGCCTCCCCTCTGGCCCTGCTTCCCAGGCTGTGATACAGACACGCCCGCTGCTTCAGCCCAAAGGCACAGCTTATCGTAAGGTAAAAACCCTGAGTGGGAGAGTTCCTGCCTAATCCCCGCCACAAGCACAAGCATATTGCCATTGTTCAAAGGCTTTCTCCACAAGCTTAACACGTTTGCTCCCATCTAGCCTCCGAAGTCCGGGTTTACCTAGCTAGGAATCAAACTTGAGGAATAGAACTCAGAGTGCTGGCGACTGCAAACTGTTTCACCAGGCATCCCAAACCGAGTAAACCTACTTGTATTTTCCATGGGCAGAACAAATGGTGTCAACTTACATGCCTCCAGCCCGGGATGGGACACTTACACATTCTCCATGTGAAACAAGCCCATGCCTTCAGGGTGAAAGGCCTCTATGACTCTTTGCTTCTGCAGCCCAGGCATAGGGTCAGGTCTGAAAGGCTTCCAAAAGAGCAGGGATAAATAACCTTTGAACCGCAGAGCAGGTGCAGCCGCGAACAAGGACTGCTCTTGGCCTGAGAACACCCACTGCCCAGCGCTTCTTTGGGGTGCACATGTGTGGAGAAAGGGGGTTGACATCTGCTGCGTCATCCCTTCTCCGAGCCACGTAGTGTGAACACAAGCAGAGTGACGCAACGTCTCACCCCTGTTTACTGTGTAAGTTGTACTAGGAAAACACCTTGCTTGAATGCCTTTGGTTGGACCTACCCTCCAAAGAAAAATGGATGCTTGGGACCCTGGGCTGGTATCTAGGTTAATGTTCTGTGCATCCACTTCGCAGCTGTTCTCTCTAAGCGGGTTCCAACGGCATTTTGGAAGAGTTTCCTGAGAGGGTCGGAAACAGGAAAGTAGCCGCCAGGCCTACGAGGATGCCAGTGCTCTCCAGAAACAATGCTACCAGCCTCAGACACTTGCGTTCTCTTTGGTACATGAAAGAACACCGGGCTTGGAAGATTCTTCCATCCAGTTTGCGAGTTGCCCTTCTAGAGTGTCCTAGGATTCCAAGTGTTGCCATGTCATCACAATGGCCAATTTTTAGGCCTATGATGGCAGAGTGTCTGGCAGCTCTCAAAGAAACCTTAGGAATGCTGGCATTTTGGCTCATTCCACCGAGAAACCAGCTCCTCCAGATGCTCTGTCATTAGTAATTTCATGTCAGAAAATCTCTGGGCGCCCTCATTCCTCCTCCATGTAGTAAGACACAAACGGAATTGCCCTAATGGGAAGAAGCCTTCCGAGCTCGGCAGAGAGGCAGACTCGCCCAATCAGCATTCACACACGGCTGAACACAGGGTACGGGACAGAGAGAGGGAGAAAGATAGCCGTAGCCCCAAGCTTTTCCACAATGTAGTCTAGGCCTCACCTTTCAAGCCCACTTGAATTTCCTAGAGAAAGCACCAGGCCTCGCTGTGCTTTCCTGTGGCAGGAACCTTTGCTTTCGTTCTTTAGGAGACACATTGACTCAGGACTGCCCTACCCCAAGGACTCACGGTGTGCAGGCCGATTGCTTGAGATCAGCCCTTATAGCTCTTTCACGGTTGAAACCAACAGGGAAAAGAGCCGTTCAAAACCTGGAAACCGTGGTGGTTTTCCCTAGTCTACACAGGAAGAGCACTCTGAGGGAGACGAGCTGCTGACGCGTGGTAGCAAAATCTCCACTTCTGAAGAGAAACATTTCGTTGTAAGCGGGTTCCATAAGCTTGGGACCTTTTTGTCAGCTGCCTATAATGGAGGCCAGTCAGGTGGCAGATTCCCCTCAAGCCCTGCTTCCCAGGATGTGATACACACACGTCGCCTGGCTCAGCCCAAAAGGAAAGCTTATCGTAAGGGAAAAACCTTGAGTGGGAGAGTTCCTGCCTAATTCCCGCCACAAGCACAAGCATTTTGCCATTGGTCGAAGGCTTTCTCCACAAGCTTAACACGTTTGCTCCCATCTAGCCTCCGAAGTCCGGGTTTACTTAGCTAGGAATCAAACTTGAGGAATAGTACTCAGGGTGCTGGTGACTGCAAAGTGTTTTACCAGGCAGCCCCAACCGAGTACACCTTCTTGTATTTTCCATGGGCAGAACAAATGGTGTCAACATCCACGCCTCCAGCCGGGGATGGGCGACATATACCCTTTCCAAGGGAAACAAGCCCATGCCTTCAGGGTGAAAGGCCTCTATGCCTCTTTGCTTCAGCAGCCAAGGGATAGGGTCAGCTCTGAAAGGCTTCCAAAAGAGCAGAGATAAAGAACCTTTGAACCACAGAGCAGGTGCAGCCGAGAACAAGGACTGCTCTTGGTCTGAGACATTCCACTGCCCAGCGCTTCTTTGGGGTCCACATGTGTAGAGAAAGGGGGTTGATATCTGCTACGTCATAACTTCTCCAGGACACGTAGTGTGAGCACCAGCAGAGTGGCCCTACAACTCATCCCAGTTTCCTGTGTAAGTTGTACTAGGGAAACACCCTGGTTGAATCCCTGCGTTGGGTACGAACCCTCCAGATAAAAGTGGATGCTTGGGACCCTGGGCTGTTATCTAGGTTAATGTTCTGTGCATCCACTTCGTAGCTTTTCTCTCTAAGCGGGTCCCAACAGCGTTTTGGAAGAGTTTCCTGAGAGGGTAGGAAACAGGAAAGTAGCTGGTAGGCCCACGAGAATGCCAGTGCTCTCCAGCAACAATGCTACCAGCCTCAGACACTTGCGTTCTCTTTGGTACATGAAAAAACACTGGGCTTGGAAGCTTCTACCATCCAGTTTGCGAGTTGCCCTTTTAGAGTGTCCTAGGATTCCAAGTGTTGCCATGTCGTCAGAAAGATTCTTAGGCCTATGACGGCAGAGTGTCTGGCAGGTCTCACAGACACCTTAGGAATGCTGGCTTTTTGGCTCCTTCCAGCTCCTCTGATGCTCTGTCATTAGTTATTTCATGTCAGAAAATCTCTGGGCGCACTCATTCTTCCTCCACGAAGTAAGACACAAACGGAATTGCCCTAAAGGGAAGAAGCCTTCTGAGCCTGGCAGAGAGGCAGACTCTGCCACTCAGCATTCCCACACGGCTGAGCCCAGGCTACGGACAGAGAGAGGGAGAAAGATAGCCGTAACCACGAGCTTTTCCTCAATATAGTCTAGGCCTCACCTTCCAAGTCGACTTGAATTTCCTAGCGAAAGCACCAGGCGTCGCTGTGCTTTCCTGGGGCAGGAAACTTTGCTTTCGTTTTTTAGAGACACATTGTCTCAGGACTGCCCTACCCCAAGGACTCACGGTGTGCAGGCCGATTGCTTGAGATCAGCCCTTCTAGCTCTTTCACGGATGATACCAACTGGGAAAAGAGCCGTTCAAATCCTGGAAACCGTGGTGCTTTTCCCTAGTCTACACAGGAAGAGCACTCTGAGGGAGACGAGCTGCTGACGCGTGGTAGCAAAATCTCCTCTTCTGAAGAGAAACATTTCGGTGTAGGCGGGTTCCATAAGCTTGGGACCATTTTTCAGCTGCCTATAATGGAGGCCAGTCAGGTGGCAGCCTCCCCTCAGGCCATGCTTCCCAGGCTGTGATACAGACACGCCCGCTGCTTCAGCCCAAAGGCACAGCTTATTGTAAGGTAAAAGCCTTGAGTTGGAGAGTTCCTGCCTAATCCCCGCCACAAGCACAGGCATATTGCCATTGTTCAAAGGCTTTCTCCACAAGCTTAACACGTTTGCTCCCATCTAGCCTCTGAAGTCCGGGTTTACCTAGCTAGGAATCAAACTTGAGGAATAGAACTCAGAGTGCTGGCGACTGCAAACTGTTTCACCAGGCATCCCAAACCGAGTAAACCTACTTGTATTTTCCAAGGGCAGAACAAATGGTGTCAACTTACATGCCTCCAGCAGGGGATGGGACACTTACACATTCTCCATGGGAAACAAGCCCATGCCTTCAGGGTGAAAGGCCTCTATGCCTCTTTGCTTCTGCAGCCCAGGCATAGGGGCAAGTCTGAAAGGCTTCCAAAAGAGCAGAGATAAAGAACCTTTGAACCGCAGAGCAGGTGCAGCCGAGAACAAGGACTGCTCTTGGCCTGAGAACACCCACTGCCCAGCGCTTCGTTGGGGTGCACATGTGTGGAGAAAGGGGGTTGACATCTGCTGCGTCATCACTTCTCCGAGCCACGTAGTGTGAACACAAGCAGAGTGACACAAAGTCTCATCCCTGTTTCCTGTGTAAGTTGTACTAGGAAAACACCCTGCTTGAATGCCTGTGTGGGGTACGTACCCTCCAGAGAAAAATGGATGCTTGGGACCCTGGGCTGGTATCTAGGTTAATGTTCTGTGCATCCACTTCGCAGCTGTTCTCTCTAAGCGGGTTCCAAAGGCATTTTGGAAGAGTTTCCTGAGAGGGTCGGAAACAGGAAAGTAGCCAACAGGCCCACGAGGATGCCAGTGCTCTCCAGCAACAATGCTACCAGCCTCAGACACTCGCGTTCTCTTTGGTACATGAAAGAACACCGGGCTTGGAAGATTCTTCCATCCAGTTTGCGAGTCGCCCCTCTAGAGTGTCCTAGGATTCCAAGTGTTGCCATGCCGTCACAATGGCCAATTCTTAGGCCTATGACGGCAGAGTGTCTGGCAGCTCTCAAAGAAACCTTAGGAATGCTGGCATTTTGGCTCCTTCCACCGAGAAACCAGCTCCTCCAGATGCTCTGTCATTAGTTATTTCATGTCAGAAAATCTCTGGGCGCCCTCATTCCTCCTCCATGAAGTAAGACACAAACGGAATTGCCCTAACGGGAAGAAGCCTTCCGAGCCCGGCAGAGAGGCAGACTCTCCCAATCAGCATTCACACACGGCTGAACAAAGGGTACGGGACAGAGAGAGGGAGAAAGATAGCCGTAGCCCCAAGCTTTTCCACAATGTAGTCTAGGCCTCACCTTTCAAGCCCACTTGAATTTCCTAGAGAAAGCACCAGGCCTCGCTGTGCTTTCCTGTGGCAGGAACCTTTGCTTTCGTTCTTTAGGAGACACATTGACTCAGGACTGCCCTACCCCAAGGACTCACGGTGTGCAGGCCGATTGCTTGAGATCAGCCCTTCTAGCTCTTTCACGGTTGAAACCAACAGGAAAAAGAGCCGTTCAAAACCTGGAAACCGTGGTGGTTTTCCCTAGTCTAAACAGGAACAGCACTCTGAGGGAGTGGAGCTGCTGACGCGTGGTAGCAAAATCTCCTCTTCTGAAGAGAAACATTTCGTTGTAAGCGGGTTCCATAAGCTTGGGACCTTTTTGTCAGCTGCCTATAATGGAGGCCAGTCAGGTGGCAGATTCCCCTCAGGCCCTGCTTCCCAGGCTGTGATATACACACGACGCCTGGTTCAGCCCAAAAGGAAAGCTTATCGTAAGGTAAAAACCTTGAGTGGGAGAGTTCCTGCCTAATTCCCGCCACAAGCACAAGCATTTTGCCATTGGTCGAAGGCTTTCTCCACAAGCTTAACACGTTTGCTCCCATCTAGCCTCTGAAGTCCGGGTTTACCTAGCTAGGAATCAAACTTGAGGAATAGAACTCAGAGTGCTGGCGACTGCAAACTGTTTCACCAGGCATCCCAAACCGAGTAAACCTACTTGTATTTTCCAAGGGCAGAACAAATGGTGTCAACTTACATGCCTCCAGCAGGGGATGGGACACTTACACATTCTCCATGGGAAACAAGCCCATGCCTTCAGGGTGAAAGGCCTCTATGCCTCTTTGCTTCTGCAGCCCAGGCATAGGGGCAGGTCTGAAAGGCTTCCAAAAGAGCAGAGATAAAGAACCTTTGAACCGCAGAGCAGGTGCAGCCGAGAACAAGGACTGCTCTTGGCCTGAGAACACCCACTGCCCAGCGCTTCGTTGGGGTGCACATGTGTGGAGAAAGGGGGTTGACATCTGCTGCGTCATCACTTCTCCGAGCCACGTAGTGTGAACACAAGCAGAGTGACACAAAGTCTCATCCCTGTTTCCTGTGTAAGTTGTACTAGGAAAACACCCTGCTTGAATGCCTGTGTGGGGTACGTACCCTCCAGAGAAAAATGGATGCTTGGGACCCTGGGCTGGTATCTAGGTTAATGTTCTGTGCATCCACTTCGCAGCTGTTCTCTCTAAGCGGGTTCCAAAGGCATTTTGGAAGAGTTTCCTGAGAGGGTCGGAAACAGGAAAGTAGCCAACAGGCCCACGAGGATGCCAGTGCTCTCCAGCAACAATGCTACCAGCCTCAGACACTCGCGTTCTCTTTGGTACATGAAAGAACACCGGGCTTGGAAGATTCTTCCATCCAGTTTGCGAGTCGCCCCTCTAGAGTGTCCTAGGATTCCAAGTGTTGCCATGCCGTCACAATGGCCAATTCTTAGGCCTATGACGGCAGAGTGTCTGGCAGCTCTCAAAGAAACCTTAGGAATGCTGGCATTTTGGCTCCTTCCACCGAGAAACCAGCTCCTCCAGATGCTCTGTCATTAGTTATTTCATGTCAGAAAATCTCTGGGCGCCCTCATTCCTCCTCCATGAAGTAAGACACAAACGGAATTGCCCTAACGGGAAGAAGCCTTCCGAGCCCGGCAGAGAGGCAGACTCTCCCAATCAGCATTCACACACGGCTGAACACAGGGTACGGGACAGAGAGAGGGAGAAAGATAGCCGTATCCCCAAGCTTTTCCACAATGTAGTCTAGGCCTCACCTTTCAAGCCCACTTGAATTTCCTAGAGAAAGCACCAGGCCTCGCTGTGCTTTCCTGTGGCAGGAACCTTTGCTTTCGTTCTTTAGGAGACACATTGACTCAGGACTGCCCTACCCCAAGGACTCACGGTGTGCAGGCCGATTGCTTGAGATCAGCCCTTCTAGCTCTTTCACGGTTGAAACCAACAGGAAAAAGAGCCGTTCAAAACCTGGAAACCGTGGTGGTTTTCCCTAGTCTAAACAGGAACAGCACTCTGAGGGAGTGGAGCTGCTGACGCGTGGTAGCAAAATCTCCTCTTCTGAAGAGAAACATTTCGTTGTAAGCGGGTTCCATAAGCTTGGGACCTTTTTGTCAGCTGCCTATAATGGAGGCCAGTCAGGTGGCAGATTCCCCTCAGGCCCTGCTTCCCAGGCTGTGATATACACACGACGCCTGGTTCAGCCCAAAAGGAAAGCTTATCGTAAGGTAAAAACCTTGAGTGGGAGAGTTCCTGCCTAATTCCCGCCACAAGCACAAGCATTTTGCCATTGGTCGAAGGCTTTCTCCACAAGCTTAACACGTTTGCTCCCATCTAGCCTCCGAAGTCCGGGTTTACCTAGCTAGGAATCAAACTTGAGGAATAATACTCAGGGTGCTGGCGACTGCAAACTGTTTTACCAGGCAGCCCCAACCGAGTACACCTTCTTGTATTTTCCATGGGCAGAACAAATGGTGTCAACTTCCACGCCTCCAGCACGGGAGGGGCGACATACACTCTTTCCATGGGAAACAAGCCCATGCCTTCAGGGTGAAAGGCCTCTATGCCTCTTTGCTTCAGCAGCCAAGGGATAGGGTCAGCTCTGAATGGCTTCCAAAAGAGTAGAGATAAAGAACCTTTGAACCACAGAGCAGGTGCAGGCCAGAACACGACTGCTCTTGGCCTGAGAACACCCACTGTCCAGCGCTTCTTTGCGGTCCACATATGTAGAGAAAGGGGGTTGATATCTGCTACGTCATAACTTCTCCAGGCCACGTAGTGTGAGCAGAAACAGAGTGACCCAACGTCTCATCCCTGTCTCCTGTGTAAGTTGTACTAGGAAAACACCCTGGTTGAATCCCTGTGTTGGGTACGTACCCTCCAGATAAAAGTGGATACTTGGGACCCTGGGCTGGTATCTAGGTTAATGTTCTCTGCATCCACTTCATAGCTTTTCTCTCTAAGCGGGTCCCAACGGCGTTTTGGAAGAGTTTCCTGAGCGGGTCGGAAACAGGAAAGTAGCTGATAGGCCCACGAGAATGCCAGTGCTCTCCAGCAACAATGCTACCAGCCTCAGACACTTGCGTTCTCTTTGGTACATGAAAGAACACTCGGCTTGGAAGCTTCTTCCATCCAGTTTGCGAGTCGCCCTTCCACAGTGTCCTAGGATTCCAAGTGTTGCCGTGCCGTCACAATGGCCAATTCTGAGGCCTATGACGGCAGAGTGTCTGGCAGCTCTCAAAGAGACCTTAGGAATGCGGGCTTTTTGGCTCTTTCCAGCTCCTCCGATGCTCTGTCATTAGTTATTTCATGTCAGAAAATCTCTGGGCGCCCTCATTCCTCCTCCATGAAGTAAGACACAAACGGAATTGCCCTAACGGGAAGAAGCCTTCCGAGCCCGGCAGAGAGGCAGACTCTCCCAATCAGCATTCACACACGGCTGAACACAGGGTACGGGACAGAGAGAGGGAGAAAAATAGCCGTAGCCCCAAGCTTTTCCACAATGTAGTCTAGGCCTCACCTTTCAAGCCCACTTGAATTTCCTAGAGAAAGCACCAGGCCTCGCTATGCTTTCTTGTGGCAGGAACCTTTGCTTTCGTTCTTTAGGAGACACATTGACTCAGGACTGCCCTACCCCAAGGACTCACGGTGTGCAGGCCGTTTGCTTGAGATCAGCCCTTCTAGCTCTTTCACGGTTGAAACCAACAGGAAAAAGAGCCGTTCAAAACCTGGAAACCGTGGTGGTTTTCCCTAGTCTAAACAGGAACAGCACTCTGAGGGAGTGGAGCTGCTGACGCGTGGTAGCAAAATCTCCTCTTCTGAAGAGAAACATTTCGTTGTAAGCGGGTTCCATAAGCTTGGGACCTTTTTGTCAGCTGCCTATAATGGAGGCCAGTCAGGTGGCAGATTCCACTCAGGCCCTGCTTCCCAGGCTGTGATACACACACGTCGCCTGGTTCAGCCCAAAAGGAAAGCTTATCGTAAGGTAAAAACCTTGAGTGGGAGAGTTCCTGCCTAATTCCCGCACAAGCACAAGCATTTTGCCATTGGTCGAAGGCTTTCTCCACAAGCTTAACACGTTTGCTCCCATCTAGCCTCCGAAGTCCGGGTTTACCTAGCTAGGAATCAGACTTGAGGAATAGTACTCAGGGTGCTGGCGACTGCAAAGTGTTTTACCAGGAAGCCCCAATCGAGTACACCTTCTTGTATTTTCCATGGGCAGAACAAATGGTGTCAACTTCCACGCCTCCAGCCGGAGAGGGGCGACATACACTCTTTCCAAGGGAAACAAGCCCATGCCTTCAGGGTGAAAGGCCTCTATGCCTCTTTGCTTCAGCAGCCAAGGGATAGGGTCAGCTCTGAAAGGCTTCCAAAAGAGCAGAGATAAAGAACCTTTGAACCACAGAGCAGGTGCAGACGAGAACAAGGACTGCTCTTGGTCTGAGAACACCCACTGCCCAGAGTTTCTTTGGGGTCCACATGTGTAGAGAAAGGGAGTTGATATCTGCTACGTCATAACTTCTCCAGGCCACGTAGTGTGAGCAAAAGCAGAGTGGCCCTACAACTCATCCCAGTTTCCTGGGTAAGTTGTACTTGGGAAACACCCTGGTTGAATCCCTGCGTTGGGTACGAACCCTCCAGATAAAAGTGGATGCTTGGGACCCTGGGCTGTTATCTAGGTTAATGTTCTGTGCATCCACTTCGTAGCTTTTCTCTCTAAGCGGGTCCCAACAGCGTTTTGGAAGAGTTTCCTGAGAGGGTCAGAAACAGGAAAGTAGCTGATAGGCCCACGAGAATGCCAGTGCTCTCCAGCAACAATGCTACCAGCCTCAGACACTTGCGTTCTCTTTGGTACATGAAAGAACACTGGGCTTGGAAGCTTCTTCCATCCAGTTTGCGAGTCGCCCCTCCACAGTGTCCTAGGATTCCAAGTGTTGCCATGCCGTCACAATGGCCATTTCTGAGGCCTATGACGGCAGAGTGTCTGGCAGCTCTCAAAGAGACCTTAGGAATGCGGGATTTTTGGTTCCTTCCAGCTCCTCTGATGCTCTGTCATTAGTTATTTCATGTCCGAAAATCTCTGGGCGCACTCATTCCTCCTCCACGAAGTAAGACACAAACGGAATTACCCTAAAGGGAAGAAGTCTTCTGAGCCTGGCAGAGAGGCAGACTCTGCCACGCAGCATTCCCACACGGCTGAGCCCAGGCTACGGACACAGAGAGGGAGAAAGATAGCCGTAACCACGAGCTTTTCCTCAATAGAGTCTAGGCCTCACCTTCCAAGTCCACTTGAATTTCCTAGAGAAAGCACCAGGCGTCGCTGTGCTTTCCTGGGGCAGGAAACTTTGCTTTCGTTTTTTAGAGACACATTGTCTCAGGACAGCCCTACCCCAAGGACTCACGGTGTGCAGGCCGATTGCTTGAGATCAGCCCTTCTAGCTCTTTCACGGATGATACCAACTGGGAAAAGAGCCGTTCAAATCCTGGAAACCGTGGTGCTTTTCCCTAGTCTACACAGGAAGAGCACTCTGAGGGAGACGAACTGCTGACGCGTGGTAGCAAAATCTCCCCTTCTGAAGAGAAATATTTCGGTGTAAGCGGGTTCCATAAGCTTGGGACCATTTTTCAGCTGCCTATAATGGAGGCCAGTCAGGTGGCAGCCTCCCGTCAGGCCCTGCTTCCCAGGCTGTGATACAGACACACCCGCTGCTTCAGCCCAAAGGGACAGCTTATCGTAAGGTAAAAACCCTGAGTGGGAGAGTTTCTGCCTAATCCCCGCCACAAGCACAAGCATTTTGCCATTGGTCGAAGTCTTTCTCCACAAGCTTAACACGTTTGCTCCCATCTAGCCTCCGAAGTCCGGGTTTACCTAGCTAGGAATCAAACTTGAGGAATAGTACTCAGAGTGCTGGCGACTGCAAACTGTTTCACCAGGCATCCCAAACCGAGTAAACCTACTTCTATTTTCCATGGACAGAACAAATGGTGTCAACTTACATGCCTCCAGCCCGGGATGGGACACTTACACATTCTCCATGGGAAACAAGCCCATGCCTTCAGGGTGAAAGGCCTGTATGCCTCTTTGCTTCTGCAGCCCAGGCATAGGGTCAGGTCTGAAAGGCTTCCAAAAGAGCAGAGATAAAGAACCTTTGAACCGCAGAGCAGGTGCAGCCGAGAAAAAGGACTGCTCTTGGCCTGAGAACACCCACTGCCCAGCGCTTCTTTGGGGTGCACATTTGTGGAGAAAGGGGGTTGACATCTGTTGCGTCATCACTTCTCCGAGCCACGTAGTGTGAACACAAGCAGAGTGAACCAACGTCTCATCCCTGTTTCCTGTGTAAGTTGTACTAGGAAAACACCCTGCTTGAATGCCTGTGTGGTGTACGTACCCTCCAGAGAAAAATGGATGCTTGGGACCCAGGGCTGGTATCTAGGTTACTATTCTGTGCATCCACTTCGCAGCTGTTCTCTCTAAGCGGGTTCCAACGGCATTTTGGAAGAGTTTCCTGAGAGGGTCGGAAACAGGAAAGTAGCCGACAGGCCCACGAGGATGCCAGTGCTCTCCAGCAACAATGCTACCAGCCTCAGACACTTGCGTTCTCTTTGGTACATGAAAGAACACCGGGCTTGGAAGATTCTTCCATCCAGATTGCGAGTCGCCCTTCTAGAGTGTCCTAGGATTCCAAGTGTTGCCATGCCATCACAATGGCCAGTTCTTAGGCCTATGACGGCAGAGTGTCTGGCAGCTCTCAAAGAAACCTTAGGAATGCTGGCATTTTGGCTCCTTCCACCGAGAAACCAGCTCCTCCAGATGCTCTGTCATTAGTTATTTCATGTCAGAAAATCTCTGGGGGCCCTCATTCCTCCTCCATGAAGTAAGACACAAACGGAATTGCCCTAACGGGAAGAAGCCTTCCGAGCCCGGCACAGAGGCAGACTCTCCCAATCAGCAATCACACACGGCTGAGCACAGGGTATGGGACAGAGAGAGGGAGAAAGATAGCCGTAGCCCCAAGCTTTTCCACAATGTAGTCTAGGCCTCACCTTTCAAGCCCACTTGAATTTCCTAGAGAGAGCACGGGGCCTCGCTGTGCTTTCCTATGGCAGGAACCTTTGCTTTCGTTCTTTAGGAGACACATTGACTCAGGACTGCCCTACCCCAAGGACTCTCGGTGTGCAGGCCGATTGCTTGAGAGCAGCCCTTCTAGCGTTTTCACGGTTGAAACCAACAGGGATAATAGCCGTTCAAAACCTGGAAACCGTGGTGGTTTTCCCTAGTCTAAACAGGAACAGCACTCTGAGGGAGTGGAGCTGCTGACGCGTGGTAGCAAAATCTCCTCTTCTGAAGAGAAACATTTCGTTGTAAGCGGGTTCCATAAGCTTGGGACCTTTTTGTCAGCTGCCTATAATTGAGGCCAGTCATGTGGCAGATTCTCTTCAAGCCCTACTTCCCAGGATGTGATACACACACGTCGCCTGGTTCAGCCCCAAAGGAAAGCTTATCGTAAGGGAAAAAACTTGAGTGGGAGAGTTCCTGCCTAATTCCCGCACAAGCACAAGCATTTTGCCATTGGTCGAAGGCTTTCTCCACAAGCTTAACACGTTTGCTCCCATCTAGCCTCCGAAGTCCGGGTTTACCTAGCTAGGAATCAGACTTGAGGAATAGTACTCAGACTGCTGGTGACTGCAAAGTGTTTTACCAGGCAGCCCCAACCGAGTACACCTTCTTGTATTTTCCATGGGCAGAACAAATGGTGTCAACTTCCACGCCTCCAGCCGGAGAGGGGCGACATACACTCTTTCCAAGGGAAACAAGCCCATGCCTTCAGGGTGAAAGGCCTCTATGCCTCTTTGCTTCAGCAGCCAAGGGATAGGGTCAGCTCTGAAAGGCTTCCAAAAGAGCAGAGATAAAGAACATTTGAACCACAGAGCAGGTGCAGACGAGAACAAGGACTGCTCTTGGTCTGAGAACACCCACTGCCCAGAGTTTCTTTGGGGTCCACATGTGTAGAGAAAGGGGGTTGATATCTGCTACGTCATAACTTCTCCAGGCCACGTAGTGTGAGCACAAGCAGAGTGGCCCTACAACTCATCCCAGTTTCCTGTGTAAGTTGTACTAGGGAAACACCCTGGTTGAATCCCTGCATTGGGTACGAACCCTCCAGATAAAAGTGGATGCTTGGGACCCTGGGCTGTTATTTAGGTTAATGTTCTGTGCATCCACTTCGTAGCTTTTCTCTCTAAGCGGGTCATAACAGCGTTTTGGAAGAATTTCCTGAGAGGGTCGGAAACAGGAAAGTAGCTGGTAGGCCAACGAGAATGCCAGTGCTCTCCAGCAAAAATGCTACCATCCTCAGACACTTGCGTTCTCTTTGGTACATGAAAGAACACTGGGCTTGGAAGCTTCTACCATCCAGTTTGCGAGTCGCCCTTCCACAGTGTCCTAGGATTCCAAGTGTTGCCATGCCGTCACAATGGCCAATTCTGAGGCCTATGACAGCAGAGTGTCTGGCAGCTCTGAAAGAGACCTTAGGAATGCGGGCTTCTTGGCTCCTTCCAGCTCCTCCGATGCTCTGTCATTAGATATTTCATGTCAGAAAATCCCTGGGCGCACTCATTCCTCCTCCACGATGTAAGACACAAACGGAATTGCCCTAAAGGGAAGAAGCCTTCTGAGCCTGGCAGAGAGGCCGACTCTGCCACTCAGCATTCCCACACGGCTGAGCCCAGGCTACGGACACAGAGAGGGAGAAAGATAGCCATAACCACGAGCTTTACCTCAATAGAGTCTAGGCTTCACCTTTCAAGTCCACTTGAATTTCCTAGAGAAAGCACCAGGCGTCGCTGTGCTTTCCTGGGGCAGGAAACTTTGCTTTCGGTTTTTAGAGACACATTGTCTCAGGACTGCCCTACCCCAAGGACTCACGGTGTGCAGGCCGATTGCTTGAGATCAGCCCTTCTAGCTCTTTCACGGATGATACCAACTGGGAAAAGAGCCGTTCAAATCCTGGAAACCGTGGTGGTTTTCCCTAGTCTACACAGGAAGAGCACTCTTCGGGAGACGAGCTGCTGACGCGTGGTAGCAAAATCTCCTCTTCTGAAGAGAAACATTTAGGTGTAAGCGGGTTCCATAAGCTTGGGACCATTTTTCAGCTGCCTATAATGGAGGCCAGTCAGGTGGCAGCCTCCCCTCAGGCCCTGCTTCCCAGGCTGTGATACAGACACACCCGCTGCTTCAGCCCAAAGGCACAGCTTATCGTAAGGTAAAAACCCTGAGTGGGAGAGTTCCTGCCTAATCGCCGCCACAAGCACAAGCATTTTGCCATTGGTCGAAGGCTTTCTCCACAAGCTTAACACGTTTGCTCCCATCTAGCCTCCGAAGTCCGGGTTTACCTAGCTAGGAATCAAACTTGAGGAATAGTACTCAGAGTGCTGGCGACTGCAAACTGTTTCACCAGGCATCCCAAACCGAGTAAGCCTACTTGTATTTCCCATGGGCAGAACAAATGGTGTCAACTTACATGCCTCCAGCCCGGGATGGGACACTTACACATTCTCCATGGGAAACAAGCCCATGCCTTCAGGGTGAAAGGCCTCTATGCCTCTTTGCTTCTGCAGCCCAGGCATAGGGTCAGGTCTGAAAGGCTTCCAAAAGAGCAGAGATAAAGAACCTTTGAACCGCAGAGCAGGTGCAGCTGAGAACAAGGACTGCTCTTGGCCTGAGAACACCCACTGCCCAGCACTTCTTTGGGGTGCACATGTGTGGAGAAAGGGGGTTGACATCTGCTGCGTCATTACTTCTCCGAGCCACGTAGTGTGAACACAAGCAGAGTGACGCAACGTCTCATCCCTGTTTTCTGTGTAAGTTGTACAAGGAAAACACCCTGCTTGAATGCCTTTGTGGGGTACGTACCCTACAGAGAAAAATGGATGCTTGGTATTTTGGGCTGGTATCTAGGTTAATGTTCTGTGCATCCACTTCGCAGCTTTTCTCTCTAAGCGGGTTCCAACGGCATTTTGGAAGAGTTTCCTGAGAGGGTAGGAAACAGGAAAGTAGCCGACAGGCCCACGAGGATGCCAGTGCTCTCCTGCAACAATGCAACCAGCCTCAGACACTTGCGTTCTCTTTGGTACATGAAAGAACACCGGGCTTGGAAGATTCTTCCATCCAGATTGCGAGTCGCCCTTCTAGAGTGTCCTAGGATTCCAAGTGATGCCATGCCATCACAATGGCCAGTTCTTAGGCCTATGACGGCAGAGTGTCTGGCAGCTCTCAAAGAAACCTTAGGAATGCTGGCATTTTGGCTCCTTCCACCGAGAAACCAGCTCCTCCAGATGCTGTGTCATTAGTTATTTCATGTCAGAAAATCTCTGGGCGCCCTCATTCCTCCTTCATGATGTAAGACACAAACGGAATTGCCCTAACGGGAAGAAGCCTTCCGAGCCCGGCACAGAGGCCGACTCTCCCAGTCAGCATTCACACACGGCTGAACACAGGGTACGGGAGAGAGAGAGGGAGAAAGATAGCCGTAGCCCCAAGCTTTTCCACAATGTAGTCTAGGCCTCACCTTTCAAGCCCACTTGAATTTCCTAGAGAAATCACCAGGCCTCGCTGTGCTTTCCTGTGGCAGGAACCTTTGCTTTCGTTCTTTAGGAGACACACTGACTCAGGACTGCCCTACCCCAAGGACTCACGGTGTGCAGGCCGATTGCTTGAGATCAGCCCTTCTAGCTCTTTCACGGTTGAAACCAACAGGGAAAAGAGCCGTTCAAAACCTGGAAACCATGGTGGTTTTCCCTAGTCTTAACAGGAACAGCACTCTGAGGGAGTGGAGCTGCTGACGCGTGGTAGCAAAATCTCCTCTTCTGAAGAGAAACATTTCGTTGTAAGCGGGTTCCATAAGCTTGGGACAATTTTTCAGCTGCCTATAATGGAGGCCAGGCAGGTGGCAGCCTCCCCTCAGGCCCTGCTTCCCAGGCTGTGATACAGACACGCCCGCTGCTTCAGCCCAAAGGCACAGATTATCGTAAGGTAAAAACCCTGAGTGGGATAGTGCCTGCCTAAACCCGCCACAAGCACAAGCATATTGCCATTGTTCAAAGGCATTCTCCACAAGGTTAATACTTTTGCTCCCATCTAGCCTCCGAAGTACGGGTTTACCTAGCTAAGAATCCAACTTGAGGTATCGTACTCAGGGTGGTGGCGACTGCAAACTGTTTTACCAAGCAGCCCCAACCGAGTACACCTTCTTGTATTTTCCATGGGTAGAACAAATGTTGTCAACTTACACACTTCCAGCCGGGGAGGGGCAACATACACTCTTTCCAAGGGAAACAAGCCCATGCCTTCAGGGTGAAAGGCCTCTATGCCTCTTTGCTTCTGCAGCCCAGGCATAGGGTCAGGTCTGAAAGGCTTCCAAAAGAGCAGAGATAAAGAACCTTTGAACCGCAGAGCAGGTGCAGCCGAGAACAAGGACTTCTTTTGGCCTGAGAACACCCACTGCCCAGCACTTCTTTGGGGTGCACATGTGTGGAGAAAGGGGGTTGACATCTGCTGCGTCATCACTAATCCGAGCCACGTAGTGTGAACACAAGCAGAGTGACCCAACGTCTCATCCCTGTTTCCTGTGTAAGTTGTACTAGGAAAACACCCTGCTTGAATGCCTGTGTGGGGTACGTACCCTCCAGAGAAAAATGGATGCTTGGGACCCTGGGCTGTTATCTAGGTTAATGTTCTGTGCATCCACTTCGCAGCTGTTCTCCCTAAGCGGGTTCCAACGGCATTTTGGAAGAGTTTCCTGAGAGGGTCGGAAACAGGAAAGTAGCCGACAGGCCCACGAGGATGCCAGTGCTCTCCAGCAACAATGCTACCAGCCTCAGACACTTGCATTCTCTCTGGTACATGAAAGAACACCAGGCTTAGAAGATTCTTCCATCCAGTTTGCGAGTCTCCCTTCTAGAGTGTCCTAGGATTCCAAGTGTTGCCATGCCGTCACAATGGCCAATTCTTAGGCCTATGACGGCAGAGTGTCTGGCAGCTCTCAAAGAAACCTTAGGAATGCTGGCATTTTGGCTCCTTCCACCGAGAAACCAGCTCTTCCAGATGCTCTGTCATTAGTTATTTCATGTCAGAAAATCGTTGGGCGCCCTCATTCCTCCTCCATGAAGTAAGACACAAACGGAATTGCCCTAACGGGAAGAAGCCTTCCGAGCCCGGCAGAGAGGCAGACTCTCCCAATCAGCAATCACACACGGCTGAGCACAGGGTACGGGACAGAGAGAGGGAGAAAGATAGCCGTAACCACGAACTTTTCCTCCATAGAGTCTAGGCCTCACCTTTCAAGTCCACTTGAATTTCCTAGAGAAAGCACCAGGCGTCGCTGTGCTTTCCTGTGGCAGGAAACTTTGCTTTCGTTTTTTAGAGACACATTGTCTCAGGACTGCCCTACGCCAACGACTCACGGTGTGCAGGCCGATTGATTGAGATCAGCCCTTCTAGCTCTTTCACGGATGATACCAACTGGGAAAAGAGCCGTTCAAATCCTGGAAACCGTGGTGCTTTTCCCTAGTCTACACAGGAAGAGCACTCTGAGGAGACGAGCTGCTGACGCGTGGTAGCAAAATCTCCTCTTCTGAAGAGAAACATTTCGGTGTAAGCGGGTTCCATAAGCTTGGGACCATTTTTCAGCTGCCTATAATGGAGGCCAGTCAGGTGGCAGCCTCCCCTCAGGCCCTGCTTCCCAGGCTGTGATACAGACACGCCCGCTGCTTCAGCCCAAAGGCACAGCTTATCCTAAGGTAAAAACCCTGAGTGGGAGAGTTCCTGCCTAATCCCCGCCACAAGCACAAGCATATTGCCATTGTTCAAAGGCTTTCTCAACAAGCTTAACACGTTTGCTCCCATGTAGCCTCCGAAGTCCGGGTTTACCTAGCTAGGAATCAAACTTGAGGAATAGAACTCAGAGTGCTGATGACTGCAAACTGTTTCACCAGGCATCCCAAACCGAGTAAAGCTACTTGTATTTTCCATGGGCAGAACAAATGGTGTCAACTTACATGTCTCCAGCCCGGGATGGGACACTTACACATTCTCCATGGGAAACAAGCCCATGCCTTCAGGGTGAAAGACCTCTATGCCTCTTTGCTTCTGCAGCCCAGGCATAGGGTCAGGTCTGAAAGGCTTCCAAAAGAGCAGAGATAAAGAACCTTTGAACCGCAGAGCAGGTGCAGCCGAGAACAAGGACTGCTCTTGGCCTGAGAACACCCACTGCCCAGCGCTTCTTTGGGGTGCACACGTGTGGAGAAAGGGGGTTGACATCTGCTGTGTCATCACTTCTCCGAGCCACATAGTGTGAACCCAAGCAGAGTGACGCAACGTCTCATCCCTGTTTCCTTTGTAAGTTGTACTAGGAAAACACCCTGCTTGAATGCCGGTGTGGGGTACGTACCCTCCAGAGAAAAATGGATGCCTGGTACCCTGGGCTGGTATCTAGTTTAATGTTCTGTGCATCCACTTCGCAGCTGTTCTCTCTAAGCGGCTTCCAACGGAATTTTGGAAGAGTTTCCTGAGAGGGTCGGAAACAGGAAAGTAGCCGACAGGCCCACGAGGATGCCAGTGCTCTCCAGCAACAATGCTACCAGCCTCAGACACTTGCGTTCTCTTTGGTACATGAAAGAACACCGGGCTTGGAAGATTCTTCCATCCAGATTGCGAGTCGCCCTTCTAGAGTGTCCTAGGATTCCAAGTGTTGCCATGCCATCACAATGGCCAGTTCTTAGGCCTATGACGGCAGAGTGTCTGGCAGCTCTCAAAGAAACCTCAGGAATGCTGGCATTTTGGCTCCTTCCACCGAGAAACCAGCTCCTCCAGATGCTCTGTCATTAGTTATTTCATGTCAGAAAATCTCTGGGGGCCCTCATTCCTCCTCCATGAAGTAAGACACAAACGGAATTGCCCTAACGGGAAGAAGCCTTCCGAGCCCGGCAGAGAGGCAGACTCTCCCAATCAGCAATCACACACGGCTGAGCACAGGGTACGGGACAGAGAGAGGGAGAAAGATAGCCGTAGCCCCAAGCTTTTCCACAATGTAGTCTAGGCCTCACCTTTCAAGCCCACTTGAATTTCCTAGAGAAAGCACGGGGCCTCGCTGTGCTTTCCTGTGGCAGGAACCTTTGCTTTCGTTCTTTAGGAGACACATTGACTCAGGACTGCCCTACCCCAAGGACTCTCGGTGTGCAGGCCGATTGCTTGAGAGCAGCCCTTCTAGCGTTTTCACGGTTGAAACCAACAGGGAAAATAGCCGTTCAAAACCTGGAAACCGTGGTGGTTTTCCCTAGTCTAAACAGGAACAGCACTCTGAGGGAGTGGAGCTGCTGACGCGTGGTAGCAAAATCTCCTCTTCTGAAGAGAAACATTTCGTTGTAAGCGGGTTCCATAAGCTTGGGACCTTTTTGTCAGCTGCCTATAATTGAGGCCAGTCATGTGGCAGATTCTCTTCAAGCCCTACTTCCCAGGATGTGATACACACACGTCGCCTGGTTCAGCCCAAAAGGAAAGCTTATCGTAAGGGAAAAAACTTGAGTGGGAGAGTTCCTGCCTAATTCCCGCACAAGCACAAGCATTTTGCCATTGGTCGAAGGCTTTCTCCACAAGCTTAACACGTTTGCTCCCATCTAGCCTCCGAAGTCCGGGTTTACCTAGCTAGGAATCAGACTTGAGGAATAGTACTCAGAGTGCTGGCGACTGCAAAGTGTTTTACCAGGAAGCCCCAATCGAGTACACCTTCTTGTATTTTCCATGGGCAGAACAAATGGTGTCAACTTCCACGCCTCCAGCCGGAGAGGGGCGACATACACTGTTTCCAAGGGAAACAAGCCCATGCCTTCAGGGTGAAAGGCCTCTATGCCTCTTTGCTTCAGCAGCCAAGGGATAGGGTCAGCTCTGAAAGGCTTCCAAAAGAGCAGAGATAAAGAACCTTTGAACCAAAGAGCAGGTGCAGACGAGAACAAGGACTGCTCTTGGTCTGAGAACACTCACTGCCCAGAGTTTCTTTGGGGTCCACATGTGTAGAGAAAGGGAGTTGATATCTGCTACGTCATAACTTCTCCAGGCCACGTAGTGTGAGCACAAGCAGAGTGGCCCTACAACTCATCCCAGTTTCCTGTGTAAGTTGTACTAGGGAAACACCCTGGTTGAATCCCTGCATTGGGTACGAACCCTCCAGATAAAAGTGGATGCTTGGGACCCTGTGCTGTTATTTAGGTAAATGTTTTGTGCATCCACTTCGTAGCTTTTCTCTCTAAGCGGGTCACAACAGCGTTTTGGAAGAATTTCCTGAGAAGGTCGGAAACAGGAAAGTAGCTGGTAGGCCAACGAGAATGCCAGTGCTCTCCAGCAAAAATGCTACCAGCCTCAGACACTTGCGTTCTCTTTGGTACATGAAAGAACACTGGGCTTGGAAGCTTCTACCATCCAGTTTGCGAGTCGCCCTTCCACAGTGTCCTAGGATTCCAAGTGTTGCCATGCCATCACAATGGCCAATTCTGAGGCCTATGACAGCAGAGTGTCTGGCAGCTCTGAAACAGACCTTAGGAATGCGGGCTTCTTGGCTCCTTCCAGCTCCTCCGATGCTCTGTCATTAGATATTTCATGTCAGAAAATCCCTGGGCGCACTCATTCCTCCTCCACGATGTAAGACACAAACGGAATTGCCCTAAAGGGAAGAAGCCTTCTGAGCCTGGCAGAGAGGCCGACTCTGCCACTCAGCATTCCCACACGGCTGAGCCCAGGCTACGGACACAGAGAGGGAGAAAGATAGCCATAACCACGAGCTTTACCTCAATAGAGTCTAGGCTTCACCTTTCAAGTCCACTTGAATTTCCTAGAGAAAGCACCAGGCGTCGCTGTGCTTTCCTGGGGCAGGAAACTTTGCTTTCGGTTTTTAGAGACACATTGTCTCAGGACTGCCCTACCCCAAGGACTCACGGTGTGCAGGCCGATTGCTTGAGATCAGCCCTTCTAGCTCTTTCACGGATGATACCAACTGGGAAAAGAGCCGTTCAAATCCTGGAAACCGTGGTGGTTTTCCCTAGTCTACACAGGAAGAGCACTCTTCGGGAGACGAGCTGCTGACGCGTGGTAGCAAAATCTCCTCTTCTGAAGAGAAACATTTAGGTGTAAGCGGGTTCCATAAGCTTGGGACCATTTTTCAGCTGCCTATAATGGAGGCCAGTCAGGTGGCAGCCTCCCCTCAGGCCCTGCTTCCCAGGCTGTGATACAGACACACCCGCTGCTTCAGCCCAAAGGCACAGCTTATCGTAAGGTAAAAACCCTGAGTGGGAGAGTTCCTGCCTAATCGCCGCCACAAGCACAAGCATTTTGCCATTGGTCGAAGGCTTTCTCCACAAGCTTAACACGTTTGCTCCCATCTAGCCTCCGAAGTCCGGGTTTACCTAGCTAGGAATCAAACTTGAGGAATAGTACTCAGAGTGCTGGCGACTGCAAACTGTTTCACCAGGCATCCCAAACCGAGTAAGCCTACTTGTATTTCCCATGGGCAGAACAAATGGTGTCAACTTACATGCCTCCAGCCCGGGATGGGACACTTACACATTCTCCATGGGAAACAAGCCCATGCCTTCAGGGTGAAAGGCCTCTATGCCTCTTTGCTTCTGCAGCCCAGGCATAGGGTCAGGTCTGAAAGGCTTCCAAAAGAGCAGAGATAAAGAACCTTTGAACCGCAGAGCAGGTGCAGCTGAGAACAAGGACTGCTCTTGGCCTGAGAACACCCACTGCCCAGCACTTCTTTGGGGTGCACATGTGTGGAGAAAGGGGGTTGACATCTGCTGCGTCATCACTTCTCCGAGCCACGTAGTGTGAACACAAGCAGAGTGACGCAACGTCTCATCCCTGTTTTCTGTGTAAGTTGTACAAGGAAAACACCCTGCTTGAATGCCTTTGTGGGGTACGTACCCTACAGAGAAAAATGGATGCCTGGTATTTTGGGCTGGTATCTAGGTTAATGTTCTGTGCATCCACTTCGCAGCTTTTCTCTCTAAGCGGGTTCCAACGGCATTTTGGAAGAGTTTCCTGAGAGGGTAGGAAACAGGAAAGTAGCCGACAGGCCCACGAGGATGCCAGTGCTCTCCTGCAACAATGCTACCAGCCTCAGACACTTGCGTTCTCTTTGGTACATGAAAGAACACCGGGCTTGGAAGATTCTTCCATCCAGATTGCGAGTCGCCCTTCTAGAGTGTCCTAGGATTCCAAGTGATGCCATGCCATCACAATGGCCAGTTCTTAGGCCTATGACGGCAGAGTGTCTGGCAGCTCTCAAAGAAACCTTAGGAATGCTGGCATTTTGGCTCCTTCCACCGAGAAACCAGCTCCTCCAGATGCTCTGTCATTAGTTATTTCATGTCAGAAAATCTCTGGGCGCCCTCATTCCTCCTTCATGATGGAAGACACAAACGGAATTGCCGTAACGGGAAGAAGCCTTCCGAGCCCGGCACAGAGGCCGACTCTCCCAGTCAGCATTCACACACGGCTGAACACAGGGTACGGGAGAGAGAGAGGGAGAAAGATAGCCGTAGCCCCAAGCTTTTCCACAATGTAGTCTAGGCCTCACCTTTCAAGCCCACTTGAATTTCCTAGAGAAATCACCAGGCCTCGCTGTGCTTTCCTGTGGCAGGAACCTTTGCTTTCGTTCTTTAGGAGACACACTGACTCAGGACTGCCCTACCCCAAGGACTCACGGTGTGGAGGCCGATTGCTTGAGATCAGCCCTTCTAGCTCTTTCACGGTTGAAACCAACAGGGAAAAGAGCCGTTCAAAACCTGGAAACCATGGTGGTTTTCCCTAGTCTTAACAGGAACAGCACTCTGAGGGAGTGGAGCTGCTGACGCTTGGTAGCAAAATCTCCTCTTCTGAAGAGAAACATTTCGTTGTAAACGGGTTCCATAAGCTTGGGACAATTTTTCAGCTGCCTATAATGGAGGCCAGGCAGGTGGCAGCCTCCCCTCAGGCCCTGCTACCCAGGCTGTGATACAGACACGCCCGCTGCTTCAGCCCAAAGGCACAGATTATCGTAAGGTAAAAACCCTGAGTGGGATAGTGCCTGCCTAAACCCACCACAAGCACAAGCATATTGCCATTGTTCAAAGGCATTCTCCACAAGGTTAATACTTTTGCTCCCATCTAGCCTCCGAAGTACGGGTTTACCTAGCTAAGAATCCAAATTGAGGTATCGTACTCAGGGTGGTGGCGACTGCAAACTGTTTTACCAAGCAGCCCCAACCGAGTACACCTTCTTGTATTTTCCATGGGTAGAACAAATGTTGTCAACTTACACACTTCCAGCCGGGGAGGGGCAACATACACTCTTTCCAAGGGAAACAAGCCCATGCCTTCAGGGTGAAAGGCCTCTATGCCTCTTTGCTTCAGCAGCCAAGGGATAGGGTCAGCTCTGAAAGGCTTCCAAAAGAGCAGAGATAAAGAACATTTGAACCACAGAGCAGGTGCAGACGAGAACAAGGACTGCTCTTGGTCTGAGAACACCCACTGCCCAGAGTTTCTTTGGGGTCCACATGTGTAGAGAAAGGGGGTTGATATCTGCTACGTCATAACTTCTCCAGGCCACGTAGTGTGAGCACAAGCAGAGTGGCCCTACAACTCATCCCAGTTTCCTGTGTAAGTTGTACTAGGGAAACACCCTGGTTGAATCCCTGCATTGGGTACGAACCCTCCAGATAAAAGTGGATGCTTGGGACCCTGGGCTGTTATTTAGGTTAATGTTCTGTGCATCCACTTCGTAGCTTTTCTCTCTAAGCGGGTCACAACAGCGTTTTGGAAGAATTTCCTGAGAGGGTCGGAAACAGGAAAGTAGCTGGTAGGCCAACGAGAATGCCAGTGCTCTCCAGCAAAAATGCTACCATCCTCAGACACTTGCGTTCTCTTTGGTACATGAAAGAACACTGGGCTTGGAAGCTTCTACCATCCAGTTTGCGAGTCGCCCTTCCACAGTGTCCTAGGATTCCAAGTGTTGCCATGCCGTCACAATGGCCAATTCTGAGGCCTATGACAGCAGAGTGTCTGGCAGCTCTGAAAGAGACCTTAGGAATGCGGGCTTCTTGGCTCCTTCCAGCTCCTCCGATGCTCTGTCATTAGATATTTCATGTCAGAAAATCCCTGGGCGCACTCATTCCTCCTCCACGATGTAAGACACAAACGGAATTGCCCTAAAGGGAAGAAGCCTTCTGAGCCTGGCAGAGAGGCCG
Organism: Balaenoptera acutorostrata; assembly: GCF_949987535.1. Taxonomy (NCBI): domain Eukaryota; kingdom Metazoa; phylum Chordata; class Mammalia; order Artiodactyla; family Balaenopteridae; genus Balaenoptera; species Balaenoptera acutorostrata. The sequence continues at coordinate 33,066,307 of NC_080076.1, read as the reverse complement.
ACTCTGCCACTCAGCATTCCCACACGGCTGAGCCCAGGCTACGGACACAGAGAGGGAGAAAGATAGCCATAACCACGAGCTTTACCTCAATAGAGTCTAGGCTTCACCTTTCAAGTCCACTTGAATTTCCTAGAGAAAGCACCAGGCGTCGCTGTGCTTTCCTGGGGCAGGAAACTTTGCTTTCGGTTTTTAGAGACACATTGTCTCAGGACTGCCCTACCCCAAGGACTCACGGTGTGCAGGCCGATTGCTTGAGATCAGCCCTTCTAGCTCTTTCACGGATGATACCAACTGGGAAAAGAGCCGTTCAAATCCTGGAAACCGTGGTGGTTTTCCCTAGTCTACACAGGAAGAGCACTCTTCGGGAGACGAGCTGCTGACGCGTGGTAGCAAAATCTCCTCTTCTGAAGAGAAACATTTAGGTGTAAGCGGGTTCCATAAGCTTGGGACCATTTTTCAGCTGCCTATAATGGAGGCCAGTCAGGTGGCAGCCTCCCCTCAGGCCCTGCTTCCCAGGCTGTGATACAGACACACCCGCTGCTTCAGCCCAAAGGCACAGCTTATCGTAAGGTAAAAACCCTGAGTGGGAGAGTTCCTGCCTAATCGCCGCCACAAGCACAAGCATTTTGCCATTGGTCGAAGGCTTTCTCCACAAGCTTAACACGTTTGCTCCCATCTAGCCTCCGAAGTCCGGGTTTACCTAGCTAGGAATCAAACTTGAGGAATAGTACTCAGAGTGCTGGCGACTGCAAACTGTTTCACCAGGCATCCCAAACCGAGTAAGCCTACTTGTATTTCCCATGGGCAGAACAAATGGTGTCAACTTACATGCCTCCAGCCCGGGATGGGACACTTACACATTCTCCATGGGAAACAAGCCCATGCCTTCAGGGTGAAAGGCCTCTATGCCTCTTTGCTTCTGCAGCCCAGGCATAGGGTCAGGTCTGAAAGGCTTCCAAAAGAGCAGAGATAAAGAACCTTTGAACCGCAGAGCAGGTGCAGCTGAGAACAAGGACTGCTCTTGGCCTGAGAACACCCACTGCCCAGCACTTCTTTGGGGTGCACATGTGTGGAGAAAGGGGGTTGACATCTGCTGCGTCATTACTTCTCCGAGCCACGTAGTGTGAACACAAGCAGAGTGACGCAACGTCTCATCCCTGTTTTCTGTGTAAGTTGTACAAGGAAAACACCCTGCTTGAATGCCTTTGTGGGGTACGTACCCTACAGAGAAAAATGGATGCTTGGTATTTTGGGCTGGTATCTAGGTTAATGTTCTGTGCATCCACTTCGCAGCTTTTCTCTCTAAGCGGGTTCCAACGGCATTTTGGAAGAGTTTCCTGAGAGGGTAGGAAACAGGAAAGTAGCCGACAGGCCCACGAGGATGCCAGTGCTCTCCTGCAACAATGCAACCAGCCTCAGACACTTGCGTTCTCTTTGGTACATGAAAGAACACCGGGCTTGGAAGATTCTTCCATCCAGATTGCGAGTCGCCCTTCTAGAGTGTCCTAGGATTCCAAGTGATGCCATGCCATCACAATGGCCAGTTCTTAGGCCTATGACGGCAGAGTGTCTGGCAGCTCTCAAAGAAACCTTAGGAATGCTGGCATTTTGGCTCCTTCCACCGAGAAACCAGCTCCTCCAGATGCTGTGTCATTAGTTATTTCATGTCAGAAAATCTCTGGGCGCCCTCATTCCTCCTTCATGATGTAAGACACAAACGGAATTGCCCTAACGGGAAGAAGCCTTCCGAGCCCGGCACAGAGGCCGACTCTCCCAGTCAGCATTCACACACGGCTGAACACAGGGTACGGGAGAGAGAGAGGGAGAAAGATAGCCGTAGCCCCAAGCTTTTCCACAATGTAGTCTAGGCCTCACCTTTCAAGCCCACTTGAATTTCCTAGAGAAATCACCAGGCCTCGCTGTGCTTTCCTGTGGCAGGAACCTTTGCTTTCGTTCTTTAGGAGACACACTGACTCAGGACTGCCCTACCCCAAGGACTCACGGTGTGCAGGCCGATTGCTTGAGATCAGCCCTTCTAGCTCTTTCACGGTTGAAACCAACAGGGAAAAGAGCCGTTCAAAACCTGGAAACCATGGTGGTTTTCCCTAGTCTTAACAGGAACAGCACTCTGAGGGAGTGGAGCTGCTGACGCGTGGTAGCAAAATCTCCTCTTCTGAAGAGAAACATTTCGTTGTAAGCGGGTTCCATAAGCTTGGGACAATTTTTCAGCTGCCTATAATGGAGGCCAGGCAGGTGGCAGCCTCCCCTCAGGCCCTGCTTCCCAGGCTGTGATACAGACACGCCCGCTGCTTCAGCCCAAAGGCACAGATTATCGTAAGGTAAAAACCCTGAGTGGGATAGTGCCTGCCTAAACCCGCCACAAGCACAAGCATATTGCCATTGTTCAAAGGCATTCTCCACAAGGTTAATACTTTTGCTCCCATCTAGCCTCCGAAGTACGGGTTTACCTAGCTAAGAATCCAACTTGAGGTATCGTACTCAGGGTGGTGGCGACTGCAAACTGTTTTACCAAGCAGCCCCAACCGAGTACACCTTCTTGTATTTTCCATGGGTAGAACAAATGTTGTCAACTTACACACTTCCAGCCGGGGAGGGGCAACATACACTCTTTCCAAGGGAAACAAGCCCATGCCTTCAGGGTGAAAGGCCTCTATGCCTCTTTGCTTCTGCAGCCCAGGCATAGGGTCAGGTCTGAAAGGCTTCCAAAAGAGCAGAGATAAAGAACCTTTGAACCGCAGAGCAGGTGCAGCCGAGAACAAGGACTTCTTTTGGCCTGAGAACACCCACTGCCCAGCACTTCTTTGGGGTGCACATGTGTGGAGAAAGGGGGTTGACATCTGCTGCGTCATCACTAATCCGAGCCACGTAGTGTGAACACAAGCAGAGTGACCCAACGTCTCATCCCTGTTTCCTGTGTAAGTTGTACTAGGAAAACACCCTGCTTGAATGCCTGTGTGGGGTACGTACCCTCCAGAGAAAAATGGATGCTTGGGACCCTGGGCTGTTATCTAGGTTAATGTTCTGTGCATCCACTTCGCAGCTGTTCTCCCTAAGCGGGTTCCAACGGCATTTTGGAAGAGTTTCCTGAGAGGGTCGGAAACAGGAAAGTAGCCGACAGGCCCACGAGGATGCCAGTGCTCTCCAGCAACAATGCTACCAGCCTCAGACACTTGCATTCTCTCTGGTACATGAAAGAACACCAGGCTTAGAAGATTCTTCCATCCAGTTTGCGAGTCTCCCTTCTAGAGTGTCCTAGGATTCCAAGTGTTGCCATGCCGTCACAATGGCCAATTCTTAGGCCTATGACGGCAGAGTGTCTGGCAGCTCTCAAAGAAACCTTAGGAATGCTGGCATTTTGGCTCCTTCCACCGAGAAACCAGCTCTTCCAGATGCTCTGTCATTAGTTATTTCATGTCAGAAAATCGTTGGGCGCCCTCATTCCTCCTCCATGAAGTAAGACACAAACGGAATTGCCCTAACGGGAAGAAGCCTTCCGAGCCCGGCAGAGAGGCAGACTCTCCCAATCAGCAATCACACACGGCTGAGCACAGGGTACGGGACAGAGAGAGGGAGAAAGATAGCCGTAACCACGAACTTTTCCTCCATAGAGTCTAGGCCTCACCTTTCAAGTCCACTTGAATTTCCTAGAGAAAGCACCAGGCGTCGCTGTGCTTTCCTGTGGCAGGAAACTTTGCTTTCGTTTTTTAGAGACACATTGTCTCAGGACTGCCCTACGCCAACGACTCACGGTGTGCAGGCCGATTGATTGAGATCAGCCCTTCTAGCTCTTTCACGGATGATACCAACTGGGAAAAGAGCCGTTCAAATCCTGGAAACCGTGGTGCTTTTCCCTAGTCTACACAGGAAGAGCACTCTGAGGAGACGAGCTGCTGACGCGTGGTAGCAAAATCTCCTCTTCTGAAGAGAAACATTTCGGTGTAAGCGGGTTCCATAAGCTTGGGACCATTTTTCAGCTGCCTATAATGGAGGCCAGTCAGGTGGCAGCCTCCCCTCAGGCCCTGCTTCCCAGGCTGTGATACAGACACGCCCGCTGCTTCAGCCCAAAGGCACAGCTTATCCTAAGGTAAAAACCCTGAGTGGGAGAGTTCCTGCCTAATCCCCGCCACAAGCACAAGCATATTGCCATTGTTCAAAGGCTTTCTCAACAAGCTTAACACGTTTGCTCCCATGTAGCCTCCGAAGTCCGGGTTTACCTAGCTAGGAATCAAACTTGAGGAATAGAACTCAGAGTGCTGATGACTGCAAACTGTTTCACCAGGCATCCCAAACCGAGTAAAGCTACTTGTATTTTCCATGGGCAGAACAAATGGTGTCAACTTACATGTCTCCAGCCCGGGATGGGACACTTACACATTCTCCATGGGAAACAAGCCCATGCCTTCAGGGTGAAAGACCTCTATGCCTCTTTGCTTCTGCAGCCCAGGCATAGGGTCAGGTCTGAAAGGCTTCCAAAAGAGCAGAGATAAAGAACCTTTGAACCGCAGAGCAGGTGCAGCCGAGAACAAGGACTGCTCTTGGCCTGAGAACACCCACTGCCCAGCGCTTCTTTGGGGTGCACACGTGTGGAGAAAGGGGGTTGACATCTGCTGTGTCATCACTTCTCCGAGCCACATAGTGTGAACCCAAGCAGAGTGACGCAACGTCTCATCCCTGTTTCCTTTGTAAGTTGTACTAGGAAAACACCCTGCTTGAATGCCGGTGTGGGGTACGTACCCTCCAGAGAAAAATGGATGCCTGGTACCCTGGGCTGGTATCTAGTTTAATGTTCTGTGCATCCACTTCGCAGCTGTTCTCTCTAAGCGGCTTCCAACGGAATTTTGGAAGAGTTTCCTGAGAGGGTCGGAAACAGGAAAGTAGCCGACAGGCCCACGAGGATGCCAGTGCTCTCCAGCAACAATGCTACCAGCCTCAGACACTTGCGTTCTCTTTGGTACATGAAAGAACACCGGGCTTGGAAGATTCTTCCATCCAGATTGCGAGTCGCCCTTCTAGAGTGTCCTAGGATTCCAAGTGTTGCCATGCCATCACAATGGCCAGTTCTTAGGCCTATGACGGCAGAGTGTCTGGCAGCTCTCAAAGAAACCTCAGGAATGCTGGCATTTTGGCTCCTTCCACCGAGAAACCAGCTCCTCCAGATGCTCTGTCATTAGTTATTTCATGTCAGAAAATCTCTGGGGGCCCTCATTCCTCCTCCATGAAGTAAGACACAAACGGAATTGCCCTAACGGGAAGAAGCCTTCCGAGCCCGGCAGAGAGGCAGACTCTCCCAATCAGCAATCACACACGGCTGAGCACAGGGTACGGGACAGAGAGAGGGAGAAAGATAGCCGTAGCCCCAAGCTTTTCCACAATGTAGTCTAGGCCTCACCTTTCAAGCCCACTTGAATTTCCTAGAGAAAGCACGGGGCCTCGCTGTGCTTTCCTGTGGCAGGAACCTTTGCTTTCGTTCTTTAGGAGACACATTGACTCAGGACTGCCCTACCCCAAGGACTCTCGGTGTGCAGGCCGATTGCTTGAGAGCAGCCCTTCTAGCGTTTTCACGGTTGAAACCAACAGGGAAAATAGCCGTTCAAAACCTGGAAACCGTGGTGGTTTTCCCTAGTCTAAACAGGAACAGCACTCTGAGGGAGTGGAGCTGCTGACGCGTGGTAGCAAAATCTCCTCTTCTGAAGAGAAACATTTCGTTGTAAGCGGGTTCCATAAGCTTGGGACCTTTTTGTCAGCTGCCTATAATTGAGGCCAGTCATGTGGCAGATTCTCTTCAAGCCCTACTTCCCAGGATGTGATACACACACGTCGCCTGGTTCAGCCCAAAAGGAAAGCTTATCGTAAGGGAAAAAACTTGAGTGGGAGAGTTCCTGCCTAATTCCCGCACAAGCACAAGCATTTTGCCATTGGTCGAAGGCTTTCTCCACAAGCTTAACACGTTTGCTCCCATCTAGCCTCCGAAGTCCGGGTTTACCTAGCTAGGAATCAGACTTGAGGAATAGTACTCAGAGTGCTGGCGACTGCAAAGTGTTTTACCAGGAAGCCCCAATCGAGTACACCTTCTTGTATTTTCCATGGGCAGAACAAATGGTGTCAACTTCCACGCCTCCAGCCGGAGAGGGGCGACATACACTGTTTCCAAGGGAAACAAGCCCATGCCTTCAGGGTGAAAGGCCTCTATGCCTCTTTGCTTCAGCAGCCAAGGGATAGGGTCAGCTCTGAAAGGCTTCCAAAAGAGCAGAGATAAAGAACCTTTGAACCAAAGAGCAGGTGCAGACGAGAACAAGGACTGCTCTTGGTCTGAGAACACTCACTGCCCAGAGTTTCTTTGGGGTCCACATGTGTAGAGAAAGGGAGTTGATATCTGCTACGTCATAACTTCTCCAGGCCACGTAGTGTGAGCACAAGCAGAGTGGCCCTACAACTCATCCCAGTTTCCTGTGTAAGTTGTACTAGGGAAACACCCTGGTTGAATCCCTGCATTGGGTACGAACCCTCCAGATAAAAGTGGATGCTTGGGACCCTGTGCTGTTATTTAGGTAAATGTTTTGTGCATCCACTTCGTAGCTTTTCTCTCTAAGCGGGTCACAACAGCGTTTTGGAAGAATTTCCTGAGAAGGTCGGAAACAGGAAAGTAGCTGGTAGGCCAACGAGAATGCCAGTGCTCTCCAGCAAAAATGCTACCAGCCTCAGACACTTGCGTTCTCTTTGGTACATGAAAGAACACTGGGCTTGGAAGCTTCTACCATCCAGTTTGCGAGTCGCCCTTCCACAGTGTCCTAGGATTCCAAGTGTTGCCATGCCATCACAATGGCCAATTCTGAGGCCTATGACAGCAGAGTGTCTGGCAGCTCTGAAACAGACCTTAGGAATGCGGGCTTCTTGGCTCCTTCCAGCTCCTCCGATGCTCTGTCATTAGATATTTCATGTCAGAAAATCCCTGGGCGCACTCATTCCTCCTCCACGATGTAAGACACAAACGGAATTGCCCTAAAGGGAAGAAGCCTTCTGAGCCTGGCAGAGAGGCCGACTCTGCCACTCAGCATTCCCACACGGCTGAGCCCAGGCTACGGACACAGAGAGGGAGAAAGATAGCCATAACCACGAGCTTTACCTCAATAGAGTCTAGGCTTCACCTTTCAAGTCCACTTGAATTTCCTAGAGAAAGCACCAGGCGTCGCTGTGCTTTCCTGGGGCAGGAAACTTTGCTTTCGGTTTTTAGAGACACATTGTCTCAGGACTGCCCTACCCCAAGGACTCACGGTGTGCAGGCCGATTGCTTGAGATCAGCCCTTCTAGCTCTTTCACGGATGATACCAACTGGGAAAAGAGCCGTTCAAATCCTGGAAACCGTGGTGGTTTTCCCTAGTCTACACAGGAAGAGCACTCTTCGGGAGACGAGCTGCTGACGCGTGGTAGCAAAATCTCCTCTTCTGAAGAGAAACATTTAGGTGTAAGCGGGTTCCATAAGCTTGGGACCATTTTTCAGCTGCCTATAATGGAGGCCAGTCAGGTGGCAGCCTCCCCTCAGGCCCTGCTTCCCAGGCTGTGATACAGACACACCCGCTGCTTCAGCCCAAAGGCACAGCTTATCGTAAGGTAAAAACCCTGAGTGGGAGAGTTCCTGCCTAATCGCCGCCACAAGCACAAGCATTTTGCCATTGGTCGAAGGCTTTCTCCACAAGCTTAACACGTTTGCTCCCATCTAGCCTCCGAAGTCCGGGTTTACCTAGCTAGGAATCAAACTTGAGGAATAGTACTCAGAGTGCTGGCGACTGCAAACTGTTTCACCAGGCATCCCAAACCGAGTAAGCCTACTTGTATTTCCCATGGGCAGAACAAATGGTGTCAACTTACATGCCTCCAGCCCGGGATGGGACACTTACACATTCTCCATGGGAAACAAGCCCATGCCTTCAGGGTGAAAGGCCTCTATGCCTCTTTGCTTCTGCAGCCCAGGCATAGGGTCAGGTCTGAAAGGCTTCCAAAAGAGCAGAGATAAAGAACCTTTGAACCGCAGAGCAGGTGCAGCTGAGAACAAGGACTGCTCTTGGCCTGAGAACACCCACTGCCCAGCACTTCTTTGGGGTGCACATGTGTGGAGAAAGGGGGTTGACATCTGCTGCGTCATCACTTCTCCGAGCCACGTAGTGTGAACACAAGCAGAGTGACGCAACGTCTCATCCCTGTTTTCTGTGTAAGTTGTACAAGGAAAACACCCTGCTTGAATGCCTTTGTGGGGTACGTACCCTACAGAGAAAAATGGATGCCTGGTATTTTGGGCTGGTATCTAGGTTAATGTTCTGTGCATCCACTTCGCAGCTTTTCTCTCTAAGCGGGTTCCAACGGCATTTTGGAAGAGTTTCCTGAGAGGGTAGGAAACAGGAAAGTAGCCGACAGGCCCACGAGGATGCCAGTGCTCTCCTGCAACAATGCTACCAGCCTCAGACACTTGCGTTCTCTTTGGTACATGAAAGAACACCGGGCTTGGAAGATTCTTCCATCCAGATTGCGAGTCGCCCTTCTAGAGTGTCCTAGGATTCCAAGTGATGCCATGCCATCACAATGGCCAGTTCTTAGGCCTATGACGGCAGAGTGTCTGGCAGCTCTCAAAGAAACCTTAGGAATGCTGGCATTTTGGCTCCTTCCACCGAGAAACCAGCTCCTCCAGATGCTCTGTCATTAGTTATTTCATGTCAGAAAATCTCTGGGCGCCCTCATTCCTCCTTCATGATGGAAGACACAAACGGAATTGCCCTAACGGGAAGAAGCCTTCCGAGCCCGGCACAGAGGCCGACTCTCCCAGTCAGCATTCACACACGGCTGAACACAGGGTACGGGAGAGAGAGAGGGAGAAAGATAGCCGTAGCCCCAAGCTTTTCCACAATGTAGTCTAGGCCTCACCTTTCAAGCCCACTTGAATTTCCTAGAGAAATCACCAGGCCTCGCTGTGCTTTCCTGTGGCAGGAACCTTTGCTTTCGTTCTTTAGGAGACACACTGACTCAGGACTGCCCTACCCCAAGGACTCACGGTGTGGAGGCCGATTGCTTGAGATCAGCCCTTCTAGCTCTTTCACGGTTGAAACCAACAGGGAAAAGAGCCGTTCAAAACCTGGAAACCATGGTGGTTTTCCCTAGTCTTAACAGGAACAGCACTCTGAGGGAGTGGAGCTGCTGACGCTTGGTAGCAAAATCTCCTCTTCTGAAGAGAAACATTTCGTTGTAAACGGGTTCCATAAGCTTGGGACAATTTTTCAGCTGCCTATAATGGAGGCCAGGCAGGTGGCAGCCTCCCCTCAGGCCCTGCTACCCAGGCTGTGATACAGACACGCCCGCTGCTTCAGCCCAAAGGCACAGATTATCGTAAGGTAAAAACCCTGAGTGGGATAGTGCCTGCCTAAACCCACCACAAGCACAAGCATATTGCCATTGTTCAAAGGCATTCTCCACAAGGTTAATACTTTTGCTCCCATCTAGCCTCCGAAGTACGGGTTTACCTAGCTAAGAATCCAAATTGAGGTATCGTACTCAGGGTGGTGGCGACTGCAAACTGTTTTACCAAGCAGCCCCAACCGAGTACACCTTCTTGTATTTTCCATGGGTAGAACAAATGTTGTCAACTTACACACTTCCAGCCGGGGAGGGGCAACATACACTCTTTCCAAGGGAAACAAGCCCATGCCTTCAGGGTGAAAGGCCTCTATGCCTCTTTGCTTCAGCAGCCAAGGGATAGGGTCAGCTCTGAAAGGCTTCCAAAAGAGCAGAGATAAAGAACATTTGAACCACAGAGCAGGTGCAGACGAGAACAAGGACTGCTCTTGGTCTGAGAACACCCACTGCCCAGAGTTTCTTTGGGGTCCACATGTGTAGAGAAAGGGGGTTGATATCTGCTACGTCATAACTTCTCCAGGCCACGTAGTGTGAGCACAAGCAGAGTGGCCCTACAACTCATCCCAGTTTCCTGTGTAAGTTGTACTAGGGAAACACCCTGGTTGAATCCCTGCATTGGGTACGAACCCTCCAGATAAAAGTGGATGCTTGGGACCCTGGGCTGTTATTTAGGTTAATGTTCTGTGCATCCACTTCGTAGCTTTTCTCTCTAAGCGGGTCACAACAGCGTTTTGGAAGAATTTCCTGAGAGGGTCGGAAACAGGAAAGTAGCTGGTAGGCCAACGAGAATGCCAGTGCTCTCCAGCAAAAATGCTACCATCCTCAGACACTTGCGTTCTCTTTGGTACAAGAAAGAACACTGGGCTTGGAAGCTTCTACCATCCAGTTTGCGAGTCGCCCTTCCACAGTGTCCTAGGATTCCAAGTGTTGCCATGCCGTCACAATGGCCAATTCTGAGGCCTATGACAGCAGAGTGTCTGGCAGCTCTGAAAGAGACCTTAGGAATGCGGGCTTCTTGGCTCCTTCCAGCTCCTCCGATGCTCTGTCATTAGATATTTCATGTCAGAAAATCCCTGGGCGCACTCATTCCTCCTCCACGATGTAAGACACAAACGGAATTGCCCTAAAGGGAAGAAGCCTTCTGAGCCTGGCAGAGAGGCCGACTCTGCCACTCAGCATTCCCACACGGCTGAGCCCAGGCTACGGACACAGAGAGGGAGAAAGATAGCCATAACCACGAGCTTTACCTCAATAGAGTCTAGGCTTCACCTTTCAAGTCCACTTGAATTTCCTAGAGAAAGCACCAGGCGTCGCTGTGCTTTCCTGGGGCAGGAAACTTTGCTTTCGGTTTTTAGAGACACATTGTCTCAGGACTGCCCTACCCCAAGGACTCACGGTGTGCAGGCCGATTGCTTGAGATCAGCCCTTCTAGCTCTTTCACGGATGATACCAACTGGGAAAAGAGCCGTTCAAATCCTGGAAACCGTGGTGGTTTTCCCTAGTCTACACAGGAAGAGCACTCTTAGGGAGACGAGCTGCTGACGCGTGGTAGCAAAATCTCCTCTTCTGAAGAGAAACATTTAGGTGTAAGCGGGTTCCATAAGCTTGGGACCATTTTTCAGCTGCCTATAATGGAGGCCAGTCAGGTGGCAGCCTCCCCTCAGGCCCTGCTTCCCAGGCTGTGATACAGACACACCCGCTGCTTCAGCCCAAAGGCACAGCTTATCGTAAGGTAAAAACCCTGAGTGGGAGAGTTCCTGCCTAAACGCCGCCACAAGCACAAGCATTTTGCCATTGGTCGAAGGCTTTCTCCACAAGCTTAAGACGTTTGCTCCCATCTAGCCTCCGAAGTCCGGGTTTACCTAGCTAGGAATCAAACTTGAGGAATAGTACTCAGAGTGCTGGCGACTGCAAACTGTTTCACCAGGCATCCCAAACCGAGTAAGCCTACTTGTATTTCCCATGGGCAGAACAAATGGTGTCAACTTACATGCCTCCAGCCCGGGATGGGACACTTACACATTCTCCATGGGAAACAAGCCCATGCCTTCAGGGTGAAAGGCCTCTATGCCTCTTTGCTTCTGCAGCCCAGGCATAGGGTCAGGTCTGAAAGGCTTCCAAAAGAGCAGAGATAAAGAACCTTTGAACCGCAGAGCAGGTGCAGCCGAGAACAAGGACTGCTCTTGGCCTGAGAACACCCACTGCCCAGCGCTTCTTTGGGGTGCACATGTGTGGAGAAAGGGGGTTGACATCTGCTGCGTCATCACTTCTCCGAGCCACGTAGTGTGAACACAAGCAGAGTGAAGCAACGTCTCATCCCTGTTTCCTGTGTAAGTTGTACTAGGAAAACACCCTGCTTGAATGCCTGTGTGGGGAACGTACACTACAGAGAAAAATGGATGCTTGGGACGCTGGGCTGGTATGTAGGTTAATGTTCTGTGCATCCACTTCGCAGCTGTTCTCTCTAAGCGGGTTTCAACGGCATTTTGGAAGAGTTTCCTGAGAGGGTCGGAAACAGGAAAGTAGCCGACAGGCCCACGAGGATGCCAGTGCTCTCCAGCAACAATGCTACCAGCCTCAGACACTTGCGTTCTCTCTGGTACATGAAAGAACACCAGGCTTGGAAGATTCTTCCATCCAGTTTGCGAGTCTCCCTTCTAGAGTGTCCTAGGATTCCAAGTGTTGCCATGCCGTCACAATGGCCAATTCTTAGGCCTATGACGGCAGAGTGTCTGGCAGCTCTCAAAGAAACCTTAGGAATGCTGGCATTTTGGCTCCTTCCACCGAGAAACCAGCTCCTCCAGATGCTCTGTCATTAGTTATTTCATGTCAGAAAATCTCTGGGCGCCCTCATTCCTCCTCCATGAAGTAAGACACAAACGGAATTGCTCTAACGGGAAGAAGCCTTCTGAGCCAGGAAGAGAGGCAGACTCTCCCAATCAGCAATCACACACGGCTGAGCACAGGGTACGGGACAGAGAGAGGGAGAAAGATAGCCGTAGCCCCAAGCTTTTCCACAATGTAGTCTAGGCCTCACCTTTCAAGCCCACTTGCATTTCCTAGAGAAAGCACCAGGCCTCACTGTGCTTTCCTGTGGCAGGAAACTTTGCTTTCGTTCTTTAGGAGACACATTGACTCAGGACTGCCCCACCCCAAGGACTCACGGTGTGCAGGTCGATTGCTTGAGAGCAGCCCTTCTAGTGCTTTCACGGTTGAAACCAACCGGGAAAAGAGCCGTTCAAAACCTGGAAACCGTGGTGGTTTTCCCTAGTCTAAACAGGAACAGCACTCTGAGGGAGTGAAGCTGCTGACGCGTGGTAGCAAAATCTCCTCTTCTGAAGAGAAACATTTCGTTGTAAGCGGGTTCCATAAGCTTGGGACCTTTTTGTCAGCTGCCTATAATGGAGGCCAGTCAGGTGGCAGATTCCCCTCAGGCCCTGCTTCCCAGGCTGTGATACACACACGTCGCCTGGTTCAGCCCAAAAGGAAAGCTTATCGTAAGGTAAAAACCTTGAGTGGGAGAGTTCCTGCCTAATTCCCGCCACAAGCACAAGCATTTTGCCATTGGTCGAAGGCTTTCTCCACAAGCTTAACACGTTTGCTCCCATCTAGCCTCCGAAGTCCGGGTTTACCTAGCTAGGAATCAAACTTGAGGAATAGTACTCAGGGTGCTGGCGACTGCAAAGTGTTTTACCAGGCAGCCCCAACCGAGTACACCTTCCTGTATTCTCCATGGGCAGAACAAATGGTGTCAACTTCCACGCCTCCAGCCGGGGAGGGGCAACATACACTCTTTCCAAGGGAAACAAGCCCATGCCTTCAGGGTGAAAGGCCTCTATGCCTCTTTGCTTCAGCAGCCAAGGGATAGGGTCAGCTCTGAAAGGCTTCCAAAAGAGCAGAGATAAAGAACCTTTGAACCACAGAGCAGGTGCAGCCGAGAACAAGGACTGCTCTTGGTCTGAGAACACCCACTGCCCAGTGCTTCTTTGGGGTCCACATGTGTAGAGAAAGGGGGTTGATATCTGCTACGTCATAACTTCTCCAGGCCACGTAGTGTGAGCACAAGCAGAGTGGCCCTACAACTCATCCCAGTTTCCTGGGTAAGTTGTACTTGGGAAACACCCTGGTTGAATCCCTGCGTTGGGTACGAACCCTCCAGATAAAAGTGGATGCTTGGGACCCTGGGCTGTTATCTAGGTTAATGTTCTGTGCATCCACTTCGTAGCTTTTCTCTCTAAGCGGGTCCCAACAGCGTTTTGGAAGAGTTTCCTGAGAGGGTCAGAAACAGGAAAGTAGCTGATAGGCCCACGAGAATGCCAGTGCTCTCCAGCAACAATGCTACCAGCCTCAGACACTTGCGTTCTCTTTGGTACATGAAAGAACACTGGGCTTGGAAGCTTCTTCCATCCAGTTTGCGAGTCGCCCCTCCACAGTGTCCTAGGATTCCAAGTGTTGCCATGCCGTCACAATGGCCATTTCTGAGGCCTATGACGGCAGAGTGTCTGGCAGCTCTCAAAGAGACCTTAGGAATGCGGGATTTTTGGTTCCTTCCAGCTCCTCTGATGCTCTGTCATTAGTTATTTCATGTCCGAAAATCTCTGGGCGCACTCATTCCTCCTCCACGAAGTAAGACACAAACGGAATTACCCTAAAGGGAAGAAGTCTTCTGAGCCTGGCAGAGAGGCAGACTCTGCGACGCAGCATTCCCACATGGCTGAGCCCAGGCTACGGACACAGAGAGGGAGAAAGATAGCCGTAACCACGAGCTTTTCCTCAATAGAGTCTAGGCCTCACCTTCCAAGTCCACTTGAATTTCCTAGAGAAAGCACCAGGCGTCGCTGTGCTTTCCTGGGGCAGGAAACTTTGCTTTCGTTTTTTAGAGACACATTGTCTCAGGACTGCCCTACCCCAAGGACTCACGGTGTGCAGGCCGATTGCTTGAGATCAGCCCTTCTAGCTCTTTCACGGATGATACCAACTGGGAAAAGAGCCGTTCAAATCCTGGAAACCGTGGTGCTTTTCCGTAGTCTACACAGGAAGAGCACTCTGAGGGAGACGAGCTGCTGACGCGTGGTAGCAAAATCTCCCCTTCTGAAGAGAAATATTTCGGTGTAAGCGGATTCCATAAGCTTGGGACCATTTTTCGGCTGCCTATAATGGAGGCCAGTCAGGTGGCAGCCTCCCCTCAGGCCCTGCTTCCCAGGCTGTGATACAGACACACCCGCTGCTTCAGCCCAAAGGGACAGCTTATCGTAAGGTAAAAACCCTGAGTGGGAGAGTTCCTGCCTAATCGCCGCCACAAGCACAAGCATTTTGCCATTGGTCGAAGGCTTTCTCCACAAGCTTAACACGTTTGCTCCCATCTAGCCTCCGAAGTCCGGGTTTACCTAGCTAGGAATCAAACTTGAGGAATAGTACTCAGAGTGCTGGCGACTGCAAACTGTTTCACCAGGCATCCCAAACCGAGTAAACCTACTTGTATTTTCCATGGACAGAACAAATGGTGTCAACTTACATGCCTCCAGCCCGGGATGGGACACTTACACATTCTCCATGGGAAACAAGCCCATGCCTTCAGGGTGAAAGGCCTCTATGCCTCTTTGCTTCTGCAGCCCAGGCATAGGGTCAGGTCTGAAAGGCTTCCAAAAGAGCAGAGATAAAGAACCTTTGAACCGCAGAGCAGGTGCAGCCGAGAACAAGGACTGCTCTTGGCCTGAGAACACCCACTGCCCAGCGCTTCTTTGGGGTGCACATGTGTGGAGAAAGGGAGTTGACATCTGCTGCGTCATCACTAATCCGAGCCACGTAGTGTGAACACAAGCAGAGTGACCCAACGTCTCATCCCTGTTTCCTGTGTAAGTTGTACTAGGAAAACACCCTGCTTGAATGCCTGTGTGGGGTACGTACCCTCCAGAGAAAAATGGATGCTTTGGACCCTGGGCTGGTATCTAGCTTAATGTTCTGTGCATCCACTTCGCAGCTGTTCTCTCTAAGCGGGTTCCAACGGCATTTCGGAAGAGTTTCCTGAGAGGGTCGGAAACAGGAAAGTAGCCGACAGGCCCACGAGGATGCCAGTGCTCTCCAGCAACAATGCTACCAGCCTCAGACACTTGCGTTCTCTTTGGTACGTGAAAGAACACCGGGCTTGGAAGATTCTTCCATCCAGTTTGCGAGTCGCCCTTCTAGAGTGTCCTAGGATTCCAAATGTTGCCATGCCATCACAATGGCCAGTTCTTAGGCCTATGACGGCAGAGTGTCTGGCAGCTCTCAAAGAAACCTTAGGAATGCTGGCATTTTGGCTCCTTCCACCGAGAAACCAGCTCCTCCAGATGCTCTGTCATTAGTTATTTCATGTCAGAAAATCTCTGGGCGCCTTCATTCCTCCTCCATGAAGTAAGACACAAACGGAATTGCCCTAACGGGAAGAAGCCTTCCGAGCCCGGCAGAGAGGCAGACTCTCCCAATCAGCATTCACACACGGCTGAGCACAGGGTATGGGCCAGAGAGAGGGAGAAAGATAGCCGTAGCCCCAAGCTTTTCCACAATGTAGTCTAGGCCTCACCTTTCAAGCCCACTTGAATTTCCTAGAGAAAGCACCAGGCCTCACTGTGCTTTCCTGTGGCAGGAACCTTTGCTTTCGTTCTTTAGGAGACACATTGACTCAGGACTGCCCTACCCCAAGGACTCACGGTGTGCAGGCCGATTGCTTGAGATCAGCCCTTCTAGCTCTTTCACGGTTGAAACCAACAGGAAAAAGAGCCGTTCAAAACCTGGAAACCGTGGTGGTTTTCCCTAGTCTAAACAGGAACAGCACTCTGAGGGAGTGGAGCTGCTGACGCATGGTAGCAAAATCTCCTCTTCTGAAGAGAAACATTTCGTTGTAAGCGGGTTCCATAAGCTTGGGACCTTTTTGTCAGCTGCCTATAATGGAGGCCAGTCAGGTGGCAGATTCCCCTCAAGCCCTGCTTCCCAGGCTGTGATACACACACGTCGCCTGGTCCTGCCCAAAAGGAAAGCTTATCGTAAGGTAAAAACCTTGAGTGGGAGAGTTCCTGCCTAAATCCCGCCACAAGCACAAGCATATTGCCATTGGTCGAAGGCTTTCTCCACAAGCTTAACACGTTTGCTCCCATCTAGCCTCCGAAGTCCGGGTTTACCTAGCTAGGAATCAAACTTGAGGAATAGTACTCAGGGTGCTGGCGACTGCAAACTCTTTTACCAGGCAGCCCCAACCGAGTACACCTTCTTGTATTTTCCATGGGCAGAACAAATGGTGTCAACTTACACGCTTCCAGCCGGGGAGGGGCGACATACACTCTTTCCATGGGAAAGAAGCCCATGCCTTCAGGGTGAAAGGCCTCTATGCCTCTTTGCTTCAGCAGCCAAGGGATAGGGTCAGCTCTGAAAGGCTTCCAAAGGAGCAGAGTCAAAGAACCTTTGAACCACAGAGCAGGTGCAGGCCAGAACAAGGACTGCTCTTGGCCTGAGAACACCCACTGCCCAGCGCTTCTTTGGGGTCCACATGTGTAGAGAAAGGGAGTTGATATCTGCTACGTCATAACTTCTCCGGGGCACGTAGTGTGAGCACAAGCAGAGTGGCCCTACACCTCCTCCCAGTTTCCTGTGTAAGTTGTACTAGGAAAACACCCTGCTTGAATGCCTGCATTGGGTACGTACCCTCCAGATAAAGGTGGATGCTTGGGACCCCGGGCTGGTATCTAGGTTAATGTTCTGTGCATCCACTTCGTAGCTTTTCTCTCTAAGCGGGTCCCAACGGCGTTTTGGAAGAGTTTCCTGAGAAGGGCGGAAACAGGAAAGTAGCTGATAGGCCCACGAGAATGCCAGTGCTCTCCAGCAACAATGCTACCAGCCTCAGACACTTGCGTTCTCTTTGGTACATGAAAGAACACTGGGCTTGGAAGCTTCTACCATCCAGTTTGCGAGTCGCCCTTCCACAGTGTCCTAGGATTCCAAGTGTTGCCATGCCGTCACAATGGCCAATTCTGAGGCCTATGACGGCAGAGTGTCTGGCAGCTCTCACAGAAAACTTAGGAATGCTGGCTTTTTGGCTCCTTCCAGCTCCTCCAGATGCTCTGTCATTAATTATTTCATGTCAGAAAATCTCTGGGCGCACTCATTCCTCCTCCACGAAGTTAGACTCCAACGGAATTGCCCTAAAGGGAAGAAGCCTTCTGAGCCTGGCAGAGAGGCAGACTCTGCCACTCAGCATTCCCACACAGCTGAGCCCAGGGTACGGACAGAGAGAGGGAGAAAGATAGCCGTAACCACGAGCTTTTCCTCAATAGAGTCTAGGCCTCACCTTTCAAGTCCACTTGAATTTCCTAGAGAAAGCACCAGGCGTCGCTGTGCTTTCCTGTGGCAGGAAACTTTGCTTTCGTTTTTTAGAGACACATTGTCTCAGGACTGCCCTACCCCAAGGACTCACGGTGTGCAGGCCGATTGCTTGAGATCAGCCCTTCTAGCTCTTTCACGGATGATACCAACTGGGAAAAGAGCCGTTCAAATCCTGGAAACCGTGGTGCTTTTCCCTAGTCTACACAGGAAGAGCACTCTGAGGGAGACGAGCTGCTGACGCGTGGTAGCAAAATCTCCCCTTCTGAAGAGAAATATTTCGGTGTAAGCGGATTCCATAAGCTTGGGACCATTTTTCGGCTGCCTATAATGGAGGCCAGTCAGGTGGCAGCCTCCCCTCAGGCCCTGCTTCCCAGGCTGTGATACAGACACACCCGCTGCTTCAGCCCAAAGGGACAGCTTATCGTAAGGTAAAAACCCTGAGTGGGAGAGTTCCTGCCTAATCGCCGCCACAAGCACAAGCATTTTGCCATTGGTCGAAGGCTTTCTCCACAAGCTTAACACGTTTGCTCCCATCTAGCCTCCGAAGTCCGGGTTTACCTAGCTAGGAATCAAACTTGAGGAATAGTACTCAGAGTGCTGGCGACTGCAAACTGTTTCACCAGGCATCCCAAACCGAGTAAACCTACTTGTATTTTCCATGGACAGAACAAATGGTGTCAACTTACATGCCTCCAGCCCGGGATGGGACACTTACACATTCTCCATGGGAAACAAGCCCATGCCTTCAGGGTGAAAGGCCTCTATGCCTCTTTGCTTCTGCAGCCCAGGCATAGGGTCAGGTCTGAAAGGCTTCCAAAAGAGCAGAGATAAAGAACCT
Source organism: Balaenoptera acutorostrata (assembly GCF_949987535.1). Lineage (NCBI taxonomy): Eukaryota > Metazoa > Chordata > Mammalia > Artiodactyla > Balaenopteridae > Balaenoptera > Balaenoptera acutorostrata. The sequence continues at coordinate 33,047,694 of NC_080076.1, read as the reverse complement.
TTGAACCGCAGAGCAGGTGCAGCCGAGAACAAGGACTGCTCTTGGCCTGAGAACACCCACTGCCCAGCGCTTCTTTGGGGTGCACATGTGTGGAGAAAGGGAGTTGACATCTGCTGCGTCATCACTAATCCGAGCCACGTAGTGTGAACACAAGCAGAGTGACCCAACGTCTCATCCCTGTTTCCTGTGTAAGTTGTACTAGGAAAACACCCTGCTTGAATGCCTGTGTGGGGTACGTACCCTCCAGAGAAAAATGGATGCTTGGGACCCTGGGCTGGTATCTAGCTTAATGTTCTGTGCATCCACTTCGCAGCTGTTCTCTCTAAGCGGGTTCCAACGGCATTTCGGAAGAGTTTCCTGAGAGGGTCGGAAACAGGAATGTAGCCGACAGGCCCACGAGGATGCCAGTGCTCTCCAGCAACAATGCTACCAGCCTCAGACACTTGCGTTCTCTTTGGTACGTGAAAGAACACCGGGCTTGGAAGATTCTTCCATCCAGTTTGCGAGTCGCCCTTCTAGAGTGTCCTAGGATTCCAAGTGTTGCCATGCCATCACAATGGCCAGTTCTTAGGCCTATGACGGCAGAGTGTCTGGCAGCTCTCAAAGAAACCTTAGGAATGCTGGCATTTTGGCTCCTTCCACCGAGAAACCAGCTCCTCCAGATGCTCTGTCATTAGTTATTTCATGTCAGAAAATCTCTGGGCGCCCTCATTCCTCCTCCATGAAGTAAGACACAAACGGAATTGCCCTAACGGGAAGAAGCCTTCCGAGCCCGGCAGAGAGGCAGACTCTCCCAATCAGCAATCACACACGGCTGAGCACAGGGTACGGGACAGAGAGAGGGAGAAAGATAGCCGTAGCCCCAAGCTTTTCCACAATGTAGTCTAGGCCTCACCTTTCAAGCCCACTTGAATTTCCTAGAGAAAGCACCAGGCCTCACTGTGCTTTCCTGTGGCAGGAACCTTTGCTTTCGTTCTTTAGGAGACACATTGACTCAGGACTGCCCTACCCCAAGGACTCACGGTGTGCAGGCCGATTGCTTGAGATCAGCCCTTCTAGCTCTTTCACGGTTGAAACCAACAGGAAAAAGAGCCGTTCAAAACCTGGAAACCGTGGTGGTTTTCCCTAGTCTAAACAGGAACAGCACTCTGAGGGAGTGGAGCTGCTGACGCATGGTAGCAAAATCTCCTCTTCTGAAGAGAAACATTTCGTTGTAAGCGGGTTCCATAAGCTTGGGACCTTTTTGTCAGCTGCCTATAATGGAGGCCAGTCAGGTGGCAGATTCCCCTCAAGCCCTGCTTCCCAGGCTGTGATACACACACGTCGCCTGGTCCTGCCCAAAAGGAAAGCTTATCGTAAGGTAAAAACCTTGAGTGGGAGAGTTCCTGCCTAAATCCCGCCACAAGCACAAGCATATTGCCATTGGTCGAAGGCTTTCTCCACAAGCTTAACACGTTTGCTCCCATCTAGCCTCCGAAGTCCGGGTTTACCTAGCTAGGAATCAAACTTGAGGAATAGTACTCAGGGTGCTGGCGACTGCAAACTCTTTTACCAGGCAGCCCCAACCGAGTACACCTTCTTGTATTTTCCATGGGCAGAACAAATGGTGTCAACTTACACGCTTCCAGCCGGGGAGGGGCGACATACACTCTTTCCATGGGAAAGAAGCCCATGCCTTCAGGGTGAAAGGCCTCTATGCCTCTTTGCTTCAGCAGCCAAGGGATAGGGTCAGCTCTGAAAGGCTTCCAAAGGAGCAGAGTCAAAGAACCTTTGAACCACAGAGCAGGTGCAGGCCAGAACAAGGACTGCTCTTGGCCTGAGAACACCCACTGCCCAGCGCTTCTTTGGGGTCCACATGTGTAGAGAAAGGGAGTTGATATCTGCTACGTCATAACTTCTCCGGGGCACGTAGTGTGAGCACAAGCAGAGTGGCCCTACACCTCCTCCCAGTTTCCTGTGTAAGTTGTACTAGGAAAACACCCTGCTTGAATGCCTGCATTGGGTACGTACCCTCCAGATAAAGGTGGATGCTTGGGACCCCGGGCTGGTATCTAGGTTAATGTTCTGTGCATCCACTTCGTAGCTTTTCTCTCTAAGCGGGTCCCAACGGCGTTTTGGAAGAGTTTCCTGAGAAGGGCGGAAACAGGAAAGTAGCTGATAGGCCCACGAGAATGCCAGTGCTCTCCAGCAACAATGCTACCAGCCTCAGACACTTGCGTTCTCTTTGGTACATGAAAGAACACTGGGCTTGGAAGCTTCTACCATCCAGTTTGCGAGTCGCCCTTCCACAGTGTCCTAGGATTCCAAGTGTTGCCATGCCGTCACAATGGCCAATTCTGAGGCCTATGACGGCAGAGTGTCTGGCAGCTCTCACAGAAAACTTAGGAATGCTGGCTTTTTGGCTCCTTCCAGCTCCTCCAGATGCTCTGTCATTAATTATTTCATGTCAGAAAATCTCTGGGCGCACTCATTCCTCCTCCACGAAGTTAGACTCCAACGGAATTGCCCTAAAGGGAAGAAGCCTTCTGAGCCTGGCAGAGAGGCAGACTCTGCCACTCAGCATTCCCACACAGCTGAGCCCAGGGTACGGACAGAGAGAGGGAGAAAGATAGCCGTAACCACGAGCTTTTCCTCAATAGAGTCTAGGCCTCACCTTTCAAGTCCACTTGAATTTCCTAGAGAAAGCACCAGGCGTCGCTGTGCTTTCCTGTGGCAGGAAACTTTGCTTTCGTTTTTTAGAGACACATTGTCTCAGGACTGCCCTACCCCAAGGACTCACGGTGTGCAGGCCGATTGCTTGAGATCAGCCCTTCTAGCTCTTTCACGGATGATACCAACTGGGAAAAGAGCCGTTCAAATCCTGGAAACCGTGGTGCTTTTCCCTAGTCTACACAGGAAGAGCACTCTGAGGGAGACGAGCTGCTGACGCGTGGTAGCAAAATCTCCCCTTCTGAAGAGAAATATTTCGGTGTAAGCGGATTCCATAAGCTTGGGACCATTTTTCGGCTGCCTATAATGGAGGCCAGTCAGGTGGCAGCCTCCCCTCAGGCCCTGCTTCCCAGGCTGTGATACAGACACACCCGCTGCTTCAGCCCAAAGGGACAGCTTATCGTAAGGTAAAAACCCTGAGTGGGAGAGTTCCTGCCTAATCGCCGCCACAAGCACAAGCATTTTGCCATTGGTCGAAGGCTTTCTCCACAAGCTTAACACGTTTGCTCCCATCTAGCCTCCGAAGTCCGGGTTTACCTAGCTAGGAATCAAACTTGAGGAATAGTACTCAGAGTGCTGGCGACTGCAAACTGTTTCACCAGGCATCCCAAACCGAGTAAACCTACTTGTATTTTCCATGGACAGAACAAATGGTGTCAACTTACATGCCTCCAGCCCGGGATGGGACACTTACACATTCTCCATGGGAAACAAGCCCATGCCTTCAGGGTGAAAGGCCTCTATGCCTCTTTGCTTCTGCAGCCCAGGCATAGGGTCAGGTCTGAAAGGCTTCCAAAAGAGCAGAGATAAAGAACCTTTGAACCGCAGAGCAGGTGCAGCCGAGAACAAGGACTGCTCTTGGCCTGAGAACACCCACTGCCCAGCGCTTCTTTGGGGTGCACATGTGTGGAGAAAGGGAGTTGACATCTGCTGCGTCATCACTAATCCGAGCCACGTAGTGTGAACACAAGCAGAGTGACCCAACGTCTCATCCCTGTTTCCTGTGTAAGTTGTACTAGGAAAACACCCTGCTTGAATGCCTGTGTGGGGTACGTACCCTCCAGAGAAAAATGGATGCTTGGGACCCTGGGCTGGTATCTAGCTTAATGTTCTGTGCATCCACTTCGCAGCTGTTCTCTCTAAGCGGGTTCCAACGGCATTTCGGAAGAGTTTCCTGAGAGGGTCGGAAACAGGAATGTAGCCGACAGGCCCACGAGGATGCCAGTGCTCTCCAGCAACAATGCTACCAGCCTCAGACACTTGCGTTCTCTTTGGTACGTGAAAGAACACCGGGCTTGGAAGATTCTTCCATCCAGTTTGCGAGTCGCCCTTCTAGAGTGTCCTAGGATTCCAAGTGTTGCCATGCCATCACAATGGCCAGTTCTTAGGCCTATGACGGCAGAGTGTCTGGCAGCTCTCAAAGAAACCTTAGGAATGCTGGCATTTTGGCTCCTTCCACCGAGAAACCAGCTCCTCCAGATGCTCTGTCATTAGTTATTTCATGTCAGAAAATCTCTGGGCGCCCTCATTCCTCCTCCATGAAGTAAGACACAAACGGAATTGCCCTAACGGGAAGAAGCCTTCCGAGCCCGGCAGAGAGGCAGACTCTCCCAATCAGCAATCACACACGGCTGAGCACAGGGTACGGGACAGAGAGAGGGAGAAAGATAGCCGTAGCCCCAAGCTTTTCCACAATGTAGTCTAGGCCTCACCTTTCAAGCCCACTTGAATTTCCTAGAGAAAGCACCAGGCCTCACTGTGCTTTCCTGTGGCAGGAACCTTTGCTTTCGTTCTTTAGGAGACACATTGACTCAGGACTGCCCTACCCCAAGGACTCACGGTGTGCAGGCCGATTGCTTGAGATCAGCCCTTCTAGCTCTTTCACGGTTGAAACCAACAGGAAAAAGAGCCGTTCAAAACCTGGAAACCGTGGTGGTTTTCCCTAGTCTAAACAGGAACAGCACTCTGAGGGAGTGGAGCTGCTGACGCATGGTAGCAAAATCTCCTCTTCTGAAGAGAAACATTTCGTTGTAAGCGGGTTCCATAAGCTTGGGACCTTTTTGTCAGCTGCCTATAATGGAGGCCAGTCAGGTGGCAGATTCCCCTCAAGCCCTGCTTCCCAGGCTGTGATACACACACGTCGCCTGGTCCAGCCCAAAAGGAAAGCTTATCGTAAGGTAAAAACCTTGAGTGGGAGAGTTCCTGCCTAATTCCCGCCACAAGCACAAGCATTTTGCCATTGGTCAAAGGCTTTCTCCACAAGCTTAACACGTTTGCTCCCACCTAGCCTCCGAAGTATGCGTTTACCTAGCTAAGAATCAACCTTGAGGAATAGTACTCAGGGTGCTGGCGACTGCAAACTGTTTTACCAGGCAGCCCCAACCGAGTACACCTTCTTGTATTTTCCATGGGTAGAACAATTGTTGTCAACTTACACACTTCTAGCCGGGGAGGGGCAACATACACTCTTTCCATGGGAAACAAGCCCATGCCTTCAGGGTGAAAGGTCTCTATGCCTCTTTGCTTCAGCAGCCAAGGGATAGGGTCAGCTCTGAAAGGCTTCCAAAGGAGCAGAGTCAAAGAACCTTTGAACCACAGAGCAGGTGCAGGCCAGAACAAGGACTGCTCTTGGCCTGAGAACACCCACTGCCCAGCGCTTCTTTGGGATCCACATGTGTAGAGAAAGGGGGTTGATATCTGCTACGTCATAACTTCTCTGTGGCACGTAGTGTGAGCACAAGCACAGTGGCCCTACACCTCATCCCAGTTTCCTGTGTAAGTTGTACAAGGCAAACTCCCTGCTTGAATCCCTTGGTGGCGTAGGTAACCTCCAGAGAAGGATCGATGCTTGGGACACGGGGCTAGTAAATAGGTTAATATTCCGAGCATCCACTTCGCAGCTTCTCTCTCTAAGCGGGTCCCAACGGCGTTTTGGAAGAGTTTCCTGAGAGGGTCGGAAACAGGAAAGTAGCCGACAGGCCCACGAGGATGCAGTGCTCTACAGTAACAATGATACCAGCCTCAGACACTTGCGTTCTCTTTGGTACATGAAAGAACACTGGGCTTGGAAGCTTCTTCCATCCAGTTTGCGAGTCGCCCTTCCACAGTGTCCTAGGATTCCAAGTGTTGCCATGCCGTCACAAAGATTCTTAGGCCTATGACGGCAGAGTGTCTGGCAGCTCTCACAGACACCTTAGGAATGCTGGCTTTTTGGCTCCTTCCAGCTCCTCCAGATGCTCTGTCATTAATTATTTCATGTCAGAAAATCTCTGGGCGCACTCATTCCTCCTCCACGAAGTTAGACTCCAACGGAATTGCCCTAAAGGGAAGAAGCCTTCTGAGCCTGGCAGAGAGGCAGACTCTGCCACTCAGCATTCCCACACAGCTGAGCCCAGGGTACGGACAGAGAGAGGGAGAAAGATAGCCGAAACCACGAGCTTTTCCTCAATAGAGTCTAGGCCTCACCTTTCAAGTCCACTTGAATTTCCTAGAGAAAGCACCAGGCGTCGCTGTGCTTTCCTGTGGCAGGAAACTTTGCTTTCGTTTTTTAGAGACACATTGTCTCAGGACTGCCCTACCCCAAGGACTCACGGTGTGCAGGCCGATTGCTTGAGATCAGCCCTTCTAGCTCTTTCACGGATGATACCAACTGGGAAAAGAGCCGTTCAAATCCTGGAAACCGTGGTGCTTTTCCCTAGTCTACACAGGAAGAGCACTCTGAGGGAGACGAGCTGCTGACGCGTGGTAGCAAAATCTCCCCTTCTGAAGAGAAATATTTCGGTGTAAGCGGATTCCATAAGCTTGGGACCATTTTTCGGCTGCCTATAATGGAGGCCAGTCAGGTGGCAGCCTCCCCTCAGGCCCTGCTTCCCAGGCTGTGATACAGACACACCCGCTGCTTCAGCCCAAAGGGACAGCTTATCGTAAGGTAAAAACCCTGAGTGGGAGAGTTCCTGCCTAATCGCCGCCACAAGCACAAGCATTTTGCCATTGGTCGAAGGCTTTCTCCACAAGCTTAACACGTTTGCTCCCATCTAGCCTCCGAAGTCCGGGTTTACCTAGCTAGGAATCAAACTTGAGGAATAGTACTCAGAGTGCTGGCGACTGCAAACTGTTTCACCAGGCATCCCAAACCGAGTAAACCTACTTGTATTTTCCATGGACAGAACAAATGGTGTCAACTTACATGCCTCCAGCCCGGGATGGGACACTTACACATTCTCCATGGGAAACAAGCCCATGCCTTCAGGGTGAAAGGCCTCTATGCCTCTTTGCTTCTGCAGCCCAGGCATAGGGTCAGGTCTGAAAGGCTTCCAAAAGAGCAGAGATAAAGAACCTTTGAACCGCAGAGCAGGTGCAGCCGAGAACAAGGACTGCTCTTGGCCTGAGAACACCCACTGCCCAGCGCTTCTTTGGGGTGCACATGTGTGGAGAAAGGGAGTTGACATCTGCTGCGTCATCACTAATCCGAGCCACGTAGTGTGAACACAAGCAGAGTGACCCAACGTCTCATCCCTGTTTCCAGTGTAAGTTGTACTAGGAAAACACCCTGCTTGAATGCCTGTGTGGGGTACGTACCCTCCAGAGAAAAATGGATGCTTGGGACCCTGGGCTGGTATCTAGCTTAATGTTCTGTGCATCCACTTCGCAGCTGTTCTCTCTAAGCGGGTTCCAACGGCATTTCGGAAGAGTTTCCTGAGAGGGTCGGAAACAGGAATGTAGCCGACAGGCCCACGAGGATGCCAGTGCTCTCCAGCAACAATGCTACCAGCCTCAGACACTTGCGTTCTCTTTGGTACGTGAATGAACACCGGGCTTGGAAGATTCTTCCATCCAGTTTGCGAGTCGCCCTTCTAGAGTGTCCTAGGATTCCAAGTGTTGCCATGCCATCACAATGGCCAGTTCTTAGGCCTATGACGGCAGAGTGTCTGGCAGCTCTCAAAGAAACCTTAGGAATGCTGGCATTTTGGCTCCTTCCACCGAGAAACCAGCTCCTCCAGATGCTCTGTCATTAGTTATTTCATGTCAGAAAATCTCTGGGCGCCCTCATTCCTCCTCCATGAAGTAAGACACAAACGGAATTGCCCTAACGGGAAGAAGCCTTCCGAGCCCGGCAGAGAGGCAGACTCTCCCAATCAGCAATCACACACGGCTGAGCACAGGGTACGGGACAGAGAGAGGGAGAAAGATAGCCGTAGCCCCAAGCTTTTCCACAATGTAGTCTAGGCCTCACCTTTCAAGCCCACTTGAATTTCCTAGAGAAAGCACCAGGCCTCACTGTGCTTTCCTGTGGCAGGAACCTTTGCTTTCGTTCTTTAGGAGACACATTGACTCAGGACTGCCCTACCCCAAGGACTCACGGTGTGCAGGCCGATTGCTTGAGATCAGCCCTTCTAGCTCTTTCACGGTTGAAACCAACAGGAAAAAGAGCCGTTCAAAACCTGGAAACCGTGGTGGTTTTCCCTAGTCTAAACAGGAACAGCACTCTGAGGGAGTGGAGCTGCTGACGCATGGTAGCAAAATCTCCTCTTCTGAAGAGAAACATTTCGTTGTAAGCGGGTTCCATAAGCTTGGGACCTTTTTGTCAGCTGCCTATAATGGAGGCCAGTCAGGTGGCAGATTCCCCTCAAGCCCTGCTTCCCAGGCTGTGATACACACACGTCGCCTGGTCCAGCCCAAAAGGAAAGCTTATCGTAAGGTAAAAACCTTGAGTGGGAGAGTTCCTGCCTAATTCCCGCCACAAGCACAAGCATTTTGCCATTGGTCAAAGGCTTTCTCCACAAGCTTAACACGTTTGCTCCCACCTAGCCTCCGAAGTATGGGTTTACCTAGCTAAGAATCAACCTTGAGGAATAGTACTCAGGGTGCTGGCGACTGCAAACTGTTTTACCAGGCAGCCCCAACCGAGTACACCTTCTTGTATTTTCCATGGGTAGAACAATTGTTGTCAACTTACACACTTCTAGCCGGGGAGGGGCAACATACACTCTTTCCATGGGAAACAAGCCCATGCCTTCAGGGTGAAAGGCCTCTATGCCTCTTTGCTTCAGCAGCCAAGGGATAGGGTCAGCTCTGAAAGGCTTCCAAAGGAGCAGAGTCAAAGAACCTTTGAACCACAGAGCAGGTGCAGGCCAGAACAAGGACTGCTCTTGGCCTGAGAACACCCACTGCCCAGCGCTTCTTTGGGATCCACATGTGTAGAGAAAGGGGGTTGATATCTGCTACGTCATAACTTCTCTGTGGCACGTAGTGTGAGCACAAGCACAGTGGCCCTACACCTCATCCCAGTTTCCTGTGTAAGTTGTACAAGGCAAACTCCCTGCTTGAATCCCTTGGTGGCGTAGGTAACCTCCAGAGAAGGATCGATGCTTGGGACACGGGGCTAGTAAATAGGTTAATATTCCGAGCATCCACTTCGCAGCTTCTCTCTCTAAGCGGGTCCCAACGGCGTTTTGGAAGAGTTTCCTGAGAGGGTCGGAAACAGGAAAGTAGCCGACAGGCCCACGAGGATGCAGTGCTCTACAGTAACAATGATACCAGCCTCAGACACTTGCGTTCTCTTTGGTACATGAAAGAACACTGGGCTTGGAAGCTTCTTCCATCCAGTTTGCGAGTCGCCCTTCCACAGTGTCCTAGGATTCCAAGTGTTGCCATGCCGTCACAAAGATTCTTAGGCCTATGACGGCAGAGTGTCTGGCAGCTCTCACAGACACCTTAGGAATGCTGGCTTTTTGGCTCCTTCCAGCTCCTCCAGATGCTCTGTCATTAATTATTTCATGTCAGAAAATCTCTGGGCGCACTCATTCCTCCTCCACGAAGTTAGACTCCAACGGAATTGCCCTAAAGGGAAGAAGCCTTCTGAGCCTGGCAGAGAGGCAGACTCTGCCACTCAGCATTCCCACACAGCTGAGCCCAGGGTACGGACAGAGAGAGGGAGAAAGATAGCCGAAACCACGAGCTTTTCCTCAATAGAGTCTAGGCCTCACCTTTCAAGTCCACTTGAATTTCCTAGAGAAAGCACCAGGCGTCGCTGTGCTTTCCTGTGGCAGGAAACTTTGCTTTCGTTTTTTAGAGACACATTGTCTCAGGACTGCCCTACCCCAAGGACTCACGGTGTGCAGGCCGATTGCTTGAGATCAGCCCTTCTAGCTCTTTCACGGATGATACCAACTGGGAAAAGAGCCGTTCAAATCCTGGAAACCGTGGTGCTTTTCCCTAGTCTACACAGGAAGAGCACTCTGAGGGAGACGAGCTGCTGACGCGTGGTAGCAAAATCTCCCCTTCTGAAGAGAAATATTTCGGTGTAAGCGGATTCCATAAGCTTGGGACCATTTTTCGGCTGCCTATAATGGAGGCCAGTCAGGTGGCAGCCTCCCCTCAGGCCCTGCTTCCCAGGCTGTGATACAGACACACCCGCTGCTTCAGCCCAAAGGGACAGCTTATCGTAAGGTAAAAACCCTGAGTGGGAGAGTTCCTGCCTAATCGCCGCCACAAGCACAAGCATTTTGCCATTGGTCGAAGGCTTTCTCCACAAGCTTAACACGTTTGCTCCCATCTAGCCTCCGAAGTCCGGGTTTACCTAGCTAGGAATCAAACTTGAGGAATAGTACTCAGAGTGCTGGCGACTGCAAACTGTTTCACCAGGCATCCCAAACCGAGTAAACCTACTTGTATTTTCCATGGACAGAACAAATGGTGTCAACTTACATGCCTCCAGCCCGGGATGGGACACTTACACATTCTCCATGGGAAACAAGCCCATGCCTTCAGGGTGAAAGGCCTCTATGCCTCTTTGCTTCTGCAGCCCAGGCATAGGGTCAGGTCTGAAAGGCTTCCAAAAGAGCAGAGATAAAGAACCTTTGAACCGCAGAGCAGGTGCAGCCGAGAACAAGGACTGCTCTTGGCCTGAGAACACCCACTGCCCAGCGCTTCGTTGGGGTGCACATGTGTGGAGAAAGGGAGTTGACATCTGCTGCGTCATCACTAATCCGAGCCACGTAGTGTGAACACAAGCAGAGTGACCCAACGTCTCATCCCTGTTTCCAGTGTAAGTTGTACTAGGAAAACACCCTGCTTGAATGCCTGTGTGGGGTACGTACCCTCCAGAGAAAAATGGATGCTTGGGACCCTGGGCTGGTATCTAGCTTAATGTTCTGTGCATCCACTTCGCAGCTGTTCTCTCTAAGCGGGTTCCAATGGCATTTCGGAAGAGTTTCCTGAGAGGGTCGGAAACAGGAAAGTAGCCGACAGGCCCACGAGGATGCCAGTGCTCTCCAGCAACAATGCTACCAGCCTCAGACACTTGCGTTCTCTTTGGTACGTGAAAGAACACCGGGCTTGGAAGATTCTTCCATCCAGTTTGCGAGTCGCCCTTCTAGAGTGTCCTAGGATTCCAAGTGTTGCCATGCCATCACAATGGCCAGTTCTTAGGCCTATGACGGCAGAGTGTCTGGCAGCTCTCAAAGAAACCTTAGGAATGCTGGCATTTTGGCTCCTTCCACCGAGAAACCAGCTCCTCCAGATGCTCTGTCATTAGTTATTTCATGTCAGAAAATCTCTGGGCGCCCTCATTCCTCCTCCATGAAGTAAGACACAAACGGAATTGCCCTAACGGGAAGAAGCCTTCCGAGCCCGGCAGAGAGGCAGACTCTCCCAATCAGCAATCACACACGGCTGAGCACAGGGTACGGGACAGAGAGAGGGAGAAAGATAGCCGTAGCCCCAAGCTTTTCCACAATGTAGTCTAGGCCTCACCTTTCAAGCCCACTTGAATTTCCTAGAGAAAGCACCAGGCCTCACTGTGCTTTCCTGTGGCAGGAACCTTTGCTTTCGTTCTTTAGGAGACACATTGACTCAGGACTGCCCTACCCCAAGGACTCACGGTGTGCAGGCCGATTGCTTGAGATCAGCCCTTCTAGCTCTTTCACGGTTGAAACCAACAGGAAAAAGAGCCGTTCAAAACCTGGAAACCGTGGTGGTTTTCCCTAGTCTAAACAGGAACAGCACTCTGAGGGAGTGGAGCTGCTGACGCATGGTAGCAAAATCTCCTCTTCTGAAGAGAAACATTTCGTTGTAAGCGGGTTCCATAAGCTTGGGACCTTTTTGTCAGCTGCCTATAATGGAGGCCAGTCAGGTGGCAGATTCCCCTCAAGCCCTGCTTCCCAGGCTGTGATACACACACGTCGCCTGGTCCAGCCCAAAAGGAAAGCTTATCGTAAGGTAAAAACCTTGAGTGGGAGAGTTCCTGCCTAATTCCCGCCACAAGCACAAGCATTTTGCCATTGGTCAAAGGCTTTCTCCACAAGCTTAACACGTTTGCTCCCACCTAGCCTCCGAAGTATGGGTTTACCTAGCTAAGAATCAACCTTGAGGAATAGTACTCAGGGTGCTGGCGACTGCAAACTGTTTTACCAGGCAGCCCCAACCGAGTACACCTTCTTGTATTTTCCATGGGTAGAACAATTGTTGTCAACTTACACACTTCTAGCCGGGGAGGGGCAACATACACTCTTTCCATGGGAAACAAGCCCATGCCTTCAGGGTGAAAGGCCTCTATGCCTCTTTGCTTCAGCAGCCAAGGGATAGGGTCAGCTCTGAAAGGCTTCCAAAGGAGCAGAGTCAAAGAACCTTTGAACCACAGAGCAGGTGCAGGCCAGAACAAGGACTGCTCTTGGCCTGAGAACACCCACTGCCCAGCGCTTCTTTGGGATCCACATGTGTAGAGAAAGGGGGTTGATATCTGCTACGTCATAACTTCTCTGTGGCACGTAGTGTGAGCACAAGCACAGTGGCCCTACACCTCATCCCAGTTTCCTGTGTAAGTTGTACAAGGCAAACTCCCTGCTTGAATCCCTTGGTGGCGTAGGTAACCTCCAGAGAAGGATCGATGCTTGGGACACGGGGCTAGTAAATAGGTTAATATTCCGAGCATCCACTTCGCAGCTTCTCTCTCTAAGCGGGTCCCAACGGCGTTTTGGAAGAGTTTCCTGAGAGGGTCGGAAACAGGAAAGTAGCCGACAGGCCCACGAGGATGCAGTGCTCTACAGTAACAATGATACCAGCCTCAGACACTTGCGTTCTCTTTGGTACATGAAAGAACACTGGGCTTGGAAGCTTCTTCCATCCAGTTTGCGAGTCGCCCTTCCACAGTGTCCTAGGATTCCAAGTGTTGCCATGCCGTCACAAAGATTCTTAGGCCTATGAAGGCAGAGTGTCTGGCAGCTCTCACAGACACCTTAGGAATGCTGGCTTTTTGGCTCCTTCCAGCTCCTCCAGATGCTCTGTCATTAATTATTTCATGTCAGAAAATCTCTGGGCGCACTCATTCCTCCTCCACGAAGTTAGACTCCAACGGAATTGCCCTAAAGGGAAGAAGCCTTCTGAGCCTGGCAGAGAGGCAGACTCTGCCACTCAGCATTCCCACACAGCTGAGCCCAGGGTACGGACAGAGAGAGGGAGAAAGATAGCCGAAACCACGAGCTTTTCCTCAATAGAGTCTAGGCCTCACCTTTCAAGTCCACTTGAATTTCCTAGAGAAAGCACCAGGCGTCGCTGTGCTTTCCTGTGGCAGGAAACTTTGCTTTCGTTTTTTAGAGACACATTGTCTCAGGACTGCCCTACCCCAAGGACTCACGGTGTGCAGGCCGATTGCTTGAGATCAGCCCTTCTAGCTCTTTCACGGATGATACCAACTGGGAAAAGAGCCGTTCAAATCCTGGAAACCGTGGTGCTTTTCCCTAGTCTACACAGGAAGAGCACTCTGAGGGAGACGAGCTGCTGACGCGTGGTAGCAAAATCTCCCCTTCTGAAGAGAAATATTTCGGTGTAAGCGGATTCCATAAGCTTGGGACCATTTTTCGGCTGCCTATAATGGAGGCCAGTCAGGTGGCAGCCTCCCCTCAGGCCCTGCTTCCCAGGCTGTGATACAGACACACCCGCTGCTTCAGCCCAAAGGGACAGCTTATCGTAAGGTAAAAACCCTGAGTGGGAGAGTTCCTGCCTAATCGCCGCCACAAGCACAAGCATTTTGCCATTGGTCGAAGGCTTTCTCCACAAGCTTAACACGTTTGCTCCCATCTAGCCTCCGAAGTCCGGGTTTACCTAGCTAGGAATCAAACTTGAGGAATAGTACTCAGAGTGCTGGCGACTGCAAACTGTTTCACCAGGCATCCCAAACCGAGTAAACCTACTTGTATTTTCCATGGACAGAACAAATGGTGTCAACTTACATGCCTCCAGCCCGGGATGGGACACTTACACATTCTCCATGGGAAACAAGCCCATGCCTTCAGGGTGAAAGGCCTCTATGCCTCTTTGCTTCTGCAGCCCAGGCATAGGGTCAGGTCTGAAAGGCTTCCAAAAGAGCAGAGATAAAGAACCTTTGAACCGCAGAGCAGGTGCAGCCGAGAACAAGGACTGCTCTTGGCCTGAGAACACCCACTGCCCAGCGCTTCTTTGGGGTGCACATGTGTGGAGAAAGGGAGTTGACATCTGCTGCGTCATCACTAATCCGAGCCACGTAGTGTGAACACAAGCAGAGTGACCCAACGTCTCATCCCTGTTTCCAGTGTAAGTTGTACTAGGAAAACACCCTGCTTGAATGCCTGTGTGGGGTACGTACCCTCCAGAGAAAAATGGATGCTTGGGACCCTGGGCTGGTATCTAGCTTAATGTTCTGTGCATCCACTTCGCAGCTGTTCTCTCTAAGCGGGTTCCAACGGCATTTCGGAAGAGTTTCCTGAGAGGGTCGGAAACAGGAAAGTAGCCGACAGGCCCACGAGGATGCCAGTGCTCTCCAGCAACAATGCTACCAGCCTCAGACACTTGCGTTCTCTTTGGTACGTGAAAGAACACCGGGCTTGGAAGATTCTTCCATCCAGTTTGCGAGTCGCCCTTCTAGAGTGTCCTAGGATTCCAAGTGTTGCCATGCCATCACAATGGCCAGTTCTTAGGCCTATGACGGCAGAGTGTCTGGCAGCTCTCAAAGAAACCTTAGGAATGCTGGCATTTTGGCTCCTTCCACCGAGAAACCAGCTCCTCCAGATGCTCTGTCATTAGTTATTTCATGTCAGAAAATCTCTGGGCGCCCTCATTCCTCCTCCATGAAGTAAGACACAAACGGAATTGCCCTAACGGGAAGAAGCCTTCCGAGCCCGGCAGAGAGGCAGACTCTCCCAATCAGCAATCACACACGGCTGAGCACAGGGTACGGGACAGAGAGAGGGAGAAAGATAGCCGTAGCCCCAAGCTTTTCCACAATGTAGTCTAGGCCTCACCTTTCAAGCCCACTTGAATTTCCTAGAGAAAGCACCAGGCCTCACTGTGCTTTCCTGTGGCAGGAACCTTTGCTTTCGTTCTTTAGGAGACACATTGACTCAGGACTGCCCTACCCCAAGGACTCACGGTGTGCAGGCCGATTGCTTGAGATCAGCCCTTCTAGCTCTTTCACGGTTGAAACCAACAGGAAAAAGAGCCGTTCAAAACCTGGAAACCGTGGTGGTTTTCCCTAGTCTAAACAGGAACAGCACTCTGAGGGAGTGGAGCTGCTGACGCATGGTAGCAAAATCTCCTCTTCTGAAGAGAAACATTTCGTTGTAAGCGGGTTCCATAAGCTTGGGACCTTTTTGTCAGCTGCCTATAATGGAGGCCAGTCAGGTGGCAGATTCCCCTCAAGCCCTGCTTCCCAGGCTGTGATACACACACGTCGCCTGGTCCAGCCCAAAAGGAAAGCTTATCGTAAGGTAAAAACCTTGAGTGGGAGAGTTCCTGCCTAATTCCCGCCACAAGCACAAGCATTTTGCCATTGGTCAAAGGCTTTCTCCACAAGCTTAACACGTTTGCTCCCACCTAGCCTCCGAAGTATGGGTTTACCTAGCTAAGAATCAACCTTGAGGAATAGTACTCAGGGTGCTGGCGACTGCAAACTGTTTTACCAGGCAGCCCCAACCGAGTACACCTTCTTGTATTTTCCATGGGTAGAACAATTGTTGTCAACTTACACACTTCTAGCCGGGGAGGGGCAACATACACTCTTTCCATGGGAAACAAGCCCATGCCTTCAGGGTGAAAGGCCTCTATGCCTCTTTGCTTCAGCAGCCAAGGGATAGGGTCAGCTCTGAAAGGCTTCCAAAGGAGCAGAGTCAAAGAACCTTTGAACCACAGAGCAGGTGCAGGCCAGAACAAGGACTGCTCTTGGCCTGAGAACACCCACTGCCCAGCGCTTCTTTGGGATCCACATGTGTAGAGAAAGGGGGTTGATATCTGCTACGTCATAACTTCTCTGTGGCACGTAGTGTGAGCACAAGCACAGTGGCCCTACACCTCATCCCAGTTTCCTGTGTAAGTTGTACAAGGCAAACTCCCTGCTTGAATCCCTTGGTGGCGTAGGTAACCTCCAGAGAAGGATCGATGCTTGGGACACGGGGCTAGTAAATAGGTTAATATTCCGAGCATCCACTTCGCAGCTTCTCTCTCTAAGCGGGTCCCAACGGCGTTTTGGAAGAGTTTCCTGAGAGGGTCGGAAACAGGAAAGTAGCCGACAGGCCCACGAGGATGCAGTGCTCTACAGTAACAATGATACCAGCCTCAGACACTTGCGTTCTCTTTGGTACATGAAAGAACACTGGGCTTGGAAGCTTCTTCCATCCAGTTTGCGAGTCGCCCTTCCACAGTGTCCTAGGATTCCAAGTGTTGCCATGCCGTCACAAAGATTCTTAGGCCTATGACGGCAGAGTGTCTGGCAGCTCTCACAGACACCTTAGGAATGCTGGCTTTTTGGCTCCTTCCAGCTCCTCCAGATGCTCTGTCATTAATTATTTCATGTCAGAAAATCTCTGGGCGCACTCATTCCTCCTCCACGAAGTTAGACTCCAACGGAATTGCCCTAAAGGGAAGAAGCCTTCTGAGCCTGGCAGAGAGGCAGACTCTGCCACTCAGCATTCCCACACAGCTGAGCCCAGGGTACGGACAGAGAGAGGGAGAAAGATAGCCGAAACCACGAGCTTTTCCTCAATAGAGTCTAGGCCTCACCTTTCAAGTCCACTTGAATTTCCTAGAGAAAGCACCAGGCGTCGCTGTGCTTTCCTGTGGCAGGAAACTTTGCTTTCGTTTTTTAGAGACACATTGTCTCAGGACTGCCCTACCCCAAGGACTCACGGTGTGCAGGCCGATTGCTTGAGATCAGCCCTTCTAGCTCTTTCACGGATGATACCAACTGGGAAAAGAGCCGTTCAAATCCTGGAAACCGTGGTGCTTTTCCCTAGTCTACACAGGAAGAGCACTCTGAGGGAGACGAGCTGCTGACGCGTGGTAGCAAAATCTCCCCTTCTGAAGAGAAATATTTCGGTGTAAGCGGATTCCATAAGCTTGGGACCATTTTTCGGCTGCCTATAATGGAGGCCAGTCAGGTGGCAGCCTCCCCTCAGGCCCTGCTTCCCAGGCTGTGATACAGACACACCCGCTGCTTCAGCCCAAAGGGACAGCTTATCGTAAGGTAAAAACCCTGAGTGGGAGAGTTCCTGCCTAATCGCCGCCACAAGCACAAGCATTTTGCCATTGGTCGAAGGCTTTCTCCACAAGCTTAACACGTTTGCTCCCATCTAGCCTCCGAAGTCCGGGTTTACCTAGCTAGGAATCAAACTTGAGGAATAGTACTCAGAGTGCTGGCGACTGCAAACTGTTTCACCAGGCATCCCAAACCGAGTAAACCTACTTGTATTTTCCATGGACAGAACAAATGGTGTCAACTTACATGCCTCCAGCCCGGGATGGGACACTTACACATTCTCCATGGGAAACAAGCCCATGCCTTCAGGGTGAAAGGCCTCTATGCCTCTTTGCTTCTGCAGCCCAGGCATAGGGTCAGGTCTGAAAGGCTTCCAAAAGAGCAGAGATAAAGAACCTTTGAACCGCAGAGCAGGTGCAGCCGAGAACAAGGACTGCTCTTGGCCTGAGAACACCCACTGCCCAGCGCTTCTTTGGGGTGCACATGTGTGGAGAAAGGGAGTTGACATCTGCTGCGTCATCACTAATCCGAGCCACGTAGTGTGAACACAAGCAGAGTGACCCAACGTCTCATCCCTGTTTCCTGTGTAAGTTGTACTAGGAAAACACCCTGCTTGAATGCCTGTGTGGGGTACGTACCCTCCAGAGAAAAATGGATGCTTGGGACCCTGGGCTGGTATCTAGCTTAATGTTCTGTGCATCCACTTCGCAGCTGTTCTCTCTAAGCGGGTTCCAACGGCATTTCGGAAGAGTTTCCTGAGAGGGTCGGAAACAGGAATGTAGCCGACAGGCCCACGAGGATGCCAGTGCTCTCCAGCAACAATGCTACCAGCCTCAGACACTTGCGTTCTCTTTGGTACGTGAAAGAACACCGGGCTTGGAAGATTCTTCCATCCAGTTTGCGAGTCGCCCTTCTAGAGTGTCCTAGGATTCCAAGTGTTGCCATGCCATCACAATGGCCAGTTCTTAGGCCTATGACGGCAGAGTGTCTGGCAGCTCTCAAAGAAACCTTAGGAATGCTGGCATTTTGGCTCCTTCCACCGAGAAACCAGCTCCTCCAGATGCTCTGTCATTAGTTATTTCATGTCAGAAAATCTCTGGGCGCCCTCATTCCTCCTCCATGAAGTAAGACACAAACGGAATTGCCCTAACGGGAAGAAGCCTTCCGAGCCCGGCAGAGAGGCAGACTCTCCCAATCAGCAATCACACACGGCTGAGCACAGGGTACGGGACAGAGAGAGGGAGAAAGATAGCCGTAGCCCCAAGCTTTTCCACAATGTAGTCTAGGCCTCACCTTTCAAGCCCACTTGAATTTCCTAGAGAAAGCACCAGGCCTCACTGTGCTTTCCTGTGGCAGGAACCTTTGCTTTCGTTCTTTAGGAGACACATTGACTCAGGACTGCCCTACCCCAAGGACTCACGGTGTGCAGGCCGATTGCTTGAGATCAGCCCTTCTAGCTCTTTCACGGTTGAAACCAACAGGAAAAAGAGCCGTTCAAAACCTGGAAACCGTGGTGGTTTTCCCTAGTCTAAACAGGAACAGCACTCTGAGGGAGTGGAGCTGCTGACGCATGGTAGCAAAATCTCCTCTTCTGAAGAGAAACATTTCGTTGTAAGCGGGTTCCATAAGCTTGGGACCTTTTTGTCAGCTGCCTATAATGGAGGCCAGTCAGGTGGCAGATTCCCCTCAAGCCCTGCTTCCCAGGCTGTGATACACACACGTCGCCTGGTCCAGCCCAAAAGGAAAGCTTATCGTAAGGTAAAAACCTTGAGTGGGAGAGTTCCTGCCTAATTCCCGCCACAAGCACAAGCATTTTGCCATTGGTCAAAGGCTTTCTCCACAAGCTTAACACGTTTGCTCCCACCTAGCCTCCGAAGTATGCGTTTACCTAGCTAAGAATCAACCTTGAGGAATAGTACTCAGGGTGCTGGCGACTGCAAACTGTTTTACCAGGCAGCCCCAACCGAGTACACCTTCTTGTATTTTCCATGGGTAGAACAATTGTTGTCAACTTACACACTTCTAGCCGGGGAGGGGCAACATACACTCTTTCCATGGGAAACAAGCCCATGCCTTCAGGGTGAAAGGCCTCTATGCCTCTTTGCTTCAGCAGCCAAGGGATAGGGTCAGCTCTGAAAGGCTTCCAAAGGAGCAGAGTCAAAGAACCTTTGAACCACAGAGCAGGTGCAGGCCAGAACAAGGACTGCTCTTGGCCTGAGAACACCCACTGCCCAGCGCTTCTTTGGGATCCACATGTGTAGAGAAAGGGGGTTGATATCTGCTACGTCATAACTTCTCTGTGGCACGTAGTGTGAGCACAAGCACAGTGGCCCTACACCTCATCCCAGTTTCCTGTGTAAGTTGTACAAGGCAAACTCCCTGCTTGAATCCCTTGGTGGCGTAGGTAACCTCCAGAGAAGGATCGATGCTTGGGACACGGGGCTAGTAAATAGGTTAATATTCCGAGCATCCACTTCGCAGCTTCTCTCTCTAAGCGGGTCCCAACGGCGTTTTGGAAGAGTTTCCTGAGAGGGTCGGAAACAGGAAAGTAGCCGACAGGCCCACGAGGATGCAGTGCTCTACAGTAACAATGATACCAGCCTCAGACACTTGCGTTCTCTTTGGTACATGAAAGAACACTGGGCTTGGAAGCTTCTTCCATCCAGTTTGCGAGTCGCCCTTCCACAGTGTCCTAGGATTCCAAGTGTTGCCATGCCGTCACAAAGATTCTTAGGCCTATGACGGCAGAGTGTCTGGCAGCTCTCACAGACACCTTAGGAATGCTGGCTTTTTGGCTCCTTCCAGCTCCTCCAGATGCTCTGTCATTAATTATTTCATGTCAGAAAATCTCTGGGCGCACTCATTCCTCCTCCACGAAGTTAGACTCCAACGGAATTGCCCTAAAGGGAAGAAGCCTTCTGAGCCTGGCAGAGAGGCAGACTCTGCCACTCAGCATTCCCACACAGCTGAGCCCAGGGTACGGACAGAGAGAGGGAGAAAGATAGCCGAAACCACGAGCTTTTCCTCAATAGAGTCTAGGCCTCACCTTTCAAGTCCACTTGAATTTCCTAGAGAAAGCACCAGGCGTCGCTGTGCTTTCCTGTGGCAGGAAACTTTGCTTTCGTTTTTTAGAGACACATTGTCTCAGGACTGCCCTACCCCAAGGACTCACGGTGTGCAGGCCGATTGCTTGAGATCAGCCCTTCTAGCTCTTTCACGGATGATACCAACTGGGAAAAGAGCCGTTCAAATCCTGGAAACCGTGGTGCTTTTCCCTAGTCTACACAGGAAGAGCACTCTGAGGGAGACGAGCTGCTGACGCGTGGTAGCAAAATCTCCCCTTCTGAAGAGAAATATTTCGGTGTAAGCGGATTCCATAAGCTTGGGACCATTTTTCGGCTGCCTATAATGGAGGCCAGTCAGGTGGCAGCCTCCCCTCAGGCCCTGCTTCCCAGGCTGTGATACAGACACACCCGCTGCTTCAGCCCAAAGGGACAGCTTATCGTAAGGTAAAAACCCTGAGTGGGAGAGTTCCTGCCTAATCGCCGCCACAAGCACAAGCATTTTGCCATTGGTCGAAGGCTTTCTCCACAAGCTTAACACGTTTGCTCCCATCTAGCCTCCGAAGTCCGGGTTTACCTAGCTAGGAATCAAACTTGAGGAATAGTACTCAGAGTGCTGGCGACTGCAAACTGTTTCACCAGGCATCCCAAACCGAGTAAACCTACTTGTATTTTCCATGGACAGAACAAATGGTGTCAACTTACATGCCTCCAGCCCGGGATGGGACACTTACACATTCTCCATGGGAAACAAGCCCATGCCTTCAGGGTGAAAGGCCTCTATGCCTCTTTGCTTCTGCAGCCCAGGCATAGGGTCAGGTCTGAAAGGCTTCCAAAAGAGCAGAGATAAAGAACCTTTGAACCGCAGAGCAGGTGCAGCCGAGAACAAGGACTGCTCTTGGCCTGAGAACACCCACTGCCCAGCGCTTCTTTGGGGTGCACATGTGTGGAGAAAGGGAGTTGACATCTGCTGCGTCATCACTAATCCGAGCCACGTAGTGTGAACACAAGCAGAGTGACCCAACGTCTCATCCCTGTTTCCAGTGTAAGTTGTACTAGGAAAACACCCTGCTTGAATGCCTGTGTGGGGTACGTACCCTCCAGAGAAAAATGGATGCTTGGGACCCTGGGCTGGTATCTAGCTTAATGTTCTGTGCATCCACTTCGCAGCTGTTCTCTCTAAGCGGGTTCCAACGGCATTTCGGAAGAGTTTCCTGAGAGGGTCGGAAACAGGAAAGTAGCCGACAGGCCCACGAGGATGCCAGTGCTCTCCAGCAACAATGCTACCAGCCTCAGACACTTGCGTTCTCTTTGGTACGTGAAAGAACACCGGGCTTGGAAGATTCTTCCATCCAGTTTGCGAGTCGCCCTTCTAGAGTGTCCTAGGATTCCAAGTGTTGCCATGCCATCACAATGGCCAGTTCTTAGGCCTATGACGGCAGAGTGTCTGGCAGCTCTCAAAGAAACCTTAGGAATGCTGGCATTTTGGCTCCTTCCACCGAGAAACCAGCTCCTCCAGATGCTCTGTCATTAGTTATTTCATGTCAGAAAATCTCTGGGCGCCCTCATTCCTCCTCCATGAAGTAAGACACAAACGGAATTGCCCTAACGGGAAGAAGCCTTCCGAGCCCGGCAGAGAGGCAGACTCTCCCAATCAGCAATCACACACGGCTGAGCACAGGGTACGGGACAGAGAGAGGGAGAAAGATAGCCGTAGCCCCAAGCTTTTCCACAATGTAGTCTAGGCCTCACCTTTCAAGCCCACTTGAATTTCCTAGAGAAAGCACCAGGCCTCACTGTGCTTTCCTGTGGCAGGAACCTTTGCTTTCGTTCTTTAGGAGACACATTGACTCAGGACTGCCCTACCCCAAGGACTCACGGTGTGCAGGCCGATTGCTTGAGATCAGCCCTTCTAGCTCTTTCACGGTTGAAACCAACAGGAAAAAGAGCCGTTCAAAACCTGGAAACCGTGGTGGTTTTCCCTAGTCTAAACAGGAACAGCACTCTGAGGGAGTGGAGCTGCTGACGCATGGTAGCAAAATCTCCTCTTCTGAAGAGAAACATTTCGTTGTAAGCGGGTTCCATAAGCTTGGGACCTTTTTGTCAGCTGCCTATAATGGAGGCCAGTCAGGTGGCAGATTCCCCTCAAGCCCTGCTTCCCAGGCTGTGATACACACACGTCGCCTGGTCCAGCCCAAAAGGAAAGCTTATCGTAAGGTAAAAACCTTGAGTGGGAGAGTTCCTGCCTAATTCCCGCCACAAGCACAAGCATTTTGCCATTGGTCAAAGGCTTTCTCCACAAGCTTAACACGTTTGCTCCCACCTAGCCTCCGAAGTATGGGTTTACCTAGCTAAGAATCAACCTTGAGGAATAGTACTCAGGGTGCTGGCGACTGCAAACTGTTTTACCAGGCAGCCCCAACCGAGTACACCTTCTTGTATTTTCCATGGGTAGAACAATTGTTGTCAACTTACACACTTCTAGCCGGGGAGGGGCAACATACACTCTTTCCATGGGAAACAAGCCCATGCCTTCAGGGTGAAAGGCCTCTATGCCTCTTTGCTTCAGCAGCCAAGGGATAGGGTCAGCTCTGAAAGGCTTCCAAAGGAGCAGAGTCAAAGAACCTTTGAACCACAGAGCAGGTGCAGGCCAGAACAAGGACTGCTCTTGGCCTGAGAACACCCACTGCCCAGCGCTTCTTTGGGATCCACATGTGTAGAGAAAGGGGGTTGATATCTGCTACGTCATAACTTCTCTGTGGCACGTAGTGTGAGCACAAGCACAGTGGCCCTACACCTCATCCCAGTTTCCTGTGTAAGTTGTACAAGGCAAACTCCCTGCTTGAATCCCTTGGTGGCGTAGGTAACCTCCAGAGAAGGATCGATGCTTGGGACACGGGGCTAGTAAATAGGTTAATATTCCGAGCATCCACTTCGCAGCTTCTCTCTCTAAGCGGGTCCCAACGGCGTTTTGGAAGAGTTTCCTGAGAGGGTCGGAAACAGGAAAGTAGCCGACAGGCCCATGAGGATGCAGTGCTCTACAGTAACAATGATACCAGCCTCAGACACTTGCGTTCTCTTTGGTACATGAAAGAACACTGGGCTTGGAAGCTTCTTCCATCCAGTTTGCGAGTCGCCCTTCCACAGTGTCCTAGGATTCCAAGTGTTGCCATGCCGTCACAAAGATTCTTAGGCCTATGAAGGCAGAGTGTCTGGCAGCTCTCACAGACACCTTAGGAATGCTGGCTTTTTGGCTCCTTCCAGCTCCTCCAGATGCTCTGTCATTAATTATTTCATGTCAGAAAATCTCTGGGCGCACTCATTCCTCCTCCACGAAGTTAGACTCCAACGGAATTGCCCTAAAGGGAAGAAGCCTTCTGAGCCTGGCAGAGAGGCAGACTCTGCCACTCAGCATTCCCACACAGCTGAGCCCAGGGTACGGACAGAGAGAGGGAGAAAGATAGCCGAAACCACGAGCTTTTCCTCAATAGAGTCTAGGCCTCACCTTTCAAGTCCACTTGAATTTCCTAGAGAAAGCACCAGGCGTCGCTGTGCTTTCCTGTGGCAGGAAACTTTGCTTTCGTTTTTTAGAGACACATTGTCTCAGGACTGCCCTACCCCAAGGACTCACGGTGTGCAGGCCGATTGCTTGAGATCAGCCCTTCTAGCTCTTTCACGGATGATACCAACTGGGAAAAGAGCCGTTCAAATCCTGGAAACCGTGGTGCTTTTCCCTAGTCTACACAGGAAGAGCACTCTGAGGGAGACGAGCTGCTGACGCGTGGTAGCAAAATCTCCCCTTCTGAAGAGAAATATTTCGGTGTAAGCGGATTCCATAAGCTTGGGACCATTTTTCGGCTGCCTATAATGGAGGCCAGTCAGGTGGCAGCCTCCCCTCAGGCCCTGCTTCCCAGGCTGTGATACAGACACACCCGCTGCTTCAGCCCAAAGGGACAGCTTATCGTAAGGTAAAAACCCTGAGTGGGAGAGTTCCTGCCTAATCGCCGCCACAAGCACAAGCATTTTGCCATTGGTCGAAGGCTTTCTCCACAAGCTTAACACGTTTGCTCCCATCTAGCCTCCGAAGTCCGGGTTTACCTAGCTAGGAATCAAACTTGAGGAATAGTACTCAGAGTGCTGGCGACTGCAAACTGTTTCACCAGGCATCCCAAACCGAGTAAACCTACTTGTATTTTCCATGGACAGAACAAATGGTGTCAACTTACATGCCTCCAGCCCGGGATGGGACACTTACACATTCTCCATGGGAAACAAGCCCATGCCTTCAGGGTGAAAGGCCTCTATGCCTCTTTGCTTCTGCAGCCCAGGCATAGGGTCAGGTCTGAAAGGCTTCCAAAAGAGCAGAGATAAAGAACCTTTGAACCGCAGAGCAGGTGCAGCCGAGAACAAGGACTGCTCTTGGCCTGAGAACACCCACTGCCCAGCGCTTCTTTGGGGTGCACATGTGTGGAGAAAGGGAGTTGACATCTGCTGCGTCATCACTAATCCGAGCCACGTAGTGTGAACACAAGCAGAGTGACCCAACGTCTCATCCCTGTTTCCAGTGTAAGTTGTACTAGGAAAACACCCTGCTTGAATGCCTGTGTGGGGTACGTACCCTCCAGAGAAAAATGGATGCTTGGGACCCTGGGCTGGTATCTAGCTTAATGTTCTGTGCATCCACTTCGCAGCTGTTCTCTCTAAGCGGGTTCCAACGGCATTTCGGAAGAGTTTCCTGAGAGGGTCGGAAACAGGAAAGTAGCCGACAGGCCCACGAGGATGCCAGTGCTCTCCAGCAACAATGCTACCAGCCTCAGACACTTGCGTTCTCTTTGGTACGTGAAAGAACACCGGGCTTGGAAGATTCTTCCATCCAGTTTGCGAGTCGCCCTTCTAGAGTGTCCTAGGATTCCAAGTGTTGCCATGCCATCACAATGGCCAGTTCTTAGGCCTATGACGGCAGAGTGTCTGGCAGCTCTCAAAGAAACCTTAGGAATGCTGGCATTTTGGCTCCTTCCACCGAGAAACCAGCTCCTCCAGATGCTCTGTCATTAGTTATTTCATGTCAGAAAATCTCTGGGCGCCCTCATTCCTCCTCCATGAAGTAAGACACAAACGGAATTGCCCTAACGGGAAGAAGCCTTCCGAGCCCGGCAGAGAGGCAGACTCTCCCAATCAGCAATCACACACGGCTGAGCACAGGGTACGGGACAGAGAGAGGGAGAAAGATAGCCGTAGCCCCAAGCTTTTCCACAATGTAGTCTAGGCCTCACCTTTCAAGCCCACTTGAATTTCCTAGAGAAAGCACCAGGCCTCACTGTGCTTTCCTGTGGCAGGAACCTTTGCTTTCGTTCTTTAGGAGACACATTGACTCAGGACTGCCCTACCCCAAGGACTCACGGTGTGCAGGCCGATTGCTTGAGATCAGCCCTTCTAGCTCTTTCACGGTTGAAACCAACAGGAAAATGAGCCGTTCAAAACCTGGAAACCGTGGTGGTTTTCCCTAGTCTAAACAGGAACAGCACTCTGAGGGAGTGGAGCTGCTGACGCATGGTAGCAAAATCTCCTCTTCTGAAGAGAAACATTTCGTTGTAAGCGGGTTCCATAAGCTTGGGACCTTTTTGTCAGCTGCCTATAATGGAGGCCAGTCAGGTGGCAGATTCCCCTCAAGCCCTGCTTCCCAGGCTGTGATACACACACGTCGCCTGGTCCAGCCCAAAAGGAAAGCTTATCGTAAGGTAAAAACCTTGAGTGGGAGAGTTCCTGCCTAATTCCCGCCACAAGCACAAGCATTTTGCCATTGGTCAAAGGCTTTCTCCACAAGCTTAACACGTTTGCTCCCACCTAGCCTCCGAAGTATGGGTTTACCTAGCTAAGAATCAACCTTGAGGAATAGTACTCAGGGTGCTGGCGACTGCAAACTGTTTTACCAGGCAGCCCCAACCGAGTACACCTTCTTGTATTTTCCATGGGTAGAACAATTGTTGTCAACTTACACACTTCTAGCCGGGGAGGGGCAACATACACTCTTTCCATGGGAAACAAGCCCATGCCTTCAGGGTGAAAGGCCTCTATGCCTCTTTGCTTCAGCAGCCAAGGGATAGGGTCAGCTCTGAAAGGCTTCCAAAGGAGCAGAGTCAAAGAACCTTTGAACCACAGAGCAGGTGCAGGCCAGAACAAGGACTGCTCTTGGCCTGAGAACACCCACTGCCCAGCGCTTCTTTGGGATCCACATGTGTAGAGAAAGGGGGTTGATATCTGCTACGTCATAACTTCTCTGTGGCACGTAGTGTGAGCACAAGCACAGTGGCCCTACACCTCATCCCAGTTTCCTGTGTAAGTTGTACAAGGCAAACTCCCTGCTTGAATCCCTTGGTGGCGTAGGTAACCTCCAGAGAAGGATCGATGCTTGGGACACGGGGCTAGTAAATAGGTTAATATTCCGAGCATCCACTTCGCAGCTTCTCTCTCTAAGCGGGTCCCAACGGCGTTTTGGAAGAGTTTCCTGAGAGGGTCGGAAACAGGAAAGTAGCCGACAGGCCCACGAGGATGCAGTGCTCTACAGTAACAATGATACCAGCCTCAGACACTTGCGTTCTCTTTGGTACATGAAAGAACACTGGGCTTGGAAGCTTCTTCCATCCAGTTTGCGAGTCGCCCTTCCACAGTGTCCTAGGATTCCAAGTGTTGCCATGCCGTCACAAAGATTCTTAGGCCTATGAAGGCAGAGTGTCTGGCAGCTCTCACAGACACCTTAGGAATGCTGGCTTTTTGGCTCCTTCCAGCTCCTCCAGATGCTCTGTCATTAATTATTTCATGTCAGAAAATCTCTGGGCGCACTCATTCCTCCTCCACGAAGTTAGACTCCAACGGAATTGCCCTAAAGGGAAGAAGCCTTCTGAGCCTGGCAGAGAGGCAGACTCTGCCACTCAGCATTCCCACACAGCTGAGCCCAGGGTACGGACAGAGAGAGGGAGAAAGATAGCCGAAACCACGAGCTTTTCCTCAATAGAGTCTAGGCCTCACCTTTCAAGTCCACTTGAATTTCCTAGAGAAAGCACCAGGCGTCGCTGTGCTTTCCTGTGGCAGGAAACTTTGCTTTCGTTTTTTAGAGACACATTGTCTCAGGACTGCCCTACCCCAAGGACTCACGGTGTGCAGGCCGATTGCTTGAGATCAGCCCTTCTAGCTCTTTCACGGATGATACCAACTGGGAAAAGAGCCGTTCAAATCCTGGAAACCGTGGTGCTTTTCCCTAGTCTACACAGGAAGAGCACTCTGAGGGAGACGAGCTGCTGACGCGTGGTAGCAAAATCTCCCCTTCTGAAGAGAAATATTTCGGTGTAAGCGGATTCCATAAGCTTGGGACCATTTTTCGGCTGCCTATAATGGAGGCCAGTCAGGTGGCAGCCTCCCCTCAGGCCCTGCTTCCCAGGCTGTGATACAGACACACCCGCTGCTTCAGCCCAAAGGGACAGCTTATCGTAAGGTAAAAACCCTGAGTGGGAGAGTTCCTGCCTAATCGCCGCCACAAGCACAAGCATTTTGCCATTGGTCGAAGGCTTTCTCCACAAGCTTAACACGTTTGCTCCCATCTAGCCTCCGAAGTCCGGGTTTACCTAGCTAGGAATCAAACTTGAGGAATAGTACTCAGAGTGCTGGCGACTGCAAACTGTTTCACCAGGCATCCCAAACCGAGTAAACCTACTTGTATTTTCCATGGACAGAACAAATGGTGTCAACTTACATGCCTCCAGCCCGGGATGGGACACTTACACATTCTCCATGGGAAACAAGCCCATGCCTTCAGGGTGAAAGGCCTCTATGCCTCTTTGCTTCTGCAGCCCAGGCATAGGGTCAGGTCTGAAAGGCTTCCAAAAGAGCAGAGATAAAGAACCTTTGAACCGCAGAGCAGGTGCAGCCGAGAACAAGGACTGCTCTTGGCCTGAGAACACCCACTGCCCAGCGCTTCTTTGGGGTGCACATGTGTGGAGAAAGGGAGTTGACATCTGCTGCGTCATCACTAATCCGAGCCACGTAGTGTGAACACAAGCAGAGTGACCCAACGTCTCATCCCTGTTTCCAGTGTAAGTTGTACTAGGAAAACACCCTGCTTGAATGCCTGTGTGGGGTACGTACCCTCCAGAGAAAAATGGATGCTTGGGACCCTGGGCTGGTATCTAGCTTAATGTTCTGTGCATCCACTTCGCAGCTGTTCTCTCTAAGCGGGTTCCAACGGCATTTCGGAAGAGTTTCCTGAGAGGGTCGGAAACAGGAAAGTAGCCGACAGGCCCACGAGGATGCCAGTGCTCTCCAGCAACAATGCTACCAGCCTCAGACACTTGCGTTCTCTTTGGTACGTGAAAGAACACCGGGCTTGGAAGATTCTTCCATCCAGTTTGCGAGTCGCCCTTCTAGAGTGTCCTAGGATTCCAAGTGTTGCCATGCCATCACAATGGCCAGTTCTTAGGCCTATGACGGCAGAGTGTCTGGCAGCTCTCAAAGAAACCTTAGGAATGCTGGCATTTTGGCTCCTTCCACCGAGAAACCAGCTCCTCCAGATGCTCTGTCATTAGTTATTTCATGTCAGAAAATCTCTGGGCGCCCTCATTCCTCCTCCATGAAGTAAGACACAAACGGAATTGCCCTAACGGGAAGAAGCCTTCCGAGCCCGGCAGAGAGGCAGACTCTCCCAATCAGCAATCACACACGGCTGAGCACAGGGTACGGGACAGAGAGAGGGAGAAAGATAGCCGTAGCCCCAAGCTTTTCCACAGTGTAGTCTAGGCCTCACCTTTCAAGCCCACTTGAATTTCCTAGAGAAAGCACCAGGCCTCACTGTGCTTTCCTGTGGCAGGAACCTTTGCTTTCGTTCTTTAGGAGACACATTGACTCAGGACTGCCCTACCCCAAGGACTCACGGTGTGCAGGCCGATTGCTTGAGATCAGCCCTTCTAGCTCTTTCACGGTTGAAACCAACAGGAAAAAGAGCCGTTCAAAACCTGGAAACCGTGGTGGTTTTCCCTAGTCTAAACAGGAACAGCACTCTGAGGGAGTGGAGCTGCTGACGCATGGTAGCAAAATCTCCTCTTCTGAAGAGAAACATTTCGTTGTAAGCGGGTTCCATAAGCTTGGGACCTTTTTGTCAGCTGCCTATAATGGAGGCCAGTCAGGTGGCAGATTCCCCTCAAGCCCTGCTTCCCAGGCTGTGATACACACACGTCGCCTGGTCCAGCCCAAAAGGAAAGCTTATCGTAAGGTAAAAACCTTGAGTGGGAGAGTTCCTGCCTAATTCCCGCCACAAGCACAAGCATTTTGCCATTGGTCAAAGGCTTTCTCCACAAGCTTAACACGTTTGCTCCCACCTAGCCTCCGAAGTATGGGTTTACCTAGCTAAGAATCAACCTTGAGGAATAGTACTCAGGGTGCTGGCGACTGCAAACTGTTTTACCAGGCAGCCCCAACCGAGTACACCTTCTTGTATTTTCCATGGGTAGAACAATTGTTGTCAACTTACACACTTCTAGCCGGGGAGGGGCAACATACACTCTTTCCATGGGAAACAAGCCCATGCCTTCAGGGTGAAAGGCCTCTATGCCTCTTTGCTTCAGCAGCCAAGGGATAGGGTCAGCTCTGAAAGGCTTCCAAAGGAGCAGAGTCAAAGAACCTTTGAACCACAGAGCAGGTGCAGGCCAGAACAAGGACTGCTCTTGGCCTGAGAACACCCACTGCCCAGCGCTTCTTTGGGATCCACATGTGTAGAGAAAGGGGGTTGATATCTGCTACGTCATAACTTCTCTGTGGCACGTAGTGTGAGCACAAGCACAGTGGCCCTACACCTCATCCCAGTTTCCTGTGTAAGTTGTACAAGGCAAACTCCCTGCTTGAATCCCTTGGTGGCGTAGGTAACCTCCAGAGAAGGATCGATGCTTGGGACCCGGGGCTAGTAAATAGGTTAATATTCTGAGCATCCACTTCGCAGCTTCTCTCTCTAAGCGGGTCCCAACGGCGTTTTGGAAGAGTTTCCTGAGAGGGTCGGAAACAGGAAAGTAGCCGACAGGCCCACGAGGATGCAGTGCTCTACAGTAACAATGATACCAGCCTCAGACACTTGCGTTCTCTTTGGTACATGAAAGAACACTGGGCTTGGAAGCTTCTTCCATCCAGTTTGCGAGTCGCCCTTCCACAGTGTCCTAGGATTCCAAGTGTTGCCATGCCGTCACAAAGATTCTTAGGCCTATGACGGCAGAGTGTCTGGCAGCTCTCACAGACACCTTAGGAATGCTGGCTTTTTGGCTCCTTCCAGCTCCTCCAGATGCTCTGTCATTAATTATTTCATGTCAGAAAATCTCTGGGCGCACTCATTCCTCCTCCACGAAGTTAGACTCCAACGGAATTGCCCTAAAGGGAAGAAGCCTTCTGAGCCTGGCAGAGAGGCAGACTCTGCCACTCAGCATTCCCACACAGCTGAGCCCAGGGTACGGACAGAGAGAGGGAGAAAGATAGCCGTAACCACGAGCTTTTCCTCAATAGAGTCTAGGCCTCACCTTTCAAGTCCACTTGAATTTCCTAGAGAAAGCACCAGGCGTCGCTGTGCTTTCCTGTGGCAGGAAACTTTGCTTTCGTTTTTTAGAGACACATTGTCTCAGGACTGCCCTACCCCAAGGACTCACGGTGTGCAGGCCGATTGCTTGAGATCAGCCCTTCTAGCTCTTTCACGGATGATACCAACTGGGAAAAGAGCCGTTCAAATCCTGGAAACCGTGGTGCTTTTCCCTAGTCTACACAGGAAGAGCACTCTGAGGGAGACGAGCTGCTGACGCGTGGTAGCAAAATCTCCCCTTCTGAAGAGAAATATTTCGGTGTAAGCGGATTCCATAAGCTTGGGACCATTTTTCGGCTGCCTATAATGGAGGCCAGTCAGGTGGCAGCCTCCCCTCAGGCCCTGCTTCCCAGGCTGTGATACAGACACACCCGCTGCTTCAGCCCAAAGGGACAGCTTATCGTAAGGTAAAAACCCTGAGTGGGAGAGTTCCTGCCTAATCGCCGCCACAAGCACAAGCATTTTGCCATTGGTCGAAGGCTTTCTCCACAAGCTTAACACGTTTGCTCCCATCTAGCCTCCGAAGTCCGGGTTTACCTAGCTAGGAATCAAACTTGAGGAATAGTACTCAGAGTGCTGGCGACTGCAAACTGTTTCACCAGGCATCCCAAACCGAGTAAACCTACTTGTATTTTCCATGGACAGAACAAATGGTGTCAACTTACATGCCTCCAGCCCGGGATGGGACACTTACACATTCTCCATGGGAAACAAGCCCATGCCTTCAGGGTGAAAGGCCTCTATGCCTCTTTGCTTCTGCAGCCCAGGCATAGGGTCAGGTCTGAAAGGCTTCCAAAAGAGCAGAGATAAAGAACCTTTGAACCGCAGAGCAGGTGCAGCCGAGAACAAGGACTGCTCTTGGCCTGAGAACACCCACTGCCCAGCGCTTCTTTGGGGTGCACATGTGTGGAGAAAGGGAGTTGACATCTGCTGCGTCATCACTAATCCGAGCCACGTAGTGTGAACACAAGCAGAGTGACCCAACGTCTCATCCCTGTTTCCTGTGTAAGTTGTACTAGGAAAACACCCTGCTTGAATGCCTGTGTGGGGTACGTACCCTCCAGAGAAAAATGGATGCTTTGGACCCTGGGCTGGTATCTAGCTTAATGTTCTGTGCATCCACTTCGCAGCTGTTCTCTCTAAGCGGGTTCCAACGGCATTTCGGAAGAGTTTCCTGAGAGGGTCGGAAACAGGAAAGTAGCCGACAGGCCCACGAGGATGCCAGTGCTCTCCAGCAACAATGCTACCAGCCTCAGACACTTGCGTTCTCTTTGGTACGTGAAAGAACACCGGGCTTGGAAGATTCTTCCATCCAGTTTGCAAGTCGCCCTTCTAGAGTGTCCTAGGATTCCAAATGTTGCCATGCCATCACAATGGCCAGTTCTTAGGCCTATGACGGCAGAGTGTCTGGCAGCTCTCAAAGAAACCTTAGGAATGCTGGCATTTTGGCTCCTTCCACCGAGAAACCAGCTCTTCCAGATGCTCTGTCATTAGTTATTTCATGTCAGAAAATCTCTGGGCGCCTTCATTCCTCCTCCATGAAGTAAGACACAAACGGAATTGCCCTAACGGGAAGAAGCCTTCCGAGCCCGGCAGAGAGGCAGACTCTCCCAATCAGCAATCACACACGGCTGAGCACAGGGTACGGGACAGAGAGAGGGAGAAAGATAGCCGTAGCCCCAAGCTTTTCCACAATGTAGTCTAGGCCTCACCTTTCAAGCCCACTTGAATTTCCTAGAGAAAGCACCAGGCCTCACTGTGCTTTCCTGTGGCAGGAACCTTTGCTTTCGTTCTTTAGGAGACACATTGACTCAGGACTGCCCTACCCCAAGGACTCACGGTGTGCAGGCCGATTGCTTGAGATCAGCCCTTCTAGCTCTTTCACGGTTGAAACCAACAGGAAAAAGAGCCGTTCAAAACCTGGAAACCGTGGTGGTTTTCCCTAGTCTAAACAGGAACAGCACTCTGAGGGAGTGGAGCTGCTGACGCATGGTAGCAAAATCTCCTCTTCTGAAGAGAAACATTTCGTTGTAAGCGGGTTCCATAAGCTTGGGACCTTTTTGTCAGCTGCCTATAATGGAGGCCAGTCAGGTGGCAGATTCCCCTCAAGCCCTGCTTCCCAGGCTGTGATACACACACGTCGCCTGGTTCAGCCCAAAAGGAAAGCTTATCGTAAGGTAAAAACCTTGAGTGGGAGAGTTCCTGCCTAAATCCCGCCACAAGGACAAGCATATTGCCATTGGTCGAAGGCTTTCTCCACAAGCTTAACACGTTTGCTCCCATCTAGCCTCCGAAGTCCGGGTTTACCTAGCTAGGAATCAAACTTGAGGAATAGTACTCAGGGTGCTGGCGACTGCAAACTCTTTTACCAGGCAGCCCCAACCGAGTACACCTTCTTGTATTTTCCATGGGCAGAACAAATGGTGTCAACTTACACGCTTCCAGCCGGGGAGGGGCGACATACACTCTTTCCATGGGAAAGAAGCCCATGCCTTCAGGGTGAAAGGCCTCTATGCCTCTTTGCTTCAGTAGCCAAGGGATAGGGTCAGCTCTGAAAGGCTTCCAAAGGAGCAGAGTCAAAGAACCTTTGAACCACAGAGCAGGTGCAGGCCAGAACAAGGACTGCTCTTGGCCTGAGAACACCCACTGCCCAGCGCTTCTTTGGGGTCCACATGTGTAGAGAAAGGGAGTTGATATCTGCTACGTCATAACTTCTCCGGGGCACGTAGTGTGAGCACAAGCAGAGTGGCCCTACACCTCCTCCCAGTTTCCTGTGTAAGTTGTACTAGGAAAACACCCTGCTTGAATGCCTGCATTGGGTACGTACCCTCCAGATAAAGGTGGATGCTTGGGACCCCGGGCTGGTATCTAGGTTAATGTTCTGTGCATCCACTTCGTAGCTTTTCTCTCTAAGCGGGTCCCAACGGCGTTTTGGAAGAGTTTCCTGAGAAGGGCGGAAACAGGAAAGTAGCTGATAGGCCCACGAGAATGCCAGTGCTCTCCAGCAACAATGCTACCAGCCTCAGACGCTTGCGTTCTCTTTGGTACATGAAAGAACACTGGGCTTGGAAGCTTCTACCATCCAGTTTGCGAGTAGCCCTTCCACAGTGTCCTAGGATTCCAAGTGTTGCCATGCCGTCACAATGGCCAATTCTGAGGCCTATGACGGCAGAGTGTCTGGCAGCTCTCACAGAAAACTTAGGAATGCTGGCTTTTTGGCTCCTTCCAGCTCCTCCAGATGCTCTGTCATTAATTATTTCATGTCAGAAAATCTCTGGGCGCACTCATTCCTCCTCCACGAAGTTAGACTCCAACGGAATTGCCCTAAAGGGAAGAAGCCTTCTGAGCCTGGCAGAGAGGCAGACTCTGCCACTCAGCATTCCCACACAGCTGAGCCCAGGGTACGGACAGAGAGAGGGAGAAAGATAGCTGTAACCACGAGCTTTTCCTCAATAGAGTCTAGGCCTCACCTTTCAAGTCCACTTGAATTTCCTAGAGAAAGCACCAGGCGTCGCTGTGCTTTCCTGTGGCAGGAAACTTTGCTTTCGTTTTTTAGAGACACATTGTCTCAGGACTGCCCTACCCCAAGGACTCACGGTGTGCAGGCCGATTGCTTGAGATCAGCCCTTCTAGCTCTTTCACGGATGATACCAACTGGGAAAAGAGCCGTTCAAATCCTGGAAACCGTGGTGCTTTTCCCTAGTCTACACAGGAAGAGCACTCTGAGGGAGACGAGCTGCTGACGCGTGGTAGCAAAATCTCCCCTTCTGAAGAGAAATATTTCGGTGTAAGCGGATTCCATAAGCTTGGGACCATTTTTCGGCTGCCTATAATGGAGGCCAGTCAGGTGGCAGCCTCCCCTCAGGCCCTGCTTCCCAGGCTGTGATACAGACACACCCGCTGCTTCAGCCCAAAGGGACAGCTTATCGTAAGGTAAAAACCCTGAGTGGGAGAGTTCCTGCCTAATCGCCGCCACAAGCACAAGCATTTTGCCATTGGTCGAAGGCTTTCTCCACAAGCTTAACACGTTTGCTCCCATCTAGCCTCCGAAGTCCGGGTTTACCTAGCTAGGAATCAAACTTGAGGAATAGTACTCAGAGTGCTGGCGACTGCAAACTGTTTCACCAGGCATCCCAAACCGAGTAAACCTACTTGTATTTTCCATGGACAGAACAAATGGTGTCAACTTACATGCCTCCAGCCCGGGATGGGACACTTACACATTCTCCATGGGAAACAAGCCCATGCCTTCAGGGTGAAAGGCCTCTATGCCTCTTTGCTTCTGCAGCCCAGGCATAGGGTCAGGTCTGAAAGGCTTCCAAAAGAGCAGAGATAAAGAACCTTTGAACCGCAGAGCAGGTGCAGCCGAGAACAAGGACTGCTCTTGGCCTGAGAACACCCACTGCCCAGCGCTTCTTTGGGGTGCACATGTGTGGAGAAAGGGAGTTGACATCTGCTGCGTCATCACTAATCCGAGCCACGTAGTGT
This sequence comes from Balaenoptera acutorostrata, assembly GCF_949987535.1. Taxonomy (NCBI): domain Eukaryota; kingdom Metazoa; phylum Chordata; class Mammalia; order Artiodactyla; family Balaenopteridae; genus Balaenoptera; species Balaenoptera acutorostrata. Next base: position 33,012,329 of record NC_080076.1, on the reverse strand, counting down.
GAACACAAGCAGAGTGACCCAACGTCTCATCCCTGTTTCCTGTGTAAGTTGTACTAGGAAAACACCCTGCTTGAATGCCTGTGTGGGGTACGTACCCTCCAGAGAAAAATGGATGCTTGGGACCCTGGGCTGGTATCTAGCTTAATGTTCTGTGCATCCACTTCGCAGCTGTTCTCTCTAAGCGGGTTCCAACGGCATTTCGGAAGAGTTTCCTGAGAGGGTCGGAAACAGGAATGTAGCCGACAGGCCCACGAGGATGCCAGTGCTCTCCAGCAACAATGCTACCAGCCTCAGACACTTGCGTTCTCTTTGGTACGTGAATGAACACCGGGCTTGGAAGATTCTTCCATCCAGTTTGCGAGTCGCCCTTCTAGAGTGTCCTAGGATTCCAAGTGTTGCCATGCCATCACAATGGCCAGTTCTTAGGCCTATGACGGCAGAGTGTCTGGCAGCTCTCAAAGAAACCTTAGGAATGCTGGCATTTTGGCTCCTTCCACCGAGAAACCAGCTCCTCCAGATGCTCTGTCATTAGTTATTTCATGTCAGAAAATCTCTGGGCGCCCTCATTCCTCCTCCATGAAGTAAGACACAAACGGAATTGCCCTAACGGGAAGAAGCCTTCCGAGCCCGGCAGAGAGGCAGACTCTCCCAATCAGCAATCACACACGGCTGAGCACAGGGTACGGGACAGAGAGAGGGAGAAAGATAGCCGTAGCCCCAAGCTTTTCCACAATGTAGTCTAGGCCTCACCTTTCAAGCCCACTTGAATTTCCTAGAGAAAGCACCAGGCCTCACTGTGCTTTCCTGTGGCAGGAACCTTTGCTTTCGTTCTTTAGGAGACACATTGACTCAGGACTGCCCTACCCCAAGGACTCACGGTGTGCAAGCCGATTGCTTGAGATCAGCCCTTCTAGCTCTTTCACGGTTGAAACCAACAGGAAAAAGAGCCGTTCAAAACCTGGAAACCGTGGTGGTTTTCCCTAGTCTAAACAGGAACAGCACTCTGAGGGAGTGGAGCTGCTGACGCATGGTAGCAAAATCTCCTCTTCTGAAGAGAAACATTTCGTTGTAAGCGGGTTCCATAAGCTTGGGACCTTTTTGTCAGCTGCCTATAATGGAGGCCAGTCAGGTGGCAGATTCCCCTCAAGCCCTGCTTCCCAGGCTGTGATACACACACGTCGCCTGGTCCAGCCCAAAAGGAAAGCTTATCGTAAGGTAAAAACCTTGAGTGGGAGAGTTCCTGCCTAATTCCCGCCACAAGCACAAGCATTTTGCCATTGGTCAAAGGCTTTCTCCACAAGCTTAACACGTTTGCTCCCACCTAGCCTCCGAAGTATGGGTTTACCTAGCTAAGAATCAACCTTGAGGAATAGTACTCAGGGTGCTGGCGACTGCAAACTGTTTTACCAGGCAGCCCCAACCGAGTACACCTTCTTGTATTTTCCATGGGTAGAACAATTGTTGTCAACTTACACACTTCTAGCCGGGGAGGGGCAACATACACTCTTTCCATGGGAAACAAGCCCATGCCTTCAGGGTGAAAGGCCTCTATGCCTCTTTGCTTCAGCAGCCAAGGGATAGGGTCAGCTCTGAAAGGCTTCCAAAGGAGCAGAGTCAAAGAACCTTTGAACCACAGAGCAGGTGCAGGCCAGAACAAGGACTGCTCTTGGCCTGAGAACACCCACTGCCCAGCGCTTCTTTGGGATCCACATGTGTAGAGAAAGGGGGTTGATATCTGCTACGTCATAACTTCTCTGTGGCACGTAGTGTGAGCACAAGCAGAGTGGCCCTACACCTCATCCCAGTTTCCTGTGTAAGTTGTACAAGGCAAACTCCCTGCTTGAATCCCTTGGTGGCGTAGGTAACCTCCAGAGAAGGATCGATGCTTGGGACACGGGGCTAGTAAATAGGTTAATATTCCGAGCATCCACTTCGCAGCTTCTCTCTCTAAGCGGGTCCCAACGGCGTTTTGGAAGAGTTTCCTGAGAGGGTCGGAAACAGGAAAGTAGCCGACAGGCCCACGAGGATGCAGTGCTCTACAGTAACAATGATACCAGCCTCAGACACTTGCGTTCTCTTTGGTACATGAAAGAACACTGGGCTTGGAAGCTTCTTCCATCCAGTTTGCGAGTCGCCCTTCCACAGTGTCCTAGGATTCCAAGTGTTGCCATGCCGTCACAAAGATTCTTAGGCCTATGACGGCAGAGTGTCTGGCAGCTCTCACAGACACCTTAGGAATGCTGGCTTTTTGGCTCCTTCCAGCTCCTCCAGATGCTCTGTCATTAATTATTTCATGTCAGAAAATCTCTGGGCGCACTCATTCCTCCTCCACGAAGTTAGAGTCCAACGGAATTGCCCTAAAGGGAAGAAGCCTTCTGAGCCTGGCAGAGAGGCAGACTCTGCCACTCAGCATTCCCACACAGCTGAGCCCAGGGTACGGACAGAGAGAGGGAGAAAGATAGCCGTAACCACGAGCTTTTCCTCAATAGAGTCTAGGCCTCACCTTTCAAGTCCACTTGAATTTCCTAGAGAAAGCACCAGGCGTCGCTGTGCTTTCCTGTGGCAGGAAACTTTGCTTTCGTTTTTTAGAGACACATTGTCTCAGGACTGCCCTACCCCAAGGACTCACGGTGTGCAGGCCGATTGCTTGAGATCAGCCCTTCTAGCTCTTTCACGGATGATACCAACTGGGAAAAGAGCCGTTCAAATCCTGGAAACCGTGGTGCTTTTCCCTAGTCTACACAGGAAGAGCACTCTGAGGGAGACGAGCTGCTGACGCGTGGTAGCAAAATCTCCCCTTCTGAAGAGAAATATTTCGGTGTAAGCGGATTCCATAAGCTTGGGACCATTTTTCGGCTGCCTATAATGGAGGCCAGTCAGGTGGCAGCCTCCCCTCAGGCCCTGCTTCCCAGGCTGTGATACAGACACACCCGCTGCTTCAGCCCAAAGGGACAGCTTATCGTAAGGTAAAAACCCTGAGTGGGAGAGTTCCTGCCTAATCGCCGCCACAAGCACAAGCATTTTGCCATTGGTCGAAGGCTTTCTCCACAAGCTTAACACGTTTGCTCCCATCTAGCCTCCGAAGTCCGGGTTTACCTAGCTAGGAATCAAACTTGAGGAATAGTACTCAGAGTGCTGGCGACTGCAAACTGTTTCACCAGGCATCCCAAACCGAGTAAACCTACTTGTATTTTCCATGGACAGAACAAATGGTGTCAACTTACATGCCTCCAGCCCGGGATGGGACACTTACACATTCTCCATGGGAAACAAGCCCATGCCTTCAGGGTGAAAGGCCTCTATGCCTCTTTGCTTCTGCAGCCCAGGCATAGGGTCAGGTCTGAAAGGCTTCCAAAAGAGCAGAGATAAAGAACCTTTGAACCGCAGAGCAGGTGCAGCCGAGAACAAGGACTGCTCTTGGCCTGAGAACACCCACTGCCCAGCGCTTCTTTGGGGTGCACATGTGTGGAGAAAGGGAGTTGACATCTGCTGCGTCATCACTAATCCGAGCCACGTAGTGTGAACACAAGCAGAGTGACCCAACGTCTCATCCCTGTTTCCTGTGTAAGTTGTACTAGGAAAACACCCTGCTTGAATGCCTGTGTGGGGTACGTACCCTCCAGAGAAAAATGGATGCTTGGGACCCTGGGCTGGTATCTAGCTTAATGTTCTGTGCATCCACTTCGCAGCTGTTCTCTCTAAGCGGGTTCCAACGGCATTTCGGAAGAGTTTCCTGAGAGGGTCGGAAACAGGAAAGTAGCCGACAGGCCCACGAGGATGCCAGTGCTTTCCAGCAACAATGCTACCAGCCTCAGACACTTGCGTTCTCTTTGGTACGTGAAAGAACACCGGGCTTGGAAGATTCTTCCATCCAGTTTGCGAGTCGCCCTTCTAGAGTGTCCTAGGATTCCAAATGTTGCCATGCCATCACAATGGCCAGTTCTTAGGCCTATGACGGCAGAGTGTCTGGCAGCTCTCAAAGAAACCTTAGGAATGCTGGCATTTTGGCTCCTTCCACCGAGAAACCAGCTCCTCCAGATGCTCTGTCATTAGTTATTTCATGTCAGAAAATCTCTGGGCGCCTTCATTCCTCCTCCATGAAGTAAGACACAAACGGAATTGCCCTAACGGGAAGAAGCCTTCCGAGCCCGGCAGAGAGGCAGACTCTCCCAATCAGCAATCACACACGGCTGAGCACAGGGTACGGGACAGAGAGAGGGAGAAAGATAGCCGTAGCCCCAAGCTTTTCCACAATGTAGTCTAGGCCTCACCTTTCAAGCCCACTTGAATTTCCTAGAGAAAGCACCAGGCCTCACTGTGCTTTCCTGTGGCAGGAACCTTTGCTTTCGTTCTTTAGGAGACACATTGACTCAGGACTGCCCTACCCCAAGGACTCACGGTGTGCAGGCCGATTGCTTGAGATCAGCCCTTCTAGCTCTTTCACGGTTGAAACCAACAGGAAAAAGAGCCGTTCAAAACCTGGAAACCGTGGTGGTTTTCCCTAGTCTAAACAGGAACAGCACTCTGAGGGAGTGGAGCTGCTGACGCATGGTAGCAAAATCTCCTCTTCTGAAGAGAAACATTTCGTTGTAAGCGGGTTCCATAAGCTTGGGACCTTTTTGTCAGCTGCCTATAATGGAGGCCAGTCAGGTGGCAGATTCCCCTCAAGCCCTGCTTCCCAGGCTGTGATACACACACGTCGCCTGGTCCAGCCCAAAAGGAAAGCTTATCGTAAGGTAAAAACCTTGAGTGGGAGAGTTCCTGCCTAAATCCCGCCACAAGGACAAGCATATTGCCATTGGTCGAAGGCTTTCTCCACAAGCTTAACACGTTTGCTCCCATCTAGCCTCCGAAGTCCGGGTTTACCTAGCTAGGAATCAAACTTGAGGAATAGTACTCAGGGTGCTGGCGACTGCAAACTCTTTTACCAGGCAGCCCCAACCGAGTACACCTTCTTGTATTTTCCATGGGCAGAACAAATGGTGTCAACTTACACGCTTCCAGCCGGGGAGGGGCGACATACACTCTTTCCATGGGAAAGAAGCCCATGCCTTCAGGGTGAAAGGCCTCTATGCCTCTTTGCTTCAGCAGCCAAGGGATAGGGTCAGCTCTGAAAGGCTTCCAAAGGAGCAGAGTCAAAGAACCTTTGAACCACAGAGCAGGTGCAGGCCAGAACAAGGACTGCTCTTGGCCTGAGAACACCCACTGCCCAGCGCTTCTTTGGGGTCCACATGTGTAGAGAAAGGGAGTTGATATCTGCTACGTCATAACTTCTCCGGGGCACGTAGTGTGAGCACAAGCAGAGTGGCCCTACACCTCCTCCCAGTTTCCTGTGTAAGTTGTACTAGGAAAACACCCTGCTTGAATGCCTGCATTGGGTACGTACCCTCAAGATAAAGGTGGATGCTTGGGACCCCGGGCTGGTATCTAGGTTAATGTTCTGTGCATCCACTTCGTAGCTTTTCTCTCTAAGCGGGTCCCAACGGCGTTTTGGAAGAGTTTCCTGAGAAGGGCGGAAACAGGAAAGTAGCTGATAGGCCCACGAGAATGCCAGTGCTCTCCAGCAACAATGCTACCAGCCTCAGACACTTGCGTTCTCTTTGGTACATGAAAGAACACTGGGCTTGGAAGCTTCTACCATCCAGTTTGCGAGTCGCCCTTCCACAGTGTCCTAGGATTCCAAGTGTTGCCATGCCGTCACAATGGCCAATTCTGAGGCCTATGACGGCAGAGTGTCTGGCAGCTCTCACAGACAACTTAGGAATGCTGGCTTTTTGGCTCCTTCCAGCTCCTCCAGATGCTTTGTCATTAATTATTTCATGTCAGAAAATCTCTGGGCGCACTCATTCCTCCTCCACGAAGTTAGACTCCAACGGAATTGCCCTAAAGGGAAGAAGCCTTCTGAGCCTGGCAGAGAGGCAGACTCTGCCACTCAGCATTCCCACACAGCTGAGCCCAGGGTACGGACAGAGAGAGGGAGAAAGATAGCCGTAACCACGAGCTTTTCCTCAATAGAGTCTAGGCCTCACCTTTCAAGTCCACTTGAATTTCCTAGAGAAAGCACCAGGCGTCGCTGTGCTTTCCTGTGGCAGGAAACTTTGCTTTCGTTTTTTAGAGACACATTGTCTCAGGACTGCCCTACCCCAAGGACTCACGGTGTGCAGGCCGATTGCTTGAGATCAGCCCTTCTAGCTCTTTCACGGATGATACCAACTGGGAAAAGAGCCGTTCAAATCCTGGAAACCGTGGTGCTTTTCCCTAGTCTACACAGGAAGAGCACTCTGAGGGAGACGAGCTGCTGACGCGTGGTAGCAAAATCTCCCCTTCTGAAGAGAAATATTTCGGTGTAAGCGGATTCCATAAGCTTGGGACCATTTTTCGGCTGCCTATAATGGAGGCCAGTCAGGTGGCAGCCTCCCCTCAGGCCCTGCTTCCCAGGCTGTGATACAGACACACCCGCTGCTTCAGCCCAAAGGGACAGCTTATCGTAAGGTAAAAACCCTGAGTGGGAGAGTTCCTGCCTAATCGCCGCCACAAGCACAAGCATTTTGCCATTGGTCGAAGGCTTTCTCCACAAGCTTAACACGTTTGCTCCCATCTAGCCTCCGAAGTCCGGGTTTACCTAGCTAGGAATCAAACTTGAGGAATAGTACTCAGAGTGCTGGCGACTGCAAACTGTTTCACCAGGCATCCCAAACCGAGTAAACCTACTTGTATTTTCCATGGACAGAACAAATGGTGTCAACTTACATGCCTCCAGCCCGGGATGGGACACTTACACATTCTCCATGGGAAACAAGCCCATGCCTTCAGGGTGAAAGGCCTCTATGCCTCTTTGCTTCTGCAGCCCAGGCATAGGGTCAGGTCTGAAAGGCTTCCAAAAGAGCAGAGATAAAGAACCTTTGAACCGCAGAGCAGGTGCAGCCGAGAACAAGGACTGCTCTTGGCCTGAGAACACCCACTGCCCAGCGCTTCTTTGGGGTGCACATGTGTGGAGAAAGGGAGTTGACATCTGCTGCGTCATCACTAATCCGAGCCACGTAGTGTGAACACAAGCAGAGTGACCCAACGTCTCATCCCTGTTTCCAGTGTAAGTTGTACTAGGAAAACACCCTGCTTGAATGCCTGTGTGGGGTACGTACCCTCCAGAGAAAAATGGATGCTTGGGACCCTGGGCTGGTATCTAGCTTAATGTTCTGTGCATCCACTTCGCAGCTGTTCTCTCTAAGCGGGTTCCAACGGCATTTCGGAAGAGTTTCCTGAGAGGGTCGGAAACAGGAATGTAGCCGACAGGCCCACGAGGATGCCAGTGCTCTCCAGCAACAATGCTACCAGCCTCAGACACTTGCGTTCTCTTTGGTACGTGAATGAACACCGGGCTTGGAAGATTCTTCCATCCAGTTTGCGAGTCGCCCTTCTAGAGTGTCCTAGGATTCCAAGTGTTGCCATGCCATCACAATGGCCAGTTCTTAGGCCTATGACGGCAGAGTGTCTGGCAGCTCTCAAAGAAACCTTAGGAATGCTGGCATTTTGGCTCCTTCCACCGAGAAACCAGCTCCTCCAGATGCTCTGTCATTAGTTATTTCATGTCAGAAAATCTCTGGGCGCCCTCATTCCTCCTCCATGAAGTAAGACACAAACGGAATTGCCCTAACGGGAAGAAGCCTTCCGAGCCCGGCAGAGAGGCAGACTCTCCCAATCAGCAATCACACACGGCTGAGCACAGGGTACGGGACAGAGAGAGGGAGAAAGATAGCCGTAGCCCCAAGCTTTTCCACAATGTAGTCTAGGCCTCACCTTTCAAGCCCACTTGAATTTCCTAGAGAAAGCACCAGGCCTCACTGTGCTTTCCTGTGGCAGGAACCTTTGCTTTCGTTCTTTAGGAGACACATTGACTCAGGACTGCCCTACCCCAAGGACTCACGGTGTGCAGGCCGATTGCTTGAGATCAGCCCTTCTAGCTCTTTCACGGTTGAAACCAACAGGAAAAAGAGCCGTTCAAAACCTGGAAACCGTGGTGGTTTTCCCTAGTCTAAACAGGAACAGCACTCTGAGGGAGTGGAGCTGCTGACGCATGGTAGCAAAATCTCCTCTTCTGAAGAGAAACATTTCGTTGTAAGCGGGTTCCATAAGCTTGGGACCTTTTTGTCAGCTGCCTATAATGGAGGCCAGTCAGGTGGCAGATTCCCCTCAAGCCCTGCTTCCCAGGCTGTGATACACACACGTCGCCTGGTCCAGCCCAAAAGGAAAGCTTATCGTAAGGTAAAACCTTGAGTGGGAGAGTTCCTGCCTAATTCCCGCCACAAGCACAAGCATTTTGCCATTGGTCAAAGGCTTTCTCCACAAGCTTAACACGTTTGCTCCCACCTAGCCTCCGAAGTATGGGTTTACCTAGCTAAGAATCAACCTTGAGGAATAGTACTCAGGGTGCTGGCGACTGCAAACTGTTTTACCAGGCAGCCCCAACCGAGTACACCTTCTTGTATTTTCCATGGGTAGAACAATTGTTGTCAACTTACACACTTCTAGCCGGGGAGGGGCAACATACACTCTTTCCATGGGAAACAAGCCCATGCCTTCAGGGTGAAAGGCCTCTATGCCTCTTTGCTTCAGCAGCCAAGGGATAGGGTCAGCTCTGAAAGGCTTCCAAAGGAGCAGAGTCAAAGAACCTTTGAACCACAGAGCAGGTGCAGGCCAGAACAAGGACTGCTCTTGGCCTGAGAACACCCACTGCCCAGCGCTTCTTTGGGATCCACATGTGTAGAGAAAGGGGGTTGATATCTGCTACGTCATAACTTCTCTGTGGCACGTAGTGTGAGCACAAGCAGAGTGGCCCTACACCTCATCCCAGTTTCCTGTGTAAGTTGTACAAGGCAAACTCCCTGCTTGAATCCCTTGGTGGCGTAGGTAACCTCCAGAGAAGGATCGATGCTTGGGACACGGGGCTAGTAAATAGGTTAATATTCCGAGCATCCACTTCGCAGCTTCTCTCTCTAAGCGGGTCCCAACGGCGTTTTGGAAGAGTTTCCTGAGAGGGTCGGAAACAGGAAAGTAGCCGACAGGCCCACGAGGATGCAGTGCTCTACAGTAACAATGATACCAGCCTCAGACACTTGCGTTCTCTTTGGTACATGAAAGAACACTGGGCTTGGAAGCTTCTTCCATCCAGTTTGCGAGTCGCCCTTCCACAGTGTCCTAGGATTCCAAGTGTTGCCATGCCGTCACAAAGATTCTTAGGCCTATGACGGCAGAGTGTCTGGCAGCTCTCACAGACACCTTAGGAATGCTGGCTTTTTGGCTCCTTCCAGCTCCTCCAGATGCTCTGTCATTAATTATTTCATGTCAGAAAATCTCTGGGCGCACTCATTCCTCCTCCACGAAGTTAGAGTCCAACGGAATTGCCCTAAAGGGAAGAAGCCTTCTGAGCCTGGCAGAGAGGCAGACTCTGCCACTCAGCATTCCCACACAGCTGAGCCCAGGGTACGGACAGAGAGAGGGAGAAAGATAGCCGTAACCACGAGCTTTTCCTCAATAGAGTCTAGGCCTCACCTTTCAAGTCCACTTGAATTTCCTAGAGAAAGCACCAGGCGTCGCTGTGCTTTCCTGTGGCAGGAAACTTTGCTTTCGTTTTTTAGAGACACATTGTCTCAGGACTGCCCTACCCCAAGGACTCACGGTGTGCAGGCCGATTGCTTGAGATCAGCCCTTCTAGCTCTTTCACGGATGATACCAACTGGGAAAAGAGCCGTTCAAATCCTGGAAACCGTGGTGCTTTTCCCTAGTCTACACAGGAAGAGCACTGTGAGGGAGACGAGCTGCTGACGCGTGGTAGCAAAATCTCCCCTTCTGAAGAGAAATGTTTCGGTGTAAGCGGATTCCATAAGCTTGGGACCATTTTTCAGCTGCCTATAATGGAGGCCAGTCAGGTGGCAGCCTCCCCGCAGGCCCTGCTTCCCAGGCTGTGATACAGACACACCCGCTGCTTCAGCCCAAAGGGACAGCTTATCGTAAGGTAAAAACCCTGAGTGGGAGAGTTCCTGCCTAATCGCCGCCACAAGCACAAGCATTTTGCCATTGGTCGAAGGCTTTCTCCACAAGCTTAACACGTTTGCTCCCATCTAGCCTCCGAAGTCCGGGTTTACCTAGCTAGGAATCAAACTTGAGAAATAGTACTCAGAGTGCTGGCGACTGCAAACTGTTTCACCAGTCATCCCAAACCGAGTAAACCTACTTGTATTTTCCATGGACAGAACAAATGGTGTCAACTTACATGCCTCCAGCCCGGGATGGGACACTTACACATTCTCCATGGGAAACAATCCCATGCCTTCAGGGTGAAAGGCCTCTATGCCTCTTTGCTTCTGCAGCCCAGGCATAGGGTCAGGTCTGAAAGGCTTCCAAAAGAGCAGAGATAAACAACCTTTGAACCGCAGAGCAGGTACAGCCGAGAACAAGGACTGCTCTTGGCCTGAGAACACCCACTGCCCAGCGCTTCTTTGGGGTGCACATGTGTGGTGAAAGGGAGTTGACATCTGCTGCGTCATCACTAATCCGAGCCACGTAGTGTGAACACAAGCAGAGTGACCCAACGTCTCATCCCTGTTTCCTGTGTAAGTTGTACTAGGAAAACACCCTGCTTGAATGCCTGTGTGGGGTACGTACCCTCCAGAGAAAAATGGATGCTTTGGACCCTGGGCTGGTATCTAGCTTAATGTTCTGTGCATCCACTTCGCAGCTGTTCTCTCTAAGCGGGTTCCAACGGCATTTCGGAAGAGTTTCCTGAGAGGGTCGGAAACAGGAAAGTAGCCGACAGGCCCACGAGGATGCCAGTGCTCTCCAGCAACAATGCTACCAGCCTCAGACACTTGCGTTCTCTTTGGTACGTGAAAGAACACCGGGCTTGGAAGATTCTTCCATCCAGTTTGCGAGTCGCCCTTCTAGAGTGTCCTAGGATTCCAAATGTTGCCATGCCATCACAATGGCCAGTTCTTAGGCCTATGACGGCAGAGTGTCTGGCAGCTCTCAAAGAAACCTTAGGAATGCTGGCATTTTGGCTCCTTCCACCGAGAAACCAGCTCCTCCAGATGCTCTGTCATTAGTTATTTCATGTCAGAAAATCTCTGGGCGCCTTCATTCCTCCTCCATGAAGTAAGACACAAACGGAATTGCCCTAACGGGAAGAAGCCTTCCGAGCCCGGCAGAGAGGCAGACTCTCCCAATCAGCAATCACACACGGCTGAGCACAGGGTACGGGACAGAGAGAGGGAGAAAGATAGCCGTAGCCCCAAGCTTTTCCACAATGTAGTCTAGGCCTCACCTTTCAAGCCCACTTGAATTTCCTAGAGAAAGCACCAGGCCTCACTGTGCTTTCCTGTGGCAGGAACCTTTGCTTTCGTTCTTTAGGAGACACATTGACTCAGGACTGCCCTACCCCAAGGACTCACGGTGTGCAGGCCGATTGCTTGAGATCAGCCCTTCTAGCTCTTTCACGGTTGAAACCAACAGGAAAAAGAGCCGTTCAAAACCTGGAAACCGTGGTGGTTTTCCCTAGTCTAAACAGGAACAGCACTCTGAGGGAGTGGAGCTGCTGACGCATGGTAGCAAAATCTCCTCTTCTGAAGAGAAACATTTCGTTGTAAGCGGGTTCCATAAGCTTGGGACCTTTTTGTCAGCTGCCTATAATGGAGGCCAGTCAGGTGGCAGATTCCCCTCAGGGCCTGCTTCCCAGGCTGTGATACACACACGTCGCCTGGTCCAGCCCAAAAGGAAAGCTTATCGTAAGGTAAAAACCTTGAGTGGGAGAGTTCCTGCCTAAATCCCGCCACAAGCACAAGCATTTTGCCATTGGTCGAAGGCTTTCTCCACAAGCTTAACACGTTTGCTCCCATCTAGCCTCCAAAGTCCGGGTTTACCTAGCTAGGAATCAAACTTGAGGAATAGTACTCAGGGTGCTGGCGACTGCAAACTCTTTTACCAGGCAGCCCCAACCGAGTACACCTTCTTGTATTTTCCATGGGCAGAACAAATGTTGTCAACTTACACGCTTCCAGCCGGGGAGGGGCGACATACACTCTTTCCATGGGAAAGAAGCCCATGCCTTCAGGGTGAAAGGCCTCTATGCCTCTTTGCTTCAGCAGCCAAGGGATAGGGTCAGCTCTGAAAGGCTTCCAAAGGAGCAGAGTCAAAGAACCTTTGAACCACAGAGCAGGTGCAGGCCAGAACAAGGACTGCTCTTGGCCTGAGAACACCCACTGCCCAGCGCTTCTTTGGGGTCCACATGTGTAGAGAAAGGGAGTTGATATCTGCTACGTCATAACTTCTCCGGGGCACGTAGTGTGAGCACAAGCAGAGTGGCCCTACACCTCCTCCCAGTTTCCTGTGTAAGTTGTACTAGGAAAACACCCTGCTTGAATGCCTGCGTTGGGTACGTACCCTCCAGATGAAGGTGGATGCTTGGGACCCCGGGCTGGTATCTAGGTTAATGTTCTGTGCATCCACTTCGTAGCTTTTCTCTCTAAGCGGGTCCCAACGGCGTTTTGGAAGAGTTTCCTGAGAAGGGCGGAAACAGGAAAGTAGCTGATAGGCCCACGAGAATGCCAGTGCTCTCCAGCAACAATGCTACCAGCCTCAGACACTTGCGTTCTCTTTGGTACATGAAAGAACACTGGGCTTGGAAGCTTCTACCATCCAGTTTGCGAGTCGCCCTTCCACAGTGTCCTAGGATTCCAAGTGTTGCCATGCCGTCACAATGGCCAATTCTGAGGCCTATGACGGCAGAGTGTCTGGCAGCTCTCACAGAAAACTTAGGAATGCTGGCTTTTTGTCTCCTTCCAGCTCCTCTGATGCTCTGTCATTAGTTATTTCATGTCAGAAAATCTCTGGGCGCACTCATTCCTCCTCCACGAAGTTAGACTCCAACGGAATTGCCCTAAAGGGAAGAAGCCTTCTGAGCCTGGCAGAGAGGCAGACTCTGCCACTCAGCATTCCCACACAGCTGAGCCCAGGGTACGGACAGAGAGAGGGAGAAAGATAGCCGAAACCACGAGCTTTTCCTCAATAGAGTCTAGGCCTCACCTTTCAAGTCCACTTGAATTTCCTAGAGAAAGCACCAGGCGTCGCTGTGCTTTCCTGTGGCAGGAAACTTTGCTTTCGTTTTTTAGAGACACATTGTCTCAGGACTGCCCTACCCCAAGGACTCACGGTGTGCAGGCCGATTGCTTGAGATCAGCCCTTCTAGCTCTTTCACGGATGATACCAACTGGGAAAAGAGCCGTTCAAATCCTGGAAACCGTGGTGCTTTTCCCTAGTCTACACAGGAAGAGCACTCTGAGGGAGACGAGCTGCTGACGCGTGGTAGCAAAATCTCCCCTTCTGAAGAGAAATATTTCGGTGTAAGCGGGTTCCATAAGCTTGGGACAATTTTTCAGCTGCCTATAATGGAGGCCAGTCAGGTGGCAGCCTCCCCTCAAGCCCTGCTTCCCAGGCTGTGATACAGACACGCCCGCTGCTTCAGCCCAAAGGCACAGCTTATCGTAAGGTAGAAACCCTGAGTGGGAGAGTTCCTGCCTAATCGCCGCCACAAGCACAAGCATTTTGCCATTGGTCGAAGGCTTTCTCCACAAGCTTAACACGTTTGCTCCCATCTAGCCTCCGAAGTCCGGGTTTACCTAGCTAGGAATCAAACTTGAGGAATAGTACTCAGAGTGCTGGCGACTGCAAACTGTTTCACCAGGCATCCCAAACCGAGTAAACCTACTTGTATTTTCCATGGGCAGAACAAATGGTGTCAACTTACATGCCTCCAGCCCGGGATGGGACACTTACACATTCTCCATGGGAAACAAGCCCATGCCTTCAGGGTGAAAGGCCTCTATGCCTCTTTGCTTCTGCAGCCCAGGCATAGGGTCAGGTCTGAAAGGCTTCCAAAAGAGCAGAGATAAAGAACCTTTGAACCGCAGAGCAGGTGCAGCCGAGAACAAGGACTGCTCTTGGCCTGAGAACACCCACTGCCCAGCGCTTCTTTGGGGTGCACATGTGTGGAGAAAGGGGGTTGACATCTGCTGCGTCATCACTTCTCCAAGCCACGTAGTGTGAACACAAGCAGAGTGACCCAACGTCTCATCCCTGTTTCCTGTGTAAGTTGTACTAGGAAAACACCCTGCTTGAATGCCTGTGTGGGGTACGTACCCTCCAGAGAAAAATGGATGCTTGGGACCCTGGGCTGGTATCTAGGTTAATGTTCTGTGCATCCACTTCGCAGCTGTTCTCTCTAAGCGGGTTCCAACGGCATTTTGGAAGAGTTTCCTGAGAGGGTCGGAAACAGGAAAGTAGCCGACAGGCCCACGAGGATGCCAGTGCTCTCCAGCAACAATGCTACCAGCCTTAGACACTTGCGTTCTCTTTGGTACGTGAAAGAACACCGGGCTTGGAAGATTCTTCCATCCAGTTTACGAGTCGCCCTTCTAGAGTGTCCTAGGATTCCAAGTGTTGCCATGCCATCACAATGGCCAGTTCTCAGGCCTATGACGGCAGAGTGTCTGGCAGCTCTCAAAGAAACCTTAGGAATGCTGGCATTTTGGCTCCTTCCACCGAGAAACCAGCTCCTCCAGATGCTCTGTCATTAGTTATTTCATGTCAGAAAATCTCTGGGCGCCCTCATTCCTCCTCCATGAAGTAAGACACAAACGGAATTGCCCTAACGGGAAGAAGCCTTCCGAGCCCGGCAGAGAGGCAGACTCTCCCAATCAGCAATCACACACGGCTGAGCACAGGGTACGGGACAGAGAGAGGGAGAAAGATAGCCGTAGCCCCAAGCTTTTCCACAATGTAGTCTAGGCCTCACCTTTCAAGCCCACTTGAATTTCCTAGAGAAAGCACCAGGCCTCGCTGTGCTTTCCTGTGGCAGGAACCTTTGCTTTCGTTCTTTAGGGGACACATTGACTCAGGACTGCCCTACCCCAAGGACTCACGGTGTGCAGGCCGATTGCTTGAGATCAGCCCTTCTAGCTCTTTCACGGTTGAAACCAACAGGAAAAAGAGCCGTTCAAAACCTGGAAACCGTGGTGGTTTTCCCTAGTCTAAACAGGAACAGCACTCTGAGGGAGTGGAGCTGCTGACGCATGGTAGCAAAATCTCCTCTTCTGAAGAGAAACATTTCGTTGTAAGCGGGTTCCATAAGCTTGGGACCTTTTTGTCAGCTGCCTATAATGGAGGCCAGTCAGGTGGCAGATTCCACTCAGGCCCTGCTTCCCAGGCTGTGATACACACACGTCGCCTGGTCCAGCCCAAAAGGAAAGCTTATCGTAAGGTAAAAACCTTGAGTGGGAGAGTTCCTGCCTAATTCCCGCCACAAGCACAAGCATTTTGCCATTGGTCAAAGGCTTTCTCCACAAGCTTAACACGTTTGCTCCCACCTAGCCTCCGAAGTATGGGTTTACCTAGCTAAGAATCAACCTTGAGGAATAGTACTCAGGGTGCTGGCGACTGCAAACTGTTTTACCAGGCAGCCCCAACCGAGTACACCTTCTTGTATTTTCCATGGGTAGAACAATTGTTGTCAACTTACACACTTCTAGCCGGGGAGGGGCAACATACACTCTTTCCATGGGAAACAAGCCCATGCCTTCAGGGTGAAAGGCCTCTATGCCTCTTTGCTTCAGCAGCCAAGGGATAGGGTCAGCTCTGAAAGGCTTCCAAAGGAGCAGAGTCAAAGAACCTTTGAACCACAGAGCAGGTGCAGGCCAGAACAAGGACTGCTCTTGGCCTGAGAACACCCACTGCCCAGCGCTTCTTTGGGATCCACATGTGTAGAGAAAGGGGGTTGATATCTGCTACGTCATAACTTCTCTGTGGCACGTAGTGTGAGCACAAGCAGAGTGGCCCTACACCTCATCCCAGTTTCCTGTGTAAGTTGTACAAGGCAAACTCCCTGCTTGAATCCCTTGGTGGCGTAGGTAACCTCCAGAGAAGGATCGATGCTTGGGACACGGGGCTAGTAAATAGGTTAATATTCCGAGCATCCACTTCGCAGCTTCTCTCTCTAAGCGGGTCCCAACGGCGTTTTGGAAGAGTTTCCTGAGAGGGTCGGAAACAGGAAAGTAGCCGACAGGCCCATGAGGATGCAGTGCTCTACAGTAACAATGATACCAGCCTCAGACACTTGCGTTCTCTTTGGTACATGAAAGAACACTGGGCTTGGAAGCTTCTTCCATCCAGTTTGCGAGTCGCCCTTCCACAGTGTCCTAGGATTCCAAGTGTTGCCATGCCGTCACAAAGATTCTTAGGCCTATGACGGCAGAGTGTCTGGCAGCTCTCACAGACACCTTAGGAATGCTGGCTTTTTGGCTCCTTCCAGCTCCTCCAGATGCTCTGTCATTAATTATTTCATGTGAGAAAATCTCTGGGCGCACTCATTCCTCCTCCACGAAGTTAGAGTCCAACGGAATTGCCCTAAAGGGAAGAAGCCTTCTGAGCCTGGCAGAGAGGCAGACTCTGCCACTCAGCATTCCCACACAGCTGAGCCCAGGGTACGGACAGAGAGAGGGAGAAAGATAGCCGTAACCACGAGCTTTTCCTCAATAGAGTCTAGGCCTCACCTTTCAAGTCCACTTGAATTTCCTAGAGAAAGCACCAGGCGTCGCTGTGCTTTCCTGTGGCAGGAAACTTTGCTTTCGTTTTTTAGAGACACATTGTCTCAGGACTGCCCTACCCCAAGGACTCACGGTGTGCAGGCCGATTGCTTGAGATCAGCCCTTCTAGCTCTTTCACGGTTGAAACCAACAGGAAAAAGAGCCGTTCAAAACCTGGAAACCGTGGTGGTTTTCCCTAGTCTAAACAGGAACAGCACTCTGAGGGAGTGGAGCTGCTGACGCATGGTAGCAAAATCTCCTCTTCTGAAGAGAAACATTTCGTTGTAAGCGGGTTCCATAAGCTTGGGACCTTTTTGTCAGCTGCCTATAATGGAGGCCAGTCAGGTGGCAGATTCCCCTCAAGCCCTGCTTCCCAGGCTGTGATACACACACGTCGCCTGGTCCAGCCCAAAAGGAAAGCTTATCGTAAGGTAAAAACCTTGAGTGGGAGAGTTCCTGCCTAATTCCCGCCACAAGCACAAGCATTTTGTCATTGGTCAAAGGCTTTCTCCACAAGCTTAACACGTTTGCTCCCACCTAGCCTCCGAAGTATGGGTTTACCTAGCTAAGAATCAAACTTGAGGAATAGTACTCAGGGTGCTGGCGACTGCAAACTGTTTTACCAGGCAGCCCCAACCGAGTACACCTTCTTGTATTTTCCATGGGTAGAACAATTGTTGTCAACTTACACACTTCTAGCCGGGGAGGGGCAACATACACTCTTTCCATGGGAAACAAGCCCATGCCTTCAGGGTGAAAGGCCTCTATGCCTCTTTGCTTCAGCAGCCAAGGGATAGGGTCAGCTCTGAAAGGCTTCCAAAGGAGCAGAGTCAAAGAACCTTTGAACCACAGAGCAGGTGCAGGCCAGAACAAGGACTGCTCTTGGCCTGAGAACACCCACTGCCCAGCGCTTCTTTGGGATCCACATGTGTAGAGAAAGGGGGTTGATATCTGCTACGTCATAACTTCTCTGTGGCACGTAGTGTGAGCACAAGCAGAGTGGCCCTACACCTCATCCCAGTTTCCTGTGTAAGTTGTACAAGGCAAACTCCCTGCTTGAATCCCTTGGTGGCGTAGGTAACCTCCAGAGAAGGATCGATGCTTGGGACACGGGGCTAGTAAATAGGTTAATATTCCGAGCATCCACTTCGCAGCTTCTCTCTCTAAGCGGGTCCCAACGGCGTTTTGGAAGAGTTTCCTGAGAGGGTCGGAAACAGGAAAGTAGCCGACAGGCCCACGAGGATGCAGTGCTCTACAGTAACAATGATACCACCCTCAGACACTTGCGTTCTCTTTGGTACATGAAAGAACACTGGGCTTGGAAGCTTCTTCCATCCAGTTTGCGAGTCGCCCTTCCACAGTGTCCTAGGATTCCAAGTGTTGCCATGCCGTCACAAAGATTCTTAGGCCTATGACGGCAGAGTGTCTGGCAGCTCTCACAGACACCTTAGGAATGCTGGCTTTTTGGCTCCTTCCAGCTCCTCCAGATGCTCTGTCATTAATTATTTCATGTCAGAAAATCTCTGGGCGCACTCATTCCTCCTCCACGAAGTTAGAGTCCAACGGAATTGCCCTAAAGGGAAGAAGCCTTCTGAGCCTGGCAGAGAGGCAGACTCTGCCACTCAGCATTCCCACACAGCTGAGCCCAGGGTACGGACAGAGAGAGGGAGAAAGATAGCCGTAACCACGAGCTTTTCCTCAATAGAGTCTAGGCCTCACCTTTCAAGTCCACTTGAATTTCCTAGAGAAAGCACCAGGCGTCGCTGTGCTTTCCTGTGGCAGGAAACTTTGCTTTCGTTTCTTAGAGACACATTGTCTCAGGACTGCCCTACCCCAAGGACTCACGGTGTGCAGGCCGATTGCTTGAGATCAGCCCTTCTAGCTCTTTCACGGATGATACCAACTGGGAAAAGAGCCGTTCAAATCCTGGAAACCGTGGTGCTTTTCCCTAGTCTACACAGGAAGAGCACTCTGAGGGAGACGAGCTGCTGACGCGTGGTAGCAAAATCTCCCCTTCTGAAGAGAAATATTTCGGTGTAAGCGGATTCCATAAGCTTGGGACCATTTTTCAGCTGCCTATAATGGAGGCCAGTCAGGTGGCAGCCTCCCCGCAGGCCCTGCTTCCCAGGCTGTGATACAGACACACCCGCTGCTTCAGCCCAAAGGGACAGCTTATCGTAAGATAAAAACCCTGAGTGGGAGAGTTCTTGCCTAATCGCCGCCACAAGCACAAGCATTTTGCCATTGGTCGAAGGCTTTCTCCACAAGCTTAACACGTTTGCTCCCATCTAGCCTCCGAAGTCCGGGTTTACCTAGCTAGGAATCAAACTTGAGGAATAGTACTCAGAGTGCTGGCGACTGCAAACTGTTTCACCAGGCATCCCAAACCGAGTAAACCTACTTGTATTTTCCATGGACAGAACAAATGGTGTCAACTTACATGCCTCCAGCCCGGGATGGGACACTTACACATTCTCCATGGGAAACAAGCCCATGCCTTCAGGGTGAAAGGCCTCTATGCCTCTTTGCTTCTGCAGCCCAGGCATAGGGTCAGGTCTGAAAGGCTTCCAAAAGAGCAGAGATAAAGAACCTTTGAACCGCAGAGCAGGTGCAGCCGAGAACAAGGACTGCTCTTGGCCTGAGAACACCCACTGCCCAGCGCTTCTTTGGGGTGCACATGTGTGGAGAAAGGGAGTTGACATCTGCTGCGTCATCACTAATCCGAGCCACGTAGTGTGAACACAAGCAGAGTGACCCAACGTCTCATCCCTGTTTCCAGTGTAAGTTGTACTAGGAAAACACCCTGCTTGAATGCCTGTGTGGGGTACGTACCCTCCAGAGAAAAATGGATGCTTGGGACCCTGGGCTGGTATCTAGCTTAATGTTCTGTGCATCCACTTCGCAGCTGTTCTCTCTAAGCGGGTTCCAACGGCATTTCGGAAGAGTTTCCTGAGAGGGTCGGAAACAGGAATGTAGCCGACAGGCCCACGAGGATGCCAGTGCTCTCCAGCAACAATGCTACCAGCCTCAGACACTTGCGTTCTCTTTGGTACGTGAATGAACACCGGGCTTGGAAGATTCTTCCATCCAGTTTGCGAGTCGCCCTTCTAGAGTGTCCTAGGATTCCAAGTGTTGCCATGCCATCACAATGGCCAGTTCTTAGGCCTATGACGGCAGAGTGTCTGGCAGCTCTCAAAGAAACCTTAGGAATGCTGGCATTTTGGCTCCTTCCACCGAGAAACCAGCTCCTCCAGATGCTCTGTCATTAGTTATTTCATGTCAGAAAATCTCTGGGCGCCCTCATTCCTCCTCCATGAAGTAAGACACAAACGGAATTGCCCTAACGGGAAGAAGCCTTCCGAGCCCGGCAGAGAGGCAGACTCTCCCAATCAGCAATCACACACGGCTGAGCACAGGGTACGGGACAGAGAGAGGGAGAAAGATAGCCGTAGCCCCAAGCTTTTCCACAATGTAGTCTAGGCCTCACCTTTCAAGCCCACTTGAATTTCCTAGAGAAAGCACCAGGCCTCACTGTGCTTTCCTGTGGCAGGAACCTTTGCTTTCGTTCTTTAGGAGACACATTGACTCAGGACTGCCCTACCCCAAGGACTCACGGTGTGCAGGCCGATTGCTTGAGATCAGCCCTTCTAGCTCTTTCACGGTTGAAACCAACAGGAAAAAGAGCCGTTCAAAACCTGGAAACCGTGGTGGTTTTCCCTAGTCTAAACAGGAACAGCACTCTGAGGGAGTGGAGCTGCTGACGCATGGTAGCAAAATCTCCTCTTCTGAAGAGAAACATTTCGTTGTAAGCGGGTTCCATAAGCTTGGGACCTTTTTGTCAGCTGCCTATAATGGAGGCCAGTCAGGTGGCAGATTCCCCTCAAGCCCTGCTTCCCAGGCTGTGATACACACACGTCGCCTGGTCCAGCCCAAAAGGAAAGCTTATCGTAAGGTAAAACCTTGAGTGGGAGAGTTCCTGCCTAATTCCCGCCACAAGCACAAGCATTTTGCCATTGGTCAAAGGCTTTCTCCACAAGCTTAACACGTTTGCTCCCACCTAGCCTCCGAAGTATGGGTTTACCTAGCTAAGAATCAACCTTGAGGAATAGTACTCAGGGTGCTGGCGACTGCAAACTGTTTTACCAGGCAGCCCCAACCGAGTACACCTTCTTGTATTTTCCATGGGTAGAACAATTGTTGTCAACTTACACACTTCTAGCCGGGGAGGGGCAACATACACTCTTTCCATGGGAAACAAGCCCATGCCTTCAGGGTGAAAGGCCTCTATGCCTCTTTGCTTCAGCAGCCAAGGGATAGGGTCAGCTCTGAAAGGCTTCCAAAGGAGCAGAGTCAAAGAACCTTTGAACCACAGAGCAGGTGCAGGCCAGAACAAGGACTGCTCTTGGCCTGAGAACACCCACTGCCCAGCGCTTCTTTGGGATCCACATGTGTAGAGAAAGGGGGTTGATATCTGCTACGTCATAACTTCTCTGTGGCACGTAGTGTGAGCACAAGCAGAGTGGCCCTACACCTCATCCCAGTTTCCTGTGTAAGTTGTACAAGGCAAACTCCCTGCTTGAATCCCTTGGTGGCGTAGGTAACCTCCAGAGAAGGATCGATGCTTGGGACACGGGGCTAGTAAATAGGTTAATATTCCGAGCATCCACTTCGCAGCTTCTCTCTCTAAGCGGGTCCCAACGGCGTTTTGGAAGAGTTTCCTGAGAGGGTCGGAAACAGGAAAGTAGCCGACAGGCCCACGAGGATGCAGTGCTCTACAGTAACAATGATACCAGCCTCAGACACTTGCGTTCTCTTTGGTACATGAAAGAACACTGGGCTTGGAAGCTTCTTCCATCCAGTTTGCGAGTCGCCCTTCCACAGTGTCCTAGGATTCCAAGTGTTGCCATGCCGTCACAAAGATTCTTAGGCCTATGACGGCAGAGTGTCTGGCAGCTCTCACAGACACCTTAGGAATGCTGGCTTTTTGGCTCCTTCCAGCTCCTCCAGATGCTCTGTCATTAATTATTTCATGTCAGAAAATCTCTGGGCGCACTCATTCCTCCTCCACGAAGTTAGAGTCCAACGGAATTGCCCTAAAGGGAAGAAGCCTTCTGAGCCTGGCAGAGAGGCAGACTCTGCCACTCAGCATTCCCACACAGCTGAGCCCAGGGTACGGACAGAGAGAGGGAGAAAGATAGCCGTAACCACGAGCTTTTCCTCAATAGAGTCTAGGCCTCACCTTTCAAGTCCACTTGAATTTCCTAGAGAAAGCACCAGGCGTCGCTGTGCTTTCCTGTGGCAGGAAACTTTGCTTTCGTTTTTTAGAGACACATTGTCTCAGGACTGCCCTACCCCAAGGACTCACGGTGTGCAGGCCGATTGCTTGAGATCAGCCCTTCTAGCTCTTTCACGGATGATACCAACTGGGAAAAGAGCCGTTCAAATCCTGGAAACCGTGGTGCTTTTCCCTAGTCTACACAGGAAGAGCACTGTGAGGGAGACGAGCTGCTGACGCGTGGTAGCAAAATCTCCCCTTCTGAAGAGAAATGTTTCGGTGTAAGCGGATTCCATAAGCTTGGGACCATTTTTCAGCTGCCTATAATGGAGGCCAGTCAGGTGGCAGCCTCCCCGCAGGCCCTGCTTCCCAGGCTGTGATACAGACACACCCGCTGCTTCAGCCCAAAGGGACAGCTTATCGTAAGGTAAAAACCCTGAGTGGGAGAGTTCCTGCCTAATCGCCGCCACAAGCACAAGCATTTTGCCATTGGTCGAAGGCTTTCTCCACAAGCTTAACACGTTTGCTCCCATCTAGCCTCCGAAGTCCGGGTTTACCTAGCTAGGAATCAAACTTGAGAAATAGTACTCAGAGTGCTGGCGACTGCAAACTGTTTCACCAGTCATCCCAAACCGAGTAAACCTACTTGTATTTTCCATGGACAGAACAAATGGTGTCAACTTACATGCCTCCAGCCCGGGATGGGACACTTACACATTCTCCATGGGAAACAATCCCATGCCTTCAGGGTGAAAGGCCTCTATGCCTCTTTGCTTCTGCAGCCCAGGCATAGGGTCAGGTCTGAAAGGCTTCCAAAAGAGCAGAGATAAACAACCTTTGAACCGCAGAGCAGGTACAGCCGAGAACAAGGACTGCTCTTGGCCTGAGAACACCCACTGCCCAGCGCTTCTTTGGGGTGCACATGTGTGGAGAAAGGGAGTTGACATCTGCTGCGTCATCACTAATCCGAGCCACGTAGTGTGAACACAAGCAGAGTGACCCAACGTCTCATCCCTGTTTCCTGTGTAAGTTGTACTAGGAAAACACCCTGCTTGAATGCCTGTGTGGGGTACGTACCCTCCAGAGAAAAATGGATGCTTTGGACCCTGGGCTGGTATCTAGCTTAATGTTCTGTGCATCCACTTCGCAGCTGTTCTCTCTAAGCGGGTTCCAACGGCATTTCGGAAGAGTTTCCTGAGAGGGTCGGAAACAGGAAAGTAGCCGACAGGCCCACGAGGATGCCAGTGCTCTCCAGCAACAATGCTACCAGCCTCAGACACTTGCGTTCTCTTTGGTACGTGAAAGAACACCGGGCTTGGAAGATTCTTCCATCCAGTTTGCGAGTCGCCCTTCTAGAGTGTCCTAGGATTCCAAATGTTGCCATGCCATCACAATGGCCAGTTCTTAGGCCTATGACGGCAGAGTGTCTGGCAGCTCTCAAAGAAACCTTAGGAATGCTGGCATTTTGGCTCCTTCCACCGAGAAACCAGCTCCTCCAGATGCTCTGTCATTAGTTATTTCATGTCAGAAAATCTCTGGGCGCCTTCATTCCTCCTCCATGAAGTAAGACACAAACGGAATTGCCCTAACGGGAAGAAGCCTTCCGAGCCCGGCAGAGAGGCAGACTCTCCCAATCAGCAATCACACACGGCTGAGCACAGGGTACGGGACAGAGAGAGGGAGAAAGATAGCCGTAGCCCCAAGCTTTTCCACAATGTAGTCTAGGCCTCACCTTTCAAGCCCACTTGAATTTCCTAGAGAAAGCACCAGGCCTCACTGTGCTTTCCTGTGGCAGGAACCTTTGCTTTCGTTCTTTAGGAGACACATTGACTCAGGACTGCCCTACCCCAAGGACTCACGGTGTGCAGGCCGATTGCTTGAGATCAGCCCTTCTAGCTCTTTCACGGTTGAAACCAACAGGAAAAAGAGCCGTTCAAAACCTGGAAACCGTGGTGGTTTTCCCTAGTCTAAACAGGAACAGCACTCTGAGGGAGTGGAGCTGCTGACGCATGGTAGCAAAATCTCCTCTTCTGAAGAGAAACATTTCGTTGTAAGCGGGTTCCATAAGCTTGGGACCTTTTTGTCAGCTGCCTATAATGGAGGCCAGTCAGGTGGCAGATTCCCCTCAGGGCCTGCTTCCCAGGCTGTGATACACACACGTCGCCTGGTCCAGCCCAAAAGGAAAGCTTATCGTAAGGTAAAAACCTTGAGTGGGAGAGTTCCTGCCTAAATCCCGCCACAAGCACAAGCATTTTGCCATTGGTCGAAGGCTTTCTCCACAAGCTTAACACGTTTGCTCCCATCTAGCCTCCAAAGTCCGGGTTTACCTAGCTAGGAATCAAACTTGAGGAATAGTACTCAGGGTGCTGGCGACTGCAAACTCTTTTACCAGGCAGCCCCAACCGAGTACACCTTCTTGTATTTTCCATGGGCAGAACAAATGTTGTCAACTTACACGCTTCCAGCCGGGGAGGGGCGACATACACTCTTTCCATGGGAAAGAAGCCCATGCCTTCAGGGTGAAAGGCCTCTATGCCTCTTTGCTTCAGCAGCCAAGGGATAGGGTCAGCTCTGAAAGGCTTCCAAAGGAGCAGAGTCAAAGAACCTTTGAACCACAGAGCAGGTGCAGGCCAGAACAAGGACTGCTCTTGGCCTGAGAACACCCACTGCCCAGCGCTTCTTTGGGGTCCACATGTGTAGAGAAAGGGAGTTGATATCTGCTACGTCATAACTTCTCCGGGGCACGTAGTGTGAGCACAAGCAGAGTGGCCCTACACCTCCTCCCAGTTTCCTGTGTAAGTTGTACTAGGAAAACACCCTGCTTGAATGCCTGCGTTGGGTACGTACCCTCCAGATGAAGGTGGATGCTTGGGACCCCGGGCTGGTATCTAGGTTAATGTTCTGTGCATCCACTTCGTAGCTTTTCTCTCTAAGCGGGTCCCAACGGCGTTTTGGAAGAGTTTCCTGAGAAGGGCGGAAACAGGAAAGTAGCTGATAGGCCCACGAGAATGCCAGTGCTCTCCAGCAACAATGCTACCAGCCTCAGACACTTGCGTTCTCTTTGGTACATGAAAGAACACTGGGCTTGGAAGCTTCTACCATCCAGTTTGCGAGTCGCCCTTCCACAGTGTCCTAGGATTCCAAGTGTTGCCATGCCGTCACAATGGCCAATTCTGAGGCCTATGACGGCAGAGTGTCTGGCAGCTCTCACAGAAAACTTAGGAATGCTGGCTTTTTGTCTCCTTCCAGCTCCTCTGATGCTCTGTCATTAGTTATTTCATGTCAGAAAATCTCTGGGCGCACTCATTCCTCCTCCACGAAGTTAGACTCCAACGGAATTGCCCTAAAGGGAAGAAGCCTTCTGAGCCTGGCAGAGAGGCAGACTCTGCCACTCAGCATTCCCACACAGCTGAGCCCAGGGTACGGACAGAGAGAGGGAGAAAGATAGCCGAAACCACGAGCTTTTCCTCAATAGAGTCTAGGCCTCACCTTTCAAGTCCACTTGAATTTCCTAGAGAAAGCACCAGGCGTCGCTGTGCTTTCCTGTGGCAGGAAACTTTGCTTTCGTTTTTTAGAGACACATTGTCTCAGGACTGCCCTACCCCAAGGACTCACGGTGTGCAGGCCGATTGCTTGAGATCAGCCCTTCTAGCTCTTTCACGGATGATACCAACTGGGAAAAGAGCCGTTCAAATCCTGGAAACCGTGGTGCTTTTCCCTAGTCTACACAGGAAGAGCACTCTGAGGGAGACGAGCTGCTGACGCGTGGTAGCAAAATCTCCCCTTCTGAAGAGAAATATTTCGGTGTAAGCGGGTTCCATAAGCTTGGGACAATTTTTCAGCTGCCTATAATGGAGGCCAGTCAGGTGGCAGCCTCCCCTCAAGCCCTGCTTCCCAGGCTGTGATACAGACACACCCGCTGCTTCAGCCCAAAGGGACAGCTTATCGTAAGGTAAAAACCCTGAGTGGGAGAGTTCCTGCCTAATCGCCGCCACAAGCACAAGCATTTTGCCATTGGTCGAAGGCTTTCTCCACAAGCTTAACACGTTTGCTCCCATCTAGCCTCCGAAGTCCGGGTTTACCTAGCTAGGAATCAAACTTGAGAAATAGTACTCAGAGTGCTGGCGACTGCAAACTGTTTCACCAGTCATCCCAAACCGAGTAAACCTACTTGTATTTTCCATGGACAGAACAAATGGTGTCAACTTACATGCCTCCAGCCCGGGATGGGACACTTACACATTCTCCATGGGAAACAATCCCATGCCTTCAGGGTGAAAGGCCTCTATGCCTCTTTGCTTCTGCAGCCCAGGCATAGGGTCAGGTCTGAAAGGCTTCCAAAAGAGCAGAGATAAACAACCTTTGAACCGCAGAGCAGGTACAGCCGAGAACAAGGACTGCTCTTGGCCTGAGAACACCCACTGCCCAGCGCTTCTTTGGGGTGCACATGTGTGGAGAAAGGGAGTTGACATCTGCTGCGTCATCACTAATCCGAGCCACGTAGTGTGAACACAAGCAGAGTGACCCAACGTCTCATCCCTGTTTCCTGTGTAAGTTGTACTAGGAAAACACCCTGCTTGAATGCCTGTGTGGGGTACGTACCCTCCAGAGAAAAATGGATGCTTTGGACCCTGGGCTGGTATCTAGCTTAATGTTCTGTGCATCCACTTCGCAGCTGTTCTCTCTAAGCGGGTTCCAACGGCATTTCGGAAGAGTTTCCTGAGAGGGTCGGAAACAGGAAAGTAGCCGACAGGCCCACGAGGATGCCAGTGCTCTCCAGCAACAATGCTACCAGCCTCAGACACTTGCGTTCTCTTTGGTACGTGAAAGAACACCGGGCTTGGAAGATTCTTCCATCCAGTTTGCGAGTCGCCCTTCTAGAGTGTCCTAGGATTCCAAATGTTGCCATGCCATCACAATGGCCAGTTCTTAGGCCTATGACGGCAGAGTGTCTGGCAGCTCTCAAAGAAACCTTAGGAATGCTGGCATTTTGGCTCCTTCCACCGAGAAACCAGCTCCTCCAGATGCTCTGTCATTAGTTATTTCATGTCAGAAAATCTCTGGGCGCCTTCATTCCTCCTCCATGAAGTAAGACACAAACGGAATTGCCCTAACGGGAAGAAGCCTTCCGAGCCCGGCAGAGAGGCAGACTCTCCCAATCAGCAATCACACACGGCTGAGCACAGGGTACGGGACAGAGAGAGGGAGAAAGATAGCCGTAGCCCCAAGCTTTTCCACAATGTAGTCTAGGCCTCACCTTTCAAGCCCACTTGAATTTCCTAGAGAAAGCACCAGGCCTCACTGTGCTTTCCTGTGGCAGGAACCTTTGCTTTCGTTCTTTAGGAGACACATTGACTCAGGACTGCCCTACCCCAAGGACTCACGGTGTGCAGGCCGATTGCTTGAGATCAGCCCTTCTAGCTCTTTCACGGTTGAAACCAACAGGAAAAAGAGCCGTTCAAAACCTGGAAACCGTGGTGGTTTTCCCTAGTCTAAACAGGAACAGCACTCTGAGGGAGTGGAGCTGCTGACGCATGGTAGCAAAATCTCCTCTTCTGAAGAGAAACATTTCGTTGTAAGCGGGTTCCATAAGCTTGGGACCTTTTTGTCAGCTGCCTATAATGGAGGCCAGTCAGGTGGCAGATTCCCCTCAGGGCCTGCTTCCCAGGCTGTGATACACACACGTCGCCTGGTCCAGCCCAAAAGGAAAGCTTATCGTAAGGTAAAAACCTTGAGTGGGAGAGTTCCTGCCTAAATCCCGCCACAAGCACAAGCATTTTGCCATTGGTCGAAGGCTTTCTCCACAAGCTTAACACGTTTGCTCCCATCTAGCCTCCAAAGTCCGGGTTTACCTAGCTAGGAATCAAACTTGAGGAATAGTACTCAGGGTGCTGGCGACTGCAAACTCTTTTACCAGGCAGCCCCAACCGAGTACACCTTCTTGTATTTTCCATGGGCAGAACAAATGTTGTCAACTTACACGCTTCCAGCCGGGGAGGGGCGACATACACTCTTTCCATGGGAAAGAAGCCCATGCCTTCAGGGTGAAAGGCCTCTATGCCTCTTTGCTTCAGCAGCCAAGGGATAGGGTCAGCTCTGAAAGGCTTCCAAAGGAGCAGAGTCAAAGAACCTTTGAACCACAGAGCAGGTGCAGGCCAGAACAAGGACTGCTCTTGGCCTGAGAACACCCACTGCCCAGCGCTTCTTTGGGGTCCACATGTGTAGAGAAAGGGAGTTGATATCTGCTACGTCATAACTTCTCCGGGGCACGTAGTGTGAGCACAAGCAGAGTGGCCCTACACCTCCTCCCAGTTTCCTGTGTAAGTTGTACTAGGAAAACACCCTGCTTGAATGCCTGCGTTGGGTACGTACCCTCCAGATGAAGGTGGATGCTTGGGACCCCGGGCTGGTATCTAGGTTAATGTTCTGTGCATCCACTTCGTAGCTTTTCTCTCTAAGCGGGTCCCAACGGCGTTTTGGAAGAG
The DNA here is from genome assembly GCF_949987535.1 of Balaenoptera acutorostrata. NCBI lineage: Eukaryota > Metazoa > Chordata > Mammalia > Artiodactyla > Balaenopteridae > Balaenoptera > Balaenoptera acutorostrata. Next base: position 32,983,941 of record NC_080076.1, on the reverse strand, counting down.
TTTCCTGAGAAGGGCGGAAACAGGAAAGTAGCTGATAGGCCCACGAGAATGCCAGTGCTCTCCAGCAACAATGCTACCAGCCTCAGACACTTGCGTTCTCTTTGGTACATGAAAGAACACTGGGCTTGGAAGCTTCTACCATCCAGTTTGCGAGTCGCCCTTCCACAGTGTCCTAGGATTCCAAGTGTTGCCATGCCGTCACAATGGCCAATTCTGAGGCCTATGACGGCAGAGTGTCTGGCAGCTCTCACAGAAAACTTAGGAATGCTGGCTTTTTGTCTCCTTCCAGCTCCTCTGATGCTCTGTCATTAGTTATTTCATGTCAGAAAATCTCTGGGCGCACTCATTCCTCCTCCACGAAGTTAGACTCCAACGGAATTGCCCTAAAGGGAAGAAGCCTTCTGAGCCTGGCAGAGAGGCAGACTCTGCCACTCAGCATTCCCACACAGCTGAGCCCAGGGTACGGACAGAGAGAGGGAGAAAGATAGCCGAAACCACGAGCTTTTCCTCAATAGAGTCTAGGCCTCACCTTTCAAGTCCACTTGAATTTCCTAGAGAAAGCACCAGGCGTCGCTGTGCTTTCCTGTGGCAGGAAACTTTGCTTTCGTTTTTTAGAGACACATTGTCTCAGGACTGCCCTACCCCAAGGACTCACGGTGTGCAGGCCGATTGCTTGAGATCAGCCCTTCTAGCTCTTTCACGGATGATACCAACTGGGAAAAGAGCCGTTCAAATCCTGGAAACCGTGGTGCTTTTCCCTAGTCTACACAGGAAGAGCACTCTGAGGGAGACGAGCTGCTGACGCGTGGTAGCAAAATCTCCCCTTCTGAAGAGAAATATTTCGGTGTAAGCGGGTTCCATAAGCTTGGGACAATTTTTCAGCTGCCTATAATGGAGGCCAGTCAGGTGGCAGCCTCCCCTCAAGCCCTGCTTCCCAGGCTGTGATACAGACACGCCCGCTGCTTCAGCCCAAAGGCACAGCTTATCGTAAGGTAGAAACCCTGAGTGGGAGAGTTCCTGCCTAATCGCCGCCACAAGCACAAGCATTTTGCCATTGGTCGAAGGCTTTCTCCACAAGCTTAACACGTTTGCTCCCATCTAGCCTCCGAAGTCCGGGTTTACCTAGCTAGGAATCAAACTTGAGGAATAGTACTCAGAGTGCTGGCGACTGCAAACTGTTTCACCAGGCATCCCAAACCGAGTAAACCTACTTGTATTTTCCATGGGCAGAACAAATGGTGTCAACTTACATGCCTCCAGCCCGGGATGGGACACTTACACATTCTCCATGGGAAAGAAGCCCATGCCTTCAGGGTGAAAGGCCTCTATGCCTCTTTGCTTCTGCAGCCCAGGCATAGGGTCAGGTCTGAAAGGCTTCCAAAAGAGCAGAGATAAAGAACCTTTGAACCGCAGAGCAGGTGCAGCCGAGAACAAGGACTGCTCTTGGCCTGAGAACACCCACTGCCCAGCGCTTCTTTGGGGTGCACATGTGTGGAGAAAGGGGGTTGACATCTGCTGCGTCATCACTTCTCCAAGCCACGTAGTGTGAACACAAGCAGAGTGACCCAACGTCTCATCCCTGTTTCCTGTGTAAGTTGTACTAGGAAAACACCCTGCTTGAATGCCTGTGTGGGGTACGTACCCTCCAGAGAAAAATGGATGCTTGGGACCCTGGGCTGGTATCTAGGTTAATGTTCTGTGCATCCACTTCGCAGCTGTTCTCTCTAAGCGGGTTCCAACGGCATTTTGGAAGAGTTTCCTGAGAGGGTCGGAAACAGGAAAGTAGCCGACAGGCCCACGAGGATGCCAGTGCTCTCCAGCAACAATGCTACCAGCCTTAGACACTTGCGTTCTCTTTGGTACGTGAAAGAACACCGGGCTTGGAAGATTCTTCCATCCAGTTTACGAGTCGCCCTTCTAGAGTGTCCTAGGATTCCAAGTGTTGCCATGCCATCACAATGGCCAGTTCTCAGGCCTATGACGGCAGAGTGTCTGGCAGCTCTCAAAGAAACCTTAGGAATGCTGGCATTTTGGCTCCTTCCACCGAGAAACCAGCTCCTCCAGATGCTCTGTCATTAGTTATTTCATGTCAGAAAATCTCTGGGCGCCCTCATTCCTCCTCCATGAAGTAAGACACAAACGGAATTGCCCTAACGGGAAGAAGCCTTCCGAGCCCGGCAGAGAGGCAGACTCTCCCAATCAGCAATCACACACGGCTGAGCACAGGGTACGGGACAGAGAGAGGGAGAAAGATAGCCGTAGCCCCAAGCTTTTCCACAATGTAGTCTAGGCCTCACCTTTCAAGCCCACTTGAATTTCCTAGAGAAAGCACCAGGCCTCGCTGTGCTTTCCTGTGGCAGGAACCTTTGCTTTCGTTCTTTAGGGGACACATTGACTCAGGACTGCCCTACCCCAAGGACTCACGGTGTGCAGGCCGATTGCTTGAGATCAGCCCTTCTAGCTCTTTCACGGTTGAAACCAACAGGAAAAAGAGCCGTTCAAAACCTGGAAACCGTGGTGGTTTTCCCTAGTCTAAACAGGAACAGCACTCTGAGGGAGTGGAGCTGCTGACGCATGGTAGCAAAATCTCCTCTTCTGAAGAGAAACATTTCGTTGTAAGCGGGTTCCATAAGCTTGGGACCTTTTTGTCAGCTGCCTATAATGGAGGCCAGTCAGGTGGCAGATTCCACTCAGGCCCTGCTTCCCAGGCTGTGATACACACACGTCGCCTGGTCCAGCCCAAAAGGAAAGCTTATCGTAAGGTAAAAACCTTGAGTGGGAGAGTTCCTGCCTAATTCCCGCCACAAGCACAAGCATTTTGCCATTGGTCAAAGGCTTTCTCCACAAGCTTAACACGTTTGCTCCCACCTAGCCTCCGAAGTATGGGTTTACCTAGCTAAGAATCAAACTTGAGGAATAGTACTCAGGGTGCTGGCGACTGCAAACTGTTTTACCAGGCAGCCCCAACCGAGTACACCTTCTTGTATTTTCCATGGGTAGAACAATTGTTGTCAACTTACACACTTCTAGCCGGGGAGGGGCAACATACACTCTTTCCATGGGAAACAAGCCCATGCCTTCAGGGTGAAAGGCCTCTATGCCTCTTTGCTTCAGCAGCCAAGGGATAGGGTCAGCTCTGAAAGGCTTCCAAAGGAGCAGAGTCAAAGAACCTTTGAACCACAGAGCAGGTGCAGGCCAGAACAAGGACTGCTCTTGGCCTGAGAACACCCACTGCCCAGCGCTTCTTTGGGATCCACATGTGTAGAGAAAGGGGGTTGATATCTGCTACGTCATAACTTCTCTGTGGCACGTAGTGTGAGCACAAGCAGAGTGGCCCTACACCTCATCCCAGTTTCCTGTGTAAGTTGTACAAGGCAAACTCCCTGCTTGAATCCCTTGGTGGCGTAGGTAACCTCCAGAGAAGGATCGATGCTTGGGACACGGGGCTAGTAAATAGGTTAATATTCCGAGCATCCACTTCGCAGCTTCTCTCTCTAAGCGGGTCCCAACGGCGTTTTGGAAGAGTTTCCTGAGAGGGTCGGAAACAGGAAAGTAGCCGACAGGCCCATGAGGATGCAGTGCTCTACAGTAACAATGATACCAGCCTCAGACACTTGCGTTCTCTTTGGTACATGAAAGAACACTGGGCTTGGAAGCTTCTTCCATCCAGTTTGCGAGTCGCCCTTCCACAGTGTCCTAGGATTCCAAGTGTTGCCATGCCGTCACAAAGATTCTTAGGCCTATGACGGCAGAGTGTCTGGCAGCTCTCACAGACACCTTAGGAATGCTGGCTTTTTGGCTCCTTCCAGCTCCTCCAGATGCTCTGTCATTAATTATTTCATGTGAGAAAATCTCTGGGCGCACTCATTCCTCCTCCACGAAGTTAGAGTCCAACGGAATTGCCCTAAAGGGAAGAAGCCTTCTGAGCCTGGCAGAGAGGCAGACTCTGCCACTCAGCATTCCCACACAGCTGAGCCCAGGGTACGGACAGAGAGAGGGAGAAAGATAGCCGTAACCACGAGCTTTTCCTCAATAGAGTCTAGGCCTCACCTTTCAAGTCCACTTGAATTTCCTAGAGAAAGCACCAGGCGTCGCTGTGCTTTCCTGTGGCAGGAAACTTTGCTTTCGTTTTTTAGAGACACATTGTCTCAGGACTGCCCTACCCCAAGGACTCACGGTGTGCAGGCCGATTGCTTGAGATCAGCCCTTCTAGCTCTTTCACGGTTGAAACCAACAGGAAAAAGAGCCGTTCAAAACCTGGAAACCGTGGTGGTTTTCCCTAGTCTAAACAGGAACAGCACTCTGAGGGAGTGGAGCTGCTGACGCATGGTAGCAAAATCTCCTCTTCTGAAGAGAAACATTTCGTTGTAAGCGGGTTCCATAAGCTTGGGACCTTTTTGTCAGCTGCCTATAATGGAGGCCAGTCAGGTGGCAGATTCCCCTCAAGCCCTGCTTCCCAGGCTGTGATACACACACGTCGCCTGGTCCAGCCCAAAAGGAAAGCTTATCGTAAGGTAAAAACCTTGAGTGGGAGAGTTCCTGCCTAATTCCCGCCACAAGCACAAGCATTTTGCCATTGGTCAAAGGCTTTCTCCACAAGCTTAACACGTTTGCTCCCACCTAGCCTCCGAAGTATGGGTTTACCTAGCTAAGAATCAAACTTGAGGAATAGTACTCAGGGTGCTGGCGACTGCAAACTGTTTTACCAGGCAGCCCCAACCGAGTACACCTTCTTGTATTTTCCATGGGTAGAACAATTGTTGTCAACTTACACACTTCTAGCCGGGGAGGGGCAACATACACTCTTTCCATGGGAAACAAGCCCATGCCTTCAGGGTGAAAGGCCTCTATGCCTCTTTGCTTCAGCAGCCAAGGGATAGGGTCAGCTCTGAAAGGCTTCCAAAGGAGCAGAGTCAAAGAACCTTTGAACCACAGAGCAGGTGCAGGCCAGAACAAGGACTGCTCTTGGCCTGAGAACACCCACTGCCCAGCGCTTCTTTGGGATCCACATGTGTAGAGAAAGGGGGTTGATATCTGCTACGTCATAACTTCTCTGTGGCACGTAGTGTGAGCACAAGCAGAGTGGCCCTACACCTCATCCCAGTTTCCTGTGTAAGTTGTACAAGGCAAACTCCCTGCTTGAATCCCTTGGTGGCGTAGGTAACCTCCAGAGAAGGATCGATGCTTGGGACACGGGGCTAGTAAATAGGTTAATATTCCGAGCATCCACTTCGCAGCTTCTCTCTCTAAGCGGGTCCCAACGGCGTTTTGGAAGAGTTTCCTGAGAGGGTCGGAAACAGGAAAGTAGCCGACAGGCCCACGAGGATGCAGTGCTCTACAGTAACAATGATACCACCCTCAGACACTTGCGTTCTCTTTGGTACATGAAAGAACACTGGGCTTGGAAGCTTCTTCCATCCAGTTTGCGAGTCGCCCTTCCACAGTGTCCTAGGATTCCAAGTGTTGCCATGCCGTCACAAAGATTCTTAGGCCTATGACGGCAGAGTGTCTGGCAGCTCTCACAGACACCTTAGGAATGCTGGCTTTTTGGCTCCTTCCAGCTCCTCCAGATGCTCTGTCATTAATTATTTCATGTCAGAAAATCTCTGGGCGCACTCATTCCTCCTCCACGAAGTTAGAGTCCAACGGAATTGCCCTAAAGGGAAGAAGCCTTCTGAGCCTGGCAGAGAGGCAGACTCTGCCACTCAGCATTCCCACACAGCTGAGCCCAGGGTACGGACAGAGAGAGGGAGAAAGATAGCCGTAACCACGAGCTTTTCCTCAATAGAGTCTAGGCCTCACCTTTCAAGTCCACTTGAATTTCCTAGAGAAAGCACCAGGCGTCGCTGTGCTTTCCTGTGGCAGGAAACTTTGCTTTCGTTTCTTAGAGACACATTGTCTCAGGACTGCCCTACCCCAAGGACTCACGGTGTGCAGGCCGATTGCTTGAGATCAGCCCTTCTAGCTCTTTCACGGATGATACCAACTGGGAAAAGAGCCGTTCAAATCCTGGAAACCGTGGTGCTTTTCCCTAGTCTACACAGGAAGAGCACTCTGAGGGAGACGAGCTGCTGACGCGTGGTAGCAAAATCTCCCCTTCTGAAGAGAAATATTTCGGTGTAAGCGGATTCCATAAGCTTGGGACCATTTTTCAGCTGCCTATAATGGAGGCCAGTCAGGTGGCAGCCTCCCCGCAGGCCCTGCTTCCCAGGCTGTGATACAGACACACCCGCTGCTTCAGCCCAAAGGGACAGCTTATCGTAAGATAAAAACCCTGAGTGGGAGAGTTCTTGCCTAATCGCCGCCACAAGCACAAGCATTTTGCCATTGGTCGAAGGCTTTCTCCACAAGCTTAACACGTTTGCTCCCATCTAGCCTCCGAAGTCCGGGTTTACCTAGCTAGGAATCAAACTTGAGGAATAGTACTCAGAGTGCTGGCGACTGCAAACTGTTTCACCAGTCATCCCAAACCGAGTAAACCTACTTGTATTTTCCATGGACAGAACAAATGGTGTCAACTTACATGCCTCCAGCCCGGGATGGGACACTTACACATTCTCCATGGGAAACAAGCCCATGCCTTCAGGGTGAAAGGCCTCTATGCCTCTTTGCTTCTGCAGCCCAGGCATAGGGTCAGGTCTGAAAGGCTTCCAAAAGAGCAGAGATAAAGAACCTTTGAACCGCAGAGCAGGTGCAGCCAAGAACAAGGACTGCTCTTGGCCTGAGAACACCCACTGCCCAGCGCTTCTTTGGGGTGCACATGTGTGGAGAAAGGGAGTTGACATCTGCTGCGTCATCACTAATCCGAGCCACGTAGTGTGAACACAAGCAGAGTGACCCAACGTCTCATCCCTGTTTCCTGTGTAAGTTGTACTAGGAAAACACCCTGCTTGAATGCCTGTGTGGGGTACGTACCCTCCAGAGAAAAATGGATGCTTGGGACCCTGGGCTGGTATCTAGCTTAATGTTCTGTGCATCCACTTCGCAGCTGTTCTCTCTAAGCGGGTTCCAACGGCATTTCGGAAGAGTTTCCTGAGAGGGTCGGAAACAGGAAAGTAGCCGACAGGCCCACGAGGATGCCAGTGCTCTCCAGCAACAATGCTACCAGCCTCAGACACTTGCGTTCTCTTTGGTACGTGAAAGAACACCGGGCTTGGAAGATTCTTCCATCCAGTTTGCGAGTCGCCCTTCTAGAGTGTCCTAGGATTCCAAGTGTTGCCATGCCATCACAATGGCCAGTTCTTAGGCCTATGACGGCAGAGTGTCTGGCAGCTCTCAAAGAAACCTTAGGAATGCTGGCATTTTGGCTCCTTCCACCGAGAAACCAGCTCCTCCAGATGCTCTGTCATTAGTTATTTCATGTCAGAAAATCTCTGGGCGCCTTCATTCCTCCTCCATGAAGTAAGACACAAACGGAATTGCCCTAACGGGAAGAAGCCTTCCGAGCCCGGCAGAGAGGCAGACTCTCCCAATCAGCAATCACACACGGCTGAGCACAGGGTACGGGACAGAGAGAGGGAGAAAGATAGCCGTAGCCCCAAGCTTTTCCACAATGTAGTCTAGGCCTCACCTTTCAAGCCCACTTGAATTTCCTAGAGAAAGCACCAGGCCTCACTGTGCTTTCCTGTGGCAGGAACCTTTGCTTTCGTTCTTTAGGAGACACATTGACTCAGGACTGCCCTACCCCAAGGACTCACGGTGTGCAGGCCGATTGCTTGAGATCAGCCCTTCTAGCTCTTTCACGGTTGAAACCAACAGGAAAAAGAGCCGTTCAAAACCTGGAAACCGTGGTGGTTTTCCCTAGTCTAAACAGGAACAGCACTCTGAGGGAGTGGAGCTGCTGACGCATGGTAGCAAAATCTCCTCTTCTGAAGAGAAACATTTCGTTGTAAGCGGGTTCCATAAGCTTGGGACCTTTTTGTCAGCTGCCTATAATGGAGGCCAGTCAGGTGGCAGATTCCCCTCAAGCCCTGCTTCCCAGGCTGTGATACACACACGTCGCCTTGTCCAGCCCAAAAGGAAAGCTTATCGTAAGGTAAAAACCTTGAGTGGGAGAGTTCCTGCCTAATTCCCGCCACAAGCACAAGCATTTTGCCATTGGTCGAAGGCTTTCTCCACAAGCTTAACACGTTTGCTCCCATCTAGCCTCCGAAGTCCGGGTTTACCTAGCTAGGAATCAAACTTGAGGAATAGTACTCAGGGTGCTGGCGACTGCAAACTCTTTTACCAGGCAGCCCCAACCGAGTACACCTTCTTGTATTTTCCATGGGCAGAACAAATGGTGTCAACTTACACGCTTCCAGCCGGGGAGGGGCGACATACACTCTTTCCATGGGAAACAAGCCCATGCCTTCAGGGTGAAAGGCCTCTATGCCTCTTTGCTTCAGCAGCCAAGGGATAGGGTCAGCTCTGAAAGGCTTCCAAAGGAGCAGAGTCAAAGAACCTTTGAACCACAGAGCAGGTGCAGGCCAGAACAAGGACTGCTCTTGGCCTGAGAACACCCACTGCCCAGCGCTTCTTTGGGGTCCACATGTGTAGAGAAAGGGAGTTGATATCTGCTACGTCATAACTTCTCCGGGGCACGTAGTGTGAGCACAAGCAGAGTGGCCCTACACCTCCTCCCAGTTTCCTGTGTAAGTTGTACTAGGAAAACACCCTGCTTGAATGCCTGCGTTGGGTACGTACCCTCCAGATAAAGGTGGATGCTTGGGACCCCGGGCTGGTATCTAGGTTAATGTTCTGTGCATCCACTTCGTAGCTTTTCTCTCTAAGCGGGTCCCAACGGCGTTTTGGAAGAGTTTCCTGAGAAGGGCGGAAACAGGAAAGTAGCTGATAGGCCCACGAGAATGCCAGTGCTCTCCAGCAACAATGCTACCAGCCTCAGACACTTGCGTTCTCTTTGGTACATGAAAGAACACTGGGCTTGGAAGCTTCTACCATCCAGTTTGCGAGTCGCCCTTCCACAGTGTCCTAGGATTCCAAGTGTTGCCATGCCGTCACAATGGCCAATTCTGAGGCCTATGACGGCAGAGTGTCTGGCAGCTCTCACAGACAACTTAGGAATGCTGGCTTTTTGGCTCCTTCCAGCTCCTCCAGATGCTCTGTCATTAATTATTTCATGTCAGAAAATCTCTGGGCGCACTCATTCCTCCTCCACGAAGTTAGACTCCAACGGAATTGCCCTAAAGGGAAGAAGCCTTCTGAGCCTGGCAGAGAGGCAGACTCTGCCACTCAGCATTCCCACACAGCTGAGCCCAGGGTACGGACAGAGAGAGGGAGAAAGATAGCCGAAACCACGAGCTTTTCCTCAATAGAGTCTAGGCCTCACCTTTCAAGTCCACTTGAATTTCCTAGAGAAAGCACCAGGCGTCGCTGTGCTTTCCTGTGGCAGGAAACTTTGCTTTCGTTTTTTAGAGACACATTGTCTCAGGACTGCCCTACCCCAAGGACTCACGGTGTGCAGGCCGATTGCTTGAGATCAGCCCTTCTAGCTCTTTCACGGATGATACCAACTGGGAAAAGAGCCGTTCAAATCCTGGAAACCGTGGTGCTTTTCCCTAGTCTACACAGGAAGAGCACTCTGAGGGAGACGAGCTGCTGACGCGTGGTAGCAAAATCTCCCCTTCTGAAGAGAAATATTTCGGTGTAAGCGGGTTCCATAAGCTTGGGACAATTTTTCAGCTGCCTATAATGGAGGCCAGTCAGGTGGCAGCCTCCCCTCAAGCCCTGCTTCCCAGGCTGTGATACAGACACGCCCGCTGCTTCAGCCCAAAGGCACAGCTTATCGTAAGGTAAAAACCCTGAGTGGGAGAGTTCCTGCCTAATCGCCGCCACAAGCACAAGCATTTTGCCATTGGTCGAAGGCTTTCTCCACAAGCTTAACACGTTTGCTCCCATCTAGCCTCCGAAGTCCGGGTTTACCTAGCTAGGAATCAAACTTGAGGAATAGTACTCAGAGTGCTGGCGACTGCAAACTGTTTCACCAGGCATCCCAAACCGAGTAAACCTAGTGTATTTTCCATGGGCAGAACAAATGGTGTCAACTTACATGCCTCCAGCCCGGGATGGGACACTTACACATTCTCCATGGGAAACAAGCCCATGCCTTCAGGGTGAAAGGCCTCTATGCCTCTTTGCTTCTGCAGCCCAGGCATAGGGTCAGGTCTGAAAGGCTTCCAAAAGAGGAGAGATAAAGAACCTTTGAACCGCAGAGCAGGTGCAGCCGAGAACAAGGACTGCTCTTGGCCTGAGAACACCCACTGCCCAGCGCTTCTTTGGGGTGCACATGTGTGGAGAAAGGGGGTTGACATCTGCTGCGTCATCACTTCTCCATGCCACGTAGTGTGAACACAAGCAGAGTGACCCAACGTCTCATCCCTGTTTCCTGTGTAAGTTGTACTAGGAAAACACCCTGCTTGAATGCCTGTGTGGGGTACGTACCCTCCAGAAAATAATGGATGCTTAGTACCCTGGGCTGGTATCTAGGTTAATGTTCTGTGCATCCACTTCGCAGCTGTTCTCTCTAAGCGGGTTCCAACGGCATTTCGGAAGAGTTTCCTGAGAGGGTCGGAAACAGGAAAGTAGCCGACAGGCCCACGAGGATGCCAGTGCTCTCCAGCAACAATGCTACCAGCCTCAGACACTTGCGTTCTCTTTGGTACATGAAAGAACACCGGGCTTGGAAGATTCTTCCATCCAGTTTGCGAGTCGCCCTTCTAGAGTGTCCTAGGATTCCAAGTGTTGCCATGCCATCACAATGGCCAGTTCTTAGGCCTATGACGGCAGAGTGTCTGGCAGCTCTCAAAGAAACCTTAGGAATGCTGGCATTTTGGCTCCTTCCACCGAGAAACCAGCTCCTCCAGATGCTCTGTCATTAGTTATTTCATGTCAGAAAATCTCTGGGCGCCCTCATTCCTCCTCCATGAAGTAAGACACAAACGGAATTGCCCAAACGGGAAGAAGCCTTCCGAGCCCGGCAGAGAGGCAGACTCTCCCAATCAGCAATCACACACGGCTGAGCACAGGGTACGGGACAGAGAGAGGGAGAAAGATAGCCGTAGCCCCAAGCTTTTCCACAATGTAGTCTAGGCCTCACCTTTCAAGCCCACTTGAATTTCCTAGAGAAAGCACCAGGCCTCACTGTGCTTTCCTGTGGCAGGAACCTTTGCTTTCGTTCTTTAGGAGACACATTGACTCAGGACTGCCCTACCCCAAGGACTCACGGTGTGCAGGCCGATTGCTTGAGATCAGCCCTTCTAGCTCTTTCACGGTTGAAACCAACAGGGAAAAGAGCCGTTCAAAACCTGGAAACCGTGGTGGTTTTCCCTAGTCTAAAAGGAACAGCACTCTGAGGGAGTGGAGCTGCTGACGCGTGGTAGCAAAATCTCCTCTTCTGAAGAGAAACATTTTGTTGTAAGCGGGTTCCATAAGCTTGGGACCTTTTTGTCAGTTGCCTATAATGGAGGCCACTCAGGTGGCAGATTCCCCTCAGTCCCTGCTTCCCAGGATGTGATACACACACGTCGCCTCGTTCAGCCCAATAGGAAAGCTTATCATAAGGTAAAAACCTTGAGTGGGAGAGTTCCTGCCTAATTCCCGCCACAAGCACAAGCATTTTGCCATTGGTCGAAGCCTTTTTCCACAAGCTTAACACGTTTGCTCCCATCTAGCCTGCGAAGTCCGGGTTTACCTAGCTAAGAATCAAACTTGAGGAATAGTACTCAGGGTGCTGGCGACTGCAAACTCTTTTACCAGGCAGCCCGAACCGAGTACACCTTCTTGTATTTTCCATGGGCAGAACAAATGGTGTCAACTTACACGCTTCCAGCCGGGGAGGGGCGACATACACTCTTTCCATGGGAAAGAAGCCCATGCCTTCAGGGTGAAAGGCCTCTTCCTCTTTGCTTCAGCAGCCAAGGGATAGGGTCAGCTCTGAAAGGCTTCCAAAGGAGCAGAGTCAAAGAATCTTTGAACCACAGAGCAGGTGCAGGCCAGAACAAGGACTGCTCTTGGCCTGAGAACACCCACTGCCCAGCGCTTCTTTGGGGTCCACATGTGTAGAGAAAGGGAGTTGATATCTGCTACGTCATAACTTCTCCGGGGCACGTAGTGTGAGCACAAGCAGAGTGGCCCTACACCTCCTCCCAGTTTCCTGTGTAAGTTGTACTAGGAAAACACCCTGCTTGAATGCCTGCGTTGGGTACGTACCCTCCAGATAAAGTTGGATGCTTGGGACCCCGGGCTGGTATCTACGTTAATGTTCTGTGCATCCACTTCGCAGCTGTTCTCTCTAAGCGGGTTCCAACGGCATTTTGGAAGAGTTTCCTGAGAGGGTCAGAAACAGGAAAGTAGCCGACAGGCCCACGAGGATGCCAGTTCTCTCCAGCAACAATGCTACCAGCCTCAGACACTTGCGTTCTCTTTGGTACATGAAAGAACACCGGGCTTGGAAGATTCTTCCATCCAGTTTGCGAGTCGCCCTTATAGGGTGTCCTAGGATTCCAAGTGTTGCCATGCCGTCACAATGGCCAATTCTTAGGCCTATGAGGGCAGAGTGTCTGGCAGCTCTCAAAGAAACCTTAGGAATGCTGGCATTTTGGCTCCTTCCACCGAGAAACCAGCTCCTCCAGATGCTCTGTCATTAGTTATTTCATGTCATAAAATCTCTGGGCGCCCTCATTCCTCCTCCATGAAGTAAGACACAAACGGAATTGCCCTAACGGGAAGAAGCCTTCCGAGCCCGGCAGAGAGGCAGACTCTCCCAATCAGCAATCACACACGGCTGAGCACAGGGTACGGAACAGAGAGAGGGAGAAAGATAGCCGTAGCCCCAAGCTTTTCCACAATGTAGTCTAGGCCTCACCTTTCAAGCCCACTTGAATTTCGTAGAGAAAGCACCTGGCCTCGCTGTGCTTTCCTGTGGCAGGAACCTTTGCTTTCGTTCTTTAGGAGACACATTGACTCAGGACTGCCCTACCCCAAGGACTCACGGTGTGCAGGCCGATTGCTTGAGATCAGCCCTTCTAGCTCTTTCACGGTTGAAACCAACAGGATAAAGAGCCGTTCAAAACCTGGAAACCGTGGTGGTTTTCCCTAATCTAAACAGGAACAGCACTCTGAGGGAGTGGAGCTGCTGACGCGTGGTAGCAAAATCTCCTCTTCTGAAGAGAAACATTTCGTTGTAAGCGGGTTCCATAAGCTTGGGACCTTTTTGTCAGCTGCCTATAATGGAGGCCAGTCAGGTGGCAGATTCCCCTCAGGCCCTGTTTCCCAGGCTGTGATACACACACGTCGCCTGGTTCAGCCCAAAAGGAAAGCTTATCGTAAGGTAAAAACCTTGAGTGGGAGAGTTCCTGCCTAATTCCCGCCACAAGCACAAGCATTTTGCCATTGGTCAAAGGCTTTCTCCACAAGCTTAACACGTTTGCTCCCATCTAGCCTCCGAAGTACGTGTTTACCTAGCTAAGAATCAAACTTGAGGAATAGTACTCAGGGTGCTGGCGACTGCAAACTCTTTTACCAGGCAGCCCCAACCGAGTACACCTTCTTGTATTTTCCACGGGTAGAACAAATGTTGTCAACTTACACACTTCTAGGCGGGGAGGGGCAACATACACTCTTTTCATGGGAAAGAAGCCCATGCCTTCAGGGTGAAAGGCCTCTATGCCTCTTTGCTTCAGCAGCCAAGTGATACGGTCAGCTCTGAAAGGCTTCCAAAGGAGCAGATTCAAAGAACCTTTGAACCACAGAGCAGGTGCAGGCCAGAACAAGGACTGCTCTTGGCCTGAGAACACCCACTGCCCACCGCTTCTTTGGGGTCCACATGTGTAGAGAAAGGGAGTTGATATCTGCTACGTCATCACTTCTCTGGGGCACGTAGTGTGAGCACAAGCAGAGTGGCCCTACACCTCATATCAGTTTCCTGTGTAAGTTGTACTAGGAAAACACCCTGGTTGAATTCCTGCATTGGGTACGTACCCTCCAGATAAATGTGGATGCTTGGGACCCCGGGCTGGTATCTAGGTTAATGTTCTGTGCATCCACTTCCTAGCTTTTCTCTCTAAGCGGGTCCCAACGGCGTTTTGGAAAAGTTTCCTGAGAAGGTCAGAAACAGGAAAGTAGCTGATAGGCCCACGAGAATGCCAGTGCTCTCCAGCAACAATGCTACCAGCATCAGACACTTGCGTTCTCTTTGGTACATGAAAGAACACTGGGCTTGGAAGCTTCTTCCATCCAGTTTGCGAGTCGCCCTTCCACAGTGTCCTAGGATTCCAAGTGTTGCCATGCCGTCACAATGGCCAATTCTGAGGCCTATGACGGCAGAGTGTCTGGCAGCTCTCAAAGAGACCTTAGGAGTGCGGGCTTTTTGGCTCCTTCCAGCTCCTCCGATGCTCTGTCATTAGTTATTTCATGTCAGAAAATCTCTGGGCGCACTCATTCCTCCTCCACGAAGTAAGACAGAAACGGAATTGCCCTAAAGGGAAGAAGCCTTCTGAGCCTGGCAGAGAGGCAGACTCTGCCACTCAGCATTCCCACACGGCTGAGCCCAGGCTACGGACACAGAGAGGGAGAAAGATAGCCGTAACCACGAGCTTTTGCTCAATAGAGTCTAGGCCTCACCTTTCAAGTCCACTTGAATTTCCTAGAGAAAGCACCAGACGTCGCTGTGCTTTCCTGTGGCAGAAAACTTTGCTTTCGTTTTTTAGAGACACATTCTCTCAGGACTGCCCTACCCCAAGGACTCACGGTGTGCAGGCCGATTGCTTGAGATCAGCCCTTCTAGCTCTTTCACGGATTAAACCAACTGGGAAAAGAGCCATTCAAATCCTGGAAACCGTTGTGGTTTTCCCTAGTCTACACAGGAAGAGCACTCTGAGGGAGACGAGCTGCTGACTCGTGGTAGCAAAATCTCCTCTTCTGAAGAGAAACATTTCGGTGTAAGCGGGTTCCATAAGCTTGGGACCATTTTTCAGCTGCCTATAATGGAGGCCAGTCAGGTGGCAGCCTCCCCTCAGGCCCTGCTTCGAGGCTGTGATACAGACACGCCCGCTGCTTCAGCCCAAAGGCACAGCTTATCGTAAGGTAAAAACCCTGAGTGGGAGAGTTCCTGCCTAATCCCCTCCACAATCACAAGCATATTGCAATTGTTCAAAGGCTTTCTCCACAAGCTTAACACGTTTGCTCCCATCTAGCCTCCGAAGTCCGGGTTTACCTAGCTAGGAATCAAACTTGAGGAATAGTACTCAGGGTGCGGGCGACTGCAAACTGTTTTACCAGGCAACCCCAACCGAGTACACCTTCTTGTATTTTCCATGGGCAGAACAAATGTTGTCCACTTACAGGCTTCCAGCCGGGGAGGGGCGACATACACTCTTTCCATGGGAAACAAGCCCATGCCTTCAGGGTGAAAGGCCTCTATGCCTCTTTGCTTCTGCAGCCCAGGCATAGGGTCAGGTCTGAAAGGCTTCCAAAAGAGCAGAGATAAAGAACCTTTGAACCGCAGAGCAGGTGCAGCCGAGAACAAGGACTGCTCTTGGCCTGAGAACACCCACTGCCCAGCGCTTCGTTGGGGTGCACATGTGTGGAGAAAGGGGGTTGACATTTGCTGTGTCATCACTTCTCCGAGCCACGTAGTGTGAACACAAGCAGAGTGAAGCAACGTCTCATCCCTGTTTCCTGTGTAAGTTGTACTAGGAAAACACCCTGCTTGAATGCCTGTGTGGGGAACGTACACTCCAGAGAAAAATGGATGCTTGGGACCCTGGGCTGGTATGTAGGTTAATGTTCTGTGCATCCACTTCGCAGCTGTTCTCTCTAAGCGGGTTTCAACGGCATTTTGGAAGAGTTTCCTGAGAGGGTCGGAAACAGGAAAGTAGCCGACAGGCCCACGAGGATGCCAGTGCTCTCCAGCAACAATGCTACCAGCCTCAGACACTCACGTTCTCTTTGGTACATGAAAGAACACCGGGCTTGGAAGATTCTTCCATCCAGTTTGCGAGTCGCCCTTCTAGAGTGTCCTAGGATTCCAAGTGTTGCCATGCCGTCACAATGGCCAATTCTTAGGCCTATGACGGCAGAGTGTCTGGCAGCTCTCAAAGAAACCTTAGGAATGCTGGCATTTTGGCTCCTTCCACCGAGAAACCAGCTCCTCCAGATGCTCTGTCATTAGTTATTTCATGTCAGAAAATCTCTGGGCGCCCTCATTCCTCCTCCATGAAGTAAGACACAAACGGAATTGCCCTAACGGGAAGAAGCCTTCCGAGCCCGGCAGAGTGGCAGACTCTCCCAATCAGCATTCACACACGGCTGAACACAGGGTACGGGACAGAGAGAGGGAGAAAGATAGCTGTAGCCCCAAGCTTTTCCACAATGTAGTCTAGGCCTCACCTTTCAAGCCCACTTGAATTTGCTAGAGAAAGCACCAGGCCTCGCTGTGCTTTCCTGTGGCAGGAACCTTTGCTTTCGTTCTTTAGGAGACACATTGACTCAGGACTGCCCTACCCCAAGGACTCACGTTGTGCAGGCCGATTGCTTGAGAGCAGCCCTTCTAGCTCTTTCACGGTTGAAACCAACAGGAAAAAGAGCCGTTCAAAACCTGGAAACCGTGGTGGTTTTCCCTAGTCTAAATAGGAACAGCACTCTGAGGGAGTGGAGCTGCTGACGCGTGGTAGCAAAATCTCCTCTTCTGAAGAGAAACATTTCGTTGTAAGCGGGTTCCATAAGCTTGGGACCTTTTTGTCAGCTGCCTATAATGGAGGCCAGTCAGGTGGCAGATTCCCCTCAGGCCCTGCTTCCCAGGCTGTGATACACACACGTCGCCTGGTTCAGCCCAAAAGGAAAGCTTATCGTAAGGTAAAAACCTTGAGTGGGAGAGTTCCTGCCTAATTCCCGCCACAAGCACAAGCATTTTGCCATTGGTCGAAGGCTTTCTCCACAAGCTTAACACGTTTGCTCCCATCTAGCCTCCGAAGTCCGGGTTTACCTAGCTAGGAATCAAACTTGAGGAATAGTACTCAGGGTGCTGGCGACTGCAAAGTGTTTTACCAGGCAGCCCCATCCGAGTACACCTTCTTGTATTTTCCATGGGCAGAACAAATGGTGTCAACTTCCACGCCTCCAGCACGGGAGAGGCGACATACACTCTTTCCATCGGAAACAAGCCCATGCCTTCAGAGTGAAAGGCCTCTATGCCTCTTTGCTTCAGAAGCCAAGGGATAGGGTCAGCTCTGAAAGGCTTCCAAAAGAGTAGAGATAAAGAACTTTTGAACCACAGAGCAGGTGCAGGCCAGAACAAGGACTGCTCTTGGCCTGAGAACACCCACTGCCCAGCGCTTCTTTGGGGTCCACATGTGTAGAGAAAGGGGGTTGATATCTGCTACGTCATAACTTCTCCAGGCCACGTAGTGTGAGCAGAAACAGAGTGACCCAACGTCTCATCCCTGTTTCCTGGGTAAGTTGTACTAGGAAAACACCCTGGTTGAATCCCTGCATTGGGTACGTACCCTCCAGATAAAAGCGGATGCTTGGGTCCCTGGGCTGGTATCTAGGTTAATGTTCTGTGCATCCACTTCGTAGCTTTTCTCTCTAAGCGGGTCCCAACGGCGTTTTGGAAGAGTTTCCTGAGCGGGTCGGAAACAGGAAAGTAGCTGATAGGCCCACGAGAATGCCAGTGCTCTCCAGCAAAAATGCTACCAGCCTCAGACACTTGCGTTCTCTTTGGTACATGAAAGAACACTGGGCTTGGAAGCTTCTTCCATCCAGTTTGCGAGTCGCCCTTCCACAGTGTCCTAGGATTCCAAGTGTTGCCATGCCGTCACAATGGCCAATTCTGAGGCCTATGACGGCAGAGTGTCTGGCAGCTCTCAAAGAGACCTTAGGAGTGCGGGCTTTTTGGCTCCTTCCAGCTCCTCCGATGCTCTGTCATTAGTTATTTCATGTCAGAAAATCTCTGGGCGCACTCATTCCTCCTCCACGAAGTAAGACAGAAACGGAATTGCCCTAAAGGGAAGAAGCCTTCTGAGCCTGGCAGAGAGGCAGACTCTGCCACTCAGCATTCCCACACGGCTGAGCCCAGGCTACGGACACAGAGAGGGAGGAAGATAGCCGTAACCACGAGCTTTTGCTCAATAGAGTCTAGGCCTCACCTTTCAAGTCCACTTGAATTTCCTAGAGAAAGCACCAGACGTCGCTGTGCTTTCCTGTGGCAGAAAACTTTGCTTTCGTTTTTTAGAGACACATTCTCTCAGGACTGCCCTACCCCAAGGACTCACGGTGTGCAGGCCGATTGCTTGAGATCAGCCCTTCTAGCTCTTTCACGGATTAAACCAACTGGGAAAAGAGCCATTCAAATCCTGGAAACCGTTGTGGTTTTCCCTAGTCTACACAGGAAGAGCACTCTGAGGGAGACGAGCTGCTGACTCGTGGTAGCAAAATCTCCTCTTCTGAAGAGAAACATTTCGGTGTAAGCGGGTTCCATAAGCTTGGGACCATTTTTCAGCTGCCTATAATGGAGGCCAGTCAGGTGGCAGCCTCCCCTCAGGCCCTGCTTCGAGGCTGTGATACAGACACGCCCGCTGCTTCAGCCCAAAGGCACAGCTTATCGTAAGGTAAAAACCCTGAGTGGGAGAGTTCCTGCCTAATCCCCTCCACAAGCACAAGCATATTGCAATTGTTCAAAGGCTTTCTCCACAAGCTTAACACGTTTGCTCCCATCTAGCCTCCGAAGTCCGGGTTTACCTAGCTAGGAATCAAATTTGAGGAATAGTACTCAGGGTGCTGGCGACTGCAAACTGTTTTACCAGGCAGCCCCAACCGAGTACAACTTCTTGTATTTTCCATGGGCAGAACAAATGATGTCCACTTACACGCTTCCAGCCGGGGAGGGGCGACATACACACTTTAAATGGGAAACAAGCCCATGCCTTCAGGGTGAAAGGCCTCTATGCCTCTTTGCTTCTGCAGCCCAGGCATAGGGTCAGGTCTGAAAGGCTTCCAAAAGAGCAGAGATAAAAAACCTTTGAACCGCAGAGCAGGTGCAGCCGAGAACAAGGACTGCTCTTGGCCTGAGAACACCCACTGCCCAGCGCTTCGTTGGGGTGCACATGTGTGGAGAAAGGGGGTTGACATCTGCTGCGTCATCACTTCTCCAAGCCACGTAGTGTGAACACAGCAGAGTGACCCAACGTCTCATCCCTGTTTCCTGTGTAAGTTGTACGAGGAAAACACCCTGCTTGTATGCCTGTGTGGGGTACGTACCCTTCAGAGAAAAATGGATGCTTGAGACCCGCGTCTGGTATCTAGGTTAATGTTCTGTGCATCCACTTCGCAGCTGTTCTCTCTAAGCGGTTACCAACGGCATTTTGGAAGAGTTTCCTGAGAGGGTCGGAAACAGGAAATGAGCCGACAGGCCCACGAGGATGCCAGTGCTCTCCAGCAACAATGCTACCAGCCTCAGACACTTGCGTTCTATCTGGTACATGAAAGAACACTGGGCTTGGAAGATTCTTCCATCCAGTTTGTGAGTCGCCCTTCTAGAGTGTCCTAGGATTCCAAGTGTTGCCATGCCGTCAAAATGGCCAATTATTAGGCCTATGCCGGCAGAGTGTCTGGCAGCTCTCAAAGAAACGTTAGGAATGCTGGCATTTTGGCTCCTTCCACCGAGAAACCAGGTCCTCCAGATGCTCTGTCATTAGTTATTTCATGTCAGAAAATCTCTGGGCGCCCTCATTCCTCCTCCATGAAGTAAGACACAAACGGAGTTGCCCTAACGGGAAGAAGACTTCCGAGCCCGGCAGAGAGGCAGACTCTCCCAATCAGCAATCACACACGGCTGAGCACAGGGTACGGGACAGAGAGAGGGAGAAAGATAGCCGTAGCCCCAAGCTTTTCCACAATGTAGTCTAGGCCTCACCTTTCAAGCCCACTTGAATTTGCTAGAGAAAGCACCAGGCCTCGCTGTGCTTTCCTGTGGCAGGAACCTTTGCTTTCGTTCTTTAGGAGATACATTGACTCAGGACTGCCCTACTCCAAGGACTCACGGTGTGCAGGCCGATTGCTTGAGATCAGCCCTTCTAGCTCTTTCACGGTTGAAACCAACTGGGAAAAGAGCCGTTCAAAAGCTGGAGACCATGGTGGTTTACCCTAGTCTACACAAGAACAGCAGTCTGAGGGAGTGGAGCTGCGGACGCGTGGTAGCAAAATCTCCTCTTCTGAAGAGAAACATTTCGTTGTAAGCGGGTTCCATAAGCTTGGGACCTTGTTGTCAGCTGCCTATAATGGAGGCCAGTCAGGTGGCAGATTCCCCTCAGGGCCTGCTTCCCAGGCTGTGATACCCACACGTTGCCTGGTTCAGCCCAAAAGGAAAGCTTATCGTAAGGTAAAAACTTGAGTGGGAGAGTTCCTGCCTAATTCCCGCCACACGCACTAGCATTTTGCCATTGGTCAAAGGCTTTCTCCACAAGCTTAACACGTTTGCTCCCATCTAGCCTCTGAAGTCCGGGTTTACCTAGCTAGGAGTCAAACTTGAGGAATAGTACTCAGGGTGCTGGCGACTGCAAACTGTTTTACCAGGCAGCCCCAACCGAGTACACCTTCTTGTATTTTCCATGGGCAGAACAATTGTTGTCCACTTACACGCTCCCAGCCGGGGAGGGGCGACATACACTCTTTCCATGGGAAGAAAATCCCATGCCTTCAGGGTGAAAGGCCTCTATGACTCTTTGCTTCAGCAGCCAAGGGATAGGGTCAGCTCTGAAAGGCTTCCAAAGGAGCAGAGTCAAAGAACCTTTGAACCACAGAGCAGGTGCAGGCCAGAACAAGGACTGCTCTTGGCCTGAGAACACCCACTGCCCAGCGCTTCTTTGGGGTCCACATGGGTAGAGAAAGGGGGTTGATATCTGCTACGTCAAAACTTCTCTGGGGCACGTAGTGTGAGCACAAGCAGAGTGGCCCTACACCTCATCCCAGTTTCCTGTGTAAGTTGTACAAGGCAAACTCCCTGCTTGAATCCCTTGGTGGGGTAGGTACCCTCCAGAGAAGGATCGATGCTTGGGACCCGGGGCTAGTAAATAGGTTAATATTCTGAGCATCCACTTCGCAGCTTCTCTCTCTAAGCGGGTCCCAACGGCGTTTTGGAAGAGTTTCCTGAGAGGGTCGGAAACAGGAAAGTAGCCGACAGGCCCACGACGATGCAGTGCTCTCCAGCTACAATGCTACCAGCCTCAGACACTTGCGTTGTCTTTGGTACATGAAAGAACACTGGGCTTGGAAGCTTCTTCCACCCAGTTTGCGAGTGGCCCTTCCACAGTGTCCTAGGATTCCAAGTGTTGCCATGCCGTCACAAAGATTCTTAGGCCTTTGACGGCAGAGTGTCTGGCAGCTCTCACAGACACATTAGGAATGCTGGCTTTTTGGCTCCTTCCAGCTCCTCCAGATGCTCTGTCATTAGTTATTTCATGTCAGAAAATCTCTGGGCGCACTCATTCCTCCTCCACGAAGTAAGACACAAACGGAATTGCCCTAACGGGAAGAAGACTTCTGAGCCCGACACAGAGGCGGTCTCTCCCACTCAGCATTCCCACACGGCTGAGCCCAGGGTACGGGAAAGAGAGAGGGAGAAAGGTGGCCGAAACCACGAGCTTTTCCACAATGTATTATAAGCCTCACCTTTCAAGCCCACTTCAATTTCCAAGAAAAAGCACCAGGCCTCGCTGTGAATTCCTGTGGCAGGAAACTTTGCTTTCATTCTTTTGCTGGCACAATGACTCAGGAGTGCCTTACCCCAAGGACTCACGGTGTGCAGGCCGATTGCTTGAGATCAGCCCTTCTGGCTCTTTCACGGATGAAACCAACTGGGAAAAGAGCCGTTCAAAACCTGGAGACCATGGTGGTTCTCCCTAGTCTACACAAGAACAGCACTCTGAGGGAGTGGAGCTGCTGACGTGTGGTAGCAAAATCTCCTCTTCTGAAGAGAAACATTTCGTTGTAAGCGGGTTCCTTAAGCCTTGCCCCATTTTCTCAGCTGCCTATAATGGAGGCCAATCAGGTGGCAGACTCCCCTCAGGCCCTACTTCCCAGGATGTGATACAGACACGTCGCCTGCTTCAGCCCAAAGGTACAGCTTATCGTAAGGTAAAAACCCTGAGTGGGAGAGTTCCTGCCTAATCGCTGCCACAAGCACAAGCATATTGCCATTGGTCAAAGGCATTCTCCACATGCTTAACACGTTTGCTCCCATCTAGCCTCCGAAGTCCGAGTTTACCTAGCTAGGAATCAAACTTGAGGAATAGAACTCAGAGGGCCTGCAAATGCAAACTGTCTCACCAGGCAGCCCAAACTGAGTAAACCTACTTGTAATTTCCATGGCAGAACAAATGGTGTCAACTTCCACACCTCCAGCACGGGGGGGGTGGGGGGGGGGGCAACCGACACATTCTCCATGGGAAACAGGCCCATGCCTTCAGGGTGAAAGGCCTCTATGCCTCTTTTCTTTGGCAGCCCAGGGATAGGGTCAGGTCTGAAAGGCTTCCAAAAGAGCAGAGATAAAGAACCTTTGAACCACACAGCAGGTGCAGCCTAGAACAAGGACTGCTCTTGGCCTGAGAACACCCAGTGCCCAGCGCTACTTTGAGGTGCACATGTGTGGAGAAAGGGGGTTGACATCTGTTGCGTCATAACTGCTCCAGGCCACGTAGTGTGAACACAAGCAGAGTGAAGCAACGTCTCATCCCTGTTTCCTGTGTAAGTTGTACTAGGAAAACACCCTGGTTGAATCCCTGCGTTGGGTACGTACCCTCCAGATAAAAGTGGATGCTTGGGACCCTGGGCTGGTATCTAGGTTAAAGTTCTGTGCATCCACTTCGTAGCTTTTCTCTCTAAGCGGGTCCCAACGGCGTTTTGGAAGAGTTTCCTGAGAGGGTCGGAAACAGGAAAGTAGCTGATAGGCCCACAAGAATGCCAGTGCTCTCCAGCAACAATGCTACCAGCCTCAGACACTTGCGTTCTCTTTGGTACATGAAAGAACACTGGGCTTGGAAGCTTCTTCCATTCAGTTTGCGAGTCGCCCTTCTAGAGTGTCCTAGGATTCCAAGTGTTGCCATGCCGTCACAATGGCCAATTCTGAGGCCTATGACGGCAGAGTGTCTGGCAGCTCTCAAAGAGACCTTAGGAATGCGGGCTTTTTGGCTCCTTCCAGCTCCTCCGATGCTCTGTCATTAGTTCTTTCATGTCAGAAAATCTCTGGGCGCACTCATTCCTCCTCCACGAAGTAAAACACAAACGGAATTGCCCTAAAGGGAAGAAGCCTTCTGAGCCTGGCAGAGAGGCAGACTCTGCCACTCAGCATTCCCACACGGCTGAGCCCAGGGTACGGACACAGAGAGGGAGAAAGACAGCCGTAACCACGAGCTTTTCCTCAATAGAGTCTAGGCCTCACCTTTCAAGTCCACTTGAATTTCCTAGAGAAAGCACCAGGCGTCGCTGTGCTTTCCTGTGGCAGGAAACTTTGCTTTCGTTTTTTAGAGACACATTGTCTCAGGACTGCCCTACCCCAAGGACTCACGGTGTGCAGGCCGATTGGTTAAGATCAGCCCTTCTAGCTCTTTCACGGATGATACCAACTGGGAAAAGAGCCGTTCAAATCCTGTAAACCGTGGTGCTTTTCCCTAGTCTACACAGGAAGAGCACTCTGAGGGAGACGAGCTGCTGACGCGTGGTAGCAAAATCTCCTCTTCTGAAGAGAAACATTTCGGTGTAAGCGGGTTCCAGAAGCTTGGGACCATTTTTCAGCTGCCTATAATGGAGGCCAGTCAGGTGGCAGCCTCCCCTCAGGCCCTGCTTCGAGGATGTGATACAGACACGCCCGCTGCTTCAGCCCAAAGGCACAGCTTATCGTAAGGTAAAAACCCTGAGTGGGAGAGTTCCTGCCTAATCCCCTCCACAAGCACAAGCATATTGCAATTGTTAAAGGCTTTCTCCACAAGCTTAACACGTTTGCTCCCATCTAGCCTCCGAAGTCCGGGTTTACCTACCTAGGAATCAAACTTGAGGAATAGTACTCAGGGTGCTGGCGACTGCAAACTCTTTTACGAGGCAACCCCAACCGAGTACACCTTCTTGTATTTTCCATGGGCAGAACAAATGTTGTCCACTTACAGGCTTCCAGCCGGGGAGGGGCGACATACACTCTTTCCATGGGAAACAAGCCCATGCCTTCAGGGTGAAAGGCCTCTATGCCTCTTTGCTTCTGCAGCCCAGGCATAGGGTCAGGTCTGAAAGGCTTCCAAAAGAGCAGAGATAAAGAACCTTTGAACCGCAGAGCAGGTGCAGCCGAGAACAAGGACTGCTCTTGGCCTGAGAACACCCACTGCCCAGCGCTTCGTTGGGGTGCACATGTGTGGAGAAAGGGGGTTGACATTTGCTGTGTCATCACTTCTCCGAGCCACGTAGTGTGAACACAAGCAGAGTGAAGCAACGTCTCATCCCTGTTTCCTGTGTAAGTTGTACTAGGAAAACACCCTGCTTGAATGCCTGTGTGGGGTACGTACCCTCCAGAGAAAAATGGATGCTTGGGACCCTGGGCTGGTATGTAAGTTAATGTTCTGTGCATCCACTTCGCAGCTGTTCTCTCTAAGCGGGTTCCAACGGCATTTTGGAAGAGTTTCCTGAGAGGGTCGGAAACAGGAAAGTAGCCGACAGGCCCACGAGGATGCCAGTGCTCTCCTGCAACAATGCTACCAGCCTCAGACACTCGCGTTCTCTTTGGTACATGAAAGAACACCGGGCTTGGAAGATTCTTCCATCCAGTTTGCGAGTCGCCCTTCTAGAGTGTCCTAGGATTCCAAGTGTTGCCATGCCGTCACAATGGCCAATTCTTAGGCCTATGACGGCAGAGTGTCTGGCAGCTCTCAAAGAAACCTTAGGAATGCTGGCATTTTGGCTGCTTCCACCGAGAAACCAGCTCCTCCAGATGCTCTGTCATTAGTTATTTCATGTCAGAAAATCTCTGGGCGCCCTCATTCCTCCTCCATGAAGTAAGACACAAACGGAATTGCCCTAACGGGAAGAAGCCTTCCGAGCCCGGCAGAGTGGCAGACTCTCCCAATCAGCATTCACACACGGCTGAACACAGGGTACGGGACAGAGAGAGGGAGAAAGATAGCTGTAGCCCCAAGCTTTTCCACAATGTAGTCTAGGCCTCACCTTTCAAGCCCACTTGAATTTGCTAGAGAAAGCACCAGGCCTCGCTGTGCTTTCCTGTGGCAGGAACCTTTGCTTTCGTTCTTTAGGAGACACATTGACTCAGGACTGCCCTACCCAAGGACTCACGTTGTGCAGGCCGATTGCTTGAGAGCAGCCCTTCTAGCTCTTTCACGGTTGAAACCAACAGGAAAAAGAGCCGTTCAAAACCTGGAAACCGTGGTGGTTTTCCCTAGTCTAAATAGGAACAGCACTCTGAGGGAGTGGAGCTGCTGACGCGTGGTAGCAAAATCTCCTCTTCTGAAGAGAAACATTTCGTTGTAAGCGGGTTCCATAAGCTTGGGACCTTTTTGTCAGCTGCCTATAATGGAGGCCAGTCAGGTGGCAGATTCCCCTCAGGCCCTGCTTCCCAGGCTGTGATACACACACGTCGCCTGGTTCAGCCCAAAAGGAAAGCTTATCGTAAGGTAAAAACCTTGAGTGGGAGAGTTCCTGCCTAATTCCCGCCACAAGCAGAAGCATTTTGCCATTGGTCGAAGGCTTTCTCCACAAGCTTAACACGTTTGCTCCCATCTAGCCTCCGAAGTCCGGGTTTACCTAGCTAGGAATCAAACTTGAGGAATAGTACTCAGGGTGCTGGCGACTGCAAAGTGTTTTACCAGGCAGCCCCATCCGAGTACACCTTCTTGTATTTTCCATGGGCAGAACAAATGGTGTCAACTTCCACGCCTCCAGCACGGGAGAGGCGACATACACTCTTTCCATCGGAAACAAGCGCATGCCTTCAGAGTGAAAGGCCTCTATGCCTCTTTGCTTCAGAAGCCAAGGGATAGGGTCAGCTCTGAAAGGCTTCCAAAAGAGTAGAGATAAAGAACTTTTGAACCACAGAGCAGGTGCAGGCCAGAACAAGGACTGCTCTTGGCCTGAGAACACCCACTGCCCAGCGCTTCTTTGGGGTCCACATGTGTAGAGAAAGGGGGTTGATATCTGCTACGTCATAACTTCTCCAGGCCACGTAGTGTGAGCAGAAACAGAGTGACCCAACGTCTCATCCCTGTTTCCTGGGTAAGTTGTACTAGGAAAACACCCTGGTTGAATCCCTGCATTGGGTACGTACCCTCCAGATAAAAGCGGATGCTTGGGTCCCTGGGCTGGTATCTAGGTTAATGTTCTGTGCATCCACTTCGTAGCTTTTCTCTCTAAGCGGGTCCCAACGGCGTTTTGGAAGAGTTTCCTGAGCGGGTCGGAAACAGGAAAGTAGCTGATAGGCCCACGAGAATGCCAGTGCTCTCCAGCAAAAATGCTACCAGCCTCAGACACTTGCGTTCTCTTTGGTACATGAAAGAACACTGGGCTTGGAAGCTTCTTCCATCCAGTTTGCGAGTCGCCCTTCCACAGTGTCCTAGGATTCCAAGTGTTGCCATGCCGTCACAATGGCCAATTCTGAGGCCTATGACGGCAGAGTGTCTGGCAGCTCTCAAAGAGACCTTAGGAGTGCGGGCTTTTTGGCTCCTTCCAGCTCCTCCGATGCTCTGTCATTAGTTATTTCATGTCAGAAAATCTCTGGGCGCACTCATTCCTCCTCCACGAAGTAAGACAGAAACGGAATTGCCCTAAAGGGAAGAAGCCTTCTGAGCCTGGCAGAGAGGCAGACTCTGCCACTCAGCATTCCCACACGGCTGAGCCCAGGCTACGGACACAGAGAGGGAGAAAGATAGCCGTAACCACGAGCTTTTGCTCAATAGAGTCTAGGCCTCACCTTTCAAGTCCACTTGAATTTCCTAGAGAAAGCACCAGACGTCGCTGTGCTTTCCTGTGGCAGAAAACTTTGCTTTCGTTTTTTAGAGACACATTCTCTCAGGACTGCCCTACCCCAAGGACTCACGGTGTGCAGGCCGATTGCTTGAGATCAGCCCTTCTAGCTCTTTCACGGATTAAACCAACTGGGAAAAGAGCCATTCAAATCCTGGAAACCGTTGTGGTTTTCCCTAGTCTACACAGGAAGAGCACTCTGAGGGAGACGAGCTGCTGACTCGTGGTAGCAAAATCTCCTCTTCTGAAGAGAAACATTTCGGTGTAAGCGGGTTCCATAAGCTTGGGACCATTTTTCAGCTGCCTATAATGGAGGCCAGTCAGGTGGCAGCCTCCCCTCAGGCCCTGCTTCGAGGCTGTGATACAGACACGCCCGCTGCTTCAGCCCAAAGGCACAGCTTATCGTAAGGTAAAAACCCTGAGTGGGAGAGTTCCTGCCTAATCCCCTCCACAAGCACAAGCATATTGCAATTGTTCAAAGGCTTTCTCCACAAGCTTAACACGTTTGCTCCCATCTAGCCTCCGAAGTCCGGGTTTACCTAGCTAGGAATCAAATTTGAGGAATAGTACTCAGGGTGCTGGCGACTGCAAACTGTTTTACCAGGCAGCCCCAACCGAGTACAACTTCTTGTATTTTCCATGGGCAGAACAAATGATGTCCACTTACACGCTTCCAGCCGGGGAGGGGCGACATACACACTTTAAATGGGAAACAAGCCCATGCCTTCAGGGTGAAAGGCCTCTATGCCTCTTTGCTTCTGCAGCCCAGGCATAGGGTCAGGTCTGAAAGGCTTCCAAAAGAGCAGAGATAAAAAACCTTTGAACCGCAGAGCAGGTGCAGCCGAGAACAAGGACTGCTCTTGGCCTGAGAACACCCACTGCCCAGCGCTTCGTTGGGGTGCACATGTGTGGAGAAAGGGGGTTGACATCTGCTGCGTCATCACTTCTCCAAGCCACGTAGTGTGAACACAGCAGAGTGACCCAACGTCTCATCCCTGTTTCCTGTGTAAGTTGTACGAGGAAAACACCCTGCTTGTATGCCTGTGTGGGGTACGTACCCTTCAGAGAAAAATGGATGCTTGAGACACGCGTCTGGTATCTAGGTTAATGTTCTGTGCATCCACTTCGCAGCTGTTCTGTCTAAGCGGTTACCAACGGCATTTTGGAAGAGTTTCCTGAGAGTGTCGGAAACAGGAAATGAGCCGACAGGCCCACGAGGATGCCAGTGCTCTCCAGCAACAATGCTACCAGCCTCAGACACTTGCGTTCTATCTGGTACATGAAAGAACACCGGGCTTGGAAGATTCTTCCATCCAGTTTGTGAGTCGCCCTTCTAGAGTGTCCTAGGATTCCAAGTGTTGCCATGCCGTCAAAATGGCCAATTATTAGGCCTATGCCGGCAGAGTGTCTGGCAGCTCTCAAAGAAACGTTAGGAATGCTGGCATTTTGGCTCCTTCCACCGAGAAACCAGGTCCTCCAGATGCTCTGTCATTAGTTATTTCATGTCAGAAAATCTCTGGGCGCCCTCATTCCTCCTCCATGAAGTAAGACACAAACGGAGTTGCCCTAACGGGAAGAAGACTTCCGAGCCCGGCAGAGAGGCAGACTCTCCCAATCAGCAATCACACACGGCTGAGCACAGGGTACGGGACAGAGAGAGGGAGAAAGATAGCCGTAGCCCCAAGCTTTTCCACAATGTAGTCTAGGCCTCACCTTTCAAGCCCACTTGAATTTGCTAGAGAAAGCACCAGGCCTCGCTGTGCTTTCCTGTGGCAGGAACCTTTGCTTTCGTTCTTTAGGAGATACATTGACTCAGGACTGCCCTACTCCAAGGACTCACGGTGTGCAGGCCGATTGCTTGAGATCAGCCCTTCTAGCTCTTTCACGGTTGAAACCAACTGGGAAAAGAGCCGTTCAAAAGCTGGAGACCATGGTGGTTTACCCTAGTCTACACAAGAACAGCAGTCTGAGGGAGTGGAGCTGCGGACGCGTGGTAGCAAAATCTCCTCTTCTGAAGAGAAACATTTCGTTGTAAGCGGGTTCCATAAGCTTGGGACCTTGTTGTCAGCTGCCTATAATGGAGGCCAGTCAGGTGGCAGATTCCCCTCAGGGCCTGCTTCCCAGGCTGTGATACACACACGTTGCCTGGTTCAGCCCAAAAGGAAAGCTTATCGTAAGGTAAAAACTTGAGTGGGAGAGTTCCTGCCTAATTCCCGCCACACGCACTAGCATTTTGCCATTGGTCAAAGGCTTTCTCCACAAGCTTAACACGTTTGCTCCCATCTAGCCTCTGAAGTCCGGGTTTACCTAGCTAGGAGTCAAACTTGAGGAATAGTACTCAGGGTGCTGGCGACTGCAAACTGTTTTACCAGGCAGCCCCAACCGAGTACACCTTCTTGTATTTTCCATGGGCAGAACAATTGTTGTCCACTTACACGCTCCCAGCCGGGGAGGGGCGACATACACTCTTTCCATGGGAAGAAAATCCCATGCCTTCAGGGTGAAAGGCCTCTATGACTCTTTGCTTCAGCAGCCAAGGGATAGGGTCAGCTCTGAAAGGCTTCCAAAGGAGCAGAGTCAAAGAACCTTTGAACCACAGAGCAGGTGCAGGCCAGAACAAGGACTGCTCTTGGCCTGAGAACACCCACTGCCCAGCGCTTCTTTGGGGTCCACATGGGTAGAGAAAGGGGGTTGATATCTGCTACGTCAAAACTTCTCTGGGGCACGTAGTGTGAGCACAAGCAGAGTGGCCCTACACCTCATCCCAGTTTCCTGTGTAAGTTGTACAAGGCAAACTCCCTGCTTGAATCCCTTGGTGGGGTAGGTACCCTCCAGAGAAGGATCGATGCTTGGGACCCGGGGCTAGTAAATAGGTTAATATTCTGAGCATCCACTTCGCAGCTTCTCTCTCTAAGCGGGTCCCAACGGCGTTTTGGAAGAGTTTCCTGAGAGGGTCGGAAACAGGAAAGTAGCCGACAGGCCCACGACGATGCAGTGCTCTCCAGCTACAATGCTACCAGCCTCAGACACTTGCGTTGTCTTTGGTACATGAAAGAACACTGGGCTTGGAAGCTTCTTCCACCCAGTTTGCGAGTGGCCCTTCCACAGTGTCCTAGGATTCCAAGTGTTGCCATGCCGTCACAAAGATTCTTAGGCCTTTGACGGCAGAGTGTCTGGCAGCTCTCACAGACACATTAGGAATGCTGGCTTTTTGGCTCCTTCCAGCTCCTCCAGATGCTCTGTCATTAGTTATTTCATGTCAGAAAATCTCTGGGCGCACTCATTCCTCCTCCACGAAGTAAGACACAAACGGAATTGCCCTAACGGGAAGAAGACTTCTGAGCCCGACACAGAGGCGGTCTCTCCCACTCAGCATTCCCACACGGCTGAGCCCAGGGTACGGGAAAGAGAGAGGGAGAAAGGTGGCCGAAACCACGAGCTTTTCCACAATGTATTATAAGCCTCACCTTTCAAGCCCACTTCAATTTCCAAGAAAAAGCACCAGGCCTCGCTGTGAATTCCTGTGGCAGGAAACTTTGCTTTCATTCTTTTGCTGGCACAATGACTCAGGAGTGCCTTACCCCAAGGACTCACGGTGTGCAGGCCGATTGCTTGAGATCAGCCCTTCTGGCTCTTTCACGGATGAAACCAACTGGAAAAAGAGCCGTTCAAAACCTGGAGACCATGGTGGTTCTCCCTAGTCTACACAAGAACAGCACTCTGAGGGAGTGGAGCTGCTGACGTGTGGTAGCAAAATCTCCTCTTCTGAAGAGAAACAATTCGTTGTAAGCGGGTTCCTTAAGCCTTGCCCCATTTTCTCAGCTGCCTATAATGGAGGCCAATCAGGTGGCAGACTCCCCTCAGGCCCTACTTCCCAGGATGTGATACAGACACGTCGCCTGCTTCAGCCCAAAGGTACAGCTTATCGTAAGGTAAAAACCCTGAGTGGGAGAGTTCCTGCCTAATCGCTGCCACAAGCACAAGCATATTGCCATTGGTCAAAGGCATTCTCCACATGCTTAACACGTTTGCTCCCATCTAGCCTCCGAAGTCCGAGTTTACCTAGCTAGGAAT
This sequence comes from Balaenoptera acutorostrata, assembly GCF_949987535.1. Lineage (NCBI taxonomy): Eukaryota > Metazoa > Chordata > Mammalia > Artiodactyla > Balaenopteridae > Balaenoptera > Balaenoptera acutorostrata. The sequence continues at coordinate 32,952,861 of NC_080076.1, read as the reverse complement.
CAAACTTGAGGAATAGAACTCAGAGGGCCTGCAAATGCAAACTGTCTCACCAGGCAGCCCAAACTGAGTAAACCTACTTGTAATTTCCATGGCAGAACAAATGGTGTCAACTTCCACACCTCCAGCACGGGGGGGGGTGGGGGGGGGCAACCGACACATTCTCCATGGGAAACAGGCCCATGCCTTCAGGGTGAAAGGCCTCTATGCCTCTTTTCTTTGGCAGCCCAGGGATAGGGTCAGGTCTGAAAGGCTTCCAAAAGAGCAGAGATAAAGAACCTTTGAACCACACAGCAGGTGCAGCCTAGAACAAGGACTGCTCTTGGCCTGAGAACACCCAGTGCCCAGCGCTACTTTGAGGTGCACATGTGTGGAGAAAGGGGGTTGACATCTGTTGCGTCATAACTGCTCCAGGCCACGTAGTGTGAACACAAGCAGAGTGAAGCAACGTCTCATCCCTGTTTCCTGTGTAAGTTGTACTAGGAAAACACCCTGGTTGAATCCCTGCGTTGGGTACGTACCCTCCAGATAAAAGTGGATGCTTGGGACCCTGGGCTGGTATCTAGGTTAAAGTTCTGTGCATCCACTTCGTAGCTTTTCTCTCTAAGCGGGTCCCAACGGCGTTTTGGAAGAGTTTCCTGAGAGGGTCGGAAACAGGAAAGTAGCTGATAGGCCCACAAGAATGCCAGTGCTCTCCAGCAACAATGCTACCAGCCTCAGACACTTGCGTTCTCTTTGGTACATGAAAGAACACTGGGCTTGGAAGCTTCTTCCATTCAGTTTGCGAGTCGCCCTTCTAGAGTGTCCTAGGATTCCAAGTGTTGCCATGCCGTCACAATGGCCAATTCTGAGGCCTATGACGGCAGAGTGTCTGGCAGCTCTCAAAGAGACCTTAGGAATGCGGGCTTTTTGGCTCCTTCCAGCTCCTCCGATGCTCTGTCATTAGTTCTTTCATGTCAGAAAATCTCTGGGCGCACTCATTCCTCTTCCACGAAGTAAGACACAAACGGAATTGCCCTAAAGGGAAGAAGCCTTCTGAGCCTGGCAGAGAGGCAGACTCTGCCACTCAGCATTCCCACACGGCTGAGCCCAGGGTACGGACAGAGAGAGGGAGAAAGACAGCCGTAACCACGAGCTTTTCCTCAATAGAGTCTAGGCCTCACCTTTCAAGTCCACTTGAATTTCCTAGAGAAAGCACCAGGCGTCGCTGTGCTTTCCTGTGGCAGGAAACTTTGCTTTCGTTTTTTAGAGACACATTGTCTCAGGACTGCCCTACCCCAAGGACTCACGGTGTGCAGGCCGATTGCTTGAGATCAGCCCTTCTAGCTCTTTCACGGATGATACCAACTGGGAAAAGAGCCGTTCAAATCCTGGAAACCGTGGTGGTTTTCCCTAGTCTACACAGGAAGAGCACTCTGACGGAGACGAGCTGTTGACGCGTGGTAGCAAAATCTCCTCTTCTGAAGAGAAACATTTCGGTGTAAGCGGGTTCCATAAGCTTGGGACCATTTTTCAGCTGCCTATAATGGAGGCCAGTCAGGTGGCAGCCTCCCCTCAGGCCCTGCTTCGAGGCTGTGATACAGACACGCCCGCTGCTTCAGCCCAAAGGCACAGCTTATCGTAAGGTAAAAACCCTGAGTGGGAGAGTTCCTGCCTAATCCCCTCCACAAGCACAAGCATATTGCAATTGTTAAAGGCTTTCTCCACAAGCTTAACACGTTTGCTCCCATCTAGCCTCCGAAGTCCGGGTTTACCTACCTAGGAATCAAACTTGAGGAATAGTACTCAGGGTGCTGGCGACTGCAAACTCTTTTACGAGGCAACCCCAACCGAGTACACCTTCTTGTATTTTCCATGGGCAGAACAAATGTTGTCCACTTACAGGCTTCCAGCCGGGGAGGGGCGACATACACTCTTTCCATGGGAAACAAGCCCATGCCTTCAGGGTGAAAGGCCTCTATGCCTCTTTGCTTCTGCAGCCCAGGCATAGGGTCAGGTCTGAAAGGCTTCCAAAAGAGCAGAGATAAAGAACCTTTGAACCGCAGAGCAGGTGCAGCCGAGAACAAGGACTGCTCTTGGCCTGAGAACACCCACTGCCCAGCGCTTCGTTGGGGTGCACATGTGTGGAGAAAGGGGGTTGACATTTGCTGTGTCATCACTTCTCCGAGCCACGTAGTGTGAACACAAGCAGAGTGAAGCAACGTCTCATCCCTGTTTCCTGTGTAAGTTGTACTAGGAAAACACCCTGCTTGAATGCCTGTGTGGGGTACGTACCCTCCAGAGAAAAATGGATGCTTGGGACCCTGGGCTGGTATGTAAGTTAATGTTCTGTGCATCCACTTCGCAGCTGTTCTCTCTAAGCGGGTTCCAACGGCATTTTGGAAGAGTTTCCTGAGAGGGTCGGAAACAGGAAAGTAGCCGACAGGCCCACGAGGATGCCAGTGCTCTCCTGCAACAATGCTACCAGCCTCAGACACTCGCGTTCTCTTTGGTACATGAAAGAACACCGGGCTTGGAAGATTCTTCCATCCAGTTTGCGAGTCGCCCTTCTAGAGTGTCCTAGGATTCCAAGTGTTGCCATGCCGTCACAATGGCCAATTCTTAGGCCTATGACGGCAGAGTGTCTGGCAGCTCTCAAAGAAACGTTAGGAATGCTGGCATTTTGGCTGCTTCCACCGAGAAACCAGCTCCTCCAGATGCTCTGTCATTAGTTATTTCATGTCAGAAAATCTCTGGGCGCCCTCATTCCTCCTCCATGAAGTAAGACACAAACGGAATTGCCCTAACGGGAAGAAGCCTTCCGAGCCCGGCAGAGTGGCAGACTCTCCCAATCAGCATTCACACACGGCTGAACACAGGGTACGGGACAGAGAGAGGGAGAAAGATAGCTGTAGCCCCAAGCTTTTCCACAATGTAGTCTAGGCCTCACCTTTCAAGCCCACTTGAATTTGCTAGAGAAAGCACCAGGCCTCGCTGTGCTTTCCTGTGGCAGGAACCTTTGCTTTCGTTCTTTAGGAGACACATTGACTCAGGACTGCCCTACCCCAAGGACTCACGGTGTGCAGGCCGATTGCTTGAGAGCAGCCCTTCTAGCTCTTTCAAGGTTGAAACCAACAGGAAAAAGAGCCGTTCAAAACCTGGAAACCGTGGTGGTTTTCCCTAGTCTAAATAGGAACAGCACTCTGAGGGAGTGGAGCTGCTGACGTGTGGTAGCAAAATCTCCTCTTCTGAAGAGAAACATTTCGTTGTAAGCGGGTTCCATAACCTTGGGACCTTTTTGTCAGCTGCCTATAATGGAGGCCAGTCAGGTGGCAGATTCCCCTCAGGCCCTGCTTCCCAGGCTGTGATACACACACGTCGCCTGGTTCAGCCCAAAAGGAAAGCTTATCGTAAGGTAAAAACCTTGAGTGGGAGAGTTCCTGCCTAATTCCCGCCACAAGCACAAGCATTTTGCCATTGGTCGAAGGCTTTCTCCACAAGCTTAACACGTTTGCTCCCATCTAGCCTCCGAAGTCCGGGTTTACCTAGCTAGGAATCAAACTTGAGGAATAGTACTCAGGGTGCTGGCGACTGCAAAGTGTTTTACCAGGCAGCCCCAACCGAGTACACCTTCTTGTATTTTCCATGGGCAGAACAAATGGTGTCAACTTCCACGCCTCCAGCACGGGAGAGGCGACATACACTCTTTCCATCGGAAACAAGCCCATGCCTTCAGAGTGAAAGGCCTCTATGCCTCTTTGCTTCAGAAGCCAAGGGATAGGGTCAGCTCTGAAAGGCTTCCAAAAGAGTAGAGATAAAGAACTTTTGAACCACAGAGCAGGTGCAGGCCAGAACAAGGACTGCTCTTGTCCTGAGAACACCCACTGCCCAGCGCTTCTTTGGGGTCCACAAGTGTAGAGAAAGGGGGTTGATATCTGCTACGTCATAACTTCTCCAGGCCACGTAGTGTGAGCAGAAACAGAGTGACCCAACGTCTCATCCCTGTTTCCTGGGTAAGTTGTACTAGGAAAACACCCTGGTTGAATCCCTGCATTGGGTACGTACCCTCCAGATAAAAGCGGATGCTTGGGTCCCTGGGCTGGTATCTAGGTTAATGTTCTGTGCATCCACTTCGTAGCTTTTCTCTCTAAGCGGGTCCCAACGGCGTTTTGGAAGAGTTTCCTGAGCGGGTCGGAAACAGGAAAGTAGCTGATAGGCCCACGAGAATGCCAGTGCTCTCCAGCAAAAATGCTACCAGCCTCAGACACTTGCGTTCTCTTTGGTACATGAAAGAACACTGGGCTTGGAAGCTTCTTCCATCCAGTTTGCGAGTCGCCCTTCCACAGTGTCCTAGGATTCCAAGTGTTGCCATGCCGTCACAATGGCCAATTCTGAGGCCTATGACGGCAGAGTGTCTGGCAGCTCTCAAAGAGACCTTAGGAGTGTGGGCTTTTTGGCTCCTTCCAGCTCCTCCGATGCTCTGTCATTAGTTCTTTCATGTCAGAAAATCTCTGGGCGCACTCATTCCTCCTCCACGAAGTAAGACACAAACGGAATTGCCCTAAAGGGAAGAAGCCTTCTGAGCCTGGCAGAGAGGCAGACTCTGCCACTCAGCATTCCCACACGGCTGAGCCCAGGCTACGGACACAGAGAGGGAGAAAGATAGCCGTAACCACGAGCTTTTCCTCAATAGAGTCTAGGCCTCACCTTTCAAGTCCACTTGAATTTCCTAGAGAAAGCACCAGACGTCGCTGTGCTTTCCTGTGGCAGAAAACTTTGCTTTCGTTTTTTAGAGACACATTCTCTCAGGACTGCCCTACCCCAAGGACTCACGGTGTGCAGGCCGATTGCTTGAGATCAGCCCTTCTAGCTCTTTCACGGATTAAACCAACTGGGAAAAGAGCCATTCAAATCCTGGAAACCTTTGTGGTTTTCCCTAGTCTACACAGGAAGAGCACTCTGAGGGAGACGAGCTGCTGACTCGTGGTAGCAAAATCTCCTCTTCTGAAGAGAAACATTTCGGTGTAAGCGGGTTCCATAAGCTTGGGACCATTTTTCAGCTGCCTATAATGGAGGCCAGTCAGGTGGCAGCCTCCCCTCAGGCCCTGCTTCGAGGCTGTGATACAGACACGCCCGCTGCTTCAGCCCAAAGGCACAGCTTATCGTAAGGTAAAAACCCTGAGTGGGAGAGTTCCTGCCTAATCCCCTCCACAATCATAAGCATATTGCCATTGTTCAAAGGCTTTCTCCACAAGCTTAACACGTTTGCTCCCATCTAGCCTCCGAAGTCCGGGTTTACCTAGCTAGGAATCAAATTTGAGGAATAGTACTCAGGGTGCTGGCTACTGCAAACTCTTTTACCAGGCAGCCCCAACCGAGTACAACTTCTTGTATTTTCCATGGGCAGAACAAATGATGTCCACTTACACGCTTCTAGCCGGGGAGGGGCGACATACACTCTTTAAATGGGAAACAAGCCCATGCCTTCAGGGTGAAAGGCCTCTATGCCTCTTTGCTTCTGCAGCCCAGGCATAGGGTCAGGTCTGAAAGGCTTCCAAAACAGCAGAGATAAAGAACCTTTGAACCGCAGAGCAGGTGCAGCCGAGAACAAGGACTGCTCTTGGCCTGAGAACACCCACTGCCCAGCGCTTCGTTGGGGTGCACATGTGTGGAGAAAGGGGGTTGACATCTGCTGCGTCATCACTTCTCCAAGCCACGTAGTGTGAACACAGCAGAGTGACCCAACGTCTCATCCCTGTTTCCTGTGTAAGTTGTACGAGGAAAACACCCTGCTTGTATGCCTGTGTGGGGTACGTACCCTTCAGAGAAAAATGGATGCTTGAGACCCGCGTCTGGTATCTAGGTTAATGTTCTGTGCATCCACTTCGCAGCTGTTCTCTCTAAGCGGTTACCAACGGCATTTTGGAAGAGTTTCCTGAGAGGGTCGGAAACAGGAAATGAGCCGACAGGCCCACGAGGATGCCAGTGCTCTCCAGCAACAATGCTACCAGCCTTAGACACTTGCGTTCTATCTGGTACATGAAAGAACACCGGGCTTGGAAGATTCTTCCATCCAGTTTGTGAGTCGCCCTTCTAGAGTGTCCTAGGATTCCAAGTGTTGCCATGCCGTCAAAATGGCCAATTATTAGGCCTATGCCGGCAGAGTGTCTGGCAGCTCTCAAAGAAACGTTAGGAATGCTGGCATTTTGGCTCCTTCCACCGAGAAACCAGGTCCTCCAGATGCTCTGTCATTAGTTATTTCATGTCAGAAAATCTCTGGGCGCCCTCATTCCTCCTCCATGAAGTAAGACACAAACGGAGTTGCCCTAACGGGAAGAAGACTTCCGAGCCCGGCAGAGAGGCAGACTCTCCCAATCAGCAATCACACACGGCTGAGCACAGGGTACGGGACAGAGAGAGGGAGAAAGATAGCCGTAGCCCCAAGCTTTTCCACAATGTAGTCTAGGCCTCACCTTTCAAGCCCACTTGAATTTGCTAGAGAAAGCACCAGGCCTCGCTGTGCTTTCCTGTGGCAGGAACCTTTGCTTTCGTTCTTTAGGAGATACATTGACTCAGGACTGCCCTACTCCAAGGACTCACGGTGTGCAGGCCGATTGCTTGAGATCAGCCCTTCTAGCTCTTTCACGGTTGAAACCAACTGGGAAAAGAGCCGTTCAAAAGCTGGAGACCATGGTGGTTTACCCTAGTCTACACAAGAACAGCAGTCTGAGGGAGTGGAGCTGCGGACGCGTGGTAGCAAAATCTCCGCTTCTGAAGAGAAACATTTCGTTGTAAGCGGGTTCCATAAGCTTGGGACCTTGTTGTCAGCTGCCTATAATGGAGGCCAGTCAGGTGGCAGATTCCCCTCAGGGCCTGCTTCCCAGGCTGTGATACACACACGTCGCCTGGTTCAGCCCAAAAGGAAAGCTTATCGTAAGGTAAAAACTTGAGTGGGAGAGTTCCTGCCTAATTCCCGCCACACGCACTAGCATTTTGCCATTGGTCAAAGGCTTTCTCCACAAGCTTAACACGTTTGCTCCCATCTAGCCTCCGAAGTCCGGGTTTACCTAGCTAGGAGTCAAACTTGAGGAATAGTACTCAGGGTGCTGGCGACTGCAAACTGTTTTACCAGGCAGCCCCAACCGAGTACACCTTCTTGTATTTTCCATGGGCAGAACAATTGTTGTCCACTTACACGCTTCCAGCCGGGGAGGGGCGACATACACTCTCTCCATGGGAAAAAAATCCCATGCCTTCAGGGTGAAAGGCCTCTATGACTCTTTGCTTCAGCAGCCAAGGGATAGGGTCAGCTCTGAAAGGCTTCCAAAGGAGCAGAGTCAAAGAACCTTTGAACCACAGAGCAGGTGCAGGCCAGAACAAGGACTGCTCTTGGCCTGAGAACACCCACTGCCCAGCGCTTCTTTGGGGTCCACATGGGTAGAGAAAGGGGGTTGATATCTGCTACGTCAAAACTTCTCTGGGGCACGTAGTGTGAGCACAAGCAGAGTGGCCCTACACCTCATCCCAGTTTCCTGTGTAAGTTGTACAAGGCAAACTCCCTGCTTGAATCCCTTGGTGGGGTAGGTACCCTCCAGAGAAGGATCGATGCTTGGGACCCGGGGCTAGTAAATAGGTTAATATTCTGAGCATCCACTTCGCAGCTTCTCTCTCTAAGCGGGTCCCAACGGCGTTTTGGAAGAGTTTCCTGAGAGGGTCGGAAACAGGAAAGTAGCCGACAGGCCCACGACGATGCAGTGCTCTCCAGCTACAATGCTACCAGCCTCAGACACTTGCGTTCTCTTTGGTACATGAAAGAACACTGGGCTTGGAAGCTTCTTCCACCCAGTTTGCGAGTGGCCCTTCCACAGTGTCCTAGGATTCCAAGTGTTGCCATGCCGTCACAAAGATTCTTAGGCCTTTGACGGCAGAGTGTCTGGCAGCTCTCACAGACACATTAGGAATGCTGGCTTTTTGGCTCCTTCCAGCTCCTCCAGATGCTCTGTCATTAGTTATTTCATGTCAGAAAATCTCTGGGCGCACTCATTCCTCCTCCACGAAGTAAGACACAAACGGAATTGCCCTAACGGGAAGAAGACTTCTGAGCCCGACACAGAGGCGGTCTCTCCCACTCAGCATTCCCACACGGCTGAGCCCAGGGTACGGGAAAGAGAGAGGGAGAAAGGTGGCCGAAACCACGAGCTTTTCCACAATGTATTATAAGCCTCACCTTTCAAGCCCACTTCAATTTCCAAGAAAAAGCACCAGGCCTCGCTGTGAATTCCTGTGGCAGGAAACTTTGCTTTCATTCTTTTGCTGGCACAATGACTCAGGAGTGCCTTACCCCAAGGACTCACGGTGTGCAGGCCGATTGCTTGAGATCAGCCCTTCTGGCTCTTTCACGGATGAAACCAACTGGAAAAAGAGCCGTTCAAAACCTGGAGACCATGGTGGCTCTCCCTAGTCTACACAAGAACAGCACTCTGAGGGAGAGGAGCTGCTGACGTGTGGTAGCAAAATCTCCTCTTCTGAAGAGAAACATTTCGTTGTAAGCGGGTTCCGTAAGCCTTGCCCTATTTTCTCAGCTGCCTATAATGGAGGCCAATCAGGTGGCAGACTCCCCTCAGGCCCTACTTCCCAGGATGTGATACAGACACGTCGCCTGCTTCAGCCCAAAGGTACAGCTTATCGTAAGGTAAAAACCCTGAGTGGGAGAGTTCCTGCCTAATCGCTGCCACAAGCACAAGCATATTGCCATTGGTCAAAGGCATTCTCCACATGCTTAACACGTTTGCTCCCATCTAGCCTCCGAAGTCCGAGTTTACCTAGCTAGGAATCAAACTTGAGGAATAGAACTCAGAGGGCCTGCAAATGCAAACTGTCTCACCAGGCAGCCCAAACTGAGTAAACCTACTTGTAATTTCCATGGCAGAACAAATGGTGTCAACTTCCACACCTCCAGCACGGGGGGGTGGGGGGGGCAACCGACACATTCTCCATGGGAAACAGGCCCATGCCTTCAGGGTGAAAGGCCTCTATGCCTCTTTTCTTTGGCAGCCCAGGGATAGGGTCAGATCTGAAAGGCTTCCAAAAGAGCAGAGATAAAGAACCTTTGAACCACACAGCAGGTGCAGCCTAGAACAAGGACTGCTCTTGGCCTGAGAACACCCACTGCCCAGCGCTTCTTTGGGGTCCACAAGTGTAGAGAAAGGGGGTTGATATCTGCTACGTCATAACTTCTCCAGGCCACGTAGTGTGAGCAGAAACAGAGTGACCCAACGTCTCATCCCTGTTTCCTGGGTAAGTTGTACTAGGAAAACACCCTGGTTGAATCCCTGCATTGGGTACGTACCCTCCAGATAAAAGCGGATGCTTGGGTCCCTGGGCTGGTATCTAGGTTAATGTTCTGTGCATCCACTTCGTAGCTTTTCTCTCTAAGCGGGTCCCAACGGCGTTTTGGAAGAGTTTCCTGAGCGGGTCGGAAACAGGAAAGTAGCTGATAGGCCCACGAGAATGCCAGTGCTCTCCAGCAAAAATGCTACCAGCCTCAGACACTTGCGTTCTCTTTGGTACATGAAAGAACACTGGGCTTGGAAGCTTCTTCCATCCAGTTTGCGAGTCGCCCTTCCACAGTGTCCTAGGATTCCAAGTGTTGCCATGCCGTCACAATGGCCAATTCTGAGGCCTATGACGGCAGAGTGTCTGGCAGCTCTCAAAGAGACCTTAGGAGTGCGGGCTTTTTGGCTCCTTCCAGCTCCTCCGATGCTCTGTCATTAGTTATTTCATGTCAGAAAATCTCTGGGCGCACTCATTCCTCCTCCACGAAGTAAGACACAAACGGAATTGCCCTAAAGGGAAGAAGCCTTCTGAGCCTGGCAGAGAGGCAGACTCTGCCACTCAGCATTCCCACACGGCTGAGCCCAGGCTACGGACACAGAGAGGGAGAAAGATAGCCGTAACCACGAGCTTTTCCTCAATAGAGTCTAGGCCTCACCTTTCAAGTCCACTTGAATTTCCTAGAGAAAGCATCAGGCGTCGCTGTGCTTTCCTGTGGCAGGAAACTTTGCTTTCGTTTTTTAGAGACACATTGTCTCAGCACTGCCCTACCCCAAGGACTCACGGTGTGCAGGCCGATTGCTTGAGATCAGCCCTTCTAGCTCTTTCACGGATGATACCAACTGGGAAAAGAGCCGTTCAAATCCTGGAAACCGTGGTGCTTTTCCCTAGTCTACACAGGAAGAGCACTCTGACGGAGACGAGCTGCTGACGCGTGGTAGCAAAATGTCCTCTTCTGAAGAGAAACATTTCGGTGTAAGCGGGTTCCATAAGCTTGGGACCATTTTTCAGCTGCCTATAATGGAGGCCAGTCAGGTGGCAGCCTCCCCTCAGGCCCTGCTTCGAGGCTGTGATACAGACACGCCCGCTGCTTCAGCCCAAAGGCACAGCTTATCGTAAGGTAAAAACCCTGAGTGGGAGAGTTCCTGCCTAATCCCCTCCACAAGCACAAGCATATTGCAATTGTTCAAAGGCTTTCTCCACAAGCTTAACACGTTTGCTCCCATCTAGCCTCCGAAGTCCGGGTTTACCTAGCTAGGAATCAAACTTGAGGAATAGTACTCAGGGTGCTGGCGACTGCAAACTGTTTTACCAGGCAACCCAACCGAGTACACCTTCTTGTATTTTCCATGGGCAGAACAAATGTTGTCCACTTACAGGCTTCCAGCCGGGGAGGGGCGACATACACTCTTTCCATGGGAAACAAGCCCATGCCTTCAGGGTGAAAGGCCTCTATGCCTCTTTGCTTCTGCAGCCCAGGCATAGGGTCAGGTCTGAAAGGCTTCCAAAAGAGCAGAGATAAAGAACCTTTGAACCGCAGAGCAGGTGCAGCCGAGAACAAGGACTGCTCTTGGCCTGAGAACACCCACTGCCCAGCGCTTCGTTGGGGTGCACATGTGTGGAGAAAGGGGGTTGACATTTGCTGTGTCATCACTTCTCCGAGCCACGTAGTGTGAACACAAGCAGAGTGAAGCAACGTCTCATCCCTGTTTCCTGTGTAAGTTGTACTAGGAAAACACCCTGCTTGAATGCCTGTGTGGGGTACGTACCCTCCAGAGAAAAATGGATGCTTGGGACCCTGGGCTGGTATGTAGGTTAATGTTCTGTGCATCCACTTCGCAGCTGTTCTCTCTAAGCGGGTTCCAACGGCATTTTGGAAGAGTTTCTTGAGAGGGTCGGAAACAGGGAAGTAGCCGACAGGCCCACGAGGATGCCAGTGCTCTCCAGCAACAATGCTACCAGCCTCAGACACTCGCGTTCTCTTTGGTACATGAAAGAACACCGGGCTTGGAAGATTCTTCCATCCAGTTTGCGAGTCGCCCTTCTAGAGTGTCCTAGGATTCCAAGTGTTGCCATGCCGTCAAAATGGCCAATTATTAGGCCTATGCTGGCAGAGTGTCTGGCAGCTCTCAAAGAAACGTTAGGAATGCTGGCATTTTGGCTCCTTCCACCGAGAAACCAGCTCCTCCAGATGCTCTGTCATTAGTTATTTCATGTCAGAAAATCTCTGGGCGCCCTCATTCCTCCTCCATGAAGTAAGACACAAACGGAATTGCCCTAACGGGAAGAAGCCTTCCGAGCCCGGCAGAGTGGCAGACTCTCCCAATCAGCATTCACACACGGCTGAACACAGGGTACGGGACAGAGAGAGGGAGAAAGATAGCTGTAGCCCCAAGCTTTTCCACAATGTAGTCTAGGCCTCACCTTTCAAGCCCACTTGAATTTGCTAGAGAAAGCACCAGGCCTCGTTGTGCTTTCCTGTGGCAGGAACCTTTGCTTTCGTTCTTTAGGAGACACATTGACTCAGGACTGCCCTACCCCAAGGACTCACGGTGTGCAGGCCGATTGCTTGAGAGCAGCCCTTCTAGCTCTTTCACGGTTGAAACCAACAGGAAAAAGAGCCGTTCAAAACCTGGAAACCGTGGTGGTTTCCCCTAGTCTAAATAGGAACAGCACTGTGAGGGAGTGGAGCTGCTGACGCGTGGTAGCAAAATCTCCTCTTCTGAAGAGAAACATTTCGTTGTAAGCGGGTTCCATAAGCTTGGGACCTTTTTGTCAGCTGCCTATAATGGAGGCCAGTCAGGTGGCAGATTCCCCTCAGGGCCTGCTTCCCAGGCTGTGATACACACACGTCGCCTGGTTCAGCCCAAAAGGAAAGCTTATCGTAAGGTAAAAACCTTGAGTGGGAGAGTTCCTGCCTAATTCCCGCCACAAGCAGAAGCATTTTGCCATTGGTCGAAGGCTTTCTCCACAAGCTTAACACGTTTGCTCCCATCTAGCCTCCGAAGTCCGGGTTTACCTAGCTAGGAATCAAACTTGAGGAATAGTACTCAGGGTGCTGGCGACTGCAAAGTGTTTTACCAGGCAGCCCCAACCGAGTACACCTTCTTGTATTTTCCATGGGCAGAACAAATGGTGTCAACTTCCACGCCTCCAGCACGGGAGAGGCGACATACACTCTTTCCATCGGAAACAAGCGCATGCCTTCAGAGTGAAAGGCCTCTATGCCTCTTTGCTTCAGAAGCCAAGGGATAGGGTCAGCTCTGAAAGGCTTCCAAAAGAGTAGAGATAAAGAACTTTTGAACCACAGAGCAGGTGCAGGCCAGAACAAGGACTGCTCTTGGCCTGAGAACACCCACTGCCCAGCGCTTCTTTGGGGTCCACATGTGTAGAGAAAGGGGGTTGATATCTGCTACGTCATAACTTCTCCAGGCCACGTATTGTGAGCAGAAACAGAGTGACCCAACGTCTCATCCCTGTTTCCTGGGTAAGTTGTACTAGGAAAACACTCTGGTTGAATCCCTGCATTGGGTACGTACCCTCCAGATAAAAGCGGATGCTTGGGTCCCTGGGCTGGTATCTAGGTTAATGTTCTGTGCATCCACTCCGTAGCTTTTCTCTCTAAGCGGGTCCCAACGGCGTTTTGGAAGAGTTTCCTGAGCGGGTCGGAAACAGGAAAGTAGCTGATAGGCCCACGAGAATTCCAGTGCTCTCCAGCAAAAATGCTACCAGCCTCAGACACTTGCGTTCTCTTTGGTACATGAAAGAACACTGGGCTTGGAAGCTTCTTCCATCCAGTTTGCGAGTCGCCCTTCCACAGTGTCCTAGGATTCCAAGTGTTGCCATGCCGTCACAATGGCCAATTCTGAGGCCTATGACGGCAGAGTGTCTGGCAGCTCTCACAGACAACTTAGGAATGCTGGCTTTCTGGCTCCTTCCAGCTCCTCCGATGCTCTGTCATTAGTTATTTCATGTCAGAAAATCTCTGGGCGCACTCATTCCTCCTCCACGAAGTAAGACACAAACGGAATTGCCCTAAAGGGAAGAAGCCTTCTGAGCCTGGCAGAGAGGCAGACTCTGCCACTCAGCATTCCCACACGGCTGAGCCCAGGCTACGGACACAGAGAGGGAGAAAGATAGCCGAAACCACGAGCTTTTCCTCAATAGAGTCTAGGCCTCACCTTTCAAGTCCACTTGAATTTCCTAGAGAAAGCATCAGGCGTCGCTGTGCTTTCCTGTGGCAGGAAACTTTGCTTTCGTTTTTTAGAGACACATTGTCTCAGCACTGCCCTACCCCAAGGACTCACGGTGTGCAGGCCGATTGCTTGAGATCAGCCCTTCTAGCTCTTTCACGGATGATACCAACTGGGAAAAGAGCCGTTCAAATCCTGGAAACCGTGGTGCTTTTCCCTAGTCTACACAGGAAGAGCACTCTGACGGAGACGAGCTGCTGACGCGTGGTAGCAAAATGTCCTCTTCTGAAGAGAAACATTTCGGTGTAAGCGGGTTCCATAAGCTTGGGACCATTTTTCAGCTGCCTATAATGGAGGCCAGTCAGGTGGCAGCCTCCCCTCAGGCCCTGCTTCGAGGCTGTGATACAGACACGCCCGCTGCTTCAGCCCAAAGGCACAGCTTATCGTAAGGTAAAAACCCTGACTGGGAGAGTTCCTGCCTAATCCCCTCCACAAGCACAAGCATATTGCAATTGTTCAAAGGCTTTCTCCACAAGCTTAACACGTTTGCTCCCATCTAGCCTCCGAAGTCCGGGTTTACCTAGCTAGGAATCAAACTTGAGGAATAGTACTCAGGGTGCTGGCGACTGCAAACTGTTTTACCAGGCAACCCAACCGAGTACACCTTCTTGTATTTTCCATGGGCAGAACAAATGTTGTCCACTTACAGGCTTCCAGCCGGGGAGGGGCGACATACACTCTTTCCATGGGAAACAAGCCCATGCCTTCAGGGTGAAAGGCCTCTATGCCTCTTTGCTTCTGCAGCCCAGGCATAGGGTCAGGTCTGAAAGGCTTCCAAAAGAGCAGAGATAAAGAACCTTTGAACCGCAGAGCAGGTGCAGCCGAGAACAAGGACTGCTCTTGGCCTGAGAACACCCACTGCCCAGCGCTTCGTTGGGGTGCACATGTGTGGAGAAAGGGGGTTGACATTTGCTGTGTCATCACTTCTCCGAGCCACGTAGTGTGAACACAAGCAGAGTGAAGCAACGTCTCATCCCTGTTTCCTGTGTAAGTTGTACTAGGAAAACACCCTGCTTGAATGCCTGTGTGGGGTACGTACCCTCCAGAGAAAAATGGATGCTTGGGACCCTGGGCTGGTATGTAGGTTAATGTTCTGTGCATCCACTTCGCAGCTGTTCTCTCTAAGCGGGTTCCAACGGCATTTTGGAAGAGTTTCTTGAGAGGGTCGGAAACAGGGAAGTAGCCGACAGGCCCACGAGGATGCCAGTGCTCTCCAGCAACAATGCTACCAGCCTCAGACACTCGCGTTCTCTTTGGTACATGAAAGAACACCGGGCTTGGAAGATTCTTCCATCCAGTTTGCGAGTCGCCCTTCTAGAGTGTCCTAGGATTCCAAGTGTTGCCATGCCGTCAAAATGGCCAATTATTAGGCCTATGCCGGCAGAGTGTCTGGCAGCTCTCAAAGAAACGTTAGGAATGCTGGCATTTTGGCTCCTTCCACCGAGAAACCAGCTCCTCCAGATGCTCTGTCATTAGTTATTTCATGTCAGAAAATCTCTGGGCGCCCTCATTCCTCCTCCATGAAGTAAGACACAAACGGAATTGCCCTAACGGGAAGAAGCCTTCCGAGCCCGGCAGAGTGGCAGACTCTCCCAATCAGCATTCACACACGGCTGAACACAGGGTACGGGACAGAGAGAGGGAGAAAGATAGCTGTAGCCCCAAGCTTTTCCACAATGTAGTCTAGGCCTCACCTTTCAAGCCCACTTGAATTTGCTAGAGAAAGCACCAGGCCTCGTTGTGCTTTCCTGTGGCAGGAACCTTTGCTTTCGTTCTTTAGGAGACACATTGACTCAGGACTGCCCTACCCCAAGGACTCACGGTGTGCAGGCCGATTGCTTGAGAGCAGCCCTTCTAGCTCTTTCACGGTTGAAACCAACAGGAAAAAGAGCCGTTCAAAACCTGGAAACCGTGGTGGTTTCCCCTAGTCTAAATAGGAACAGCACTGTGAGGGAGTGGAGCTGCTGACGCGTGGTAGCAAAATCTCCTCTTCTGAAGAGAAACATTTCGTTGTAAGCGGGTTCCATAAGCTTGGGACCTTTTTGTCAGCTGCCTATAATGGAGGCCAGTCAGGTGGCAGATTCCCCTCAGGGCCTGCTTCCCAGGCTGTGATACACACACGTCGCCTGGTTCAGCCCAAAAGGAAAGCTTATCGTAAGGTAAAAACCTTGAGTGGGAGAGTTCCTGCCTAATTCCCGCCACAAGCAGAAGCATTTTGCCATTGGTCGAAGGCTTTCTCCACAAGCTTAACACGTTTGCTCCCATCTAGCCTCCGAAGTCCGGGTTTACCTAGCTAGGAATCAAACTTGAGGAATAGTACTCAGGGTGCTGGCGACTGCAAAGTGTTTTACCAGGCAGCCCCAACCGAGTACACCTTCTTGTATTTTCCATGGGCAGAACAAATGGTGTCAACTTCCACGCCTCCAGCACGGGAGAGGCGACATACACTCTTTCCATCGGAAACAAGCGCATGCCTTCAGAGTGAAAGGCCTCTATGCCTCTTTGCTTCAGAAGCCAAGGGATAGGGTCAGCTCTGAAAGGCTTCCAAAAGAGTAGAGATAAAGAACTTTTGAACCACAGAGCAGGTGCAGGCCAGAACAAGGACTGCTCTTGTCCTGAGAACACCCACTGCCCAGCGCTTCTTTGGGGTCCACATGTGTAGAGAAAGGGGGTTGATATCTGCTACGTCATAACTTCTCCAGGCCACGTATTGTGAGCAGAAACAGAGTGACCCAACGTCTCATCCCTGTTTCCTGGGTAAGTTGTACTAGGAAAACACTCTGGTTGAATCCCTGCATTGGGTACGTACCCTCCAGATAAAAGCGGATGCTTGGGTCCCTGGGCTGGTATCTAGGTTAATGTTCTGTGCATCCACTCCGTAGCTTTTCTCTCTAAGCGGGTCCCAACGGCGTTTTGGAAGAGTTTCCTGAGCGGGTCGGAAACAGGAAAGTAGCTGATAGGCCCACGAGAATGCCAGTGCTCTCCAGCAAAAATGCTACCAGCCTCAGACACTTGCGTTCTCTTTGGTACATGAAAGAACACTGGGCTTGGAAGCTTCTTCCATCCAGTTTGCGAGTGGCCCTTCCACAGTGTCCTAGGATTCCAAGTGTTGCCATGCCGTCACAATGGCCAATTCTGAGGCCTATGACGGCAGAGTGTCTGGCAGCTCTCAAAGAGACCTTAGGAGTGCGGGCTTTTTGGCTCCTTCCAGCTCCTCCGATGCTCTGTCATTAGTTATTTCATGTCAGAAAATCTCTGGGCGCACTCATTCCTCCTCCACGAAGTAAGACACAAACGGAATTGCCCTAAAGGGAAGAAGCCTTCTGAGCCTGGCAGAGAGGCAGACTCTGCCACTCAGCATTCCCACACGGCTGAGCCCAGGCTACGGACACAGAGAGGGAGAAAGATAGCCGAAACCACGAGCTTTTCCTCAATAGAGTCTAGGCCTCACCTTTCAAGTCCACTTGAATTTCCTAGAGAAAGCATCAGGCGTCGCTGTGCTTTCCTGTGGCAGGAAACTTTGCTTTCGTTTTTTAGAGACACATTGTCTCAGCACTGCCCTACCCCAAGGACTCACGGTGTGCAGGCCGATTGCTTGAGATCAGCCCTTCTAGCTCTTTCACGGATGATACCAACTGGGAAAAGAGCCGTTCAAATCCTGGAAACCGTGGTGCTTTTCCCTAGTCTACACAGGAAGAGCACTCTGACGGAGACGAGCTGCTGACGCGTGGTAGCAAAATGTCCTCTTCTGAAGAGAAACATTTCGGTGTAAGCGGGTTCCATAAGCTTGGGACCATTTTTCAGCTGCCTATAATGGAGGCCAGTCAGGTGGCAGCCTCCCCTCAGGCCCTGCTTCGAGGCTGTGATACAGACACGCCCGCTGCTTCAGCCCAAAGGCACAGCTTATCGTAAGGTAAAAACCCTGAGTGGGAGAGTTCCTGCCTAATCCCCTCCACAAGCACAAGCATATTGCAATTGTTCAAAGGCTTTCTCCACAAGCTTAACACGTTTGCTCCCATCTAGCCTCCGAAGTCCGGGTTTACCTAGCTAGGAATCAAACTTGAGGAATAGTACTCAGGGTGCTGGCGACTGCAAACTGTTTTACCAGGCAACCCAACCGAGTACACCTTCTTGTATTTTCCATGGGCAGAACAAATGTTGTCCACTTACAGGCTTCCAGCCGGGGAGGGGCGACATACACTCTTTCCATGGGAAACAAGCCCATGCCTTCAGGGTGAAAGGCCTCTATGCCTCTTTGCTTCTGCAGCCCAGGCATAGGGTCAGGTCTGAAAGGCTTCCAAAAGAGCAGAGATAAAGAACCTTTGAACCGCAGAGCAGGTGCAGCCGAGAACAAGGACTGCTCTTGGCCTGAGAACACCCACTGCCCAGCGCTTCGTTGGGGTGCACATGTGTGGAGAAAGGGGGTTGACATTTGCTGTGTCATCACTTCTCCGAGCCACGTAGTGTGAACACAAGCAGAGTGAAGCAACGTCTCATCCCTGTTTCCTGTGTAAGTTGTACTAGGAAAACACCCTGCTTGAATGCCTGTGTGGGGTACGTACCCTCCAGAGAAAAATGGATGCTTGGGACCCTGGGCTGGTATGTAGGTTAATGTTCTGTGCATCCACTTCGCAGCTGTTCTCTCTAAGCGGGTTCCAACGGCATTTTGGAAGAGTTTCTTGAGAGGGTCGGAAACAGGGAAGTAGCCGACAGGCCCACGAGGATGCCAGTGCTCTCCAGCAACAATGCTACCAGCCTCAGACACTCGCGTTCTCTTTGGTACATGAAAGAACACCGGGCTTGGAAGATTCTTCCATCCAGTTTGCGAGTCGCCCTTCTAGAGTGTCCTAGGATTCCAAGTGTTGCCATGCCGTCAAAATGGCCAATTATTAGGCCTATGCCGGCAGAGTGTCTGGCAGCTCTCAAAGAAACGTTAGGAATGCTGGCATTTTGGCTCCTTCCACCGAGAAACCAGCTCCTCCAGATGCTCTGTCATTAGTTATTTCATGTCAGAAAATCTCTGGGCGCCCTCATTCCTCCTCCATGAAGTAAGACACAAACGGAATTGCCCTAACGGGAAGAAGCCTTCCGAGCCCGGCAGAGTGGCAGACTCTCCCAATCAGCATTCACACACGGCTGAACACAGGGTACGGGACAGAGAGAGGGAGAAAGATAGCTGTAGCCCCAAGCTTTTCCACAATGTAGTCTAGGCCTCACCTTTCAAGCCCACTTGAATTTGCTAGAGAAAGCACCAGGCCTCGTTGTGCTTTCCTGTGGCAGGAACCTTTGCTTTCGTTCTTTAGGAGACACATTGACTCAGGACTGCCCTACCCCAAGGACTCACGGTGTGCAGGCCGATTGCTTGAGAGCAGCCCTTCTAGCTCTTTCACGGTTGAAACCAACAGGAAAAAGAGCCGTTCAAAACCTGGAAACCGTGGTGGTTTCCCCTAGTCTAAATAGGAACAGCACTGTGAGGGAGTGGAGCTGCTGACGCGTGGTAGCAAAATCTCCTCTTCTGAAGAGAAACATTTCGTTGTAAGCGGGTTCCATAAGCTTGGGACCTTTTTGTCAGCTGCCTATAATGGAGGCCAGTCAGGTGGCAGATTCCCCTCAGGGCCTGCTTCCCAGGCTGTGATACACACACGTCGCCTGGTTCAGCCCAAAAGGAAAGCTTATCGTAAGGTAAAAACCTTGAGTGGGAGAGTTCCTGCCTAATTCCCGCCACAAGCAGAAGCATTTTGCCATTGGTCGAAGGCTTTCTCCACAAGCTTAACACGTTTGCTCCCATCTAGCCTCCGAAGTCCGGGTTTACCTAGCTAGGAATCAAACTTGAGGAATAGTACTCAGGGTGCTGGCGACTGCAAAGTGTTTTACCAGGCAGCCCCAACCGAGTACACCTTCTTGTATTTTCCATGGGCAGAACAAATGGTGTCAACTTCCACGCCTCCAGCACGGGAGAGGCGACATACACTCTTTCCATCGGAAACAAGCGCATGCCTTCAGAGTGAAAGGCCTCTATGCCTCTTTGCTTCAGAAGCCAAGGGATAGGGTCAGCTCTGAAAGGCTTCCAAAAGAGTAGAGATAAAGAACTTTTGAACCACAGAGCAGGTGCAGGCCAGAACAAGGACTGCTCTTGTCCTGAGAACACCCACTGCCCAGCGCTTCTTTGGGGTCCACATGTGTAGAGAAAGGGGGTTGATATCTGCTACGTCATAACTTCTCCAGGCCACGTATTGTGAGCAGAAACAGAGTGACCCAACGTCTCATCCCTGTTTCCTGGGTAAGTTGTACTAGGAAAACACTCTGGTTGAATCCCTGCATTGGGTACGTACCCTCCAGATAAAAGCGGATGCTTGGGTCCCTGGGCTGGTATCTAGGTTAATGTTCTGTGCATCCACTCCGTAGCTTTTCTCTCTAAGCGGGTCCCAACGGCGTTTTGGAAGAGTTTCCTGAGCGGGTCGGAAACAGGAAAGTAGCTGATAGGCCCACGAGAATGCCAGTGCTCTCCAGCAAAAATGCTACCAGCCTCAGACACTTGCGTTCTCTTTGGTACATGAAAGAACACTGGGCTTGGAAGCTTCTTCCATCCAGTTTGCGAGTGGCCCTTCCACAGTGTCCTAGGATTCCAAGTGTTGCCATGCCGTCACAATGGCCAATTCTGAGGCCTATGACGGCAGAGTGTCTGGCAGCTCTCAAAGAGACCTTAGGAGTGCGGGCTTTTTGGCTCCTTCCAGCTCCTCCGATGCTCTGTCATTAGTTATTTCATGTCAGAAAATCTCTGGGCGCACTCATTCCTCCTCCACGAAGTAAGACACAAACGGAATTGCCCTAAAGGGAAGAAGCCTTCTGAGCCTGGCAGAGAGGCAGACTCTGCCACTCAGCATTCCCACACGGCTGAGCCCAGGCTACGGACACAGAGAGGGAGAAAGATAGCCGAAACCACGAGCTTTTCCTCAATAGAGTCTAGGCCTCACCTTTCAAGTCCACTTGAATTTCCTAGAGAAAGCATCAGGCGTCGCTGTGCTTTCCTGTGGCAGGAAACTTTGCTTTCGTTTTTTAGAGACACATTGTCTCAGCACTGCCCTACCCCAAGGACTCACGGTGTGCAGGCCGATTGCTTGAGATCAGCCCTTCTAGCTCTTTCACGGATGATACCAACTGGGAAAAGAGCCGTTCAAATCCTGGAAACCGTGGTGCTTTTCCCTAGTCTACACAGGAAGAGCACTCTGACGGAGACGAGCTGCTGACGCGTGGTAGCAAAATGTCCTCTTCTGAAGAGAAACATTTCGGTGTAAGCGGGTTCCATAAGCTTGGGACCATTTTTCAGCTGCCTATAATGGAGGCCAGTCAGGTGGCAGCCTCCCCTCAGGCCCTGCTTCGAGGCTGTGATACAGACACGCCCGCTGCTTCAGCCCAAAGGCACAGCTTATCGTAAGGTAAAAACCCTGAGTGGGAGAGTTCCTGCCTAATCCCCTCCACAAGCACAAGCATATTGCAATTGTTCAAAGGCTTTCTCCACAAGCTTAACACGTTTGCTCCCATCTAGCCTCCGAAGTCCGGGTTTACCTAGCTAGGAATCAAACTTGAGGAATAGTACTCAGGGTGCTGGCGACTGCAAACTGTTTTACCAGGCAACCCAACCGAGTACACCTTCTTGTATTTTCCATGGGCAGAACAAATGTTGTCCACTTACAGGCTTCCAGCCGGGGAGGGGCGACATACACTCTTTCCATGGGAAACAAGCCCATGCCTTCAGGGTGAAAGGCCTCTATGCCTCTTTGCTTCTGCAGCCCAGGCATAGGGTCAGGTCTGAAAGGCTTCCAAAAGAGCAGAGATAAAGAACCTTTGAACCGCAGAGCAGGTGCAGCCGAGAACAAGGACTGCTCTTGGCCTGAGAACACCCACTGCCCAGCGCTTCGTTGGGGTGCACATGTGTGGAGAAAGGGGGTTGACATTTGCTGTGTCATCACTTCTCCGAGCCACGTAGTGTGAACACAAGCAGAGTGAAGCAACGTCTCATCCCTGTTTCCTGTGTAAG
The DNA here is from genome assembly GCF_949987535.1 of Balaenoptera acutorostrata. NCBI lineage: Eukaryota > Metazoa > Chordata > Mammalia > Artiodactyla > Balaenopteridae > Balaenoptera > Balaenoptera acutorostrata. Next base: position 32,931,261 of record NC_080076.1, on the reverse strand, counting down.
TTGTACTAGGAAAACACCCTGCTTGAATGCCTGTGTGGGGTACGTACCCTCCAGAGAAAAATGGATGCTTGGGACCCTGGGCTGGTATGTAGGTTAATGTTCTGTGCATCCACTTCGCAGCTGTTCTCTCTAAGCGGGTTCCAACGGCATTTTGGAAGAGTTTCTTGAGAGGGTCGGAAACAGGGAAGTAGCCGACAGGCCCACGAGGATGCCAGTGCTCTCCAGCAACAATGCTACCAGCCTCAGACACTCGCGTTCTCTTTGGTACATGAAAGAACACCGGGCTTGGAAGATTCTTCCATCCAGTTTGCGAGTCGCCCTTCTAGAGTGTCCTAGGATTCCAAGTGTTGCCATGCCGTCAAAATGGCCAATTATTAGGCCTATGCCGGCAGAGTGTCTGGCAGCTCTCAAAGAAACGTTAGGAATGCTGGCATTTTGGCTCCTTCCACCGAGAAACCAGCTCCTCCAGATGCTCTGTCATTAGTTATTTCATGTCAGAAAATCTCTGGGCGCCCTCATTCCTCCTCCATGAAGTAAGACACAAACGGAATTGCCCTAACGGGAAGAAGCCTTCCGAGCCCGGCAGAGTGGCAGACTCTCCCAATCAGCATTCACACACGGCTGAACACAGGGTACGGGACAGAGAGAGGGAGAAAGATAGCTGTAGCCCCAAGCTTTTCCACAATGTAGTCTAGGCCTCACCTTTCAAGCCCACTTGAATTTGCTAGAGAAAGCACCAGGCCTCGTTGTGCTTTCCTGTGGCAGGAACCTTTGCTTTCGTTCTTTAGGAGACACATTGACTCAGGACTGCCCTACCCCAAGGACTCACGGTGTGCAGGCCGATTGCTTGAGAGCAGCCCTTCTAGCTCTTTCACGGTTGAAACCAACAGGAAAAAGAGCCGTTCAAAACCTGGAAACCGTGGTGGTTTCCCCTAGTCTAAATAGGAACAGCACTGTGAGGGAGTGGAGCTGCTGACGCGTGGTAGCAAAATCTCCTCTTCTGAAGAGAAACATTTCGTTGTAAGCGGGTTCCATAAGCTTGGGACCTTTTTGTCAGCTGCCTATAATGGAGGCCAGTCAGGTGGCAGATTCCCCTCAGGGCCTGCTTCCCAGGCTGTGATACACACACGTCGCCTGGTTCAGCCCAAAAGGAAAGCTTATCGTAAGGTAAAAACCTTGAGTGGGAGAGTTCCTGCCTAATTCCCGCCACAAGCAGAAGCATTTTGCCATTGGTCAAAGGCTTTCTCCACAAGCTTAACACGTTTGCTCCCATCTAGCCTCCGAAGTCCGGGTTTACCTAGCTAGGAATCAAACTTGAGGAATAGTACTTAGGTTGCTGGCGACTGCAAAGTGTTTTACCAGGCAGCCCCAACCGAGTACACCTTCTTGTATTTTCCATGGGCAGAACAAATGGTCTCAACTTCCACGCCTCCAGCACGGGAGAGGCGACATACACTCTTTCCATCGGAAACAAGCGCATGCCTTCAGAGTGAAAGGCCTCTATGCCTCTTTGCTTCAGAAGCCAAGGGATAGGGTCAGCTCTGAAAGGCTTCCAAAAGAGTAGAGATAAAGAACTTTTGAACCACAGAGCAGGTGCAGGCCAGAACAAGGACTGCTCTTGGCCTGAGAACACCCACTGCCCAGCGCTTCTTTGGGGTCCACATGTGTAGAGAAAGGGGGTTGATATCTGCTACGTCATAACTTCTCCAGGCCACGTAGTGTGAGCAGAAACAGAGTGACCCAACGTCTCATCCCTGTTTCCTGGGTAAGTTGTACTAGGAAAACACTCTGGTTGAATCCCTGCATTGGGTACGTACCCTCCAGATAAAAGCGGATGCTTGGGTCCCTGGGCTGGTATCTAGGTTAATGTTCTGTGCATCCACTCCGTAGCTTTTCTCTCTAAGCGGGTCCCAACGGCGTTTTGGAAGAGTTTCCTGAGCGGGTCGGAAACAGGAAAGTAGCTGATAGGCCCACGAGAATGCCAGTGCTCTCCAGCAAAAATGCTACCAGCCTCAGACACTTGCGTTCTCTTTGGTACATGAAAGAACACTGGGCTTGGAAGCTTCTTCCACCCAGTTTGCGAGTCGCCCTTCCACAGTGTCCTAGGATTCCAAGTGTTGCCATGCCGTCACAAAGATTCTTAGGCCTTTGACGGCAGAGTGTCTGGCAGCTCTCACAGACACATTAGGAATGCTGGCTTTTTGGCTCCTTCCAGCTCCTCCAGATGCTCTGTCATTAGTTATTTCATGTCAGAAAATCTCTGGGCGCACTCATTCCTCCTCCACGAAGTAAGACACAAACGGAATTGCCCTAACGGGAAGAAGACTTCTGAGCCCGACACAGAGGCGGTCTCTCCCACTCAGCATTCCCACACGGCTGAGCCCAGGGTACGGGAAAGAGAGAGGGAGAAAGGTGGCCGAAACCACGAGCTTTTCCACAATGTATTATAAGCCTCACCTTTCAAGCCCACTTCAATTTCCAAGAAAAAGCACCAGGCCTCGCTGTGAATTCCTGTGGCAGGAAACTTTGCTTTCATTCTTTTGCTGGCACAATGACTCAGGAGTGCCTTACCCCAAGGACTCACGGTGTGCAGGCCGATTGCTTGAGATCAGCCCTTCTGGCTCTTTCACGGATGAAACCAACTGGGAAAAGAGCCGTTCAAAACCTGGAGACCATGGTGGTTCTCCCTAGTCTACACAAGAACAGCACTCTGAGGGAGAGGAGCTGCTGACGTGTGGTAGCAAAATCTCCTCTTCTGAAGAGAAACATTTCGTTGTAAGCGGGTTCCGTAAGCCTTGCCCCATTTTCTCAGCTGCCTATAATGGAGGCCAATCAGGTGGCAGACTCCCCTCAGGCCCTACTTCCCAGGATGTGATACAGACACGTCGCCTGCTTCAGCCCAAAGGTACAGCTTATCGTAAGGTAAAAACCCTGAGTGGGAGAGTTCCTGCCTAATCGCTGCCACAAGCACAAGCATATTGCCATTGGTCAAAGGCATTCTCCACATGCTTAACACGTTTGCTCCCATCTAGCCTCCGAAGTCCGAGTTTACCTAGCTAGGAATCAAACTTGAGGAATAGAACTCAGAGGGCCTGCAAATGCAAACTGTCTCACCAGGCAGCCCAAACTGAGTAAACCTACTTGTAATTTCCATGGCAGAACAAATGGTGTCAACTTCCACACCTCCAGCACGGGGGGGTGGGGGGGGCAACCGACACATTCTCCATGGGAAACAGGCCCATGCCTTCAGGGTGAAAGGCCTCTATGCCTCTTTTCTTTGGCAGCCCAGGGATAGGGTCAGGTCTGAAAGGCTTCCAAAAGAGCAGAGATAAAGAACCTTTGAACCACACAGCAGGTGCAGCCTAGAACAAGGACTGCTCTTGGCCTGAGAACACCCAGTGCCCAGCGCTACTTTGAGGTGCACATGTGTGGAGAAAGGGGGTTGACATCTGTTGCGTCATAACTGCTCCAGGCCACGTAGTGTGAGCAGAAACAGGGTGACCCAACGTCTCATCCCTGTTTCCTGTGTAAGTTGTACTAGGAAAACACCCTGGTTGAATCCCTGCGTTGGGTACGTACCCTCCAGATAAAAGTGGATGCTTGGGACCCTGGGCTGGTATCTAGGTTAAAGTTCTGTGCATCCACTTCGTAGCTTTTCTCTCTAAGCGGGTCCCAACGGCGTTTTGGAAGAGTTTCCTGAGAGGGTCGGAAACAGGAAAGTAGCTGATAGGCCCACAAGAATGCCAGTGCTCTCCAGCAACAATGCTACCAGCCTCAGACACTTGCGTTCTCTTTGGTACATGAAAGAACACTGGGCTTGGAAGCTTCTTCCATTCAGTTTGCGAGTAGCCCTTCTAGAGTGTCATAGGATTCCAAGTGTTGCCATGCCGTCACAATGGCCAATTCTGAGGCCTATGACGGCAGAGTGTCTGGCAGCTCTCAAAGAGACCTTAGGAATGCGGGCTTTTTGGCTCCTTCCAGCTCCTCCGATGCTCTGTCATTAGTTCTTTCATGTCAGAAAATCTCTGGGCGCACTCATTCCTCCTCCACGAAGTAAGACACAAACGGAATTGCCCTAAAGGGAAGAAGCCTTCTGAGCCTGGCAGAGAGGCAGACTCTGCCACTCAGCATTCCCACACGGCTGAGCCCAGGGTACGGACAGAGAGAGGGAGAAAGACAGCCGTAACCACGAGCTTTTCCTCAATAGAGTCTAGGCCTCACCTTTCAAGTCCACTTGAATTTCCTAGAGAAAGCACCAGGCGTCGCTGTGCTTTCCTGTGGCAGGAAACTTTGCTTTCGTTTTTTAGAGACACATTGTCTCAGGACTGCCCTACCCCAAGGACTCACGGTGTGCAGGCCGATTGCTTGAGATCAGCCCTTCTAGCTCTTTCACGGATGATACCAACTGGGAAAAGAGCCGTTCAAATCCTGGAAACCGTGGTGGTTTTCCCTAGTCTACACAGGAAGAGCACTCTGACGGAGACGAGCTGCTGACGCGTGGTAGCAAAATCTCCTCTTCTGAAGAGAAACATTTCGGTGTAAGCGGGTTCCATAAGCTTGGGACCATTTTTCAGCTGCCTATAATGGAGGCCAGTCAGGTGGCAGCCTCCCCTCAGGCCCTGCTTCGAGGCTGTGATACAGACACGCCCGCTGCTTCAGCCCAAAGGCACAGCTTATCGTAAGGTAAAAACCCTGAGTGGGAGAGTTCCTGCCTAATCCCCTCCACAAGCACAAGCATATTGCAATTGTTCAAAGGCTTTCTCCACAAGCTTAACACGTTTGCTCCCATCTAGCCTCCGAAGTCCGGGTTTACCTAGCTAGGAATCAAACTTGAGGAATAGTACTCAGGGTGCTGGCAACTGCAAACTCTTTTACCAGGCAACCCCAACCGAGTACACCTTCTTGTATTTTCCATGGGCAGAACAAATGTTGTCCACTTACAGGCTTCCAGCCGGGGAGGGGCGACATACACTCTTTCCATGGGAAACAAGCCCATGCCTTCAGGGTGAAAGGCCTCTATGCCTCTTTGCTTCTGCAGCCCAGGCATAGGGTCAGGTCTGAAAGGCTTCCAAAAGAGCAGAGATAAAGAACCTTTGAACCGCAGAGCAGGTGCAGCCGAGAACAAGGACTGCTCTTGGCCTGAGAACACCCACTGCCCAGCGCTTCGTTGGGGTGCACATGTGTGGAGAAAGGGGGTTGACATTTGCTGTGTCATCACTTCTCCGAGCCACGTAGTGTGAACACAAGCAGAGTGAAGCAACGTCTCATCCCTGTTTCCTGTGTAAGTTGTACTAGGAAAACACCCTGCTTGAATGCCTGTGTGGGGTACGTACCCTCCAGAGAAAAATGGATGCTTGGGACCCTGGGCTGGTATGTAGGTTAATGTTCTGTGCATCCACTTCGCAGCTGTTCTCTCTAAGCGGGTTCCAACGGCATTTTGGAAGAGTTTCTTGAGAGGGTCGGAAACAGGGAAGTAGCCGACAGGCCCACGAGGATGCCAGTGCTCTCCAGCAACAATGCTACCAGCCTCAGACACTCGCGTTCTCTTTGGTACATGAAAGAACACCGGGCTTGGAAGATTCTTCCATCCAGTTTGCGAGTCGCCCTTCTAGAGTGTCCTAGGATTCCAAGTGTTGCCATGCCGTCAAAATGGCCAATTATTAGGCCTATGCCGGCAGAGTGTCTGGCAGCTCTCAAAGAAACGTTAGGAATGCTGGCATTTTGGCTCCTTCCACCGAGAAACCAGCTCCTCCAGATGCTCTGTCATTAGTTATTTCATGTCAGAAAATCTCTGGGCGCCCTCATTCCTCCTCCATGAAGTAAGACACAAACGGAATTGCCCTAACGGGAAGAAGCCTTCCGAGCCCGGCAGAGTGGCAGACTCTCCCAATCAGCATTCACACACGGCTGAACACAGGGTACGGGACAGAGAGAGGGAGAAAGATAGCTGTAGCCCCAAGCTTTTCAACAATGTAGTCTAGGCCTCACCTTTCAAGCCCACTTGAATTTGCTAGAGAAAGCACCAGACCTCGTTGTGCTTTCCTGTGGCAGGAACCTTTGCTTTCGTTCTTTAGGAGACACATTGACTCAGGACTGCCCTACCCCAAGGACTCACGGTGTGCAGGCCGATTGCTTGAGAGCAGCCCTTCTAGCTCTTTCACGGTTGAAACCAACAGGAAAAAGAGCCGTTCAAAACCTGGAAACCGTGGTGGTTTTCCCTAGTCTAAATAGGAACAGCACTCTGAGGGAGTGGAGCTGCTGACGCGTGGTAGCAAAATCTCCTCTTCTGAAGAGAAACATTTCGTTGTAAGCGGGTTCCATAAGCTTGGGACCTTTTTGTCAGCTGCCTATAATGGAGGCCAGTCAGGTGGCAGATTCCCCTCAGGGCCTGCTTCCCAGGCTGTGATACACACACGTCGCCTGGTTCAGCCCAAAAGGAAAGCTTATCGTAAGGTAAAAACCTTGAGTGGGAGAGTTCCTGCCTAATTCCCGCCACAAGCAGAAGCATTTTGCCATTGGTCGAAGGCTTTCTCCACAAGCTTAACACGTTTGCTCCCATCTAGCCTCCGAAGTCCGGGTTTACCTAGCTAGGAATCAAACTTGAGGAATAGTACTCAGGGTGCTGGCGACTGCAAAGTGTTTTACCAGGCAGCCCCAACCGAGTACACCTTCTTGTATTTTCCATGGGCAGAACAAATGGTGTCAACTTCCACGCCTCCAGCACGGGAGAGGCGACATACACTCTTTCCATCGGAAACAAGCACATGCCTTCAGAGTGAAAGGCCTCTATGCCTCTTTGCTTCAGAAGCCAAGGGATAGGGTCAGCTCTGAAAGGCTTCCAAAAGAGTAGAGATAAAGAACTTTTGAACCACAGAGCAGGTGCAGGCCAGAACAAGGACTGCTCTTGGCCTGAGAACACCCACTGCCCAGCGCTTCTTTGGGGTCCACATGTGTAGAGAAAGGGGGTTGATATCTGCTACGTCATAACTTCTCCAGGCCACGTAGTGTGAGCAGAAACAGAGTGACCCAACGTCTCATCCCTGTTTCCTGGGTAAGTTGTACTAGGAAAACACTCTGGTTGAATCCCTGCATTGGGTACGTACCCTCCAGATAAAAGCGGATGCTTGGGTCCCTGGGCTGGTATCTAGGTTAATGTTCTGTGCATCCACTCCGTAGCTTTTCTCTCTAAGCGGGTCCCAACGGCGTTTTGGAAGAGTTTCCTGAGCGGGTCGGAAACAGGAAAGTAGCTGATAGGCCCACGAGAATGCCAGTGCTCTCCAGCAAAAATGCTACCAGCCTCAGACACTTGCGTTCTCTTTGGTACATGAAAGAACACTGGGCTTGGAAGCTTCTTCCATCCAGTTTGCGAGTCGCCCTTCCACAGTGTCCTAGGATTCCAAGTGTTGCCATGCCGTCACAATGGCCAATTCTGAGGCCTATGACGGCAGAGTGTCTGGCAGCTCTCAAAGAGACCTTAGGAGTGCGGGCTTTTTGGCTCCTTCCAGCTCCTCCGATGCTCTGTCATTAGTTCTTTCATGTCAGAAAATCTCTGGGCGCACTCATTCCTCCTCCACGAAGTAAGACACAAACGGAATTGCCCTAACGGGAAGAAGACTTCTGAGCCCGACACAGAGGCGGTCTCTCCCACTCAGCATTCCCACACGGCTGAGCCCAGGGTACGGGAAAGAGAGAGGGAGAAAGGTGGCCGAAACCACGAGCTTTTCCACAATGTATTATAAGCCTCACCTTTCAAGCCCACTTCAATTTCCAAGAAAAAGCACCAGGCCTCGCTGTGAATTCCTGTGGCAGGAAACTTTGCTTTCATTCTTTTGCTGGCACAATGACTCAGGAGTGCCTTACCCCAAGGACTCACGGTGTGCAGGCCGATTGCTTGAGATCAGCCCTTCTGGCTCTTTCACGGATGAAACCAACTGGGAAAAGAGCCGTTCAAAACCTGGAGACCATGGTGGTTCTCCCTAGTCTACACAAGAACAGCACTCTGAGGGAGAGGAGCTGCTGACGTGTGGTAGCAAAATCTCCTCTTCTGAAGAGAAACATTTCGTTGTAAGCGGGTTCCGTAAGCCTTGCCCCATTTTCTCAGCTGCCTATAATGGAGGCCAATCAGGTGGCAGACTCCCCTCAGGCCCTACTTCCCAGGATGTGATACAGACACGTCGCCTGCTTCAGCCCAAAGGTACAGCTTATCGTAAGGTAAAAACCCTGAGTGGGAGAGTTCCTGCCTAATCGCTGCCACAAGCACAAGCATATTGCCATTGGTCAAAGGCATTCTCCACATGCTTAACACGTTTGCTCCCATCTAGCCTCCGAAGTCCGAGTTTACCTAGCTAGGAATCAAACTTGAGGAATAGAACTCAGAGGGCCTGCAAATGCAAACTGTCTCACCAGGCAGCCCAAACTGAGTAAACCTACTTGTAATTTCCATGGCAGAACAAATGGTGTCAACTTCCACACCTCCAGCACGGGGGGGTGGGGGGGGCAACCGACACATTCTCCATGGGAAACAGGCCCATGCCTTCAGGGTGAAAGGCCTCTATGCCTCTTTTCTTTGGCAGCCCAGGGATAGGGTCAGGTCTGAAAGGCTTCCAAAAGAGCAGAGATAAAGAACCTTTGAACCACACAGCAGGTGCAGCCTAGAACAAGGACTGCTCTTGGCCTGAGAACACCCAGTGCCCAGCGCTACTTTGAGGTGCACATGTGTGGAGAAAGGGGGTTGACATCTGTTGCGTCATAACTGCTCCAGGCCACGTAGTGTGAGCAGAAACAGGGTGACCCAACGTCTCATCCCTGTTTCCTGTGTAAGTTGTACTAGGAAAACACCCTGGTTGAATCCCTGCGTTGGGTACGTACCCTCCAGATAAAAGTGGATGCTTGGGACCCTGGGCTGGTATCTAGGTTAAAGTTCTGTGCATCCACTTCGTAGCTTTTCTCTCTAAGCGGGTCCCAACGGCGTTTTGGAAGAGTTTCCTGAGAGGGTCGGAAACAGGAAAGTAGCTGATAGGCCCACAAGAATGCCAGTGCTCTCCAGCAACAATGCTACCAGCCTCAGACACTTGCGTTCTCTTTGGTACATGAAAGAACACTGGGCTTGGAAGCTTCTTCCATTCAGTTTGCGAGTAGCCCTTCTAGAGTGTCATAGGATTCCAAGTGTTGCCATGCCGTCACAATGGCCAATTCTGAGGCCTATGACGGCAGAGTGTCTGGCAGCTCTCAAAGAGACCTTAGGAATGCGGGCTTTTTGGCTCCTTCCAGCTCCTCCGATGCTCTGTCATTAGTTCTTTCATGTCAGAAAATCTCTGGGCGCACTCATTCCTCCTCCACGAAGTAAGACACAAACGGAATTGCCCTAAAGGGAAGAAGCCTTCTGAGCCTGGCAGAGAGGCAGACTCTGCCACTCAGCATTCCCACACGGCTGAGCCCAGGGTACGGACAGAGAGAGGGAGAAAGACAGCCGTAACCACGAGCTTTTCCTCAATAGAGTCTAGGCCTCACCTTTCAAGTCCACTTGAATTTCCTAGAGAAAGCACCAGGCGTCGCTGTGCTTTCCTGTGGCAGGAAACTTTGCTTTCGTTTTTTAGAGACACATTGTCTCAGGACTGCCCTACCCCAAGGACTCACGGTGTGCAGGCCGATTGCTTGAGATCAGCCCTTCTAGCTCTTTCACGGATGATACCAACTGGGAAAAGAGCCGTTCAAATCCTGGAAACCGTGGTGGTTTTCCCTAGTCTACACAGGAAGAGCACTCTGACGGAGACGAGCTGCTGACGCGTGGTAGCAAAATCTCCTCTTCTGAAGAGAAACATTTCGGTGTAAGCGGGTTCCATAAGCTTGGGACCATTTTTCAGCTGCCTATAATGGAGGCCAGTCAGGTGGCAGCCTCCCCTCAGGCCCTGCTTCGAGGCTGTGATACAGACACGCCCGCTGCTTCAGCCCAAAGGCACAGCTTATCGTAAGGTAAAAACCCTGAGTGGGAGAGTTCCTGCCTAATCCCCTCCACAAGCACAAGCATATTGCAATTGTTCAAAGGCTTTCTCCACAAGCTTAACACGTTTGCTCCCATCTAGCCTCCGAAGTCCGGGTTTACCTAGCTAGGAATCAAACTTGAGGAATAGTACTCAGGGTGCTGGCAACTGCAAACTCTTTTACCAGGCAACCCCAACCGAGTACACCTTCTTGTATTTTCCATGGGCAGAACAAATGTTGTCCACTTACAGGCTTCCAGCCGGGGAGGGGCGACATACACTCTTTCCATGGGAAACAAGCCCATGCCTTCAGGGTGAAAGGCCTCTATGCCTCTTTGCTTCTGCAGCCCAGGCATAGGGTCAGGTCTGAAAGGCTTCCAAAAGAGCAGAGATAAAGAACCTTTGAACCGCAGAGCAGGTGCAGCCGAGAACAAGGACTGCTCTTGGCCTGAGAACACCCACTGCCCAGCGCTTCGTTGGGGTGCACATGTGTGGAGAAAGGGGGTTGACATTTGCTGTGTCATCACTTCTCCGAGCCACGTAGTGTGAACACAAGCAGAGTGAAGCAACGTCTCATCCCTGTTTCCTGTGTAAGTTGTACTAGGAAAACACCCTGCTTGAATGCCTGTGTGGGGTACGTACCCTCCAGAGAAAAATGGATGCTTGGGACCCTGGGCTGGTATGTAGGTTAATGTTCTGTGCATCCACTTCGCAGCTGTTCTCTCTAAGCGGGTTCCAACGGCATTTTGGAAGAGTTTCTTGAGAGGGTCGGAAACAGGGAAGTAGCCGACAGGCCCACGAGGATGCCAGTGCTCTCCAGCAACAATGCTACCAGCCTCAGACACTCGCGTTCTCTTTGGTACATGAAAGAACACCGGGCTTGGAAGATTCTTCCATCCAGTTTGCGAGTCGCCCTTCTAGAGTGTCCTAGGATTCCAAGTGTTGCCATGCCGTCAAAATGGCCAATTATTAGGCCTATGCCGGCAGAGTGTCTGGCAGCTCTCAAAGAAACGTTAGGAATGCTGGCATTTTGGCTCCTTCCACCGAGAAACCAGCTCCTCCAGATGCTCTGTCATTAGTTATTTCATGTCAGAAAATCTCTGGGCGCCCTCATTCCTCCTCCATGAAGTAAGACACAAACGGAATTGCCCTAACGGGAAGAAGCCTTCCGAGCCCGGCAGAGTGGCAGACTCTCCCAATCAGCATTCACACACGGCTGAACACAGGGTACGGGACAGAGAGAGGGAGAAAGATAGCTGTAGCCCCAAGCTTTTCAACAATGTAGTCTAGGCCTCACCTTTCAAGCCCACTTGAATTTGCTAGAGAAAGCACCAGACCTCGTTGTGCTTTCCTGTGGCAGGAACCTTTGCTTTCGTTCTTTAGGAGACACATTGACTCAGGACTGCCCTACCCCAAGGACTCACGGTGTGCAGGCCGATTGCTTGAGAGCAGCCCTTCTAGCTCTTTCACGGTTGAAACCAACAGGAAAAAGAGCCGTTCAAAACCTGGAAACCGTGGTGGTTTTCCCTAGTCTAAATAGGAACAGCACTCTGAGGGAGTGGAGCTGCTGACGCGTGGTAGCAAAATCTCCTCTTCTGAAGAGAAACATTTCGTTGTAAGCGGGTTCCATAAGCTTGGGACCTTTTTGTCAGCTGCCTATAATGGAGGCCAGTCAGGTGGCAGATTCCCCTCAGGGCCTGCTTCCCAGGCTGTGATACACACACGTCGCCTGGTTCAGCCCAAAAGGAAAGCTTATCGTAAGGTAAAAACCTTGAGTGGGAGAGTTCCTGCCTAATTCCCGCCACAAGCAGAAGCATTTTGCCATTGGTCGAAGGCTTTCTCCACAAGCTTAACACGTTTGCTCCCATCTAGCCTCCGAAGTCCGGGTTTACCTAGCTAGGAATCAAACTTGAGGAATAGTACTCAGGGTGCTGGCGACTGCAAAGTGTTTTACCAGGCAGCCCCAACCGAGTACACCTTCTTGTATTTTCCATGGGCAGAACAAATGGTGTCAACTTCCACGCCTCCAGCACGGGAGAGGCGACATACACTCTTTCCATCGGAAACAAGCACATGCCTTCAGAGTGAAAGGCCTCTATGCCTCTTTGCTTCAGAAGCCAAGGGATAGGGTCAGCTCTGAAAGGCTTCCAAAAGAGTAGAGATAAAGAACTTTTGAACCACAGAGCAGGTGCAGGCCAGAACAAGGACTGCTCTTGGCCTGAGAACACCCACTGCCCAGCGCTTCTTTGGGGTCCACATGTGTAGAGAAAGGGGGTTGATATCTGCTACGTCATAACTTCTCCAGGCCACGTAGTGTGAGCAGAAACAGAGTGACCCAACGTCTCATCCCTGTTTCCTGGGTAAGTTGTACTAGGAAAACACTCTGGTTGAATCCCTGCATTGGGTACGTACCCTCCAGATAAAAGCGGATGCTTGGGTCCCTGGGCTGGTATCTAGGTTAATGTTCTGTGCATCCACTCCGTAGCTTTTCTCTCTAAGCGGGTCCCAACGGCGTTTTGGAAGAGTTTCCTGAGCGGGTCGGAAACAGGAAAGTAGCTGATAGGCCCACGAGAATGCCAGTGCTCTCCAGCAAAAATGCTACCAGCCTCAGACACTTGCGTTCTCTTTGGTACATGAAAGAACACTGGGCTTGGAAGCTTCTTCCATCCAGTTTGCGAGTCGCCCTTCCACAGTGTCCTAGGATTCCAAGTGTTGCCATGCCGTCACAATGGCCAATTCTGAGGCCTATGACGGCAGAGTGTCTGGCAGCTCTCAAAGAGACCTTAGGAGTGCGGGCTTTTTGGCTCCTTCCAGCTCCTCCGATGCTCTGTCATTAGTTCTTTCATGTCAGAAAATCTCTGGGCGCACTCATTCCTCCTCCACGAAGTAAGACACAAACGGAATTGCCCTAACGGGAAGAAGACTTCTGAGCCCGACACAGAGGCGGTCTCTCCCACTCAGCATTCCCACACGGCTGAGCCCAGGGTACGGGAAAGAGAGAGGGAGAAAGGTGGCCGAAACCACGAGCTTTTCCACAATGTATTATAAGCCTCACCTTTCAAGCCCACTTCAATTTCCAAGAAAAAGCACCAGGCCTCGCTGTGAATTCCTGTGGCAGGAAACTTTGCTTTCATTCTTTTGCTGGCACAATGACTCAGGAGTGCCTTACCCCAAGGACTCACGGTGTGCAGGCCGATTGCTTGAGATCAGCCCTTCTGGCTCTTTCACGGATGAAACCAACTGGGAAAAGAGCCGTTCAAAACCTGGAGACCATGGTGGTTCTCCCTAGTCTACACAAGAACAGCACTCTGAGGGAGAGGAGCTGCTGACGTGTGGTAGCAAAATCTCCTCTTCTGAAGAGAAACATTTCGTTGTAAGCGGGTTCCGTAAGCCTTGCCCCATTTTCTCAGCTGCCTATAATGGAGGCCAATCAGGTGGCAGACTCCCCTCAGGCCCTACTTCCCAGGATGTGATACAGACACGTCGCCTGCTTCAGCCCAAAGGTACAGCTTATCGTAAGGTAAAAACCCTGAGTGGGAGAGTTCCTGCCTAATCGCTGCCACAAGCACAAGCATATTGCCATTGGTCAAAGGCATTCTCCACATGCTTAACACGTTTGCTCCCATCTAGCCTCCGAAGTCCGAGTTTACCTAGCTAGGAATCAAACTTGAGGAATAGAACTCAGAGGGCCTGCAAATGCAAACTGTCTCACCAGGCAGCCCAAACTGAGTAAACCTACTTGTAATTTCCATGGCAGAACAAATGGTGTCAACTTCCACACCTCCAGCACGGGGGGGTGGGGGGGGCAACCGACACATTCTCCATGGGAAACAGGCCCATGCCTTCAGGGTGAAAGGCCTCTATGCCTCTTTTCTTTGGCAGCCCAGGGATAGGGTCAGGTCTGAAAGGCTTCCAAAAGAGCAGAGATAAAGAACCTTTGAACCACACAGCAGGTGCAGCCTAGAACAAGGACTGCTCTTGGCCTGAGAACACCCAGTGCCCAGCGCTACTTTGAGGTGCACATGTGTGGAGAAAGGGGGTTGACATCTGTTGCGTCATAACTGCTCCAGGCCACGTAGTGTGAGCAGAAACAGGGTGACCCAACGTCTCATCCCTGTTTCCTGTGTAAGTTGTACTAGGAAAACACCCTGGTTGAATCCCTGCGTTGGGTACGTACCCTCCAGATAAAAGTGGATGCTTGGGACCCTGGGCTGGTATCTAGGTTAAAGTTCTGTGCATCCACTTCGTAGCTTTTCTCTCTAAGCGGGTCCCAACGGCGTTTTGGAAGAGTTTCCTGAGAGGGTCGGAAACAGGAAAGTAGCTGATAGGCCCACAAGAATGCCAGTGCTCTCCAGCAACAATGCTACCAGCCTCAGACACTTGCGTTCTCTTTGGTACATGAAAGAACACTGGGCTTGGAAGCTTCTTCCATTCAGTTTGCGAGTAGCCCTTCTAGAGTGTCGTAGGATTCCAAGTGTTGCCATGCCGTCACAATGGCCAATTCTGAGGCCTATGACGGCAGAGTGTCTGGCAGCTCTCAAAGAGACCTTAGGAATGCGGGCTTTTTGGCTCCTTCCAGCTCCTCCGATGCTCTGTCATTAGTTCTTTCATGTCAGAAAATCTCTGGGCGCACTCATTCCTCCTCCACGAAGTAAGACACAAACGGAATTGCCCTAAAGGGAAGAAGCCTTCTGAGCCTGGCAGAGAGGCAGACTCTGCCACTCAGCATTCCCACACGGCTGAGCCCAGGGTACGGACAGAGAGAGGGAGAAAGACAGCCGTAACCACGAGCTTTTCCTCAATAGAGTCTAGGCCTCACCTTTCAAGTCCACTTGAATTTCCTAGAGAAAGCACCAGGCGTCGCTGTGCTTTCCTGTGGCAGGAAACTTTGCTTTCGTTTTTTAGAGACACATTGTCTCAGGACTGCCCTACCCCAAGGACTCACGGTGTGCAGGCCGATTGCTTGAGATCAGCCCTTCTAGCTCTTTCACGGATGATACCAACTGGGAAAAGAGCCGTTCAAATCCTGGAAACCGTGGTGGTTTTCCCTAGTCTACACAGGAAGAGCACTCTGACGGAGACGAGCTGCTGACGCGTGGTAGCAAAATCTCCTCTTCTGAAGAGAAACATTTCGGTGTAAGCGGGTTCCATAAGCTTGGGACCATTTTTCAGCTGCCTATAATGGAGGCCAGTCAGGTGGCAGCCTCCCCTCAGGCCCTGCTTCGAGGCTGTGATACAGACACGCCCTCTGCTTCAGCCCAAAGGCACAGCTTATCGTAAGGTAAAAACCCTGAGTGGGAGAGTTCCTGCCTAATCCCCTCCACAAGCACAAGCATATTGCAATTGTTCAAAGGCTTTCTCCACAAGCTTAACACGTTTGCTCCCATCTAGCCTCCGAAGTCCGGGTTTACCTAGCTAGGAATCAAACTTGAGGAATAGTACTCAGGGTGCTGGCAACTGCAAACTGTTTTACCAGGCAACCCCAACCGAGTACACCTTCTTGTATTTTCCATGGGCAGAACAAATGTTGTCCACTTACAGGCTTCCAGCCGGGGAGGGGCGACATACACTCTTTCCATGGGAAACAAGCCCATGCCTTCAGGGTGAAAGGCCTCTATGCCTCTTTGCTTCTGCAGCCCAGGCATAGGGTCAGGTCTGAAAGGCTTCCAAAAGAGCAGAGATAAAGAACCTTTGAACCGCAGAGCAGGTGCAGCCGAGAACAAGGACTGCTCTTGGCCTGAGAACACCCACTGCCCAGCGCTTCGTTGGGGTGCACATGTGTGGAGAAAGGGGGTTGACATTTGCTGTGTCATCACTTCTCCGAGCCACGTAGTGTGAACACAAGCAGAGTGAAGCAACGTCTCATCCCTGTTTCCTGTGTAAGTTGTACTAGGAAAACACCCTGCTTGAATGCCTGTGTGGGGTACGTACCCTCCAGAGAAAAATGGATGCTTGGGACCCTGGGCTGGTATGTAGGTTAATGTTCTGTGCATCCACTTCGCAGCTGTTCTCTCTAAGCGGGTTCCAACGGCATTTTGGAAGAGTTTCTTGAGAGGGTCGGAAACAGGGAAGTAGCCGACAGGCCCACGAGGATGCCAGTGCTCTCCAGCAACAATGCTACCAGCCTCAGACACTCGCGTTCTCTTTGGTACATGAAAGAACACCGGGCTTGGAAGATTCTTCCATCCAGTTTGCGAGTCGCCCTTCTAGAGTGTCCTAGGATTCCAAGTGTTGCCATGCCGTCAAAATGGCCAATTATTAGGCCTATGCCGGCAGAGTGTCTGGCAGCTCTCAAAGAAACGTTAGGAATGCTGGCATTTTGGCTCCTTCCACCGAGAAACCAGCTCCTCCAGATGCTCTGTCATTAGTTATTTCATGTCAGAAAATCTCTGGGCGCCCTCATTCCTCCTCCATGAAGTAAGACACAAACGGAATTGCCCTAACGGGAAGAAGCCTTCCGAGCCCGGCAGAGTGGCAGACTCTCCCAATCAGCATTCACACACGGCTGAACACAGGGTACGGGACAGAGAGAGGGAGAAAGATAGCTGTAGCCCCAAGCTTTTCAACAATGTAGTCTAGGCCTCACCTTTCAAGCCCACTTGAATTTGCTAGAGAAAGCACCAGACCTCGTTGTGCTTTCCTGTGGCAGGAACCTTTGCTTTCGTTCTTTAGGAGACACATTGACTCAGGACTGCCCTACCCCAAGGACTCACGGTGTGCAGGCCGATTGCTTGAGAGCAGCCCTTCTAGCTCTTTCACGGTTGAAACCAACAGGAAAAAGAGCCGTTCAAAACCTGGAAACCGTGGTGGTTTTCCCTAGTCTAAATAGGAACAGCACTCTGAGGGAGTGGAGCTGCTGACGCGTGGTAGCAAAATCTCCTCTTCTGAAGAGAAACATTTCGTTGTAAGCGGGTTCCATAAGCTTGGGACCTTTTTGTCAGCTGCCTATAATGGAGGCCAGTCAGGTGGCAGATTCCCCTCAGGGCCTGCTTCCCAGGCTGTGATACACACACGTCGCCTGGTTCAGCCCAAAAGGAAAGCTTATCGTAAGGTAAAAACCTTGAGTGGGAGAGTTCCTGCCTAATTCCCGCCACAAGCAGAAGCATTTTGCCATTGGTCGAAGGCTTTCTCCACAAGCTTAACACGTTTGCTCCCATCTAGCCTCCGAAGTCCGGGTTTACCTAGCTAGGAATCAAACTTGAGGAATAGTACTCAGGGTGCTGGCGACTGCAAAGTGTTTTACCAGGCAGCCCCAACCGAGTACACCTTCTTGTATTTTCCATGGGCAGAACAAATGGTGTCAACTTCCACGCCTCCAGCACGGGAGAGGCGACATACACTCTTTCCATCGGAAACAAGCACATGCCTTCAGAGTGAAAGGCCTCTATGCCTCTTTGCTTCAGAAGCCAAGGGATAGGGTCAGCTCTGAAAGGCTTCCAAAAGAGTAGAGATAAAGAACTTTTGAACCACAGAGCAGGTGCAGGCCAGAACAAGGACTGCTCTTGGCCTGAGAACACCCACTGCCCAGCGCTTCTTTGGGGTCCACATGTGTAGAGAAAGGGGGTTGATATCTGCTACGTCATAACTTCTCCAGGCCACGTAGTGTGAGCAGAAACAGAGTGACCCAACGTCTCATCCCTGTTTCCTGGGTAAGTTGTACTAGGAAAACACTCTGGTTGAATCCCTGCATTGGGTACGTACCCTCCAGATAAAAGCGGATGCTTGGGTCCCTGGGCTGGTATCTAGGTTAATGTTCTGTGCATCCACTCCGTAGCTTTTCTCTCTAAGCGGGTCCCAACGGCGTTTTGGAAGAGTTTCCTGAGCGGGTCGGAAACAGGAAAGTAGCTGATAGGCCCACGAGAATGCCAGTGCTCTCCAGCAAAAATGCTACCAGCCTCAGACACTTGCGTTCTCTTTGGTACATGAAAGAACACTGGGCTTGGAAGCTTCTTCCATCCAGTTTGCGAGTCGCCCTTCCACAGTGTCCTAGGATTCCAAGTGTTGCCATGCCGTCACAATGGCCAATTCTGAGGCCTATGACGGCAGAGTGTCTGGCAGCTCTCAAAGAGACCTTAGGAGTGCGGGCTTTTTGGCTCCTTCCAGCTCCTCCGATGCTCTGTCATTAGTTATTTCATGTCAGAAAATCTCTGGGCGCACTCATTCCTCCTCCACGAAGTAAGACACAAACGGAATTGCCCTAAAGGGAAGAAGCCTTCTGAGCCTGGCAGAGAGGCAGACTCTGCCACTCAGCATTCCCACACGGCTGAGCCCAGGCTACGGACACAGAGAGGGAGAAAGATAGCCGTAACCACGAGCTTTTCCTCAATAGAGTCTAGGCCTCACCTTTCAAGTCCACTTGAATTTCCTAGAGAAAGCATCAGGCGTCGCTGTGCTTTCCTGTGGCAGAAAACTTTGCTTTCGTTTTTTAGAGACACATTGTCTCAGGACTGCCCTACCCCAAGGACTCACGGTGTGCAGGCCGATTGCTTGAGATCAGCCCTTCTAGCTCTTTCACGGATGATACCAACTGGGAAAAGAGCCGTTCAAATCCTGGAAACCGTGGTGCTTTTCCCTAGTCTACACAGGAAGAGCACTCTTAGGGAGACGAGCTGCTGACGCGTGGTAGCAAAATCTCCTCTTCTGAAGAGAAACATTTCGGTGTAAGCGGGTTCCATAAGCTTGGGACCATTTTTCAGCTGCCTATAATGGAGGCCAGTCAGGTGGCAGCCTCCCCTCAGGCCCTGCTTCGAGGCTGTGATACAGACACGCCCGCTGCTTCAGCCCAAAGGCACAGCTTATCGTAAGGTAAAAACCCTGAGTGGGAGAGTTCCTGCCTAATCCCCTCCACAAGCACAAGCATATTGCAATTGTTCAAAGGCTTTCTCCACAAGCTTAACACGTTTGCTCCCATCTAGCCTCCGAAGTCCGGGTTTACCTAGCTAGGAATCAAACTTGAGGAATAGTACTCAGGGTGCTGGCGACTGCAAACTGTTTTACCAGGCAACCCCAACCGAGTACACCTTCTTGTATTTTCCATGGGCAGAACAAATGTTGTCCACTTACAGGCTTCCAGCCGGGGAGGGGCGACATACACTCTTTCCATGGGAAACAAGCCCATGCCTTCAGGGTGAAAGGCCTCTATGCCTCTTTGCTTCTGCAGCCCAGGCATAGGGTCAGGTCTGAAAGGCTTCCAAAAGAGCAGAGATAAAGAACCTTTGAACCGCAGAGCAGGTGCAGCCGAGAACAAGGACTGCTCTTGGCCTGAGAACACCCACTGCCCAGCGCTTCGTTGGGGTGCACATGTGTGGAGAAAGGGGGTTGACATTTGCTGTGTCATCACTTCTCCGAGCCACGTAGTGTGAACACAAGCAGAGTGAAGCAACGTCTCATCCCTGTTTCCTGTGTAAGTTGTACTAGGAAAACACCCTGCTTGAATGCCTGTGTGGGGTACGTACCCTCCAGAGAAAAATGGATGCTTGGGACCCTGGGCTGGTATGTAGGTTAATGTTCTGTGCATCCACTTCGCAGCTGTTCTCTCTAAGCGGGTTCCGACGGCATTTTGGAAGAGTTTCTTGAGAGGGTCGGAAACAGGGAAGTAGCCGACAGGCCCACGAGGATGCCAGTGCTCTCCAGCAACAATGCTACCAGCCTCAGACACTTGCGTTCTATCTGGTACATGAAAGAACACCGGGCTTGGAAGATTCTTCCATCCAGTTTGTGAGTCGCCCTTCTAGAGTGTCCTAGGATTCCAAGTGTTGCCATGCCGTCAAAATGGCCAATTATTAGGCCTATGCCGGCAGAGTGTCTGGCAGCTCTCAAAGAAACGTTAGGAATGCTGGCATTTTGGCTCCTTCCACCGAGAAACCAGGTCCTCCAGATGCTCTGTCATTAGTTATTTCATGTCAGAAAATCTCTGGGCGCCCTCATTCCTCCTCCATGAAGTAAGACACAAACGGAGTTGCCCTAACGGGAAGAAGACTTCCGAGCCCGGCAGAGAGGCAGACTCTCCCAATCAGCAATCACACACGGCTGAGCACAGGGTACGGGACAGAGAGAGGGAGAAAGATAGCCGTAGCCCCAAGCTTTTCCACAATGTAGTCTAGGCCTCACCTTTCAAGCCCACTTGAATTTGCTAGAGAAAGCACCAGGCCTCGCTGTGCTTTCCTGTGGCAGGAACCTTTGCTTTCGTTCTTTAGGAGATACATTGACTCAGGACTGCCCTACTCCAAGGACTCACGGTGTGCAGGCCGATTGCTTGAGATCAGCCCTTCTAGCTCTTTCACGGTTGAAACCAACTGGGAAAAGAGCCGTTCAAAAGCTGGAGACCATGGTGGTTTACCCTAGTCTACACAAGAACAGCAGTCTGAGGGAGTGGAGCTGCGGACGCGTGGTAGCAAAATCTCCTCTTCTGAAGAGAAACATTTCGTTGTAAGCAGGTTCCATAAGCTTGGGACCTTGTTGTCAGCTGCCTATAATGGAGACCAGTCAGGTGGCAGATTCCCCTCAGGGCCTGCTTCCCAGGCTGTGATACACACACGTCGCCTGGTTCAGCCCAAAAGGAAAGCTTATCGTAAGGTAAAAACTTGAGTGGGAGAGTTCCTGCCTAATTCCCGCCACACGCACTAGCATTTTGCCATTGGTCAAAGTCTTTCTCCACAAGCTTAACACGTTTGCTCCCATCTAGCCTCCGAAATCCGGGTTGACCTAGCTAGGAGTCAAACTTGAGGAATAGTACTCAGGGTGCTGGCGACTGCAAACTGTTTTACCAGGCAGCCCCAACCGAGTACACCTTCTTGTATTTTCCATGGGCAGAACAATTGTTGTCCACTTACACGCTTCCAGCCGGGGAGGGGCGACATACACTCTCTCCATGGGAAAAAAATCCCATGCCTTCAGGGTGAAAGGCCTCTATGACTCTTTGCTTCAGCAGCCAAGGGATAGGGTCAGCTCTGAAAGGCTTCCAAAGGAGCAGAGTCAAAGAACCTTTGAACCACAGAGCAGGTGCAGGCCAGAACAAGGACTGCTCTTGGCCTGAGAACACCCACTGCCCAGCGCTTCTTTGGGGTCCACATGGGTAGAGAAAGGGGGTTGATATCTGCTACGTCAAAACTTCTCTGGGGCACGTAGTGTGAGCACAAGCAGAGTGGACCTACACCTCATCCCAGTTTCCTGTGTAAGTTGTACAAGGCAAACTCCCTGCTTGAATCCCTTGGTGGGGTAGGTACCCTCCAGAGAAGGATCGATGCTTGGGACCCGGGGCTAGTAAATAGGTTAATATTCTGAGCATCCACTTCGCAGCTTCTCTCTCTAAGCGGGTCCCAACGGCGTTTTGGAAGAGTTTCCTGAGAGGGTCGGAAACAGGAAAGTAGCCGACAGGCCCACGACGATGCAGTGCTCTCCAGCTACAATGCTACCAGCCTCAGACACTTGCGTTGTCTTTGGTACATGAAAGAACACTGGGCTTGGAAGCTTCTTCCACCCAGTTTGCGAGTGGCCCTTCCACAGTGTCCTAGGATTCCAAGTGTTGCCATGCCGTCACAAAGATTCTTAGGCCTTTGACGGCAGAGTGTCTGGCAGCTCTCACAGACACATTAGGAATGCTGGCTTTTTGGCTCCTTCCAGCTCCTCCAGATGCTCTGTCATTAGTTATTTCATGTCAGAAAATCTCTGGGCGCACTCATTCCTCCTCCACGAAGTAAGACACAAACGGAATTGCCCTAACGGGAAGAAGACTTCTGAGCCCGACACAGAGGCGGTCTCTCCCACTCAGCATTCCCACACGGCTGAGCCCAGGGTACGGGAAAGAGAGAGGGAGAAAGGTGGCCGAAACCACGAGCTTTTCCACAATGTATTATAAGCCTCACCTTTCAAGCCCACTTCAATTTCCAAGAAAAAGCACCAGGCCTCGCTGTGAATTCCTGTGGCAGGAAACTTTGCTTTCATTCTTTTGCTGGCACAATGACTCAGGAGTGCCTTACCCCAAGGACTCACGGTGTGCAGGCCGATTGCTTGAGATCAGCCCTTCTGGCTCTTTCACGGATGAAACCAACTGGGAAAAGAGCCGTTCAAAACCTGGAGACCATGGTGGTTCTCCCTAGTCTACACAAGAACAGCACTCTGAGGGAGAGGAGCTGCTGACGTGTGGTAGCAAAATCTCCTCTTCTGAAGAGAAACATTTCGTTGTAAGCGGGTTCCGTAAGCCTTGCCCCATTTTCTCAGCTGCCTATAATGGAGGCCAATCAGGTGGCAGACTCCCCTCAGGCCCTACTTCCCAGGATGTGATACAGACACGTCGCCTGCTTCAGCCCAAAGGTACAGCTTATCGTAAGGTAAAAACCCTGAGTGGGAGAGTTCCTGCCTAATCGCTGCCACAAGCACAAGCATATTGCCATTGGTCAAAGGCATTCTCCACATGCTTAACACGTTTGCTCCCATCTAGCCTCCGAAGTCCGAGTTTACCTAGCTAGGAATCAAACTTGAGGAATAGAACTCAGAGGGCCTGCAAATGCAAACTGTCTCACCAGGCAGCCCAAACTGAGTAAACCTACTTGTAATTTCCATGGCAGAACAAATGGTGTCAACTTCCACACCTCCAGCACGGGGGGGTGGGGGGGGCAACCGACACATTCTCCATGGGAAACAGGCCCATGCCTTCAGGGTGAAAGGCCTCTATGCCTCTTTTCTTTGGCAGCCCAGGGATAGGGTCAGGTCTGAAAGGCTTCCAAAAGAGCAGAGATAAAGAACCTTTGAACCACACAGCAGGTGCAGCCTAGAACAAGGACTGCTCTTGGCCTGAGAACACCCAGTGCCCAGCGCTACTTTGAGGTGCACATGTGTGGAGAAAGGGGGTTGACATCTGTTGCATCATAACTGCTCCAGGCCACGTAGTGTGAGCAGAAACAGAGTGACCCAACGTCTCATCCCTGTTTCCTGTGTAAGTTGTACTAGGAAAACACCCTGCTTGAATGCCTGTGTGGGGTACGTACCCTCCAGAGAAAAATGGATGCTTGGGACCCTGGGCTGGTATCTAGGTTAATGTTCTGTGCATCCACTTCGCAGCTGTTCTCTCTAAGCGGGTTCCAACGGCATTTTGGAAGAGTTTCCTGAGAGGGTCGGAAACAGGGAAGTAGCCGACAGGCCCACGAGGATGCCAGTGCTCTCCAGCAACAATGCTACCAGCCTCAGACACTCGCGTTCTCTTTGGTACATGAAAGAACACCGGGCTTGGAAGATTCTTCCATCCAGTTTGCGAGTCGCCCTTCTAGAGTGTCCTAGGATTCCAAGTGTTGCCATGCCGTCACAATGGCCAATTCTTAGGCCTATGACGGCAGAGTGTCTGGCAGCTCTCAAAGAAACCTTAAGAATGCTGGCATTTTGGCTCCTTCCACCGAGAAACCAGCTCCTCCAGATGCTCTGTCATTAGTTATTTCATGTCAGAAAATCTCTGGGCGCCCTCATTCCTCCTCCATGAAGTAAGACACAAACGGAATTGCCCTAACGGGAAGAAGCCTTCCGAGCCCGGCAGAGTGGCAGACTCTCCCAATCAGCATTCACACACGGCTGAACACAGGGTACGGGACAGAGAGAGGGAGAAAGATAGCTGTAGCCCCAAGCTTTTCCACAATGTAGTCTAGGCCTCACCTTTCAAGCCCACTTGAATTTGCTAGAGAAAGCACCAGGCCTCGCTGTGCTTTCCTGTTGCAGGAACCTTTGCTTTCGTTCTTTAGGAGACACATTGACTCAGGACTGCCCTACCCCAAGGACTCACGGTGTGCAGGCCGATTGCTTGAGAGCAGCCCTTCTAGCTCTTTCACGGTTGAAACCAACAGGAAAAAGAGCCGTTCAAAACCTGGAAACCGTGGTGGTTTTCCCTAGTCTAAATAGGAACAGCACTCTGAGGGAGTGGAGCTGCTGACGCGTGGTAGCAAAATCTCCTCTTCTGAAGAGAAACATTTCGTTGTAAGCGGGTTCCATAAGCTTGGGACCTTTTTGTCAGCTGCCTATAATGGAGGCCAGTCAGGTGGCAGATTCCCCTCAGGCCCTGCTTCCCAGGCTGTGATACACACACGTCGCCTGGTTCAGCCCAAAAGGAAAGCTTATCGTAAGGTAAAAACCTTGAGTGGGAGAGTTCCTGCCTAATTCCCGCCACAAGTAGAAGCATTTTGCCATTCGTCGAAGGCTTTCTCCACAAGCTTAATACGTTTGCTCCCATCTAGCCTCCGAAGTCCGGGTTTACCTAGCTAGGAATCAAACTTGAGGAATAGTACTCAGGGTGCTGGCGACTGCAAAGTGTTTTACCAGGCAGCCCCAACCGAGTACACCTTCTTGTATTTTCCATGGGCAGAACAAATGGTGTCAACTTCCACGCCTCCAGCACGGGAGAGGCGACATACACTCTTTCCATCGGAAACAAGCGCATGCCTTCAGAGTGAAAGGCCTCTATGCCTCTTTGCTTCAGAAGCCAAGGGATAGGGTCAGCTCTGAAAGGCTTCCAAAAGAGTAGAGATAAAGAACTTTTGAACCACAGAGCAGGTGCAGGCCAGAACAAGGACTGCTCTTGGCCTGAGAACACCCACTGCCCAGCGCTTCTTTGGGGTCCACATGTGTAGAGAAAGGGGGTTGATATCTGCTACGTCATAACTTCTCCAGGCCACGTAGTGTGAGCAGAAACAGAGTGACCCAACGTCTCATCCCTGTTTCCTGGGTAAGTTGTACTAGGAAAACACTCTGGTTGAATCCCTGCATTGGGTACGTACCCTCCAGATAAAAGCGGATGCTTGGGTCCCTGGGCTGGTATCTAGGTTAATGTTCTGTGCATCCACTTCGTAGCTTTTCTCTCTAAGCGGGTCCCAACGGCGTTTTGGAAGAGTTTCCTGAGCGGGTCGGAAACAGGAAAGTAGCTGATAGGCCCACGAGAATGCCAGTGCTCTCCAGCAAAAATGCTACCAGCCTCAGACACTTGCGTTCTCTTTGGTACATGAAAGAACACTGGGCTTGGAAGCTTCTTCCATCCAGTTTGCGAGTGGCCCTTCCACAGTGTCCTAGGATTCCAAGTGTTGCCATGCCGTCACAATGGCCAATTCTTAGGCCTATGACGGCAGAGTGTCTGGCAGCTCTCAAAGAGACCTTAGGAGTGCGGGCTTTTTGGCTCCTTCCAGCTCCTCCGATGCTCTGTCATTAGTTCTTTCATGTCAGAAAATCTCTGGGCGCACTCATTCCTCCTCCACGAAGTAAGACACAAACGGAATTGCCCTAAAGGGAAGAAGACTTCTGAGCCTGGCAGAGAGGCAGACTCTGCCACTCAGCATTCCCACACGGCTGAGCCCAGGCTACGGACACAGAGAGGGAGAAAGATAGCCGTAACCACGAGCTTTTCCTCAATAGAGTCTAGGCCTCACCTTTCAAGTCCACTTGAATTTCCTAGAGAAAGCACCAGACGTCGCTGTGCTTTCCTGTGGCAGAAAACTTTGCTTTCGTTTTTTAGAGACACATTCTCTCAGGACTGCCCTACCCCAAGGACTCACGGTGTGCAGGCCGATTGCTTGAGATCAGCCCTTCTAGCTCTTTCACGGATTAAACCAACTGGGAAAAGAGCCATTCAAATCCTGGAAACCGTTGTGGTTTTCCCTAGTCTACACAGGAAGAGCACTCTGAGGGAGACGAGCTGCTGACTCGTGGTAGCAAAATCTCCTCTTCTGAAGAGAAACATTTCGGTGTAAGCGGGTTCCATAAGCTTGGGACCAATTTTCAGCTGCCTATAATGGAGGCCAGTCAGGTGGCAGCCTCCCCTCAGGCCCTGCTTCGAGGCTGTGATACAGACACGCCCGCTGCTTCAGCCCAAAGGCACAGCTTATCGTAAGGTAAAAACCCTGAGTGGGAGAGTTCCTGCCTAATCCCCTCCACAATCACAAGCATATTGCAATTGTTCAAAGGCTTTCTCCACAAGCTTAACACGTTTGCTCCCATCTAGCCTCCGAAGTCCGGGTTTACCTAGCTAGGAATCAAATTTGAGGAATAGTACTCAGGGTGCTGGCGACTGCAAACTGTTTTACCAGGCAGCCCCAACCGAGTACAACTTCTTGTATTTTCCATGGGCAGAACAAATGATGTCCACTTACACGCTTCCAGCCGGGGAGGGGCGACATACACTCTTTAAATGGGAAACAAGCCCATGCCTTCAGGGTGAAAGGCCTCTATGCCTCTTTGCTTCTGCAGCCCAGGCATAGGGTCAGGTCTGAAAGGCTTCCAAAAGAGCAGAGATAAAGAACCTTTGAACCGCAGAGCAGGTGCAGCCGAGAACAAGGACTGCTCTTGGCCTGAGAACACCCACTGCCCAGCGCTTCGTTGGGGTGCACATGTGTGGAGAAAGGGGGTTGACATCTGCTGCGTCATCACTTCTCCAAGCCACGTAGTGTGAACACAGCAGAGTGACCCAACGTCTCATCCCTGTTTCCTGTGTAAGTTGTACGAGGAAAACACCCTGCTTGTATGCCTGTGTGGGGTACGTACCCTCCAGAGAAAAATGGATGCTTGAGACCCGCGTCTGGTATCTAGGTTAATGTTCTGTGCATCCACTTCGCAGCTGTTCTGTCTAAGCGGTTACCAACGGCATTTTGGAAGAGTTTCCTGAGAGGGTCGGAAACAGGAAATGAGCCGAAAGGCCCACGAGGATGCCAGTGCTCTCCAGCAACAATGCTACCAGCCTCAGACACTTGCGTTCTATCTGGTACATGAAAGAACACCGGGCTTGGAAGATTCTTCCATCCAGTTTGTGAGTCGCCCTTCTAGAGTGTCCTAGGATTCCAAGTGTTGCCATGCCGTCAAAATGGCCAATTATTAGGCCTATGCCGGCAGAGTGTCTGGCAGCTCTCAAAGAAACGTTAGGAATGCTGGCATTTTGGCTCCTTCCACCGAGAAACCAGGTCCTCCAGATGCTCTGTCATTAGTTATTTCATGTCAGAAAATCTCTGGGCGCCCTCATTCCTCCTCCATGAAGTAAGACACAAACGGAGTTGCCCTAACGGGAAGAAGACTTCCGAGCCCGGCAGAGAGGCAGACTCTCCCAATCAGCAATCACACACGGCTGAGCACAGGGTACGGGACAGAGAGAGGGAGAAAGATAGCCGTAGCCCCAAGCTTTTCCACAATGTAGTCTAGGCCTCACCTTTCAAGCCCACTTGAATTTGCTAGAGAAAGCACCAGGCCTCGCTGTGCTTTCCTGTGGCAGGAACCTTTGCTTTCGTTCTTTAGGAGATACATTGACTCAGGACTGCCCTACTCCAAGGACTCACGGTGTGCAGGCCGATTGCTTGAGATCAGCCCTTCTAGCTCTTTCACGGTTGAAACCAACTGGGAAAAGAGCCGTTCAAAAGCTGGAGACCATGGTGGTTTACCCTAGTCTACACAAGAACAGCAGTCTGAGGGAGTGGAGCTGCGGACGCGTGGTAGCAAAATCTCCTCTTCTGAAGAGAAACATTTCGTTGTAAGCGGGTTCCATAAGCTTGGGACCTTGTTGTCAGCTGCCTATAATGGAGGCCAGTCAGGTGGCAGATTCCCCTCAGGGCCTGCTTCCCAGGCTGTGATACACACACGTCGCCTGGTTCAGCCCAAAAGGAAAGCTTATCGTAAGGTAAAAACTTGAGTGGGAGAGTTCCTGCCTAATTCCCGCCACACGCACTAGCATTTTGCCATTGGTCAAAGGCTTTCTCCACAAGCTTAACACGTTTGCTCCCATCTAGCCTCCGAAGTCCGGGTTGACCTAGCTAGGAGTCAAACTTGAGGAATAGTACTCAGGGTGCTGGCGACTGCAAACTGTTTTACCAGGCAGCCCCAACCGAGTACACCTTCTTGTATTTTCCATGGGCAGAACAATTGTTGTCCACTTACACGCTTCCAGCCGGGGAGGGGCGACATACACTCTCTCCATGGGAAAAAAATCCCATGCCTTCAGGGTGAAAGGCCTCTATGCCTCTTTGCTTCAGCAGCCAAGGGATAGGGTCAGCTCTGAAAGGCTTCCAAAGGAGCAGAGTCAAAGAACCTTTGAACCACAGAGCAGGTGCAGGCCAGAACAAGGACTGCTCTTGGCCTGAGAACATCCACTGCCCAGCGCTTCTTTGGGGTCCACATGGGTAGAGAAAGGGGGTTGATATCTGCTACGTCAAAACTTCTCTGGGGCACGTAGTGTGAGCACAAGCAGAGTGGCCCTACACCTCATCCCAGTTTCCTGTGTAAGTTGTACAAGGCAAACTCCCTGCTTGAATCCCTTGGTGGGGTAGGTACCCTCCAGAGAAGGATCGATGCTTGGGACCCGGGGCTAGTAAATAGGTTAATATTCTGAGCATCCACTTCGCAGCTTCTCTCTCTAAGCGGGTCCCAACGGCGTTTTGGAAGAGTTTCCTGAGAGGGTCGGAAACAGGAAAGTAGCCGACAGGCCCACGACGATGCAGTGCTCTCCAGCTACAATGCTACCAGCCTCAGACACTTGCGTTGTCTTTGGTACATGAAAGAACACTGGGCTTGGAAGCTTCTTCCACCCAGTTTGCGAGTGGCCCTTCCACAGTGTCCTAGGATTCCAAGTGTTGCCATGCCGTCACAAAGATTCTTAGGCCTTTGACGGCAGAGTGTCTGGCAGCTCTCACAGACACATTAGGAATGCTGGCTTTTTGGCTCCTTCCAGCTCCTCCAGATGCTCTGTCATTATTTATTTCATGTCAGAAAATCTCTGGGCGCACTCATTCCTCCTCCACGAAGTAAGACACAAACGGAATTGCCCTAACGGGAAGAAGACTTCTGAGCCCGACACAGAGGCGGTCTCTCCCACTCAGCATTCCCACACGGCTGAGCCCAGGGTACGGGAAAGAGAGAGGGAGAAAGGTGGCCGAAACCACGAGCTTTTCCACAATGTATTATAAGCCTCACCTTTCAAGCCCACTTCAATTTCCAAGAAAAAGCACCAGGCCTCGCTGTGAATTCCTGTGGCAGGAAACTTTGCTTTCATTCTTTTGCTGGCACAATGACTCAGGAGTGCCTTACCCCAAGGACTCACGGTGTGCAGGCCGATTGCTTGAGATCAGCCCTTCTGGCTCTTTCACGGATGAAACCAACTGGGAAAAGAGCCGTTCAAAACCTGGAGACCATGGTGGTTCTCCCTAGTCTACACAAGAACAGCACTCTGAGGGAGAGGAGCTGCTGACGTGTGGTAGCAAAATCTCCTCTTCTGAAGAGAAACATTTCGTTGTAAGCGGGTTCCGTAAGCCTTGCCCCATTTTCTCAGCTGCCTATAATGGAGGCCAATCAGGTGGCAGACTCCCCTCAGGCCCTACTTCCCAGGATGTGATACAGACACGTCGCCTGCTTCAGCCCAAAGGTACAGCTTATCGTAAGGTAAAAACCCTGAGTGGGAGAGTTCCTGCCTAATCGCTGCCACAAGCACAAGCATATTGCCATTGGTCAAAGGCATTCTCCACATGCTTAACACGTTTGCTCCCATCTAGCCTCCGAAGTCCGAGTTTACTTAGCTAGGAATCAAACTTGAGGAATAGAACTCAGAGGGCCTGCAAATGCACACTGTCTCACCAGGCAGCCCAAACTGAGTAAACCTACTTGTAATTTCCATGGCAGAACAAATGGTGTCAACTTCCACACCTCCAGCACGGGGGGGTGGGGGGGGCAACCGACACATTCTCCATGGGAAACAGGCCCATGCCTTCAGGGTGAAAGGCCTCTATGCCTCTTTTCTTTGGCAGCCCAGGGATAGGGTCAGGTCTGAAAGGCTTCCAAAAGAGCAGAGATAAAGAACCTTTGAACCACACAGCAGGTGCAGCCTAGAACAAGGACTGCTCTTGGCCTGAGAACACCCAGTGCCCAGCGCTACTTTGAGGTGCACATGTGTGGAGAAAGGGGTTTGACATCTGTTGCGTCATAACTGCTCCAGGCCACGTAGTGTGAGCAGAAACAGAGTGACCCAACGTCTCATCCCTGTTTCCTGTGTAAGTTGTACTAGGAAAACACCCTGCTTGAATGCCTGTGTGGGGTACGTACCCTCCAGAGAAAAATGGATGCTTGGGACCCTGGGCTGGTATCTAGGTTAATGTTCTGTGCATCCACTTCGCAGCTGTTCTCTCTAAGCGGGTTCCAACGGCATTTTGGAAGAGTTTCCTGAGAGGGTCGGAAACAGGGAAGTAGCCGACAGGCCCACGAGGATGCCAGTGCTCTCCAGCAACAATGCTACCAGCCTCAGACACTCGCGTTCTCTTTGGTACATGAAAGAACACCGGGCTTGGAAGATTCTTCCATCCAGTTTGCGAGTCGCCCTTCTAGAGTGTCCTAGGATTCCAAGTGTTGCCATGCCGTCACAATGGCCAATTCTTAGGCCTATGACGGCAGAGTGTCTGGCAGCTCTCAAAGAAACCTTAAGAATGATGGCATTTTGGCTCCTTCCACCGAGAAACCAGCTCCTCCAGATGCTCTGTCATTAGTTATTTCATGTCAGAAAATCTCTGGGCGCCCTCATTCCTCCTCCATGAAGTAAGACACAAACGGAATTGCCCTAACGGGAAGAAGCCTTCCGAGCCCGGCAGAGTGGCAGACTCTCCCAATCAGCATTCACACACGGCTGAACACAGGGTACGGGACAGAGAGAGGGAGAAAGATAGCTGTAGCCCCAAGCTTTTCCACAATGTAGTCTAGGCCTCACCTTTCAAGCCCACTTGAATTTGCTAGAGAAAGCACCAGGCCTCGCTGTGCTTTCCTGTTGCAGGAACCTTTGCTTTCGTTCTTTAGGAGACACATTGACTCAGGACTGCCCTACCCCAAGGACTCACGGTGTGCAGGCCGATTGCTTGAGAGCAGCCCTTCTAGCTCTTTCACGTTTGAAACCAACAGGAAAAAGAGCCGTTCAAAACCTGGAAACCGTGGTGGTTTTCCCTAGTCTAAATAGGAACAGCACTCTGAGGGAGTGGAGCTGCTGACGCGTGGTAGCAAAATCTCCTCTTCTGAAGAGAAACATTTCGTTGTAAGCGGGTTCCATAAGCTTGGGACCTTTTTGTCAGCTGCCTATAATGGAGGCCAGTCAGGTGGCAGATTCCCCTCAGGCCCTGCTTCCCAGGCTGTGATACACACACGTCGCCTGGTTCAGCCCAAAAGGAAAGCTTATCGTAAGGTAAAAACCTTGAGTGGGAGAGTTCCTGCCTAATTCCGGCCACAAGTAGAAGCATTTTGCCATTCGTCGAAGGCTTTCTCCACAAGCTTAACACGTTTGCTCCCATCTAGCCTCCGAAGTCCGGGTTTACCTAGCTAGGAATCAAACTTGAGGAATAGTACTCAGGGTGCTGGCGACTGCAAAGTGTTTTACCAGGCAGCCCCAACCGAGTACACCTTCTTGTATTTTCCATGGGCAGAACAAATGGTGTCAACTTCCACACCTCCAGCACGGGAGAGGCGACATACACTCTTTCCATCGGAAACAAGCGCATGCCTTCAGAGTGAAAGGCCTCTATGCCTCTTTGCTTCAGAAGCCAAGGGATAGGGTCAGCTCTGAAAGGCTTCCAAAAGAGCAGAGATAAAGAACTTTTGAACCACAGAGCAGGTGCAGGCCAGAACAAGGACTGCTCTTGGCCTGAGAACACCCACTGCCCAGCGCTTCTTTGGGGTCCACATGTGTAGAGAAAGGGGGTTGACATCTGCTACGTCATAACTTCTCCAGGCCATGTATTGTGAGCAGAAACAGAGTGACCCAACGTCTCATCCCTGTTTCCTGGGTAAGTTGTACTAGGAAAACACTCTGGTTGAATCCCTGCATTGGGTACGTACCCTCCAGATAAAAGCGGATGCTTGGGTCCCTGGGCTGGTATCTAGGTTAATGTTCTGTGCATCCACTCCGTAGCTTTTCTCTCTAAGCGGGTCCCAACGGCGTTTTGGAAGAGTTTCCTGAGCGGGTCGGAAACAGGAAAGTAGCTGATAGGCCCACGAGAATGCCAGTGCTCTCCAGCAACAATGCTACCAGCCTCAGACACTTGCGTTCTCTTTGGTACATGAAAGAACACTGGGCTTGGAAGCTTCTTCCATCAAGTTTGCGAGTGGCCCTTCCACAGTGTCCTAGGATTCCAAGTGTTGCCATGCCGTCACAATGGCCAATTCTTAGGCCTATGACGGCAGAGTGTCTGGCAGCTCTCAAAGAGACCTTAGGAGTGCGGGCTTTTTGGCTCCTTCCAGCTCCTCCGATGCTCTGTCATTAGTTCTTTCATGTCAGAAAATCTCTGGGCGCACTCATTCCTCCTCCACGAAGTAAGACACAAACGGAATTGCCCTAAAGGGAAGAAGCCTTCTGAGCCTGGCAGAGAGGCAGACTCTGCCACTCAGCATTCCCACACGGCTGAGCCCAGGCTACGGACACAGAGAGGGAGAAAGATAGCCGTAACCACGAGCTTTTCCTCAATAGAGTCTAGGCCTCACCTTTCAAGTCCACTTGAATTTCCTAGAGAAAGCACCAGACGTCGCTGTGCTTTCCTGTGGCAGAAAACTTTGCTTTCGTTTTTTAGAGACACATTCTCTCAGGACTGCCCTACCCCAAGGACTCACGGTGTGCAGGCCGATTGCTTGAGATCAGCCCTTCTAGCTCTTTCACGGATTAAACCAACTGGGAAAAGAGCCATTCAAATCCTGGAAACCGTTGTGGTTTTCCCTAGTCTACACAGGAAGAGCACTCTGAGGGAGACGAGCTGCTGACTCGTGGTAGCAAAATCTCCTCTTCTGAAGAGAAACATTTCGGTGTAAGCGGGTTCCATAAGCTTGGGACCATTTTTCAGCTGCCTATAATGGAGGCCAGTCAGGTGGCAGCCTCCCCTCAGGCCCTGCTTCGAGGCTGTGATACAGACACGCCCGCTGCTTCAGCCCAAAGGCACAGCTTATCGTAAGGTAAAAACCCTGAGTGGGAGAGTTCCT
Organism: Balaenoptera acutorostrata; assembly: GCF_949987535.1. Lineage (NCBI taxonomy): Eukaryota > Metazoa > Chordata > Mammalia > Artiodactyla > Balaenopteridae > Balaenoptera > Balaenoptera acutorostrata. Next base: position 32,898,340 of record NC_080076.1, on the reverse strand, counting down.
GCCTAATCCCCTCCACAAGCACAAGCATATTGCAATTGTTCAAAGGCTTTCTCCACAAGCTTAACACGTTTGCTCCCATCTAGCCTCCGAAGTCCGGGTTTACCTAGCTAGGAATCAAATTTGAGGAATAGTACTCAGGGTGCTGGCGACTGCAAACTGTTTTACCAGGCAGCCCCAACCGAGTACAACTTCTTGTATTTTCCATGGGCAGAACAAATGATGTCCACTTACAGGCTTCCAGCCGGGGAGGGGCGACATACACTCTTTAAATGGGAAACAAGCCCATGCCTTCAGGGTGAAAGGCCTCTATGCCTCTTTGCTTCTGCAGCCCAGGCATAGGGTCAGGTCTGAAAGGCTTCCAAAAGAGCAGAGATAAAGAACCTTTGAACCGCAGAGCAGGTGCAGCCGAGAACAAGGACTGCTCTTGGCCTGAGAACACCCACTGCCCAGCGCTTCGTTGGGGTGCACATGTGTGGAGAAAGGGGGTTGACATCTGCTGCGTCATCACTTCTCCAAGCCACGTAGTGTGAACACAGCAGAGTGACCCAACGTCTCATCCCTGTTTCCTGTGTAAGTTGTACGAGGAAAACACCCTGCTTGTATGCCTGTGTGGGGTACGTACCCTCCAGAGAAAAATGGATGCTTGAGACCCGCGTCTGGTATCTAGGTTAATGTTCTGTGCATCCACTTCGCAGCTGTTCTCTCTAAGCGGTTACCAACGGCATTTTGGAAGAGTTTCCTGAGAGGGTCGGAAACAGGAAATGAGCCGACAGGCCCACGAGGATGCCAGTGCTCTCCAGCAACAATGCTACCAGCCTCAGACACTTGCGTTCTATCTGGTACATGAAAGAACACCGGGCTTGGAAGATTCTTCCATCTAGTTTGTGAGTCGCCCTTCTAGAGTGTCCTAGGATTCCAAGTGTTGCCATGCCGTCAAAATGGCCAATTATTAGGCCTATGCCGGCAGAGTGTCTGGCAGCTCTCAAAGAAACGTTAGGAATGCTGGCATTTTGGCTCCTTCCACCGAGAAACCAGGTCCTCCAGATGCTCTGTCATTAGTTATTTCATGTCAGAAAATCTCTGGGCGCCCTCATTCCTCCTCCATGAAGTAAGACACAAACGGAGTTGCCCTAACGGGAAGAAGACTTCCGAGCCCGGCAGAGAGGCAGACTCTCCCAATCAGCAATCACACACGGCTGAGCACAGGGTACGGGACAGAGAGAGGGAGAAAGATAGCCGTAGCCCCAAGCTTTTCCACAATGTAGTCTAGGCCTCACCTTTCAAGCCCACTTGAATTTGCTAGAGAAAGCACCAGGCCTCGCTGTGCTTTCCTGTGGCAGGAACCTTTGCTTTCGTTCTTTAGGAGATACATTGACTCAGGACTGCCCTACTCCAAGGACTCACGGTGTGCAGGCCGATTGCTTGAGATCAGCCCTTCTAGCTCTTTCACGGTTGAAACCAACTGGGAAAAGAGCCGTTCAAAAGCTGGAGACCATGGTGGTTTACCCTAGTCTACACAAGAACAGCAGTCTGAGGGAGTGGAGCTGCGGACGTGTGGTAGCAAAATCTCCTCTTCTGAAGAGAAACATTTCGTTGTAAGCGGGTTCCATAAGCTTGGGACCTTGTTGTCAGCTGCCTATAATGGAGGCCAGTCAGGTGGCAGATTCCCCTCAGGGCCTGCTTCCCAGGCTGTGATACACACACGTCGCCTGGTTCAGCCCAAAAGGAAAGCTTATCGTAAGGTAAAAACTTGAGTGGGAGAGTTCCTGCCTAATTCCCGCCACACGCACTAGCATTTTGCCATTGGTCAAAGGCTTTCTCCACAAGCTTAACACGTTTGCTCCCATCTAGCCTCCGAAGTCCGGGTTGACCTAGCTAGGAGTCAAACTTGAGGAATAGTACTCAGGGTGCTGGCGACTGCAAACTGTTTTACCAGGCAGCCCCAACCGAGTACACCTTCTTGTATTTTCCATGGGCAGAACAATTGTTGTCCACTTACACGCTTCCAGCCGGGGAGGGGCGACATACACTCTCTCCATGGGAAAAAAATCCCATGCCTTCAGGGTGAAAGGCCTCTATGACTCTTTGCTTCAGCAGCCAAGGGATAGGGTCAGCTCTGAAAGGCTTCCAAAGGAGCAGAGTCAAAGAACCTTTGAACCACAGAGCAGGTGCAGGCCAGAACAAGGACTGCTCTTGGCCTGAGAACACCCACTGCCCAGCGCTTCTTTGGGGTCCACATGGGTAGAGAAAGGGGGTTGATATCTGCTACGTCAAAACTTCTCTGGGGCACGTAGTGTGAGCACAAGCAGAGTGGCCCTACACCTCATCCCAGTTTCCTGTGTAAGTTGTACAAGGCAAACTCCCTGCTTGAATCCCTTGGTGGGGTAGGTACCCTCCAGAGAAGGATCGATGCTTGGGACCCGGGGCTAGTAAATAGGTTAATATTCTGAGCATCCACTTCGCAGCTTCTCTCTCTAAGCGGGTCCCAACGGCGTTTTGGAAGAGTTTCCTGAGAGGGTCGGAAACAGGAAAGTAGCCGACAGGCCCACGACGATGCAGTGCTCTCCAGCTACAATGCTACCAGCCTCAGACACTTGCGTTGTCTTTGGTACATGAAAGAACACTGGGCTTGGAAGCTTCTTCCACCCAGTTTGCGAGTGGCCCTTCCACAGTGTCCTAGGATTCCAAGTGTTGCCATGCCGTCACAAAGATTCTTAGGCCTTTGACGGCAGAGTGTCTGGCAGCTCTCACAGACACATTAGGAATGCTGGCTTTTTGGCTCCTTCCAGCTCCTCCAGATGCTCTGTCATTATTTATTTCATGTCAGAAAATCTCTGGGCGCACTCATTCCTCCTCCACGAAGTAAGACACAAACGGAATTGCCCTAACGGGAAGAAGACTTCTGAGCCCGACACAGAGGCGGTCTCTCCCACTCAGCATTCCCACACGGCTGAGCCCAGGGTACGGGAAAGAGAGAGGGAGAAAGGTGGCCGAAACCACGAGCTTTTCCACAATGTATTATAAGCCTCACCTTTCAAGCCCACTTCAATTTCCAAGAAAAAGCACCAGGCCTCGCTGTGAATTCCTGTGGCAGGAAACTTTGCTTTCATTCTTTTGCTGGCACAATGACTCAGGAGTGCCTTACCCCAAGGACTCACGGTGTGCAGGCCGATTGCTTGAGATCAGCCCTTCTGGCTCTTTCACGGATGAAACCAACTGGGAAAAGAGCCGTTCAAAACCTGGAGACCATGGTGGTTCTCCCTAGTCTACACAAGAACAGCACTCTGAGGGAGAGGAGCTGCTGACGTGTGGTAGCAAAATCTCCTCTTCTGAAGAGAAACATTTCGTTGTAAGCGGGTTCCGTAAGCCTTGCCCCATTTTCTCAGCTGCCTATAATGGAGGCCAATCAGGTGGCAGACTCCCCTCAGGCCCTACTTCCCAGGATGTGATACAGACACGTCGCCTGCTTCAGCCCAAAGGTACAGCTTATCGTAAGGTAAAAACCCTGAGTGGGAGAGTTCCTGCCTAATCGCTGCCACAAGCACAAGCATATTGCCATTGGTCAAAGGCATTCTCCACATGCTTAACACGTTTGCTCCCATCTAGCCTCCGAAGTCCGAGTTTACTTAGCTAGGAATCAAACTTGAGGAATAGAACTCAGAGGGCCTGCAAATGCACACTGTCTCACCAGGCAGCCCAAACTGAGTAAACCTACTTGTAATTTCCATGGCAGAACAAATGGTGTCAACTTCCACACCTCCAGCACGGGGGGGTGGGGGGGGCAACCGACACATTCTCCATGGGAAACAGGCCCATGCCTTCAGGGTGAAAGGCCTCTATGCCTCTTTTCTTTGGCAGCCCAGGGATAGGGTCAGGTCTGAAAGGCTTCCAAAAGAGCAGAGATAAAGAACCTTTGAACCACACAGCAGGTGCAGCCTAGAACAAGGACTGCTCTTGGCCTGAGAACACCCAGTGCCCAGCGCTACTTTGAGGTGCACATGTGTGGAGAAAGGGGTTTGACATCTGTTGCGTCATAACTGCTCCAGGCCACGTAGTGTGAGCAGAAACAGAGTGACCCAACGTCTCATCCCTGTTTCCTGTGTAAGTTGTACTAGGAAAACACCCTGCTTGAATGCCTGTGTGGGGTACGTACCCTCCAGAGAAAAATGGATGCTTGGGACCCTGGGCTGGTATCTAGGTTAATGTTCTGTGCATCCACTTCGCAGCTGTTCTCTCTAAGCGGGTTCCAACGGCATTTTGGAAGAGTTTCCTGAGAGGGTCGGAAACAGGGAAGTAGCCGACAGGCCCACGAGGATGCCAGTGCTCTCCAGCAACAATGCTACCAGCCTCAGACACTCGCGTTCTCTTTGGTACATGAAAGAACACCGGGCTTGGAAGATTCTTCCATCCAGTTTGCGAGTCGCCCTTCTAGAGTGTCCTAGGATTCCAAGTGTTGCCATGCCGTCACAATGGCCAATTCTTAGGCCTATGACGGCAGAGTGTCTGGCAGCTCTCAAAGAAACCTTAAGAATGCTGGCATTTTGGCTCCTTCCACCGAGAAACCAGCTCCTCCAGATGCTCTGTCATTAGTTATTTCATGTCAGAAAATCTCTGGGCGCCCTCATTCCTCCTCCATGAAGTAAGACACAAACGGAATTGCCCTAACGGGAAGAAGCCTTCCGAGCCCGGCAGAGTGGCAGACTCTCCCAATCAGCATTCACACACGGCTGAACACAGGGTACGGGACAGAGAGAGGGAGAAAGATAGCTGTAGCCCCAAGCTTTTCCACAATGTAGTCTAGGCCTCACCTTTCAAGCCCACTTGAATTTGCTAGAGAAAGCACCAGGCCTCGCTGTGCTTTCCTGTTGCAGGAACCTTTGCTTTCGTTCTTTAGGAGACACATTGACTCAGGACTGCCCTACCCCAAGGACTCACGTTGTGCAGGCCGATTGCTTGAGAGCAGCCCTTCTAGCTCTTTCACGTTTGAAACCAACAGGAAAAAGAGCCGTTCAAAACCTGGAAACCGTGGTGGTTTTCCCTAGTCTAAATAGGAACAGCACTCTGAGGGAGTGGAGCTGCTGACGCGTGGTAGCAAAATCTCCTCTTCTGAAGAGAAACATTTCGTTGTAAGCGGGTTCCATAAGCTTGGGACCTTTTTGTCAGCTGCCTATAATGGAGGCCAGTCAGGTGGCAGATTCCCCTCAGGCCCTGCTTCCCAGGCTGTGATACACACACGTCGCCTGGTTCAGCCCAAAAGGAAAGCTTATCGTAAGGTAAAAACCTTGAGTGGGAGAGTTCCTGCCTAATTCCGGCCACAAGTAGAAGCATTTTGCCATTCGTCGAAGGCTTTCTCCACAAGCTTAACACGTTTGCTCCCATCTAGCCTCCGAAGTCCGGGTTTACCTAGCTAGGAATCAAACTTGAGGAATAGTACTCAGGGTGCTGGCGACTGCAAAGTGTTTTACCAGGCAGCCCCAACCGAGTACACCTTCTTGTATTTTCCATGGGCAGAACAAATGGTGTCAACTTCCACACCTCCAGCACGGGAGAGGCGACATACACTCTTTCCATCGGAAACAAGCGCATGCCTTCAGAGTGAAAGGCCTCTATGCCTCTTTGCTTCAGAAGCCAAGGGATAGGGTCAGCTCTGAAAGGCTTCCAAAAGAGCAGAGATAAAGAACTTTTGAACCACAGAGCAGGTGCAGGCCAGAACAAGGACTGCTCTTGGCCTGAGAACACCCACTGCCCAGCGCTTCTTTGGGGTCCACATGTGTAGAGAAAGGGGGTTGACATCTGCTACGTCATAACTTCTCCAGGCCACGTATTGTGAGCAGAAACAGAGTGACCCAACGTCTCATCCCTGTTTCCTGGGTAAGTTGTACTAGGAAAACACTCTGGTTGAATCCCTGCATTGGGTACGTACCCTCCAGATAAAAGCGGATGCTTGGGTCCCTGGGCTGGTATCTAGGTTAATGTTCTGTGCATCCACTTCGTAGCTTTTCTCTCTAAGCGGGTCCCAACGGCGTTTTGGAAGAGTTTCCTGAGCGGGTCGGAAACAGGAAAGTAGCTGATAGGCCCACGAGAATGCCAGTGCTCTCCAGCAACAATGCTACCAGCCTCAGACACTTGCGTTCTCTTTGGTACATGAAAGAACACTGGGCTTGGAAGCTTCTTCCATCAAGTTTGCGAGTGGCCCTTCCACAGTGTCCTAGGATTCCAAGTGTTGCCATGCCGTCACAATGGCCAATTCTTAGGCCTATGACGGCAGAGTGTCTGGCAGCTCTCAAAGAGACCTTAGGAGTGCGGGCATTTTGGCTCCTTCCAGCTCCTCCGATGCTCTGTCATTAGTTCTTTCATGTCAGAAAATCTCTGGGCGCACTCATTCCTCCTCCACGAAGTAAGACACAAACGGAATTGCCCTAAAGGGAAGAAGCCTTCTGAGCCTGGCAGAGAGGCAGACTCTGCCACTCAGCATTCCCACACGGCTGAGCCCAGGCTACGGACACAGAGAGGGAGAAAGATAGCCGTAACCACGAGCTTTTCCTCAATAGAGTCTAGGCCTCACCTTTCAAGTCCACTTGAATTTCCTAGAGAAAGCACCAGACGTCGCTGTGCTTTCCTGTGGCAGAAAACTTTGCTTTCGTTTTTTAGAGACACATTCTCTCAGGACTGCCCTACCCCAAGGACTCACGGTGTGCAGGCCGATTGCTTGAGATCAGCCCTTCTAGCTCTTTCACGGATTAAACCAACTGGGAAAAGAGCCATTCAAATCCTGGAAACCGTTGTGGTTTTCCCTAGTCTACACAGGAAGAGCACTCTGAGGGAGACGAGCTGCTGACTCGTGGTAGCAAAATCTCCTCTTCTGAAGAGAAACATTTCGGTGTAAGCGGGTTCCATAAGCTTGGGACCATTTTTCAGCTGCCTATAATGGAGGCCAGTCAGGTGGCAGCCTCCCCTCAGGCCCTGCTTCGAGGCTGTGATACAGACACGCCCGCTGCTTCAGCCCAAAGGCACAGCTTATCGTAAGGTAAAAACCCTGAGTGGGAGAGTTCCTGCCTAATCCCCTCCACAAGCACAAGCATATTGCAATTGTTCAAAGGCTTTCTCCACAAGCTTAACACGTTTGCTCCCATCTAGCCTCCGAAGTCCGGGTTTACCTAGCTAGGAATCAAATTTGAGGAATAGTACTCAGGGTGCTGGCGACTGCAAACTGTTTTACCAGGCAGCCCCAACCGAGTACAACTTCTTGTATTTTCCATGGGCAGAACAAATGATGTCCACTTACACGCTTCCAGGCGGGGAGGGGCGACATACACTCTTTAAATGGGAAACAAGCCCATGCCTTCAGGGTGAAAGGCCTCTATGCCTCTTTGCTTCTGCAGCCCAGGCATAGGGTCAGGTCTGAAAGGCTTCCAAAAGAGCAGAGATAAAGAACCTTTGAACCGCAGAGCAGGTGCAGCCGAGAACAAGGACTGCTCTTGGCCTGAGAACACCCACTGCCCAGCGCTTCGTTGGGGTGCACATGTGTGGAGAAAGGGGGTTGACATCTGCTGCGTCATCACTTCTCCAAGCCACGTAGTGTGAACACAGCAGAGTGACCCAACGTCTCATCCCTGTTTCCTGTGTAAGTTGTACGAGGAAAACACCCTGCTTGTATGCCTGTGTGGGGTACGTACCCTCCAGAGAAAAATGGATGCTTGAGACCCGCGTCTGGTATCTAGGTTAATGTTCTGTGCATCCACTTCGCAGCTGTTCTCTCTAAGCGGTTACCAACGGCATTTTGGAAGAGTTTCCTGAGAGGGTCGGAAACAGGAAATGAGCCGACAGGCCGACGAGGATGCCAGTGCTCTCCAGCAACAATGCTACCAGCCTCAGACACTTGCGTTCTATCTGGTACATGAAAGAACACCGGGCTTGGAAGATTCTTCCATCCAGTTTGTGAGTCGCCCTTCTAGAGTGTCCTAGGATTCCAAGTGTTGCCATGCCGTCAAAATGGCCAATTATTAGGCCTATGCCGGCAGAGTGTCTGGCAGCTCTCAAAGAAACGTTAGGAATGCTGGCATTTTGGCTCCTTCCACCGAGAAACCAGGTCCTCCAGATGCTCTGTCATTAGTTATTTCATGTCAGAAAATCTCTGGGCGCCCTCATTCCTCCTCCATGAAGTAAGACACAAACGGAGTTGCCCTAACGGGAAGAAGACTTCCGAGCCCGGCAGAGAGGCAGACTCTCCCAATCAGCAATCACACACGGCTGAGCACAGGGTACGGGACAGAGAGAGGGAGAAAGATAGCCGTAGCCCCAAGCTTTTCCACAATGTAGTCTAGGCCTCACCTTTCAAGCCCACTTGAATTTGCTAGAGAAAGCACCAGGCCTCGCTGTGCTTTCCTGTGGCAGGAACCTTTGCTTTCGTTCTTTAGGAGATACATTGACTCAGGACTGCCCTACTCCAAGGACTCACGGTGTGCAGGCCGATTGCTTGAGATCAGCCCTTCTAGCTCTTTCACGGTTGAAACCAACTGGGAAAAGAGCCGTTCAAAAGCTGGAGACCATGGTGGTTTACCCTAGTCTACACAAGAACAGCAGTCTGAGGGAGTGGAGCTGCGGACGCGTGGTAGCAAAATCTCCTCTTCTGAAGAGAAACATTTCGTTGTAAGCGGGTTCCATAAGCTTGGGACCTTGTTGTCAGCTGCCTATAATGGAGGCCAGTCAGGTGGCAGATTCCCCTCAGGGCCTGCTTCCCAGGCTGTGATACACACACGTCGCCTGGTTCAGCCCAAAAGGAAAGCTTATCGTAAGGTAAAAACTTGAGTGGGAGAGTTCCTGCCTAATTCCCGCCACACGCACTAGCATTTTGCCATTGGTCAAAGGCTTTCTCCACAAGCTTAACACGTTTGCTCCCATCTAGCCTCCGAAGTCCGGGTTGACCTAGCTAGGAGTCAAACTTGAGGAATAGTACTCAGGGTGCTGGCGACTGCAAACTGTTTTACCAGGCAGCCCCAACCGAGTACACCTTCTTGTATTTTCCATGGGCAGAACAATTGTTGTCCACTTACACGCTTCCAGCCGGGGAGGGGCGACATACACTCTCTCCATGGGAAAAAAATCCCATGCCTTCAGGGTGAAAGGCCTCTATGACTCTTTGCTTCAGCAGCCAAGGGATAGGGTCAGCTCTGAAAGGCTTCCAAAGGAGCAGAGTCAAAGAACCTTTGAACCACAGAGCAGGTGCAGGCCAGAACAAGGACTGCTCTTGGCCTGAGAACACCCACTGCCCAGCGCTTCTTTGGGGTCCACATGGGTAGAGAAAGGGGGTTGATATCTGCTACGTCAAAACTTCTCTGGGGCACGTAGTGTGAGCACAAGCAGAGTGGCCCTACACCTCATCCCAGTTTCCTGTGTAAGTTGTACAAGGCAAACTCCCTGCTTGAATCCCTTGGTGGGGTAGGTACCCTCCAGAGAAGGATCGATGCTTGGGACCCGGGGCTAGTAAATAGGTTAATATTCTGAGCATCCACTTCGCAGCTTCTCTCTCTAAGCGGGTCCCAACGGCGTTTTGGAAGAGTTTCCTGAGAGGGTCGGAAACAGGAAAGTAGCCGACAGGCCCACGACGATGCAGTGCTCTCCAGCTACAATGCTACCAGCCTCAGACACTTGCGTTGTCTTTGGTACATGAAAGAACACTGGGCTTGGAAGCTTCTTCCACCCAGTTTGCGAGTGGCCCTTCCACAGTGTCCTAGGATTCCAAGTGTTGCCATGCCGTCACAAAGATTCTTAGGCCTTTGACGGCAGAGTGTCTGGCAGCTCTCACAGACACATTAGGAATGCTGGCTTTTTGGCTCCTTCCAGCTCCTCCAGATGCTCTGTCATTAGTTATTTCATGTCAGAAAATCTCTGGGCGCACTCATTCCTCCTCCACGAAGTAAGACACAAACGGAATTGCCCTAACGGGAAGAAGACTTCTGAGCCCGACACAGAGGCGGTCTCTCCCACTCAGCATTCCCACACGGCTGAGCCCAGGGTACGGGAAAGAGAGAGGGAGAAAGGTGGCCGAAACCACGAGCTTTTCCACAATGTATTATAAGCCTCACCTTTCAAGCCCACTTCAATTTCCAAGAAAAAGCACCAGGCCTCGCTGTGAATTCCTGTGGCAGGAAACTTTGCTTTCATTCTTTTGCTGGCACAATGACTCAGGAGTGCCTTACCCCAAGGACTCACGGTGTGCAGGCCGATTGCTTGAGATCAGCCCTTCTGGCTCTTTCACGGATGAAACCAACTGGGAAAAGAGCCGTTCAAAACCTGGAGACCATGGTGGTTCTCCCTAGTCTACACAAGAACAGCACTCTGAGGGAGAGGAGCTGCTGACGTGTGGTAGCAAAATCTCCTCTTCTGAAGAGAAACATTTCGTTGTAAGCGGGTTCCGTAAGCCTTGCCCCATTTTCTCAGCTGCCTATAATGGAGGCCAATCAGGTGGCAGACTCCCCTCAGGCCCTACTTCCCAGGATGTGATACAGACACGTCGCCTGCTTCAGCCCAAAGGTACAGCTTATCGTAAGGTAAAAACCCTGAGTGGGAGAGTTCCTGCCTAATCGCTGCCACAAGCACAAGCATATTGCCATTGGTCAAAGGCATTCTCCACATGCTTAACACGTTTGCTCCCATCTAGCCTCCGAAGTCCAAGTTTACCTAGCTAGGAATCGAACTTGAGGAATAGAACTCAGAGGGCCTGCAAATGCAAACTGTCTCACCAGGCAGCCCAAACTGAGTAAACCTACTTGTAATTTCCATGGCAGAACAAATGGTGTCAACTTCCACACCTCCAGCACGGGGGGGTGGGGGGGGCAACCGACACATTCTCCATGGGAAACAGGCCCATGCCTTCAGGGTGAAAGGCCTCTATGCCTCTTTTCTTTGGCAGCCCAGGGATAGGGTCAGGTCTGAAAGGCTTCCAAAAGAGCAGAGATAAAGAACCTTTGAACCACACAGCAGGTGCAGCCTAGAACAAGGACTGCTCTTGGCCTGAGAACACCCAGTGCCCAGCGCTACTTTGAGGTGCACATGTGTGGAGAAAGGGGGTTGACATCTGTTGCGTCATAACTGCTCCAGGCCACGTAGTGTGAGCAGAAACAGAGTGACCCAACGTCTCATCCCTGTTTCCTGTGTAAGTTGTACTAGGAAAACACCCTGGTTGAATCCCTGCGTTGGGTACGTACCCTCCAGATAAAAGTGGATGCTTGGGACCCTGGGCTGGTATCTAGGTTAAAGTTCTGTGCATCCACTTCGTAGCTTTTCTCTCTAAGCGGGTCCCAACGGCGTTTTGGAAGAGTTTCCTGAGAGGGTCGGAAACAGGAAAGTAGCTGATAGGCCCACAAGAATGCCAGTGCTCTCCAGCAACAATGCTACCAGCCTCAGACACTTGCGTTCTCTTTGGTACATGAAAGAACACTGGGCTTGGAAGCTTCTTCCATTCAGTTTGCGAGTCGCCCTTCTAGAGTGTCCTAGGATTCCAAGTGTTGCCATGCCGTCACAATGGCCAATTCTGAGGCCTATGACGGCAGAGTGTCTGGCAGCTCTCAAAGAGACCTTAGGAATGCGGGCTTTTTGGCTCCTTCCAGCTCCTCCGATGCTCTGTCATTAGTTCTTTCATGTCAGAAAATCTCTGGGCGCACTCATTCCTCTTCCACGAAGTAAGACACAAACGGAATTGCCCTAAAGGGAAGAAGCCTTCTGAGCCTGGCAGAGAGGCAGACTCTGCCACTCAGCATTCCCACACGGCTGAGCCCAGGGTACGGACAGAGAGAGGGAGAAAGACAGCCGTAACCACGAGCTTTTCCTCAATAGAGTCTAGGCCTCACCTTTCAAGTCCACTTGAATTTCCTAGAGAAAGCACCAGGCGTCGCTGTGCTTTCCTGTGGCAGGAAACTTTGCTTTCGTTTTTTAGAGACACATTGTCTCAGGACTGCCCTACCCCAAGGACTCACGGTGTGCAGGCCGATTGCTTGAGATCAGCCCTTCTAGCTCTTTCACGGATGATACCAACTGGGAAAAGAGCCGTTCAAATCCTGGAAACCGTGGTGGTTTTCCCTAGTCTACACAGGAAGAGCACTCTGACGGAGACGAGCTGTTGACGCGTGGTAGCAAAATCTCCTCTTCTGAAGAGAAACATTTCGGTGTAAGCGGGTTCCATAAGCTTGGGACCATTTTTCAGCTGCCTATAATGGAGGCCAGTCAGGTGGCAGCCTCCCCTCAGGCCCTGCTTCGAGGCTGTGATACAGACACGCCCGCTGCTTCAGCCCAAAGGCACAGCTTATCGTAAGGTAAAAACCCTGAGTGGGAGAGTTCCTGCCTAATCCCCTCCACAAGCACAAGCATATTGCAATTGTTCAAAGGCTTTCTCCACAAGCTTAACACGTTTGCTCCCATCTAGCCTCTGAAGTCCGGGTTTACCTAGCTAGGAATCAAACTTGAGGAATAGTACTCAGGGTGCTGGCGACTGCAAACTGTTTTACCAGGCAACCCCAACCGAGTACACCTTCTTGTATTTTCCATGGGCAGAACAAATGTTGTCCACTTACAGGCTTCCAGCCGGGGAGGGGCGACATACACTCTTTCCATGGGAAACAAGCCCATGACTTCAGGGTGAAAGGCCTCTATGCCTCTTTGCTTCTGCAGCCCAGGCATAGGGTCAGGTCTGAAAGGCTTCCAAAAGAGCAGAGATAAAGAACCTTTGAACCGCAGAGCAGGTGCAGCCGAGAACAAGGACTGCTCTTGGCCTGAGAACACCCACTGCCCAGCGCTTCGTTGGGGTGCACATGTGTGGAGAAAGGGGGTTGACATCTGCTGCGTCATCACTTCTCCAAGCCACGTAGTGTGAACACAGCAGAGTGACCCAACGTCTCATCCCTGTTTCCTGTGTAAGTTGTACGAGGAAAACACCCTGCTTGTATGCCTGTGTGGGGTACGTACCCTCCAGAGAAAAATGGATGCTTGAGACCCGCGTCTGGTATCTAGGTTAATGTTCTGTGCATCCACTTCGCAGCTGTTCTCTCTAAGCGGTTACCAACGGCATTTTGGAAGAGTTTCCTGAGAGGGTCGGAAACAGGAAATGAGCCGACAGGCCCACGAGGATGCCAGTGCTCTCCAGCAACAATGCTACCAGCCTCAGACACTTGCGTTCTATCTGGTACATGAAAGAACACCGGGCTTGGAAGATTCTTCCATCCAGTTTGTGAGTCGCCCTTCTAGAGTGTCCTAGGATTCCAAGTGTTGCCATGCCGTCAAAATGGCCAATTATTAGGCCTATGCCGGCAGAGTGTCTGGCAGCTCTCAAAGAAACGTTAGGAATGCTGGCATTTTGGCTCCTTCCACCGAGAAACCAGGTCCTCCAGATGCTCTGTCATTAGTTATTTCATGTCAGAAAATCTCTGGGCGCCCTCATTCCTCCTCCATGAAGTAAGACACAAACGGAGTTGCCCTAACGGGAAGAAGACTTCCGAGCCCGGCAGAGAGGCAGACTCTCCCAATCAGCAATCACACACGGCTGAGCACAGGGTACGGGACAGAGAGAGGGAGAAAGATAGCCGTAGCCCCAAGCTTTTCCACAATGTAGTCTAGGCCTCACCTTTCAAGCCCACTTGAATTTGCTAGAGAAAGCACCAGGCCTCGCTGTGCTTTCCTGTGGCAGGAACCTTTGCTTTCGTTCTTTAGGAGATACATTGACTCAGGACTGCCCTACTCCAAGGACTCACGGTGTGCAGGCCGATTGCTTGAGATCAGCCCTTCTAGCTCTTTCACGGTTGAAACCAACTGGGAAAAGAGCCGTTCAAAAGCTGGAGACCATGGTGGTTTACCCTAGTCTACACAAGAACAGCAGTCTGAGGGAGTGGAGCTGCGGACGCGTGGTAGCAAAATCTCCTCTTCTGAAGAGAAACGTTTCGTTGTAAGCGGGTTCCATAAGCTTGGGACCTTGTTGTCAGCTGCCTATAGTGGAGGCCAGTCAGGTGGCAGATTCCCCTCAGGGCCTGCTTCCCAGGCTGTGATACACACACGTCGCCTGGTTCAGCCCAAAAGGAAAGCTTATCGTAAGGTAAAAACTTGAGTGGGAGAGTTCCTGCCTAATTCCCGCCACACGCACTAGCATTTTGCCATTGGTCAAAGGCTTTCTCCACAAGCTTAACACGTTTGCTCCCATCTAGCCTCCGAAGTCCGGGTTGACCTAGCTAGGAGTCAAACTTGAGGAATAGTACTCAGGGTGCTGGCGACTGCAAACTGTTTTACCAGGCAGCCCCAACCGAGTACACCTTCTTGTATTTTCCATGGGCAGAACAATTGTTGTCCACTTACACGCTTCCAGCCGGGGAGGGGCGACATACACTCTCTCCATGGGAAAAAAATCCCATGCCTTCAGGGTGAAAGGCCTCTATGACTCTTTGCTTCAGCAGCCAAGGGATAGGGTCAGCTCTGAAAGGCTTCCAAAGGAGCAGAGTCAAAGAACCTTTGAACCACAGAGCAGGTGCAGGCCAGAACAAGGACTGCTCTTGGCCTGAGAACACCCACTGCCCAGCGCTTCTTTGGGGTCCACATGGGTAGAGAAAGGGGGTTGATATCTGCTACGTCAAAACTTCTCTGGGGCACGTAGTGTGAGCACAAGCAGAGTGGCCCTACACCTCATCCCAGTTTCCTGTGTAAGTTGTACAAGGCAAACTCCCTGCTTGAATCCCTTGGTGGGGTAGGTACCCTCCAGAGAAGGATCGATGCTTGGGACCCGGGGCTAGTAAATAGGTTAATATTCTGAGCATCCACTTCGCAGCTTCTCTCTCTAAGCGGGTCCCAACGGCGTTTTGGAAGAGTTTCCTGAGAGGGTCGGAAACAGGAAAGTAGCCGACAGGCCCACGACGATGCAGTGCTCTCCAGCTACAATGCTACCAGCCTCAGACACTTGCGTTGTCTTTGGTACATGAAAGAACACTGGGCTTGGAAGCTTCTTCCACCCAGTTTGCGAGTGGCCCTTCCACAGTGTCCTAGGATTCCAAGTGTTGCCATGCCGTCACAAAGATTCTTAGGCCTTTGACGGCAGAGTGTCTGGCAGCTCTCACAGACACATTAGGAATGCTGGCTTTTTGGCTCCTTCCAGCTCCTCCAGATACTCTGTCATTATTTATTTCATGTCAGAAAATCTCTGGGCGCACTCATTCCTCCTCCACGAAGTAAGACACAAACGGAATTGCCCTAACGGGAAGAAGACTTCTGAGCCCGACACAGAGGCGGTCTCTCCCACTCAGCATTCCCACACGGCTGAGCCCAGGGTACGGGAAAGAGAGAGGGAGAAAGGTGGCCGAAACCACGAGCTTTTCCACAATGTATTATAAGCCTCACCTTTCAAGCCCACTTCAATTTCCAAGAAAAAGCACCAGGCCTCGCTGTGAATTCCTGTGGCAGGAAACTTTGCTTTCATTCTTTTGCTGGCACAATGACTCAGGAGTGCCTTACCCCAAGGACTCACGGTGTGCAGGCCGATTGCTTGAGATCAGCCCTTCTAGCTCTTTCACGGATGAAACCAACTGGGAAAAGAGCCGTTCAAAACCTGGAGACCATGGTGGTTCTCCCTAGTCTACACAAGAACAGCACTCTGAGGGAGAGGAGCTGCTGACGTGTGGTAGCAAAATCTCCTCTTCTGAAGAGAAACATTTCGTTGTAAGCGGGTTCCGTAAGCCTTGCCCCATTTTCTCAGCTGCCTATAATGGAGGCCAATCAGGTGGCAGACTCCCCTCAGGCCCTACTTCCCAGGATGTGATACAGACACGTCGCCTGCTTCAGCCCAAAGGTACAGCTTATCGTAAGGTAAAAACCCTGAGTGGGAGAGTTCCTGCCTAATCGCTGCCACAAGCACAAGCATATTGCCATTGGTCAAAGGCATTCTCCACATGCTTAACACGTTTGCTCCCATCTAGCCTCCGAAGTCCGAGTTTACCTAGCTAGGAATCAAACTTGAGGAATAGAACTCAGAGGGCCTGCAAATGCAAACTGTCTCACCAGGCAGCCCAAACTGAGTAAACCTACTTGTAATTTCCATGGCAGAACAAATGGTGTCAACTTCCACACCTCCAGCACGGGGGGGTGGGGGGGGCAACCGACACATTCTCCATGGGAAACAGGCCCATGCCTTCAGGGTGAAAGGCCTCTATGCCTCTTTTCTTTGGCAGCCCAGGGATAGGGTCAGGTCTGAAAGGCTTCCAAAAGAGCAGAGATAAAGAACCTTTGAACCACACAGCAGGTGCAGCCTAGAACAAGGACTGCTCTTGGCCTGAGAATACCCAGTGCCCAGCGCTACTTTGAGGTGCACATGTGTGGAGAAAGGGGGTTGACATCTGTTGCGTCATAACTGCTCCAGGCCACGTAGTGTGAGCAGAAACAGAGTGACCCAACGTCTCATCCCTGTTTCCTGTGTAAGTTGTACTAGGAAAACACCCTGGTTGAATCCCTGCGTTGGGTACGTACCCTCCAGATAAAAGTGGATGCTTGGGACCCTGGGCTGGTATCTAGGTTAAAGTTCTGTGCATCCACTTCGTAGCTTTTCTCTCTAAGCGGGTCCCAACGGCGTTTTGGAAGAGTTTCCTGAGAGGGTCGGAAACAGGAAAGTAGCTGATAGGCCCACAAGAATGCCAGTGCTCTCCAGCAACAATGCTACCAGCCTCAGACACTTGCGTTCTCTTTGGTACATGAAAGAACACTGGGCTTGGAAGCTTCTTCCATTCAGTTTGCGAGTCGCCCTTCTAGAGTGT
The DNA here is from genome assembly GCF_949987535.1 of Balaenoptera acutorostrata. NCBI lineage: Eukaryota > Metazoa > Chordata > Mammalia > Artiodactyla > Balaenopteridae > Balaenoptera > Balaenoptera acutorostrata. The sequence continues at coordinate 32,881,565 of NC_080076.1, read as the reverse complement.
CCTAGGATTCCAAGTGTTGCCATGCCGTCACAATGGCCAATTCTGAGGCCTATGACGGCAGAGTGTCTGGCAGCTCTCAAAGAGACCTTAGGAATGCGGGCTTTTTGGCTCCTTCCAGCTCCTCCGATGCTCTGTCATTAGTTCTTTCATGTCAGAAAATCTCTGGGCGCACTCATTCCTCTTCCACGAAGTAAGACACAAACGGAATTGCCCTAAAGGGAAGAAGCCTTCTGAGCCTGGCAGAGAGGCAGACTCTGCCACTCAGCATTCCCACACGGCTGAGCCCAGGGTACGGACAGAGAGAGGGAGAAAGACAGCCGTAACCACGAGCTTTTCCTCAATAGAGTCTAGGCCTCACCTTTCAAGTCCACTTGAATTTCCTAGAGAAAGCACCAGGCGTCGCTGTGCTTTCCTGTGGCAGGAAACTTTGCTTTCGTTTTTTAGAGACACATTGTCTCAGGACTGCCCTACCCCAAGGACTCACGGTGTGCAGGCCGATTGCTTGAGATCAGCCCTTCTAGCTCTTTCACGGATGATACCAACTGGGAAAAGAGCCGTTCAAATCCTGGAAACCGTGGTGGTTTTCCCTAGTCTACACAGGAAGAGCACTCTGACGGAGACGAGCTGTTGACGCGTGGTAGCAAAATCTCCTCTTCTGAAGAGAAACATTTCGGTGTAAGCGGGTTCCATAAGCTTGGGACCATTTTTCAGCTGCCTATAATGGAGGCCAGTCAGGTGGCAGCCTCCCCTCAGGCCCTGCTTCGAGGCTGTGATACAGACACGCCCGCTGCTTCAGCCCAAAGGCACAGCTTATCGTAAGGTAAAAACCCTGAGTGGGAGAGTTCCTGCCTAATCCCCTCCACAAGCACAAGCATATTGCAATTGTTCAAAGGCTTTCTCCACAAGCTTAACACGTTTGCTCCCATCTAGCCTCTGAAGTCCGGGTTTACCTAGCTAGGAATCAAACTTGAGGAATAGTACTCAGGGTGCTGGCGACTGCAAACTGTTTTACCAGGCAACCCCAACCGAGTACACCTTCTTGTATTTTCCATGGGCAGAACAAATGTTGTCCACTTACAGGCTTCCAGCCGGGGAGGGGCGACATACACTCTTTCCATGGGAAACAAGCCCATGACTTCAGGGTGAAAGGCCTCTATGCCTCTTTGCTTCTGCAGCCCAGGCATAGGGTCAGGTCTGAAAGGCTTCCAAAAGAGCAGAGATAAAGAACCTTTGAACCGCAGAGCAGGTGCAGCCGAGAACAAGGACTGCTCTTGGCCTGAGAACACCCACTGCCCAGCGCTTCGTTGGGGTGCACATGTGTGGAGAAAGGGGGTTGACATCTGCTGCGTCATCACTTCTCCAAGCCACGTAGTGTGAACACAGCAGAGTGACCCAACGTCTCATCCCTGTTTCCTGTGTAAGTTGTACGAGGAAAACACCCTGCTTGTATGCCTGTGTGGGGTACGTACCCTCCAGAGAAAAATGGATGCTTGAGACCCGCGTCTGGTATCTAGGTTAATGTTCTGTGCATCCACTTCGCAGCTGTTCTCTCTAAGCGGTTACCAACGGCATTTTGGAAGAGTTTCCTGAGAGGGTCGGAAACAGGAAATGAGCCGACAGGCCCACGAGGATGCCAGTGCTCTCCAGCAACAATGCTACCAGCCTCAGACACTTGCGTTCTATCTGGTACATGAAAGAACACCGGGCTTGGAAGATTCTTCCATCCAGTTTGTGAGTCGCCCTTCTAGAGTGTCCTAGGATTCCAAGTGTTGCCATGCCGTCAAAATGGCCAATTATTAGGCCTATGCCGGCAGAGTGTCTGGCAGCTCTCAAAGAAACGTTAGGAATGCTGGCATTTTGGCTCCTTCCACCGAGAAACCAGGTCCTCCAGATGCTCTGTCATTAGTTATTTCATGTCAGAAAATCTCTGGGCGCCCTCATTCCTCCTCCATGAAGTAAGACACAAACGGAGTTGCCCTAACGGGAAGAAGACTTCCGAGCCCGGCAGAGAGGCAGACTCTCCCAATCAGCAATCACACACGGCTGAGCACAGGGTACGGGACAGAGAGAGGGAGAAAGATAGCCGTAGCCCCAAGCTTTTCCACAATGTAGTCTAGGCCTCACCTTTCAAGCCCACTTGAATTTGCTAGAGAAAGCACCAGGCCTCGCTGTGCTTTCCTGTGGCAGGAACCTTTGCTTTCGTTCTTTAGGAGATACATTGACTCAGGACTGCCCTACTCCAAGGACTCACGGTGTGCAGGCCGATTGCTTGAGATCAGCCCTTCTAGCTCTTTCACGGTTGAAACCAACTGGGAAAAGAGCCGTTCAAAAGCTGGAGACCATGGTGGTTTACCCTAGTCTACACAAGAACAGCAGTCTGAGGGAGTGGAGCTGCGGACGCGTGGTAGCAAAATCTCCTCTTCTGAAGAGAAACGTTTCGTTGTAAGCGGGTTCCATAAGCTTGGGACCTTGTTGTCAGCTGCCTATAGTGGAGGCCAGTCAGGTGGCAGATTCCCCTCAGGGCCTGCTTCCCAGGCTGTGATACACACACGTCGCCTGGTTCAGCCCAAAAGGAAAGCTTATCGTAAGGTAAAAACTTGAGTGGGAGAGTTCCTGCCTAATTCCCGCCACACGCACTAGCATTTTGCCATTGGTCAAAGGCTTTCTCCACAAGCTTAACACGTTTGCTCCCATCTAGCCTCCGAAGTCCGGGTTGACCTAGCTAGGAGTCAAACTTGAGGAATAGTACTCAGGGTGCTGGCGACTGCAAACTGTTTTACCAGGCAGCCCCAACCGAGTACACCTTCTTGTATTTTCCATGGGCAGAACAATTGTTGTCCACTTACACGCTTCCAGCCGGGGAGGGGCGACATACACTCTCTCCATGGGAAAAAAATCCCATGCCTTCAGGGTGAAAGGCCTCTATGACTCTTTGCTTCAGCAGCCAAGGGATAGGGTCAGCTCTGAAAGGCTTCCAAAGGAGCAGAGTCAAAGAACCTTTGAACCACAGAGCAGGTGCAGGCCAGAACAAGGACTGCTCTTGGCCTGAGAACACCCACTGCCCAGCGCTTCTTTGGGGTCCACATGGGTAGAGAAAGGGGGTTGATATCTGCTACGTCAAAACTTCTCTGGGGCACGTAGTGTGAGCACAAGCAGAGTGGCCCTACACCTCATCCCAGTTTCCTGTGTAAGTTGTACAAGGCAAACTCCCTGCTTGAATCCCTTGGTGGGGTAGGTACCCTCCAGAGAAGGATCGATGCTTGGGACCCGGGGCTAGTAAATAGGTTAATATTCTGAGCATCCACTTCGCAGCTTCTCTCTCTAAGCGGGTCCCAACGGCGTTTTGGAAGAGTTTCCTGAGAGGGTCGGAAACAGGAAAGTAGCCGACAGGCCCACGACGATGCAGTGCTCTCCAGCTACAATGCTACCAGCCTCAGACACTTGCGTTGTCTTTGGTACATGAAAGAACACTGGGCTTGGAAGCTTCTTCCACCCAGTTTGCGAGTGGCCCTTCCACAGTGTCCTAGGATTCCAAGTGTTGCCATGCCGTCACAAAGATTCTTAGGCCTTTGACGGCAGAGTGTCTGGCAGCTCTCACAGACACATTAGGAATGCTGGCTTTTTGGCTCCTTCCAGCTCCTCCAGATACTCTGTCATTATTTATTTCATGTCAGAAAATCTCTGGGCGCACTCATTCCTCCTCCACGAAGTAAGACACAAACGGAATTGCCCTAACGGGAAGAAGACTTCTGAGCCCGACACAGAGGCGGTCTCTCCCACTCAGCATTCCCACACGGCTGAGCCCAGGGTACGGGAAAGAGAGAGGGAGAAAGGTGGCCGAAACCACGAGCTTTTCCACAATGTATTATAAGCCTCACCTTTCAAGCCCACTTCAATTTCCAAGAAAAAGCACCAGGCCTCGCTGTGAATTCCTGTGGCAGGAAACTTTGCTTTCATTCTTTTGCTGGCACAATGACTCAGGAGTGCCTTACCCCAAGGACTCACGGTGTGCAGGCCGATTGCTTGAGATCAGCCCTTCTAGCTCTTTCACGGATGAAACCAACTGGGAAAAGAGCCGTTCAAAACCTGGAGACCATGGTGGTTCTCCCTAGTCTACACAAGAACAGCACTCTGAGGGAGAGGAGCTGCTGACGTGTGGTAGCAAAATCTCCTCTTCTGAAGAGAAACATTTCGTTGTAAGCGGGTTCCGTAAGCCTTGCCCCATTTTCTCAGCTGCCTATAATGGAGGCCAATCAGGTGGCAGACTCCCCTCAGGCCCTACTTCCCAGGATGTGATACAGACACGTCGCCTGCTTCAGCCCAAAGGTACAGCTTATCGTAAGGTAAAAACCCTGAGTGGGAGAGTTCCTGCCTAATCGCTGCCACAAGCACAAGCATATTGCCATTGGTCAAAGGCATTCTCCACATGCTTAACACGTTTGCTCCCATCTAGCCTCCGAAGTCCGAGTTTACCTAGCTAGGAATCAAACTTGAGGAATAGAACTCAGAGGGCCTGCAAATGCAAACTGTCTCACCAGGCAGCCCAAACTGAGTAAACCTACTTGTAATTTCCATGGCAGAACAAATGGTGTCAACTTCCACACCTCCAGCACGGGGGGGTGGGGGGGGCAACCGACACATTCTCCATGGGAAACAGGCCCATGCCTTCAGGGTGAAAGGCCTCTATGCCTCTTTTCTTTGGCAGCCCAGGGATAGGGTCAGGTCTGAAAGGCTTCCAAAAGAGCAGAGATAAAGAACCTTTGAACCACACAGCAGGTGCAGCCTAGAACAAGGACTGCTCTTGGCCTGAGAACACCCAGTGCCCAGCGCTACTTTGAGGTGCACATGTGTGGAGAAAGGGGGTTGACATCTGTTGCGTCATAACTGCTCCAGGCCACGTAGTGTGAGCAGAAACAGAGTGACCCAACGTCTCATCCCTGTTTCCTGTGTAAGTTGTACTAGGAAAACACCCTGGTTGAATCCCTGCGTTGGGTACGTACCCTCCAGATAAAAGTGGATGCTTGGGACCCTGGGCTGGTATCTAGGTTAAAGTTCTGTGCATCCACTTCGTAGCTTTTCTCTCTAAGCGGGTCCCAACGGCGTTTTGGAAGAGTTTCCTGAGAGGGTCGGAAACAGGAAAGTAGCTGATAGGCCCACAAGAATGCCAGTGCTCTCCAGCAACAATGCTACCAGCCTCAGACACTTGCGTTCTCTTTGGTACATGAAAGAACACTGGGCTTGGAAGCTTCTTCCATTCAGTTTGCGAGTCGCCCTTCTAGAGTGTCCTAGGATTCCAAGTGTTGCCATGCCGTCACAATGGCCAATTCTGAGGCCTATGACGGCAGAGTGTCTGGCAGCTCTCAAAGAGACCTTAGGAATGCAGGCTTTTTGGCTCCTTCCAGCTCCTCCGATGCTCTGTCATTAGTTCTTTCATGTCAGAAAATCTCTGGGCGCACTCATTCCTCCTCCACGAAGTAAGACACAAACGGAATTGCCCTAAAGGGAAGAAGCCTTCTGAGCCTGGCAGAGAGGCAGACTCTGCCACTCAGCATTCCCACACGGCTGAGCCCAGGGTACGGACAGAGAGAGGGAGAAAGACAGCTGTAACCACGAGCTTTTCCTCAATAGAGTCTAGGCCTCACCTTTCAAGTCCACTTGAATTTCCTAGAGAAAGCACCAGGCGTCGCTGTGCTTTCCTGTGGCAGGAAACTTTGCTTTCGTTTTTTAGAGACGCATTGTCTCAGGACTGCCCTACCCCAAGGACTCACGGTGTGCAGGCCGATTGCTTGAGATCAGCCCTTCTGGCTCTTTCACGGATGAAACCAACTGGGAAAAGAGCCGTTCAAAACCTGGAGACCATGGTGGTTCTCCCTAGTCTACACAAGAACAGCACTCTGAGGGAGAGGAGCTGCTGACGTGTGGTAGCAAAATCTCCTCTTCTGAAGAGAAACATTTCGTTGTAAGCGGGTTCCGTAAGCCTTGCCCCATTTTCTCAGCTGCCTATAATGGAGGCCAATCAGGTGGCAGACTCCCCTCAGGCCCTACTTCCCAGGATGTGATACAGACACGTCGCCTGCTTCAGCCCAAAGGTACAGCTTATCGTAAGGTAAAAACCCTGAGTGGGAGAGTTCCTGCCTAATCGCTGCCACAAGCACAAGCATATTGCCATTGGTCAAAGGCATTCTCCACATGCTTAACACGTTTGCTCCCATCTAGCCTCCGAAGTCCGAGTTTACCTAGCTAGGAATCAAACTTGAGGAATAGAACTCAGAGGGCCTGCAAATGCAAACTGTCTCACCAGGCAGCCCAAACTGAGTAAACCTACTTGTAATTTCCATGGCAGAACAAATGGTGTCAACTTCCACACCTCCAGCACGGGGGGGGTGGGGGGGGCAACCGACACATTCTCCATGGGAAACAGGCCCATGCCTTCAGGGTGAAAGGCCTCTATGCCTCTATTCTTTGGCAGCCCAGGGATAGGGTCAGGTCTGAAAGGCTTCCAAAAGAGCAGAGATAAAGAACCTTTGAACCACACAGCAGGTGCAGCCTAGAACAAGGACTGCTCTTGGCCTGAGAACACCCAGTGCCCAGCGCTACTTTGAGGTGCACATGTGTGGAGAAAGGGGGTTGACATCTGTTGCGTCATAACTGCTCCAGGCCACGTAGTGTGAGCAGAAACAGAGTGACCCAACGTCTCATCCCTGTTTCCTGTGTAAGTTGTACTAGGAAAACACCCTGGTTGAATCCCTGCGTTGGGTACGTACCCTCCAGATAAAAGTGGATGCTTGGGACCCTGGGCTGGTATCTAGGTTAAAGTTCTGTGCATCCACTTCGTAGCTTTTCTCTCTAAGCGGGTCCCAACGGCGTTTTGGAAGAGTTTCCTGAGAGGGTCGGAAACAGGAAAGTAGCTGATAGGCCCACAAGAATGCCAGTGCTCTCCAGCAACAATGCTACCAGCCTCAGACACTTGCGTTCTCTTTGGTACATGAAAGAACACTGGGCTTGGAAGCTTCTTCCATTCAGTTTGCGAGTCGCCCTTCTAGAGTGTCCTAGGATTCCAAGTGTTGCCATGCCGTCACAATGGCCAATTCTGAGGCCTATGACGGCAGAGTGTCTGGCAGCTCTCAAAGAGACCTTAGGAATGCGGGCTTTTTGGCTCCTTCCAGCTCCTCCGATGCTCTGTCATTAGTTCTTTCATGTCAGAAAATCTCTGGGCGCACTCATTCCTCTTCCACGAAGTAAGACACAAACGGAATTGCCCTAAAGGGAAGAAGCCTTCTGAGCCTGGCAGAGAGGCAGACTCTGCCACTCAGCATTCCCACACGGCTGAGCCCAGGGTACGGACAGAGAGAGGGAGAAAGACAGCCGTAACCACGAGCTTTTCCTCAATAGAGTCTAGGCCTCACCTTTCAAGTCCACTTGAATTTCCTAGAGAAAGCACCAGGCGTCGCTGTGCTTTCCTGTGGCAGGAAACTTTGCTTTCGTTTTTTAGAGACACATTGTCTCAGGACTGCCCTACCCCAAGGACTCACGGTGTGCAGGCCGATTGCTTGAGATCAGCCCTTCTAGCTCTTTCACGGATGATACCAACTGGGAAAAGAGCCGTTCAAATCCTGGAAACCGTGGTGGTTTTCCCTAGTCTACACAGGAAGAGCACTCTGACGGAGACGAGCTGCTGACGCGTGGTAGCAAAATCTCCTCTTCTGAAGAGAAACATTTCGGTGTAAGCGGGTTCCATAAGCTTGGGACCATTTTTCAGCTGCCTATAATGGAGGCCAGTCAGGTGGCAGCCTCCCCTCAGGCCCTGCTTCGAGGCTGTGATACAGACACGCCCGCTGCTTCAGCCCAAAGGCACAGCTTATCGTAAGGTAAAAACCCTGAGTGGGAGAGTTCCTGCCTAATCCCCTCCACAAGCACAAGCATATTGCAATTGTTCAAAGGCTTTCTCCACAAGCTTAACACGTTTGCTCCCATCTAGCCTCTGAAGTCCGGGTTTACCTAGCTAGGAATCAAACTTGAGGAATAGTACTCAGGGTGCTGGCGACTGCAAACTGTTTTACCAGGCAACCCCAACCGAGTACACCTTCTTGTATTTTCCTTGGGCAGAACAAATGTTGTCCACTTACAGGCTTCCAGCCGGGGAGGGGCGACATACACTCTTTCCATGGGAAACAAGCCCATGCCTTCAGGGTGAAAGGCCTCTATGCCTCTTTGCTTCTGCAGCCCAGGCATAGGGTCAGGTCTGAAAGGCTTCCAAAAGAGCAGAGATAAAGAACCTTTGAACCGCAGAGCAGGTGCAGCCGAGAACAAGGACTGCTCTTGGCCTGAGAACACCCACTGCCCAGCGCTTCGTTGGGGTGCACATGTGTGGAGAAAGGGGGTTGACATCTGCTGCGTCATCACTTCTCCAAGCCACGTAGTGTGAACACAGCAGAGTGACCCAACGTCTCATCCCTGTTTCCTGTGTAAGTTGTACAAGGAAAACACCCTGCTTGTATGCCTGTGTGGGGTACGTACCCTCCAGAGAAAAATGGATGCTTGAGACCCGCGTCTGGTATCTAGGTTAATGTTCTGTGCATCGACTTCGCAGCTGTTCTCTCTAAGCGGTTACCAACGGCATTTTGGAAGAGTTTCCTGAGAGGGTCGGAAACAGGAAATGAGCCGACAGGCCCACGAGGATGCCAGTGCTCTCCAGCAACAATGCTACCAGCCTCAGACACTTGCGTTCTATCTGGTACATGAAAGAACACCGGGCTTGGAAGATTCTTCCATCCAGGTTGTGAGTCGCCCTTCTAGAGTGTCCTAGGATTCCAAGTGTTGCCATGCCGTCAAAATGGCCAATTATTAGGCCTATGCCAGCAGAGTGTCTGGCAGCTCTCAAAGAAACGTTAGGAATGCTGGCATTTTGGCTCCTTCCACCGAGAAACCAGGTCCTCCAGATGCTCTGTCATTAGTTATTTCATGTCAGAAAATCTCTGGGCGCCCTCATTCCTCCTCCATGAAGTAAGACACAAACGGAGTTGCCCTAACGGGAAGAAGACTTCCGAGCCCGGCAGAGAGGCAGACTCTCCCAATCAGCAATCACACACGGCTGAGCACAGGGTACGGGACAGAGAGAGGGAGAAAGATAGCCGTAGCCCCAAGCTTTTCCACAATGTAGTCTAGGCCTCACCTTTCAAGCCCACTTGAATTTGCTAGAGAAAGCACCAGGCCTCGCTGTGCTTTCCTGTGGCAGGAACCTTTGCTTTCGTTCTTTAGGAGATACATTGACTCAGGACTGCCCTACTCCAAGGACTCACGGTGTGCAGGCCGATTGCTTGAGATCAGCCCTTCTAGCTCTTTCACGGTTGAAACCAACTGGGAAAAGAGCCGTTCAAAAGCTGGAGACCATGGTGGTTTACCCTAGTCTACACAAGAACAGCAGTCTGAGGGAGTGGAGCTGCGGACGCGTGGTAGCAAAATCTCCTCTTCTGAAGAGAAACGTTTCGTTGTAAGCGGGTTCCATAAGCTTGGGACCTTGTTGTCAGCTGCCTATAATGGAGGCCAGTCAGGTGGCAGATTCCCCTCAGGGCCTGCTTCCCAGGCTGTGATACACACACGTCGCCTGGTTCAGCCCAAAAGGAAAGCTTATCGTAAGGTAAAAACTTGAGTGGGAGAGTTCCTGCCTAATTCCCGCCACACGCACTAGCATTTTGCCATTGGTCAAAGGCTTTCTCCACAAGCTTAACACGTTTGCTCCCATCTAGCCTCCGAAGTCCGGGTTTACCTAGCTAGGAGTCAAACTTGAGGAATAGTACTCAGGGTGCTGGCGACTGCAAACTGTTTTACCAGGCAGCCCCAACCGAGTACACCTTCTTGTATTTTCCATGGGCAGAACAATTGTTGTCCACTTACACGCTTCCAGCCGGGGAGGGGCGACATACACTCTCTCCATGGGAAAAAAATCCCATGCCTTCAGGGTGAAAGGCCTCTATGACTCTTTGCTTCAGCAGCCAAGGGATAGGGTCAGCTCTGAAAGGCTTCCAAAGGAGCAGAGTCAAAGAACCTTTGAACCACAGAGCAGGTGCAGGCCAGAACAAGGACTGCTCTTGGCCTGAGAACACCCACTGCCCAGCGCTTCTTTGGGGTCCACATGGGTAGAGAAAGGGGGTTGATATCTGCTACGTCAAAACTTCTCTGGGGCACGTAGTGTGAGCACAAGCAGAGTGGCCCTACACCTCATCCCAGTTTCCTGTGTAAGTTGTACAAGGCAAACTCCCTGCTTAAATCCCTTGGTGGGGTAGGTACCCTCCAGAGAAGGATCGATGCTTGGGACCCGGGGCTAGTAAATAGGTTAATATTCTGAGCATCCACTTCGCAGCTTCTCTCTCTAAGCGGGTCCCAACGGCGTTTTGGAAGAGTTTCCTGAGAGGGTCGGAAACAGGAAAGTAGCCGACAGGCCCACGACGATGCAGTGCTCTCCAGCTACAATGCTACCAGCCTCAGACACTTGCGTTGTCTTTGGTACATGAAAGAACACTGGGCTTGGAAGCTTCTTCCACCCAGTTTGCGAGTGGCCCTTCCACAGTGTCCTAGGATTCCAAGTGTTGCCATGCCGTCACAAAGATTCTTAGGCCTTTGACGGCAGAGTGTCTGGCAGCTCTCACAGACACATTAGGAATGCTGGCTTTTTGGCTCCTTCCAGCTCCTCCAGATGCTCTGTCATTAGTTATTTCATGTCAGAAAATCTCTGGGCGCACTCATTCCTCCTCCACGAAGTAAGACACAAACGGAATTGCCCTAACGGGAAGAAGACTTCTGAGCCCGACACAGAGGCGGTCTCTCCCACTCAGCATTCCCACACGGCTGAGCCCAGGGTACGGGAAAGAGAGAGGGAGAAAGGTGGCCGAAACCACGAGCTTTTCCACAATGTATTATAAGCCTCACCTTTCAAGCCCACTTCAATTTCCAAGAAAAAGCACCAGGCCTCGCTGTGAATTCCTGTGGCAGGAAACTTTGCTTTCATTCTTTTGCTGGCACAATGACTCAGGAGTGCCTTACCCCAAGGACTCACGGTGTGCAGGCCGATTGCTTGAGATCAGCCCTTCTGGCTCTTTCACGGATGAAACCAACTGGGAAAAGAGCCGTTCAAAACCTGGAGACCATGGTGGTTCTCCCTAGTCTACACAAGAACAGCACTCTGAGGGAGAGGAGCTGCTGACGTGTGGTAGCAAAATCTCCTCTTCTGAAGAGAAACATTTCGTTGTAAGCGGGTTCCGTAAGCCTTGCCCCATTTTCTCAGCTGCCTATAATGGAGGCCAATCAGGTGGCAGACTCCCCTCAGGCCCTACTTCCCAGGATGTGATACAGACACGTCGCCTGCTTCAGCCCAAAGGTACAGCTTATCGTAAGGTAAAAACCCTGAGTGGGAGAGTTCCTGCCTAATCGTTGCCACAAGCACAAGCATATTGCCATTGGTCAAAGGCATTCTCCACATGCTTAACACGTTTGCTCCCATCTAGCCTCCGAAGTCCGAGTTTACCTAGCTAGGAATCAAACTTGAGGAATAGAACTCAGAGGGCCTGCAAATGCAAACTGTCTCACCAGGCAGCCCAAACTGAGTAAACCTACTTGTAATTTCCATGGCAGAACAAATGGTGTCAACTTCCACACCTCCAGCACGGGGGGGTGGGGGGGGCAACCGACACATTCTCCATGGGAAACAGGCCCATGCCTTCAGGGTGAAAGGCCTCTATGCCTCTTTTCTTTGGCAGCCCAGGGATAGGGTCAGGTCTGAAAGGCTTCCAAAAGAGCAGAGATAAAGAACCTTTGAACCACACAGCAGGTGCAGCCTAGAACAAGGACTGCTCTTGGCCTGAGAACACCCAGTGCCCAGCGCTACTTTGAGGTGCACATGTGTGGAGAAAGGGGGTTGACATCTGTTGCGTCATAACTGCTCCAGGCCACGTAGTGTGAGCAGAAACAGAGTGACCCAACGTCTCATCCCTGTTTCCTGTGTAAGTTGTACTAGGAAAACACCCTGGTTGAATCCCTGCGTTGGGTACGTACCCTCCAGATAAAAGTGGATGCTTGGGACGCTGGGCTGGTATCTAGGTTAAAGTTCTGTGCATCCACTTCGTAGCTTTTCTCTCTAAGCGGGTCCCAACGGCGTTTTGGAAGAGTTTCCTGAGAGGGTCGGAAACAGGAAAGTAGCTGATAGGCCCACAAGAATGCCAGTGCTCTCCAGCAACAATGCTACCAGCCTCAGACACTTGCGTTCTCTTTGGTACATGAAAGAACACTGGGCTTGGAAGCTTCTTCCATTCAGTTTGCGAGTCGCCCTTCTAGAGTGTCCTAGGATTCCAAGTGTTGCCATGCCGTCACAATGGCCAATTCTGAGGCCTATGACGGCAGAGTGTCTGGCAGCTCTCAAAGAGACCTTAGGAATGCAGGCTTTTTGGCTCCTTCCAGCTCCTCCGATGCTCTGTCATTAGTTCTTTCATGTCAGAAAATCTCTGGGCGCACTCATTCCTCCTCCACGAAGTAAGACACAAACGGAATTGCCCTAAAGGGAAGAAGCCTTCTGAGCCTGGCAGAGAGGCAGACTCTGCCACTCAGCATTCCCACACGGCTGAGCCCAGGGTACGGACAGAGAGAGGGAGAAAGACAGCTGTAACCACGAGCTTTTCCTCAATAGAGTCTAGGCCTCACCTTTCAAGTCCACTTGAATTTCCTAGAGAAAGCACCAGGCGTCGCTGTGCTTTCCTGTGGCAGGAAACTTTGCTGTCGTTTTTTAGAGACACATTGTCTCAGGACTGCCCTACCCCAAGGACTCACGGTGTGCAGGCCGATTGCTTGAGATCAGCCCTTCTGGCTCTTTCACGGATGAAACCAACTGGGAAAAGAGCCGTTCAAAACCTGGAGACCATGGTGGTTCTCCCTAGTCTACACAAGAACAGCACTCTGAGGGAGAGGAGCTGCTGACGTGTGGTAGCAAAATCTCCTCTTCTGAAGAGAAACATTTCGTTGTAAGCGGGTTCCGTAAGCCTTGCCCCATTTTCTCAGCTGCCTATAATGGAGGCCAATCAGGTGGCAGACTCCCCTCAGGCCCTACTTCCCAGGATGTGATACAGACACGTCGCCTGCTTCAGCCCAAAGGTACAGCTTATCGTAAGGTAAAAACCCTGAGTGGGAGAGTTCCTGCCTAATCGCTGCCACAAGCACAAGCATATTGCCATTGGTCAAAGGCATTCTCCACATGCTTAACACGTTTGCTCCCATCTAGCCTCCGAAGTCCGAGTTTACCTAGCTAGGAATCAAACTTGAGGAATAGAACTCAGAGGGCCTGCAAATGCAAACTGTCTCACCAGGCAGCCCAAACTGAGTAAACCTACTTGTAATTTCCATGGCAGAACAAATGGTGTCAACTTCCACACCTCCAGCACGGGGGGGTGGGGGGGGCAACCGACACATTCTCCATGGGAAACAGGCCCATGCCTTCAGGGTGAAAGGCCTCTATGCCTCTTTGCTTCTGCAGCCCAGGGATAGGGTCAGGTCTGAAAGGCTTCCAAAAGAGCAGAGATAAAGAACCTTTGAACCGCAGAGCAGGTGCAGCCGAGAACAAGGACTGCTCTTGGCCTGAGAACACCCACTGCCCAGCGCTTCGTTGGGGTGCACATGTGTGGAGAAAGGGGGTTGACATTTGCTGTGTCATCACTTCTCCGAGCCACGTAGTGTGAACACAAGCAGAGTGAAGCAACGTCTCATCCCTGTTTCCTGTGTAAGTTGTACTAGGAAAACACCCTGCTTGAATGCCTGTGTGGGGTACGTACCCTCCAGAGAAAAATGGATGCTTGGGACCCTGGGCTGGTATGTAGGTTAATGTTCTGTGCATCCACTTCGCAGCTGTTCTCTCTAAGCGGGTTCCAACGGCATTTTGGAAGAGTTTCCTGAGAGGGTCGGAAACAGGAAAGTAGCCGACAGGCCCACGAGGATGCCAGTGCTCTCCAGCAACAATGCTACCAGCCTCAGACACTCGCGTTCTCTTTGGTACATGAAAGAACACCGGGCTTGGAAGATTCTTCCATCCAGTTTGCGAGTCGCCCTTCTAGAGTGTCCTAGGATTCCAAGTGTTGCCATGCCGTCACAATGGCCAATTCTTAGGCCTATGACGGCAGAGTGTCTGGCAGCTCTCAAAGAAACCTTAGGAATGCTGGCATTTTGGCTCCTTCCACCGAGAAACCAGCTCCTCCAGATGCTCTGTCATTAGTTATTTCATGTCAGAAAATCTCTGGGCGCCCTCATTCCTCCTCCATGAAGTAAGACTCAAACGGAATTGCCCTAACGGGAAGAAGCCTTCCGAGCCCGGCAGAGTGGCAGACTCTCCCAATCAGCATTCACACACGGCTGAACACAGGGTACGGGACAGAGAGAGGGAGAAAGATAGCTGTAGCCCCAAGCTTTTCCACAATGTAGTCTAGGCCTCACCTTTCAAGCCCACTTGAGTTTCCTAGAGAAAGCACCAGGCCTCGCTGTGCTTTCCTGTTGCAGGAACCTTTGCTTTCGTTCTTTAGGAGACACATTGACTCAGGACTGCCCTACCCCAAGGACTCACGGTGTGCAGGCCGATTGCTTGAGAGCAGCCCTTCTAGCTCTTTCACGGTTGAAACCAACAGGAAAAAGAGCCGTTCAAAACCTGGAAACCGTGGTGGTTTTCCCTAGTCTAAATAGGAACAGCACTCTGAGGGAGTGGAGCTGCTGACGCGTGGTAGCAAAATCTCCTCTTCTGAAGAGAAACATTTCGTTGTAAGCGGGTTCCATAAGCTTGGGACCTTTTTGTCAGCTGCCTATAATGGAGGACAGTCAGGTGGCAGATTCCCCTCAGGCCCTGCTTCCCAGGCTGTGATACACACACGTCGCCTGGTTCAGCCCAAAAGGAAAGCTTATCGTAAGGTAAAAATCTTGAGTGGGAGAGTTCCTGCCTAATTCCCGCCACAAGCACAAGCATTTTGCCATTGGTCGAAGGCTTTCTCCACAAGCTTAACACGTTTGCTCCCATCTAGCCTCCGAAGTCCGGGTTTACCTAGCTAGGAATCAAACTTGAGGAATAGTACTCAGGGTGCTGGCGACTGCAAAGTGTTTTACCAGGCAGCCCCAACCGAGTACACCTTCTTGTATTTTCCATGGGCAGAACAAATGGTGTCAACTTCCACGCCTCCAGCACGGGAGAGGCGACATACACTCTTTCCATCGGAAAGAAGCCCATGCCTTCAGAGTGAAAGGCCTCTATGCCTCTTTGCTTCAGAAGCCAAGGGATAGGGTCAGCTCTGAAAGGCTTCCAAAAGAGTAGAGATAAAGAACTTTTGAAGCACAGAGCAGGTGCAGGCCAGAACAAGGACTGCTCTTGGCCTGAGAACACCCACTGCCCAGCGCTTCTTTGGGGTCCACATGTGTAGAGAAAGGGGGTTGATATCTGCTACGTCATAACTTTCCAGGCCACGTAGTGTGAGCAGAAACAGAGTGACCCAACGTCTCATCCCTGTTTCCTGTGTAAGTTGTACTAGGAAAACACTCTGGTTGAATCCCTGCATTGGGTACGTACCCTCCAGATAAAAGCGGATGCTTGGGTCCCTGGGCTGGTATCTAGGTTAATGTTCTGTGCATCCACTTCGTAGCTTTTCTCTCTAAGCGGGTCCCAACGGCGTTTTGGAAGAGTTTCCTGAGCGGGTCGGAAACAGGAAAGTAGCTGATAGGCCCACGAGAATGCCAGTGCTCTCCAGCAAAAATGCTACCAGCCTCAGACACTTGCTTTCTCTTTGGTACATGAAAGAACACTGGGCTTGGAAGCTTCTTCCATCCAGTTTGCGAGTCGCCCTTCCACAGTGTCCTAGGATTCCAAGTGTTGCCATGCCGTCACAATGGCCAATTCTGAGGCCTATGACGGCAGAGTGTCTGGCAGCTCTCAAAGAGACCTTAGGAGTGCGGGCTTTTTGGCTCCTTCCAGCTCCTCCGATGCTCTGTCATTAGTTCTTTCATGTCAGAAAATCTCTGGGCGCTCTCATTCCTCCTCCACGAAGTAAGACACAAACGGAATTGCCCTAAAGGGAAGAAGCCTTCTGAGCCTGGCAGAGAGGCAGACTCTGCCACTCAGCATTCCCACACGGCTGAGCCCAGGCTACGGACACAGAGAGGGAGAAAGATAGCCGTAACCACGAGCTTTTGCTCAATAGAGTCTAAGCCTCACCTTTCAAGTCCACTTGAATTTCCTAGAGAAAGCACCAGACGTCGCTGTGCTTTCCTGTGGCAGAAAACTTTGCTTTCGTTTTTTAGAGACACATTCTCTCAGGACTGCCCTACCCCAAGGACTCACGGTGTGCAGGCCGATTGCTTGAGATCAGCCCTTCTAGCTCTTTCACGGATTAAACCAACTGGGAAAAGAGCCATTCAAATCCTGGAAACCGTTGTGGTTTTCCCTAGTCTACACAGGAAGAGCACTCTGAGGGGGACGAGCTGCTGACTCGTGGTAGCAAAATCTCCTCTTCTGAAGAGAAACATTTCGGTGTAAGCGGGTTCCATAAGCTTGGGACCATTTTTCAGCTGCCTATAATGGAGGCCAGTCAGGTGGCAGCCTCCCCTCAGGCCCTGCTTCGAGGCTGTGATACAGACACGCCCGCTGCTTCAGCCCAAAGGCACAGCTTATCGTAAGGTAAAAACCCTGAGTGGGAGAGTTCCTGCCTAATCCCCTCCACAAGCACAAGCATATTGCAATTGTTCAAAGGCTTTCTCCACAAGCTTAACACGTTTGCTCCCATCTAGCCTCCGAAGTCCGGGTTTACCTAGCTAGGAATCAAATTTGAGGAATAGTACTCAGGGTGCTGGCGACTGCAAACTGTTTTACCAGGCAGCCCCAACCGAGTACAACTTCTTGTATTTTCCATGGGCAGAACAAATGATGTCCACTTACACGCTTCCAGGCGGGGAGGGGCGACATACACTCTTTAAATGGGAAACAAGCCCATGCCTTCAGGGTGAAAGGCCTCTATGCCTCTTTGCTTCTGCAGCCCAGGCATAGGGTCAGGTCTGAAAGGCTTCCAAAAGAGCAGAGATAAAGAACCTTTGAACCGCAGAGCAGGTGCAGCCGAGAACAAGGACTGCTCTTGGCCTGAGAACACCCACTGCCCAGCGCTTCGTTGGGGTGCACATGTGTGGAGAAAGGGGGTTGACATCTGCTGCGTCATCACTTCTCCAAGCCACGTAGTGTGAACACAGCAGAGTGACCCAACGTCTCATCCCTGTTTCCTGTGTAAGTTGTACGAGGAAAACACCCTGCTTGTATGCCTGTGTGGGGTACGTACCCTCCAGAGAAAAATGGATGCTTGAGACCCGCGTCTGGTATCTAGGTTAATGTTCTGTGCATCCACTTCGCAGCTGTTCTCTCTAAGCGGTTACCAACGGCATTTTGGAAGAGTTTCCTGAGAGGGTCGGAAACAGGAAATGAGCCGACAGGCCCACGAGGATGCCAGTGCTCTCCAGCAACAATGCTACCAGCCTCAGACACTTGCGTTCTATCTGGTACATGAAAGAACACCGGGCTTGGAAGATTCTTCCATCCAGTTTGTGAGTCGCCCTTCTAGAGTGTCCTAGGATTCCAAGTGTTACCATGCCGTCAAAATGGCCAATTATTAGGCCTATGCCGGCAGAGTGTCTGGCAGCTCTCAAAGAAACGTTAGGAATGCTGGCATTTTGGCTCCTTCCACCGAGAAACCAGGTCCTCCAGATGCTCTGTCATTAGTTATTTCATGTCAGAAAATCTCTGGGCGCCCTCATTCCTCCTCCATGAAGTAAGACACAAACGGAGTTGCCCTAACGGGAAGAAGACTTCCGAGCCCGCAGAGAGGCAGACTCTCCCAATCAGCAATCACACACGGCTGAGCACAGGGTACGGGACAGAGAGAGGGAGAAAGATAGCCGTAGCCCCAAGCTTTTCCACAATGTAGTCTAGGCCTCACCTTTCAAGCCCACTTGAATTTGCTAGAGAAAGCACCAGGCCTCGCTGTGCTTTCCTGTGGCAGGAACCTTTGCTTTCGTTCTTTAGGAGATACATTGACTCAGGACTGCCCTACTCCAAGGACTCACGGTGTGCAGGCCGATTGCTTGAGATCAGCCCTTCTAGCTCTTTCACGGTTGAAACCAACTGGGAAAAGAGCCGTTCAAAAGCTGGAGACCATGGTGGTTTACCCTAGTCTACACAAGAACAGCAGTCTGAGGGAGTGGAGCTGCGGACGCGTGGTAGCAAAATCTCCTCTTCTGAAGAGAAACATTTCGTTGTAAGCGGGTTCCATAAGCTTGGGACCTTGTTGTCAGCTGCCTATAATGGAGGCCAGTCAGGTGGCAGATTCCCCTCAGGGCCTGCTTCCCAGGCTGTGATACACACACGTCGCCTGGTTCAGCCCAAAAGGAAAGCTTATCGTAAGGTAAAAACTTGAGTGGGAGAGTTCCTGCCTAATTCCCGCCACACGCACTAGCATTTTGCCATTGGTCAAAGGCTTTCTCCACAAGCTTAACACGTTTGCTCCCATCTAGCCTCCGAAGTCCGGGTTTACCTAGCTAGGAGTCAAACTTGAGGAATAGTACTCAGGGTGCTGGCGACTGCAAACTGTTTTACCAGGCAGCCCCAACCGAGTACACCTTCTTGTATTTTCCATGGGCAGAACAATTGTTGTCCACTTACAAGCTCCCAGCTGGGGAGGGGCGACATACACTCTCTCCATGGGAAAAAAATCCCATGCCTTCAGGGTGAAAGGCCTCTATGACTCTTTGCTTCAGCAGCCAAGGGATAGGGTCAGCTCTGAAAGGCTTCCAAAGGAGCAGAGTCAAAGAACCTTTGAACCACAGAGCAGGTGCAGGCCAGAACAAGGACTGCTCTTGGCCTGAGAACACCCACTGCCCAGCGCTTCCTTGGGGTCCACATGGGTAGAGAAAGGGGGTTGATATCTGCTACGTCAAAACTTCTCTGGGGCACGTAGTGTGAGCACAAGCAGAGTGGCCCTACACCTCATCCCAGTTTCCTGTGTAAGTTGTACAAGGCAAACTCCCTGCTTGAATCCCTTGGTGGGGTAGGTACCCTCCAGAGAAGGATCGATGCTTGGGACCCGGGGCTAGTAAATAGGTTAATATTCTGAGCATCCACTTCGCAGCTTCTCTCTCTAAGCGGGTCCCAACGGCGTTTTGGAAGAGTTTCCTGAGAGGGTCGGAAACAGGAAAGTAGCCGACAGGCCCACGACGATGCAGTGCTCTCCAGCTACAATGCTACCAGCCTCAGACACTTGCGTTGTCTTTGGTACATGAAAGAACACTGGGCTTGGAAGCTTCTTCCACCCAGTTTGCGAGTGGCCCTTCCACAGTGTCCTAGGATTCCAAGTGTTGCCATGCCGTCACAAAGATTCTTAGGCCTTTGACGGCAGAGTGTCTGGCAGCTCTCACAGACACATTAGGAATGCTGGCTTTTTGGCTCCTTCCAGCTCCTCCAGATGCTCTGTCATTAGTTATTTCATGTCAGAAAATCTCTGGGCGCACTCATTCCTCCTCCACGAAGTAAGACACAAACGGAATTGCCCTAACGGGAAGAAGACTTCTGAGCCCGACACAGAGGCGGTCTCTCCCACTCAGCATTCCCACACGGCTGAGCCCAGGGTACGGGAAAGAGAGAGGGAGAAAGGTGGCCGAAACCACGAGCTTTTCCACAATGTATTATAAGCCTCACCTTTCAAGCCCACTTCAATTTCCAAGAAAAAGCACCAGGCCTCGCTGTGAATTCCTGTGGCAGGAAACTTTGCTTTCATTCTTTTGCTGGCACAATGACTCAGGAGTGCCTTACCCCAAGGACTCACGGTGTGCAGGCCGATTGCTTGAGATCAGCCCTTCTGGCTCTTTCACGGATGAAACCAACTGGGAAAAGAGCCGTTCAAAACCTGGAGACCATGGTGGTTCTCCCTAGTCTACACAAGAACAGCACTCTGAGGGAGAGGAGCTGCTGACGTGTGGTAGCAAAATCTCCTCTTCTGAAGAGAAACATTTCGTTGTAAGCGGGTTCCGTAAGCCTTGCCCCATTTTCTCAGCTGCCTATAATGGAGGCCAATCAGGTGGCAGACTCCCCTCAGGCCCTACTTCCCAGGATGTGATACAGACACGTCGCCTGCTTCAGCCCAAAGGTACAGCTTATCGTAAGGTAAAAACCCTGAGTGGGAGAGTTCCTGCCTAATCGCTGCCACAAGCACAAGCATATTGCCATTGGTCAAAGGCATTCTCCACATGCTTAACACGTTTGCTCCCATCTAGCCTCCGAAGTCCGAGTTTACCTAGCTAGGAATCAAACTTGAGGAATAGAACTCAGAGGGCCTGCAAATGCAAACTGTCTCACCAGGCAGCCCAAACTGAGTAAACCTACTTGTAATTTCCATGGCGGAACAAATGGTGTCAACTTCCACGCCTCTAGCAAGGGGAGGGGGGTGGGCGACCGACACATTCTCCATGGGAAACAAGCCCATGCCTTCAGGGTGAAAGGCCTCTATGCCTCTTTGCTTCTGCAGCCCAGGCATAGGGTCAGGTCTGAAAGGCTTCCAAAAGAGCAGAGATAAAGAACCTTTGAACCGCAGAGCAGGTGCAGCCGAGAACAAGGACTGCTCTTGGCCTGAGAACACCCACTGCCCAGCGTTACTTTGAGGTGCACATGTGTGGAGAAAGGGGGTTGACATCTGCTGCGTCATAACTTCTCCAGGCCACGTAGTGTGAGCAGAAACAGAGTGACCCAACGTCTCATCCCTGTTTCCTGTGTAAGTTGTACTAGGAAAACACCCTGGTTGAATCCCTGCATTGGGTACGGACCCTCCAGATAAAAGTGGATGCTTGGGACCCTCGACTGCTATCTAGGTTAATGTTCTGTGCATCCACTTCGTAGCTTCTCTCTCTAAGCGGGTCCCAACGGCGTTTTGGAAGAGTTTCCTGAGAGGGTCGGAAACAAGAAAGTAGCCGACAGGCCCACGAGGATGCAGGGCTCTCCACCAACAATGCTACCAGCCTCAGACACTTGCGTTCTCTTTGGATCATGAAAGAACACTGGGCTTGGAAGCTTCTTCCATCCAGTTTGCGAGTCGCCCTTCCACAGTGTCCTAGGATTCCAAGTGTTGCCATGCCGTCACAATGGCCAATTCTGAGGCCTATGACGGCAGTGTGTCTGGCAGCTCTCAAAGAGACCTTAGGAATGCGGGCTTTTTGGCTCCTTCCAGCTCCTCCGATGCTCTGTCATTAGTTATTTCATGTCAGAAAATCTCTGGGCGCACTCATTCCTCCTCCACGAAGTAAGACACAAACGGAATTGCCCTAAAGGGAAGAAGCCTTCTGAGCCTGGCAGAGAGGCAGACTCTGCCACTCAGCATTCCCACACGGCTGAGCCCAGGATACGGACAGAGAGAGGGAGAAAGATAGCCGTAACCAGGAGCTTTTCCTCAATAGAGTCTAGGCCTCACCTTTCAAGTCCACTTGAATTTCCTAGAGAAAGCACCAGGCGTCGCTGTGCTTTCCTGTGGCAGAAAACTTTGCTTTTGTTTTTTAGAGACACATTGTCTCAGGACTGCCCTACCCCAAGGACTCACGGTGTGCAGGCCGATTGCTTGAGATCAGCCCTTCTAGCTCTTTCACGGATGAAACCAACTGGGAAAAGAGCCATTCAAATCCTGGAAACCGTTGTGGTTTTCCCTAGTCTACACAGGAAGAGCACTCTGAGGGAGACGAGCTGCTGACTCGTGGTAGCAAAATCTCCTCTTCTGAAGAGAAACATTTCGGTGTAAGCGGGTTCCATAAGCTTGGGATCATTTTTCAGCTGCCTATAATGGAGGCCAGTCAGGTGGCAGCCTCCCCTCAGGCCCTGCTTCGAGGATGTGATACAGACACGTTGCCTGCTTCAGCCCAAAGGCACAGCTTATCGTAAGGTAAAAACCCTGAGTGGGAGAGTTACTGCCTAATCCCCTCCACAATCACAAGCATATTACAATTGTTCAAAGGCTTTCTCCACAAGCTTAACACGTTTGCTCCCATCTAGCCTCCGAAGTCCGGGTTTACCTAGCTAGGAATCAAATTTGAGGAATAGTACTCAGGGTGCTGGCGACTGCAAACTGTTTTACCAGGCAGCCCCAACCGAGTACAACTTCTTGTATTTTCCATGGGCAGAACAAATGATGTCCACTTACACGCTTCCAGCCGGGGAGGGGCGACATACACTCTTTAAATGGGAAACAAGCCCATGCCTTCAGGGTGAAAGGCCTCTATGCCTCTTTGCTTCTGCAGCCCAGGCATAGGGTCAGGTCTGAAAGGCTTCCAAAAGAGCAGAGATAAAGAACCTTTGAACCGCAGAGCAGGTGCAGCCGAGAACAAGGACTGCTCTTGGCCTGAGAACACCCATTGCCCAGCGCTTTTTTGGGGTGCACATGTGTGGAGAAAAGGGGTTGACATCTGCTGCGTCATCACTTCTCCGAGCCACATAGTGTGAACACAAGCAGAGTGACGCAACATCTCATCCCTGTTTCCTGTGTAAGTTGTACTAGGAAAACACCCTGCTTGAATGCCTGTGTGGGGTACGTACCCTCCAGAGAAAAATGGATGCTTGGGAACCTGGGCTGGTATCTAGGTTAATGTTCTGTGCATCCACTTCGCAGCTGTTCTCTCTAAGCGGGTTCCAACGGCATTTTGGAAGAGTTTCCTGAGAGGGTCGGAAACAGGAAAGTAGCCGACAGGCCCACGAGGATGCCAGTGCTCTCCAGCAACAATGCTACCAGCCTCAGACACTTGCGTTCTATCTGGTACATGAAAGAACACCGGGCTTGGAAGATTCTTCCATCCAGTTTGCGAGTCGCCCTTCTAGAGTGTCCTAGGATTCCAAGTGTTGCCATGCCGTCACAATGGCCAATTCTTAGGCCTATGAGGGCAGAGTGTCTGGCAGCTCTCAAAGAAACCTTAGGAATGCTGGCATTTTGGCTCCTTCCACCGAGAAACCAGCTCCTCCAGATGCTCTGTCATTAGTTATTTCATGTCAGAAAATCTCTGGGCGCCCTCATTCCTCCTCCATGAAGTAAGACACAAACGGAATTGCCCTAACGGGAAGAAGCCTTCCGAGCCCGGCAGAGAGGCAGACTCTCCCAATCAGCATTCACACACGGCTGAGCACAGGGTACGGGACAGAGAGAGGGAGAAAGATAGCCGTAGCCCCAAGCTTTTCCACAATGTAGTCTAGGCCACACCTTTCAAGCCCACTTGAATTTCCTAGAGAAAGCACCAGGCCTCGCTGTGCTTTCCTGTGGCAGGAACCTTTGCTCTCGTTCTTTAGGAGACACATTGACTCAGGACTGCCCTACCCCAAGGACTCACGGTGTGCAGGCCGATTGCTTGAGAGCAGCCCTTCTAGCTCTTTCACGGTTGAAACCAACAAGAAAAAGAGCCGTTCAAAACCTGGAAACCGTGGTGGTTTTCCCTAGTCTAAATAGGAACAGCACTCTGAGGGAGTGGAGCTGCTGACGCGTGGTAGCAAAATCTCCTCTTCTGAAGAGAAACATTTCGTTGTAAGCGGGTTCCATAAGCTTGGGACCTTTTTGTCAGCTGCCTATAATGGAGGCCAGTCAGGTGGCAGATTCCCCTCAGGCCCTGCTTCCCAGGCTGTGATACACACACGTCGCCTGGTTCAGCCTAAAAGGAAAGTTTCTCGTAAGGTAAAAACCTTGAGTGGGAGAGTTCCTGACTAATTCCCGTCGCAAGCACAAGCATTTTGCCATTGGTCAAAGGCTTTCTCCACAAGCTTAACACGTTTGCTCCCATCTAGCCTCCGAAGTCCGGGTTTACCTAGCTAGGAATCAAACTTGAGGAATAGTACTCAGGGTGCTGGCGACTGCAAACTGTTTTACCAGGCAGCCTCAACCGAGTACACCTTCTTGTATTTTCCATGGGCAGAACAAATGTTGTCCACTTACAGGCTTCCAGCCGGGGAGGGGCGACATACACTCTTTTCATGGGAAACAAGCCCATGCCTTCAGGGTGAAAGGCCTCTATGCCTCTTTGCTTCAGCAGCCAAGGGATAGGGTCAGCTCTGAAAGGCTTCCAAAGGAGCAGAGTCAAAGAACCTTTGAACCACAGAGCAGGTGCAGGCCAGAACAAGGACTGCTCTTGGCCTGAGAACACCCACTGCCCAGCGCTTCTTTGGGGTCCACATGGGTAGAGAAAGGGGGTTGATATCTGCTACGTCATAACTTCTCTGGGGCACGTAGTGTGAGCACAAGCAGAGTGTCCCTACACTTCATCCCAGTTTCCTGTGTAAGTTGTACAAGGCAAACTCCCTGCTTGAATCCCTTGATGCGGTACGTACCCTCCAGAGAAGGATCGATGCTTGGGACCCGGGGCTAGTAAATAAGTAAATATTCCGAGCATCCACTTCGCAGCTTCTCTCTCTAAGCGGGTCCCAACGGCGTTTTGGAAGAGTTTCCTGAGAGGGTCGGAAACAAGAAAGTAGCCGACAGGCCCACGAGGATGCAGTGCTCTCCAGCAACAATGCTACCAGCCTCAGACACTTGCGTTCTCTTTGGTACATGAAAGAACACTGGGCTTGGAAGCTTCTTCCACCCAGTTTGCGAGTGGCCCTTCCACAGTGTCCTAGGATTCCAAGTGTTGCCATGCCGTCACAAAGATGCTTAGGCCAATGACGGCAGAGTGTCTGGCAGCTCTCACAGACACCTTAGGAACGCTGGCTTTTTGGCTCCTTCCAGCTCCTCCAGGTGCTCTGTCATTAGTTATTTCATGTCAGAAAATCTCTGGGCGCACTCATTCCTCCTCCACGAAGTAAGACACAAACGGAATTGCCCTAACGGGAAGAAGACTTCTGAGCCCGACACAGAGGCGGTCTCTCCCACTCAGCATTCCCACACGGCTGAGCCCAGGGTACGGGACAGAGAGAGAGAGAAAGGTAGCCGTAACCACGAGCTTTTCCACAATGTATTGTAAGCCTCACCTTTCAAGCCCACTTCAATTTCCAAGAAAAAGCACCAGGCCTCGCTGTGATTTCCTGTGGCAGGAAACTTTGCTTTCATTCTTTTGCTGGCACAATGACTCAGGAGTGCCTTACCCCAAGGACTCACGGTGTGCAGGCCGATTGCTTGAGATCAGCCCTTCTGGCTCTTTCACGGATGAAACCAACTGGGAAAAGAGCCGTTCAAAAGCTGGAGACCATGGTGGTTCTCCCTAGTCTACACAAGAACAGCACTCTGAGGGAGAGGAGCTGCTGACGTGTGGTAGCAAAATCTCCTCTTCTGAAGAGAAACATTTCGTTGTAAGCGGGTTCCGTAAGCCTTGCCCCATTTTCTCAGCTGCCTATAATGGAGGCCAATCAGGTGGCAGACTCCCCTCAGGCCCTATATCCCAGGATGTGATACAAACACGTCGACTGCTTCAGCCCAAAGGCACAGCTTATCGTAAGGTAAAAACCCTGAGTGGGAGAGTTCCTGCCTAATCCCTGCCACAAGCACAAGCATATTGCCATTGGTCAAAGGCTTTCTCCACAAGCTTAACACGTCTGCTCCCATCTAGCCTCCGAAGTCCGGGTTTACCTAGCTAGGAATCAAACTTGAGGAATAGAACTCAGAGGGCCTGCAAATGCAAACTGTCTCACCAGGCAGCCCAAACTGAGTACAACTACTTGTAATTTCCATGGCAGAACAAATTGTGTCAATTTCCACACCTCCAGCACGGGGGGGGGTGGGGGGGGGTGGGGCGACCGACACATTCTCCATGGGAAACAAGCCCATGCCTTCAGGGTGAAAGGCCTCTATGCCTCTATGCTTTGGCAGCCCAGGGATAGGGTCAGGTCTGAAAGGTTTCCAAAAGAGCAGAGATAAAGAACCTTTGAACCACAGAGCAGGTGCAGCCGAGAACAAGGACTGCTCTTGGCCTGAGAACAACCAGTGCCCAGCGCTACTTTGAGGTGCACATGTGTGGAGAAAGGGGGTTGACATCTGCTGCGTCATAACTTCTCCAGGCCACGTAGTGTGAGCAGAAACAGAGTGACCCAACGTCTCATCCCTGTTTCCTGTGTAAGTTGTACTAGGAAAACACCCTGGTTGAATCCCTGCGTTGGGTACGGACCCTCCAGATAAAAGTGGATGCTTGGGACCCTCGGGTGCTATCTAGGTTAATGTTCTGTGCATCCACTTCGTAGCTTTTCTCTCTAAGCGGGTCCCAACGGCGTTTTGGAAGAGTTTCCTGAGAGGGTCAGAAACAGGAAAGTAGCTGATAGGCCCACGAGAATGCCAGTGCTCTCCAGCAACAATGCTACCAGCCTCAGACACTTGCGTTCTCTTTGGTACATGAAAGAACACTGGGCTTGGAAGCTTCTTCCATCCAGTTTGCGAGTCTCCCTTCCACAGTGTCCTAGGATTGCAAGTGTTGTCATGCCGTCACAATGGCCAATTCTTAGGCCTATGACGGCAGAGTGTCTGGCAGCTCTCAAAGAGACCTTAGGAATGCGGGCTTTTTGGCTCCTTCCAGCTCCTCCGATGCTCTGTCATTAGTTATTTCATGTCAGAAAATCTCTGGGCGCACTCATTCCTCCTCCACGAAGTAAGACACAAACGGTATTGCCCTAAAGGGAAGAAGCCTTCTGAGCCTGGCAGAGAGGCAGACTCTGCCACTCAGCATTCCCACACGGCTGAGCCCAGGATACGGACACAGAGAGGGAGAAAGATCGCCATAACCACGAGCTTTTCCTCAATAGAGTCTAGGCCTCACCTTTCAAGTCCACTTGAATTTCCTAGAGAAAGCACCAGGCGTCGCTGTGCTTTCCTGTGGCAGGGAACTTTGCTTTCGTTTTTTAGAGACACATTGTCTCAGGACTGCCCTACCCCAAGGACTCACGGTGTGCAGGCCGATTGGTTGAGATCAGCCCTTCTAGCACTTTTACGGATGATACCAACTGGGAAAAGAGCCGTTCAAATCCTGGAAACCGTGGTGCTTTTCCCTAGTCTACACAGGAAGAGCACTCTGAGGGAGACGAGCTGCTGACTCGTGGTAGCAAAATCTCCTCTTCTGAAGAGAAACATTTCGGTGTAAGCGGGTTCCATAAGCTTGGGACCATTATTCAGCTGCCTATAATGGAGGCCAGTCAGGTGGCAGCCTCCGCTCAGGCCCTGCTTCCCAGGCTGTGATAGAGACACGCCCGCTGCTTCAGCCCAAAGGCACAGCTTATCGTAAGGTAAAAACCCTGAGTGGGAGAGTTCCTGCCTAATCCCCGCCACAAGCACAAACATATTGCCATTGTTCAAAGGCTTTCTCCACAAGCTTAACACGTTTGCTCCCATCTAGCCTCCGAAGTCCGGGTTTACCTAGCTAGGAATCAAACTTGAGGAATTGTACTCAGAGTGCTGGCGACTGCAAACTGTTTCACCAGGCATCCCAAACCGAGTAAACCTACTTGTATTTTCCATGGGCAGAACAAATGGTGTCAACTTACATGCCTCCAGCCCGGGATGGGACACTTACACATTCTCCATGTGAAAAAAGTCCATGCCTTCAGGGTGAAAGGGTTCTGTGCCTCTTTGCTTCTGCAGCCCAGGCATAGGGTCAGGTCTGAAAGGCTTCCAAAAGAGCAGAGATAAAGAACCTTTGAACCGCAGAGCAGGTGCAGCCGAGAACAAGGACTGCTCTTGGACTGAGAACACCCACTGCCCAGCGCTTCGTTGGGGTGCACATGTGTGGAGAAAGGGGGTTGACATCTGCTGCGTCATCACTTCTCCAAGCCACGTAGTGTGAACCCAAGCAGAGTGACCCAACGTCTCATCCCTGTTTCCTGTGTAAGTTGTACGAGGAAAACACCCTGCTTGTATGCCTGTGTGGGGTACGTACCCTCCAGAGAAAAATGGATGCTTGAGACCCGCGTCTGGTATCTAGGTTAATGTTCTGTGCATCGACTTCGCAGCTGTTCTCTCTAAGCGGTTACCAACGGCATTTTGGAAGAGTTTCCTGAGAGGGTCGGAAACAGGAAATGAGCCGACAGGCCCACGAGGATGCCAGTGCTCTCCAGCAACAATGCTACCAGCCTCAGACACTTGCGTTCTATCTGGTACATGAAAGAACTCCGGGCTTGGAAGATTCTTCCATCCAGTTTGCGAGTCGCCCTTCTAGAGTGTCCTAGGATTCCAAGTGTTGCCATGCCGTCAAAATGGCCAATTATTAGGCCTATGCCGGCAGAGTGTCTGGCAGCTCTCAAAGAAACGTTAGGAATGCTGGCATTTTGGCTCCTTCCACCGAGAAACCAGCTCCTCCAGATGCTCTGTCATTAGTTATTTCATGTCAGAAAATCTCTGGGCGCCCTCATTCCTCCTCCATGAAGTAAGACACAAACGGAGTTGCCCTAACGGGAAGAAGCCTTCCGAGCCCGGCAGAGAGGCAGACTCTCCCAATCAGCAATCACACACGGCTGAGCACAGGGTACGGGACAGAGAGAGGGAGAAAGATAGCTGTAGCCCCAAGCTTTTCCACAATGTAGTCTAGGCCTCACCTTTCAAGCCCACTTGAATTTCCTAGAGAAAGCACCAGGCCTCGCTGTGCTTTCCAGTGGCAGGAACCTTTGCTTTCGTTCTTTAGGAGATACATTGACTCAGGACTGCCCTACTCCAAGGACTCACGGTGTGCAGGCCGATTGCTTGAGATCAGCCCTTCTAGCTCTTTCACGGTTGAAACCAACTGGGAAAAGAGCCTTTCAAAACCTGGAGACCATGGTGGTTTACCCTAGTCTACACAAGAACAGCACCCTGAGGGAGTGGAGCTGCGGACGCGTGGTAGCAAAATCTCCTCTTCTGAAGAGAAACATTTCGTTGTAAGCGGGTTCCATAAGCTTGGGACCTTGTTGTCAGCTGCCTATAATGGAGGCCAGTCCGGTGGCAGATTCCCCTCAGGCCCTGCTTCCCAGGCTGTGATACACACACGTCGCCTGGTTCAGCCCAAAAGGAAAGCTTATCGTAAGGTAAAAACCTTGAGTGGGAGAGTTCCTGCCTAATTCCGCCGCAAGCACAAGCATTTTGCCATTGGTCAAAGGCTTTCTCCACAAGCTTAACACGTTTGCTCCCATCTAGCCTCCGAAGTCCGGGTTTACCTAGCTAGGAATCAAACTTGAGGAATAGTACTCAGGGTGCTGGCGACTGCAAACTGTTTTACCAGGCAGCCCCAACCGAGTACACCTTCTTGTATTTTCCATGGGCAGAACAATTGTTGTCCACTTACACGCTTCCAGACGGGGAGGGGCGACATACACTCTTTCCATGGGAAAAAAATCCCATGCCTTCCGGGTGAAAGGCCTCTATGCCTCTTTGCTTCAGCAGCCAAGGGATAGGGTCAGCTCTGAAAGGCTTCCAAAGGAGCAGAGTCAAAGAACCTTTGAACCACAGAGCAGGTGCAGGCCAGAACAAGGACTGCTCTTGGCCTGAGAACACCCACTGCCCTTGCGCTTCTTTGGGGTCCACATGGGTAGAGAAAGGGGGTTGATATCTGCTACGTCAAAACTTCTCTGGGGCACGTAGTGTGAACACAAGCAGAGAGGCCCTACACCTCATCCGAGTTTCCTGTGTAAGTTGTACAAGGAAAACTCCCTGCTTGAATCCCTTGGTGGGGTAGGTACCCTCCAGAGAAGGATCGATGCTTGGGACCCGGGGCTAGTAAATAGGTTAATATTCTGAGCATCCACTTCGCAGCTTCTCTCTCTAAGCGGGTCCCAACGGCGTTTTGGAAGAGTTTCCTGAGAGGGTCGGAAACAGGAAAGTAGCCGACAGGCCCACGACGATGCAGTGCTCTCCAGC
The DNA here is from genome assembly GCF_949987535.1 of Balaenoptera acutorostrata. Taxonomy (NCBI): domain Eukaryota; kingdom Metazoa; phylum Chordata; class Mammalia; order Artiodactyla; family Balaenopteridae; genus Balaenoptera; species Balaenoptera acutorostrata. Next base: position 32,851,707 of record NC_080076.1, on the reverse strand, counting down.
TACAATGCTACCAGCCTCAGACACTTGCGTTCTCTTTGGTACATGAAAGAACACTGGGCTTGGAAGCTTCTTCCACCCAGTTTGCGAGTGGCCCTTCCACAGTGTCCTAGGATTCCAAGTGTTGCCATGCTGTCACGAAGATTCTTAGGCCTTTGACGGCAGAGTGTCTGGCAGCTCTCACAGACACATTAGGAATGCTGGCTTTTTGGCTCCTTCCAGCTCCTCCAGATGCTCTGTCATTAGTTATTTCATGTCAGAAAATCTCTGGGCGCACTCATTCCTCCTCCACGAAGTAAGACACAAACGGAATTGCCCTAACGGTAAGAAGACTTCTGAGCCCGACACAGAGGCGGTCTCTCCCACTCAGCATTCCCACACGGCTGAGCCCAGGGTATGGGAAAGAGAGAGGGAGAAAGGTGGCCGAAACCACGAGCTTTTCCACAATGTATTATAAGCCTCACCTTTCAAGCCCACTTCAATTTCCAAGAAAAAGCACCAGGCCTCGCTGTGAATTCCTGTGGCAGGAAACTTTGCTTTCATTCTTTTGCTGGCACAATGACTCAGGAGTGCCTTACCGCAAGGACTCACGGTGTGCAGGCCGATTGCTTGAGATCAGCCCTTCTGGCTCTTTCACGGATGAAACCAACTGGGAAAAGAGCCGTTCAAAAGCTGGAGACCATGGTGGTTCTCCCTAGTCTACACAAGAACAGCATTCTGAGGGAGAGGAGCTGCTGACGTGTGGTAGCAAAATCTCCTCTTCTGAAGAGAAACATTTCGTTGTAAGCGGGTTCCGTAAGCCTTGCCCCATTTTCTCAGCTGCCTATAATGGAGGCCAATCAGGTGGCAGACTCCCCTCAGGCCCTACTTCCCAGGATGTGATACAGACACGTCGCCTGCTTCAGCCCAAAGGTACAGCTTATCGTAAGATAAAAACCCCGAGTGGGAGAGTTCCTGCCTAATCGCTGCCACAAGCACAAGCATATTGCCATTGGTCAAAGGCATTCTCCACATGCTTAACACGTTTGCTCCCATCTAGCCTCCGAAGTCCGAGTTTACCTAGCTAGGAATCAAACTTGAGGAATAGTACTCAGAGGGCCTGCAAATGCAAACTGTCTCACCAGGCAGCCCAAACTGAGTAAACCTACTTGTAATTTCCATGGCAGAACAAACGGTGTCAACTTCCACACCTCCAGCACGGGGGGGGGGGGGGGGGGGGGGGGGGTGGGGGGGGCGACCGACACATTCTCCATGGGAAACAGGCCCATGCCTTCAGGGTGAAAGGCCTCTATGCCTCTTTGCTTCAGCAGCCAAGGGATAGAGTCAGCTCTAAAAGGCTTCCAAAGGAGCAGAATCAAAGAAACTTTGAACCGCAGAGCAGGTGCATCCGAGAACAAGGACTGCTCTTGGCCTGAGAACACCCACTGCCCAGCGCTTCTTTGGGGTCCACATGTGTAGAGAAAGGGAGTTGATATCTGCTGCGTCATAAATTCTCCAGGCCACATAGTGTGAGCAGAAACAGAGTGACCCAACGTCTCATCCCTGTTTCCTGTGTAAGTTGTACTAGGAAAACACCCTGGTTGAATCCCTGCGTTGGGTACGTACCCTGCAGATAAAAGTGGATGCTTGGGACCCTGGGCTGGTATCTAGGTTAATGTTCTGTGCATCCACTTCGTAGCTTTTCTCTCTAAGCGGGTCCCAACGGCGTTTTGGAAGAGTTTCCTGAGCGGGTCAGAAACAGGAAAGTAGCTGATAGGCCCACGAGAATGCCAGTGCTCTCCAGCAACATTGCTACCAGCCTCAGACACTTGCGTTCTCTTTGATACATGAAAGAACACTGGGCTTGGAAGCTTCTTCCATCCAGTTTGCGAGTCGCCCTTCCACAGTGTCCTAGGATTCCAAGTGTTGCCATGCCGTCACAATGGCCAATTCTGAGGCCTATGACGGCAGAGTGTCTGGCAGCTCTCAAAGAGACCTTAGGAATGCGGGCTTTTTGGCTCCTTCCAGCTCCTCCGATGCTCTGTCATTAGTTATTTCATGTCAGAAAAACTCTGGGCGCACTCATTCCTCCTCCACGAAGTAAGACACCAACGGAATTGCCCTAAAGGGAAGAAGCCTTCTGAGCCTGGCAGAGAGGCAGACTCTGCCACTCAGCATTCCCACACGGCTGAGCCCAGGCTACGGACAGAGAGAGGGAGAAACACAACCGTAACCACGAGCTTTTCCTCAATAGAGTCTAGGCCTCACCTTTCAAGTCCACTTGAATTTCCTAGAGAAACCACCAGGCGTCGCTGTGCTTTCCTGGGGCAGGAAACTTTGCTTTCGTTTTTTGGAGACACTTTGTCTCAGGACTGCCCTACCCCAAGGACTCACGGTGTGCAGGCCGATTGGTTGAGATCAGCCCTTCTAGCTCTTTCACGGATGAAACCAACTGGGAAAAGAGCCGTTCAAATCCTGGAAACCGTGGTGCATTTCCCTAGTCTGCACAGGAAGAGCACTCTGAGGGAGACGAGCTGCTAACGCATGGGAGCATAGTCTCCGCTTCTGAAAAGAAACATTTCGTTGTAAGCGGGTTCCATAAGCTTGGGACCATTTTTCAGCTGCATATAATGGAGGACAGTCAGGTGGCAGCCTCGCCTCAGGCCCTGCTTCCCAGGCTGTGATACAGACACGCCCACTGCTTCAGCCCAAAGGGACAGCTTATCCTAAGGTAAAAACCCTGAATGGGAGAGTTCGTACTTAATCCCCGCCGCAAACACAAGCATATTGCAATTGGTCAAAGGCTTTCCCCACAAGCTTAACACGTTTGCTCCCATCTAGCCTCCGAAGTCCGGGTTTACCTAGCTAGGAATCAAACCTGAGGAATAGTACTCAGAGGGCTGGAGACTGCAAAATGTTTCACCAGGCAGCCCAAACCGAGTACACCTACTTGTATTTTCCAAGGGCAGAACAAATGGTGTCAGCTTACACGCCTCCAGTCGGGAGGGGCGACATACACATTCTCCATGTGAATAAAGCCCATGCATTCAGGGTGAAAGGCCTCTATGCCTCTGTGCTTTGGCAGCCCAGGGATAGGGTCAGATCTGAAAGGCTTCCAAAAGAGCAGAGATAAAGAACCTTTGAACCGCAGAGCAGGTGCAGCCGAGAACAAGGACTGCTCTTGGCCTGAGAACACCCACTGCCCTGCGCTACTTTGGGGTGCACATGTGTGGAGAAAGGGGCTTGACATCTGCTGCGTCATAACTTCTCCAGGCCACGTAGTGTGAGCAGAAGCAGAGTGACCCAACGTCTCATCCCTGTTTCCTGTGTAAGTTGTACTAGGAAAACACCCTGTTTGAATCCCTGCGTGGGGTACGTACCCTCCAGATGAAAGTGGATGCTTGGGACCCTGGGCTGGTGTCTAGGTTAATGTTCTGTGCATCCACTTCGCAGCTTCTCTCTCTAAGCGGGTCCCAACGGCGTTTTGGAAGAGTTTCCTGAGAGGGTCGGAAACAGGAAAGTAGCCGACAGGCCCACGAGGATGCCAGTGCTCTCCAGCAACAATGCTACGAGGCTCAGACACTTGCGTTCTCTTTAGTACATGAAAGAACACTGGGCTTGGAAGCATCTACCATCCAGTTTGCGAGTCGCCCTTCCACAGTGTCCTAGGATTCCAAGTGTTGCCATGCCGTCACAATGGCCAATTCTTAGGCCTATGACGGCAGAGTGTCTGGCAGCTCTCAAAGAGACCTTAGGAATGCTGGCTTTTTGGCTCCTTCCAGCTCCTCCATATGCTCTGTCATTAGTTATTTCATGTCAGAAAATCTCTGGGCGCCGTCATGCCTCCTCCACGAAGTAAGACACAAACGGAATTGCCCTAAAGGGAATAAGGCTTCTGAGCCTGGCAGAGAGGCAGACTCTGCCACTCAGCATTCCCACACGGCTGAGCCCAGGGTACGGACAGAGAGAGGGAGAAAGATGGGTGTAACCCCGAAATTTTCCACAATTTAGTCTAGGCCTCACCTTTCAAGTCCACTTGAATTTCCTAGAGAAACCACCAGGCGTCGCTGTGCTTTCCTGTGGCAGGAAACTTTGCTTTCGTTTTTTGGAGACACTTTGTCTCAGGACTGCCCTACCCCAAGGACTCACGGTGTGCAGGCCGATTGGTTGAGATCAGCCCTTCTAGCTCTTTCACGGATGAAACCAACTGGGAAAAGAGCCGTTCAAATCTTGGAAACCGTGGTGCATTTCCCTAGTCTGCACAGGAAGAGCACTCTGAGGGAGACGAGCTGCTAACGCATGGGAGCATAGTCTCCGCTTCTGAAGAGAAACATTTCGTTGTAAGCGGGTTCCATAAGCTTGGGACCATTTTTCAGCTGCATATAATGGAGGCCAGTCAGGTGGCAGCCTGGCCTCAGGCCCTGCTTCCCAGGCTGTGATACAGACACGCCCACTGCTTCAGCCCAAAGGGACAGCTTATCCTAAGGTAAAAACCCTGAATGGGAGAGTTCGTACTTAATCCCCGCCGCAAGCACAAGCATATTGCAATTGGTCAAAGGCTTGCCCCACAAGCTTAACACGTTTGCTCCCATCTAGCCTCCGAAGTCCGGGTTTACCTAGCTAGGAATCAAACCTGAGGAATAGTACTCAGAGGGCTGGAGACTGCAAAATGTTTCACCAGGCAGCCCAAACCGAGTACACCTACTTGTATTTTCCAAGGGCAGAACAAATGGTGTCAACTTACAGGCCTCCAGTCGGGAGGGGCGACATACACATTCTCCATGGGAATAAAGCCCATGCCTTCAGGGTGAAAGGCCTCTATGCCTCTGTGCTTTGGCAGCCCAGGGATAGGGTCAGATCTGAAAGGCTTCCAAAAGAGCAGAGATAAAGAACCTTTGAACCGCAGAGCAGGTGCAGCCGAGAACAAGGACTGCTCTTGGCCTGAGAACACCCACTGCCCTGCGCTACTTTGGGGTGCACATGTGTGGAGAAAGGGGCTTGACATCTGCTGCGTCATAACTTCTCCAGGCCACGTAGTGTGAGCAGAAGCAGAGTGACCCAACGTCTCATCCCTGTTTCCTGTGTAAGTTGTACTAGGAAAACACCCTGTTTGAATCCCTGCGTGGGGTACGTACCCTCCAGATGAAAGTGGATGCTTGGGACCCTGGGCTGGTGTCTAGGTTAATGTTCTGTGCATCCACTTCGCAGCTTCTCTCTCTAAGCGGGTCCCAACGGCGTTTTGGAAGAGTTTCCTGAGAGGGTCGGAAACAGGAAAGTAGCCGACAGGCCCACGAGGATGCCAGTGCTCTCCAGCAACAATGCTACGAGGCTCAGACACTTGCGTTCTCTTTAGTACATGAAAGAACACTGGGCTTGGAAGCATCTACCATCCAGTTTGCGAGTCGCCCTTCCACAGTGTCCTAGGATTCCAAGTGTTGCCATGCCGTCACAATGGCCAATTCTTAGGCCTATGACGGCAGAGTGTCTGGCAGCTCTCAAAGAGACCTTAGGAATGCTGGCTTTTTGGCTCCTTCCAGCTCCTCCATATGCTCTGTCATTAGTTATTTCATGTCAGAAAATCTCTGGGCGCCGTCATGCCTCCTCCACGAAGTAAGACACAAACGGAATTGCCCTAAAGGGAATAAGGCTTCTGAGCCTGGCAGAGAGGCAGACTCTGCCACTCAGCATTCCCACACGGCTGAGCCCAGGGTACGGACAGAGAGAGGGAGAAAGATGGGTGTAACCCCGAAATTTTCCACAATTTAGTCTAGGCCTCACCTTTCAAGTCCACTTGAATTTCCTAGAGAAACCACCAGGCGTCGCTGTGCTTTCCTGTGGCAGGAAACTTTGCTTTCGTTTTTTGGAGACACTTTGTCTCAGGACTGCCCTACCCCAAGGACTCACGGTGTGCAGGCCGATTGGTTGAGATCAGCCCTTCTAGCTCTTTCACGGATGAAACCAACTGGGAAAAGAGCCGTTCAAATCTTGGAAACCGTGGTGCATTTCCCTAGTCTGCACAGGAAGAGCACTCTGAGGGAGACGAGCTGCTAACGCATGGGAGCATAGTCTCCGCTTCTGAAGAGAAACATTTCGTTGTAAGCGGGTTCCATAAGCTTGGGACCATTTTTCAGCTGCATATAATGGAGGCCAGTCAGGTGGCAGCCTGGCCTCAGGCCCTGCTTCCCAGGCTGTGATACAGACACGCCCACTGCTTCAGCCCAAAGGGACAGCTTATCCTAAGGTAAAAACCCTGAATGGGAGAGTTCGTACTTAATCCCCGCCGCAAGCACAAGCATATTGCAATTGGTCAAAGGCTTGCCCCACAAGCTTAACACGTTTGCTCCCATCTAGCCTCCGAAGTCCGGGTTTACCTAGCTAGGAATCAAACCTGAGGAATAGTACTCAGAGGGCTGGAGACTGCAAAATGTTTCACCAGGCAGCCCAAACCGAGTACACCTACTTGTATTTTCCAAGGGCAGAACAAATGGTGTCAACTTACAGGCCTCCAGTCGGGAGGGGCGACATACACATTCTCCATGGGAATAAAGCCCATGCCTTCAGGGTGAAAGGCCTCTATGCCTCTGTGCTTTGGCAGCCCAGGGATAGGGTCAGATCTGAAAGGCTTCCAAAAGAGCAGAGATAAAGAACCTTTGAACCGCAGAGCAGGTGCAGCCGAGAACAAGGACTGCTCTTGGCCTGAGAACACCCACTGCCCTGCGCTACTTTGGGGTGCACATGTGTGGAGAAAGGGGCTTGACATCTGCTGCGTCATAACTTCTCCAGGCCACGTAGTGTGAGCAGAAGCAGAGTGACCCAACGTCTCATCCCTGTTTCCTGTGTAAGTTGTACTAGGAAAACACCCTGTTTGAATCCCTGCGTGGGGTACGTACCCTCCAGATGAAAGTGGATGCTTGGGACCCTGGGCTGGTGTCTAGGTTAATGTTCTGTGCATCCACTTCGCAGCTTCTCTCTCTAAGCGGGTCCCAACGGCGTTTTGGAAGAGTTTCCTGAGAGGGTCGGAAACAGGAAAGTAGCCGACAGGCCCACGAGGATGCCAGTGCTCTCCAGCAACAATGCTACGAGGCTCAGACACTTGCGTTCTCTTTAGTACATGAAAGAACACTGGGCTTGGAAGCATCTACCATCCAGTTTGCGAGTCGCCCTTCCACAGTGTCCTAGGATTCCAAGTGTTGCCATGCCGTCACAATGGCCAATTCTTAGGCCTATGACGGCAGAGTGTCTGGCAGCTCTCAAAGAGACCTTAGGAATTTTGGCTTTTTGGCTCCTTCCGCCGAGAAACCAGCTCCTCCAGATGCTCTGTCATTAGTTATTTCATGTCAGAAAATCTCTGGGCGCCCTCATTCCTCCTCCATGTAGTAAGAACCAAACGGAATTGCCCTAAAGGTAAGAAGCCTTCTGAACTCAGCAGAGAGGCAGTCTCTCCCACTCAGCATTCCCACACGGCTGAGCCTATGGTACGGGACAGAGAGAGGGAGAAAGATAGCCATAACCGCGTGCTTTTCCACATTGTAGTATAGGCATCACTCTTCAAGCCCATGTACATTTCATAGAGAAAACAGCAGTCCTCAATGTGCTTTACTTTGTGAATTATGTTTGCTTTCATTCCTTCGGTGGCACATTGGCTCAGGACTGCCCTACCGCAAGGACACACGGTGTGTAGCCCTATTGGTTGAGATCTTCCCTCTTGGGTCTTTATCGTAAGAAACCAACTGGGAAAAGAGCCTTTCAAAAGCTGGGGACAGTGGTGGCTTTCACTAGTCTACACAGCAAGAGCACTCTTCGGGAGAGGAGCTCCTGACTTTTGGTAGCAAAATCTCCTATTCCGAAGAGTAACCTTTTGTTGTAAGCGGGTTCCCGAAGCCTTGCCCCATTTTCTCAGCTGGCTATAATGGAGGTCAGTCACTTGGCAGAGTCCCCTCAGGCCGTGCTTCCCAGGCTGTGATACAGACACGCGGCCTGCTTCAGCCCAAAGGGACAGCTTATCATAAGGTCAAAACCCTGTGTGGGAAAGTTCCTGCGTAAGCCTCACCACAAGCACAAGCATATTGGCCATTGGTCACAGTCTTGCCCCACAAGCTTAACACGTTTTGTCCCATCTATCCTCCGAAGCCCAAGTTTACCTAGCTAGGTATCAAACTTCAGGAATGTACTCAGGGTGCTGGTGACTGTAAATTATTTCACGAGGCAGCCCAAATTGAATACACCTACTTGTATTTTACACGGGCAGAAAAAATGGTGTCAACTAGCATGCCTCCAGCAGGGGGACGCTGTACACTTTCTCCATGGTAAACAAGCCCAGACCTTCAGTGTGAAAGGCCTCTATGCCTCTTTGCTTTGGCGGCCCAGGGATAGCGTCAGCTCTGAAAAGCTTCCAAAGAAGCAGAGTCACAGAACCTTTGAACCACAGAGTAGGTGCAGCCCAGAACAAGGACTTCTGGGTTGGCCTGAGACCACCCCCTGCCCAGCACTTCTTTGGGGTACACACATGGTAGAGGAAGGCTGTTGAATTCTAGTCTGTGATAACTTCTCCGGGCCACGTAGTGTGACCGCAAGTAGATTGGCCCTACATCTCATCCCAGTTTCCTGTGTAAGTTGTTCAAGGCAAACTCCCTGCTTGAATCCCTGGGGAGGTGGTTCCTAGCTTCCAGGAAAAGAGATATGTTTGGGACACTGGGCTGGTATCTAGGTTCATGTTCTGTGCATCCACTTCGCAGCTGTTCTCTCTAAGCAGGTTGCGAAGGCTTCCTTGAAGAGTTTCCTGAGAGTGTCAGAAACAGGAATGTAGCCGAGAGGCCCACGAGGATGCCAGTTCTCTCCTGGAAAATGCTACCAGGCTCAGACACTTGGGTTCTCTTTCGTACATGAAAGAACACTGTGCTTGGAAACTTCTTTCATCCAGCTTGCGAGTCGCACTTCCACTGTGTCATAGGATTCCAAGTGTTGCCATGCCGTCACAATATCCATTTCTTAGGCCTATGACGGCAGAGTGCCTGGCAGCTGTCAAAGAGACCTTAGGAATGCGGGCCTTTTGGCTCCTTCACCGAGAAGCCAGCTCCTCTGGATGCACTGTCGTTAATTATTTCATTTCACAATATCTCTAGGAGCCCTCATTCCTCCTCCACAATGTAAGACATCACCAGAATGGCCATAAAGGGAAGAAGCCTTCTGAGTCCAGCAGAGAGGCAGTCTCTCCCACTCAGCTTTCCCATACAGCTCAGCCCAGCGTATTGGACCAAGAGAGGGAGAAAGACAGCCGTAACCCCGAGCTTTTCCACAATGTAGTTCAGGACTCACTCTCCAAGCCCACGTACTTTTCATAGAGAAAATAGCAAGCCTCGGTGTGCTTTCCTGTAGCAAGAAAACTTTGCTTTCTTTCCTTAGGTGGCAGATTGGCTCAGGACTGCCCTACCCCAAGGACACAAGGTGTGCAGCCCGACTGGTTGAGATCAGCCCTCTTGGCTCTTTCACGGATAAAGCCAACTGGGAAAAGAGCCGTTTAAAAGCTGGGTACCGTGGTGGCTTTCACTAGTCTACACAGCAAGAGCACTCTGAGGGAGAGGAGCTGCTGACGTTTGGTAGCAAAATCTCCTATTCCAAAGAGAAACCTTTTGTTGTAAGTGGGTTCCGAAAGCCTTGCCCCATTTTCTCAGGTGTACATAATGGAGGCCAGTCACTTGGCAGACTCCCCACAGTCCCTGCTTCCCAGGCTGCGTTACAGACACGCGGCCTGCTTCAGCCCAAAGGGACAGCTTATCGTAAGGTCAAAACCCTGTGTGTGAAAGTTCCTGCCACACCCTCGCCACAAGCACAAGCATATTGGCCATTGGTCAAAGGCTTTCCCCATAAGCTTAACACATTTGACCCGATCTAGCCTGTGAAGCCCGAGTTTACCTAGCTAGGAATCAAACTTCAGGAAAGGTACTCATGGTCCTGGCGACTGCAAATTTTTTCACCAGGCAGCCCAAATCGAGTACACCTACTTGTATTTTCTAGGGGCAGAACAAATGGTGTCAACTTACTGGCCTCCAGCCAGGGAGGGGCGAAGTACAATTTCTCCATGGGAAACAAGCCCATGCCTTCAGAGTGAAAGGCCTCTATGCCTCTTTGCTTCAGCTGCCCAGGGATAGGGTCAGCTCTGAAAGGCTTCCAAAGGAACAGAGTCAAAGAACCTTTGAACCACAGAGCAAATGCAGCCCAGAACAAGGACTGCTCTTGGCCTGAGAACACCCACTGCCCAGCGCTTCTTTGGGGTCCACATGTGTAGAGAAAGGGGGTTGATATCTGCTGCATCATAACTTCTCCGGGCCACGTAGAGTGAGCACAATAGATTGGCCCTACATCTCATCCCAGTTTCCTGTGTAAGTTGTATAAGGCAAACACCCTGCTTGAATCACTGGTTGGGGTACGTACCCTCCAGGGAAAAGATCGATGCTTGGGACACTGGGCTGGTATGTAGGTTCCTGTTCTGTTCGTCCACTTCATAGATGTTCTCTGTAAGCGGGTTCCGAAGGCTTTCTTGAAGAGTTTCCTGAGAGTGTTGGAAACAGGAATGTAGCCGAGAGGCCCATGATGATGCCATTTCTCTCCAAAAAACCCTCCCAGCCTCAGACACTTGGGTTCTCTTTCATACATCAAAGAACACTGTGCTTGGAAGTTTCTTCCGTCCAGCTGGCCAGTCAGACTTCCACTGTGTCATAGGATTCCAAGTGTTGCCATGCCGTCACAATGTTCAATTCTTAGGCCTATGATGGCAGAGTGTCTGGCAGCTCTAAAGGAGACCTTAGGAATGTGGGTTTTTTGATTCCTTCCACCGAGAATCCATCTCCTCTGGATCCTCTGTCGTTAGTTATTTCATTTCAGAATATCTCTGGGCGCCCTGATTCCTCCTTGACGATGTAAGACTCAAACAGAATTACCATAAAAGGAAGAAGCTTTCTGAGTTCAGCAGAGAGGCAGTCTCTCCCACTCAGCATTCCCACACAGCTTAGCCCAGTGTATGGGACCGAGAGTGGGAGAAAGACAGCCGTAACCCCGAGCATTTCCACAATGTAGTACAGGCATCACCCTTCAAGCCCACGTACATTTCATAGAGAAAATACCAGGCCTCGGTGTGCTTTCCTGTGGCAAGGAAACTTTGCTTTCATTCCTTAGGTGGCACATTGGATCAGGACTCCCCTACCCCGAGGACTCACGGTTTGCAGCCTGATTGGTTGAGATCAGCTCTCTTGGCTCTTTCACGGATGAAACCAAGTGGGAAAAGAGCGGTTCAAACCTGTGGACTGTGGTGGCTTTCACTAGTCTCCACTGCAAGAGCACTCTGAGGGAGAGGAGCTGCTGACGTTTGATAGCAAAATCTCGTATTCCGAAGTGAAACCTTTCATTGTAAGTGGGTTCCGATAGCATTGCCGCATTTTCGGGAATCAGGTCGACACGTGCTGTGGGGACCCTGTCAAACTCGTCCTAAGCACCTACTGATGGGCTGCTGGTAATTACTCCCGGAAATGCGTGGTTTCTCACAAGGCACATGAAGTACATTGGGACACGGTGTTCATTCCAAGTCCGTAGTTCAGGCCCAAGGTGTGGCCTCTCATAAATTGTTTGAGGGACTTGTACTACTCTCATCTGCACAGCTCAGGTTTGAGCTCCCTTCTGTACCATGTGGCAAGAGCGCTTTAAAGTGACTGCTGTTCAGAAAGCATGAGAAGGCAGGCGTCTCTGTAGTACTGGTATGGGACTCCTCCAACTGACACCAGGGCTATGTCATGCACTGTGACCTTTCTCTCTGGGAGGCTCACGGAGAAACGTGCAGCAGGTGGTGAATAGTTGGCGACAGTTGCATGGTCTCTAGTGTCACGGATATATGCACAACTGTGCTCAGTTCTGTTGTGCAAAGCAAAAGCAGTCTCGAAGCCTTTCAGAGAGTCGGGAAAGGCTTGTTTCACAGTAAGCCTGGCTCTGTGCTCTTTCATATGTGATTGTACTCGAGAATACCTGAATGGTCAACGTCGCATAGGGGCTCCGCGCAGCAGGTGAAACCGATAGAAGTTCGACCCTCTGGCCTCTGGCGCCTAGTGTCTTGAGGAAAGCTCCTGCCTCCCGAGGGTTCTCCGAAGTGACCTTGTAGTTCTGCTCCACACAGCAAGCCTCTACGAGAAAATAGCAGCCAAGTTCTCTTATCTGCTGCCAAACGAAGAGATTCTAGGACTATCCAGGAATACTCTCCAAACGCCCTCGTGAAGGCATTCCAGCCTTTTTGCGAAACAGGTCTACACACACTGCAGGGACTGTGTCAAGAGTTGTCATAAGGTCCTCTTGTAAGGATGTTAGGAAATGCCCTGTGACCGTGATGCCGGCGCCACTTGCTGAAGACAAGGGGGAATCACAGGCTGTCAGGTGAATAATGTGTAGCCTTGGAGGCCTATATGGGAAGGACACGAGGCTTGATTCCCCAGGCTGAGACTATGCTCTGCAAAGTGTGCTTCTCAATGGGGAAAGCCATACCTGATTCCGAGTCCTGTATTGACTTTTTTCCAGAAACATGGAACACTACCCTAAGAGGAATGGCCTCAGAAAAAAGAAGATTCCTCGTTTCTTACAAGGCACATGAAGAATATTGGAGACACATTGTGGGTTCGGAGACCATAGTTTCAGGCCCAAGGTGCTGCTTCTCGTAAATTGTTTGAGGGACTCGTATTACTGCCATCTCCACAACTCAGAGTTTAGCTACATTTAACACCGTGTTGCAGGGATGCATTCAAGTGAATGCTGTTCAGACGGCTTGGGAAGGCAGGTGTCTCCTGTAGTATCAGTACCGGTCTCTTTCAACCGACACCAGGGACATGTCATGCACAGTGACTTTTGCCTCTGGGAGAACTCATGGAGAAACGTGCAGCAGGTGGTGAATAGTTGGAGACAGCGTCAAGATTTCGGGTTCCACAGAGGTATGCACTATGGTGCTCACCTCTGTGTTCGAAAGCAAAATGGGTCTCAAAGGCTTTCAGAGAGTTGGCAAAGGCTTCCTTTGCACTATGCCGACCTTTGTGCTCTGTCATGTTTCAGTGTACTTGGAAATACCTAGAGAGGCACCATAGAGAAGCGATTCCCTGCAGCAGGTCGAACTGAAAAAAGTTTGACCTTTTGGCTCCCGCGATTAGCATCTTCACTAAGCTTCCTACCTTCCAAGCGTCCCACTGGGCGACTTGTAGTTCTTCTCCAAACAGAAGAACTTGAGGAGAGAATGGCAGCCACTGCCTTTTTCCTGCTCCCGAGTGAAGAGATTCTAGGACTGTTCAGGAGTCCTCTAAAACCATGACATGAAGAAACACACCGTGGCATCCAAGCCTTTTCAGGAAGGAGAACTACACATGCTGTGGCACTGGAGTGACTGTTGCCCTAAACTGCTCGTAATGAGATTTTATTAATTAATCCTGTGAAACTGATTCCAGCTACACTTGCTGAAGACCAGGATGATCAAAGGTTCTAGGACATTAAGGTGCAAGCTGGGGGGCCTATATGGGAAGGAGAGGAGGCTTGCTCCACACGCTGAGGCCAGGCTCAGCACAGGGGGCTTTTGAAGCTGGAAACACATACCTGTCTTCCGAAACCTGTATTGACTAGTTCTAGAAACATGAAACATTCCCCTAAGAGAAAAAGCACTAGGAGAGAAAACGTCCATGTTTCTGCCGAGGCACATGAAGGACATTGGAGACACAGTGTTGCTTCCAAGTACGTAGATTCGGGCCCTAGGTATGGCTGCTTGTGAACTGCTTGGAGGACTTGTACTACTGTCATCTCCTCACCTCACAGTTTGGCTGCATTAGACACTTGTTACATTGGTGCTTTGCACTGAGAGCTGTTCAGAAGGGCATGGTAAGACAGGTGTCTCCTGTAGTACAGGTAGGTGTCTCTTTCAACCATCACCAGGGCAATGACATGCACAGAGATTTTGCTCTTGGGGAAACTCCTGGAGCCACGTGCAGCAGGCCATGAATAGATGGAGACAGTGGCAAGATTTCTGGTGCAACGGATGTGTGCACAACTGTGCTCAGTTCTGTCGTGCAGAGCAAAAGTTGTCTCAAAGCATTTCAGAGTTTCGGAAAAGGCCTCTTCCATGAACCTTTGTGCTCTTTCTTGTTTTCTTGTGCTCAGGAATACCTAGTGAGGCACCGTAGAGTACGGGTTCCCTGCAGCAGGTCCAACCGATAATAGTGCGACCCTCTTGACTGTGACCCATAGCGTCTTAAGGAAACGTCCTGTCTCCCGAGGGTTTCCCTAAGTAACCTTGTAGTTCTGCTCCACACAGCAGGCTACGACATGAGAATAGTAGCCAAGGCCTTTTGCCTGCTACCCAGTGAAGAGGTTCTAGGTCGATCCAGGAGTCCTCACATACCACCCACGTGAAGTAATCCCACCTTTTCGGGAAGCAGTTCGACACGTGCTGCGGGGACCCTGCCAACCTGGTCCTAAACACCTACTGATGGGCTGCTGGTAATTGCTCCCGTGAATGCATGCCAGCTCCACTTGCTCGAGTAAAGGGGGAATCACAGGCTCTCTGACGGTAATGTGTAGCCCAGGAGGCCTATAGGGGAAGAATATGAGGCTTGCTGCCTGGGCTGTGGCTAAGCTCTGCCAAGTGTGCTTTTCAAGGGAGAAAGACCTACCTGATTCCGAGACCTGTATTGACTTTTTCCAGAAAGGAGGAACACTACCATAAGAGGAATAGCCTCCAAACAATAAAAGTCCTCGTTTCTCACAAGGCAGATGAAGGACATTGGGACACAGTGTTCGTTCCAAGTCCGTAGTTTGGGCCCAAGTTTTGGCTTCTCATAAATTGTGTGAGGGACTTGTACTACTCTCATCTGCACTGCTCAGTGTTTAGCTGCCTTCAGTACCATGTGGCAAGAGCGCTTTAAAGTGACTGCTGTTCAGAAAGCATGAGAAGGCAGGTGTCTCCTGTAGCACCAGTACGGGACTCCTCCAACTGACACCAGGGCCATGTTATGCACTGTGACCTTTCTCTCTGGGAGACTCATGGAGAAACGTGCAGCAGGTGGTGAATAGTTGGCGACAGCTGCAAGGTCTCTGGTGGCACGGATATATGCACAACCGTGCTCAGCTCTGTTGTGCAAAGCAAAAGCAGTCTCGAAGCCTTTCAGAGTGTCGGGAAAGGCTTGTTTCACAGTAAGCCTGGCTCTGTGCTCTTTCATATGTGATTGTACTCGAGAATACCTGAATGGTCAACGTCGCATAGGGGCTCCGCGCAGCAGGTGAAACCGATAGAAGTTCGACCCTCTGGCCTCTGGCGCCTAGTGTCTTGAGGAAAGCTCCTGCCTCCCGAGGGTTCTCTGAAGTGACCTTGTAGTTCTGCTCCACACAGCAAGCCTCTACGAGAAAATAGTAGCCAAGTCCTCTTACCTGCTGCCAAAGGAAGAGATTCTAGGACTATCCAGGAATACTCTCCAAACGCCCTCGTGAAGGCATTCCAGCCTTTTGGTGAAACAGGGCTACACACGCTGCAGGGACCGTGTGAAGAGTTGTCATAAGGTCTTATTGAAGGGATGTTGGGAAATGCTTCTGTGAAAGTGATGCCAGCTCCACTTGCTGAAGACAAGGGGGAATCACAGGTTGTCAGGTGAATAATGTGTAGCCTGGGAGACCTATATGTGAAGGACACCAGGATTGATCCCTAGGCCTTGGACTCTCTCAGCAAAGAGTGCTTTTCTAGTGGCAAAGGTATACCTGACTTCCAAGGCCTGTATTTCCTTGTTGTAGAAACGTGGAACACTACCCTAAGAGGAATGGCCTCGGGAGAGAGAAAGTTCACGTCTCCCACAAGACACATGAAGGACATCGGAGACACAGTGTCCATTCCAAGTATGTAGATTCAGGCCAAAGTTGCAGCTACTCATAAATTGTTTGAGGGACTTGTATTACTTCCATCTCCACACTTCAGGGTTTAGCTGCCTTAAGCACTCTGTTCCAAGGGAGCTTTACAGTGAAAGACGTTTAGAAAGGCATGGGAAGGGAGGTGTCTCATGTAGTACCAATTGGTGTCTCTTTCAATTGACTCCAAGGCAATGTCATTCACAGTGATTTTTCTGTCTTGGAAACTCAGGGAGCAACGTGCAGCAGGCAGTTTATGGTTGGAGACAGCTGAAAGACTTCTCGTTCCACGGAGGTATGCACAACTGTGTCAGCTCAGCTCTGTGTTTCAAAGGAATAGTGCCCTCAAAGTCTTTCAGAGGGTCAGGAAAAGCTTGTTTGGCTCTAAGCACACCTTCGTGCTTTTTTATGTTTTTTTTTTGTGCTTGAGAATACCTAGAGAGGCAGAACAGAGTAGGTGTTCCCTGCACAGGTTGAACCGATAAAACTTCGACCTTGTGGCTCTAGAATTAGCATTTTTCAGAAAGTTCCTGCCTCCCAATGGTCACCCTGGACGACCTTGTAGTTCTTCTCCACACAGCAGACCTCAATGAGAGAACGGCAGCCAATGTCTTTTACCTGCTCCTAGTTGAAGAGATTCTAGGATTACCCAGGTATCCTCTGAAACGACCCTTGTGAAGAAACACACACAGTGGCATGACCATCTTCTCGGGAAGGAGGGCTATACATGTTACCTGGAGTGTAGTGAGTGTTGTCCTAAACTCTGATTGATGGGCTGTTGTTAATTGCTCCTGTGAACGTGATGCCAGCTCCACTTGCGAAAGACAAGGGGGAATAAAATCTCTCAGAAGGAAATTCAGAGGCTGGTAGTACCATATGGGAAGGACACGAGGTTTGCTCCCTAGGCTGAGGCTACGCTCTGCAAAGTGTGCTTTTCAAGGTGGAAAGACATACCTGACTTCCGAGGCCTGTTCCAGGAACATGGAACACTACCCTAAGAGGAAAGGCCTGGGGAGAGGAAAAGTCCACGTTTCTCACAAAGCACATGAAAAACATTGCAGACACAGTGTTGGTTCTGAGTATGTAGTTTCAGGCCCAGTGTACAGTTACTGGTAAATTGTTTGAGGGATTTGTAATACTGCCATCTCCACACCTGAGAGATTAGCTGCCTTAAGCACTTTTTTCCAAGGGTGCTTTGCAGTGAAAGCCTTTCAGATGGGCAAGGGAATGCAGGTGTCTTGTGTAGTACCGGTTGTTGTCCCTTTCAACTGACACCAGGGCAATGTCATGCACAGTGATTTTTCTCTCTGAGCAAATGATGGAGCAACGTGCAGCAGGTGGTGAATGGTTGGAGACAGCTACAAAACATTTGGGTCCACGCATGTATGCACAACTCTGCTCAGCAATGTGTTGCAAAGGAAAAGTGGTCTCAAAGGCTTTTAGATTGTTGGGAAAGGCTTATTTCGCACTAAGAACTAAGAACCTTTCTGTTCTTTCATGTTTTATTGTACTTGGAATACCTAGAGAGGCACCATAGACTAGTTGTTCCCTTCAGCATGTAGATCCAGAAAAAGTTCGACACTCTTGGCTCTAGCGTTAGCGTCTTACAGAAGTCCATGCCTCACAAGCATCCTCCTGGGTGACCTTGCAGTTCTTCACATTGCTGGCCTCAATAAGGGAATGGCAGCCAATGCCTTTTACTTGCTCCCTATTGAAAGGATTCTTGGATTATCTGGGTGTCCTCTGTAACTGCTCTCATGGAGAAACACACACTGTGGCATCACAGCCTCCTTGGGAAGGAGGACTATACAAGCTGCCGGGACTGTAGGGACGGTTGTCCTAAACTCCTATTGGTGGGCTGTTGTTAATTGCTCCTGTGAACGTGATGCCAGCTCCACTTGCTAAAGACAAAGGTAATCAAAATCTCTCAGACGGTAATTTACAGCCTGGGACGCCTATATGAAAAGCACATGAGGCTTGGTCCCTAGGCCAAGGCCACAGAAAGCAAAGTGTGCTTTTCAAGGGGGAAAGACATACCTGACTTCCATAACCTGTATTTCGTTGTTCTAGAAACATGGAATGCTACCCTGAGGAAAGGCCTTGGGAGAGGAAAAAACCACGTTTCTCACAGGGCACATGAAGAACATTGAAAACACAGTATTGGTACCGAGTACGTAGTTTCGCGCCCAATGTACGGCTACACGTAAATTGTTTGAGGAACTTCTAATACTGCCATCACCACACCTCAGTGTTTAGCTGCCTTAGGCACTTTGTTCCAGGACACTTTGTGGTGAAATCCTTTTAGAAGGTCAAGGCAATACAGGTGTCTCATGTAGTACCAGTAGGTGTCTCTATCAACCGACACCAAGGCAATCTCATACAAAGTGATTCCTCTCTGGGAAACTCATGGAGCAACGTGCAGCAAGCGGTGAATGATTGAGACAGCTGCAAGATTTCTGGATCCATGGAGGTACGCAAAACTGTGCTCTGCTTTGCGTTCTAAATTAAAAGTGGCCTCAAATTCTTTCAGAATGCGGGACAGGCTTGTTTTGCATGAAGAGGACCTTTGTGCTCTTTAATGTTTTATTGTACTCAGGAATAACTAGAGAGGTACTGTAGAGTAAGTTTTCCATGCAGCAAGTCAAACCGAGAAATTTTTGACACTCTTGCTTCTTGGGTTAGCGTGTTCAGGAATGTTCCTGATTCTGGAACATTCCCCTGGGTGATGTTGTAGTTCTGCTCCACAGAGCAGGCTTCGATGGGAGAATGGTAGCCAAGGTCTTTTACCTGCTGATGAGTGAAGAGATTCTAGGACTATCCAGGTGTCCTCTGAAACCACCCTCATGAAGAAACACAAAGAGTGGCTTCACAGCCTATTCGGGAAAGAGGATTACAAATGCTGCATGGACTGTGGTGACTGTTGTCCTATATTCATATTGATGAGCTGTGTTAATTGCTCCTGTGAACGTGATGCCAGCCCCACTTGCTAAAGACAAAGGTGAATCATAGGCTCTCAGAAGGTAGTTTGCAGGCTTGGAGGCCTATATTTGAAGGACACGAAGCTTGTTCCCTAGGCCGAGGCCATGCTCAGCAAAGTGTATTTTCAAGCGGGAAAGACATACCTGGCTTCTGAGGCCTATACTGACTTGTTCCAGAAACATAGAACACTACCTTAAGAGAAAAGGCCGCAGGAAAGGAAATTTCCACGTTTCTCACAAGGCACATGAAGGACATTGGAGACACTGTGTCTGTTCCGAGTACGTAGTTTTGGGACCAAGGTGTGGCTACTCTTAAATTGTTTGAGGGACTTGTCCTACTGCCATCTCCACACATCAGGGATTAGCTGCCTTAAGCACTTTGTTCCAAGAGTGCTTTGAAATGAAAGCCTTTCAAAACGGCTTGGGAAGGCAGGTGTCTCGTGTAGTACCAATAGGTGTCTCTTTCAACTGACACCAGGGCAATGTCATGCACAGTGATTTTTCTCTCTTGGAAACTCATGGAGAAACGTGGAGCTGGCAGTGAATGTTTGGAGATAGTTGGAAGATTTCTGGATCCTGGAGGTATGCACAACTGTGCTCAGCTCTGTGTTACAAAGGAAAATTTGTCTTAGAGGCTTTCAGAGTGTCAGGAAAGGCTTATTTCACTCTAAGCAGTCCTTCGTGCCCTTTCATGTTTTACTGTACTTGGGAATACATCAGGGGCACCATAGAGTAAGTAGGATGAACCAAAAAACATTTGACGCTCTTGGCTCTGGCGTCAGTGTCTTACTAAAATTTTCGGCCTCACGAGTGTCCCCCTGGGCAAACTGGTAGTTCTTCTCCACACAGCAGGCCTCGACAAGAGAATGGCAGCAAATGCCTTTTACCTGCTTGCGATTGAAGAGATTCTAGGACTATCCAGGTATCCTCCAAATCCACCCCTGTGAAGAAACAACACACACTGTGGCATCACAGCCTTCTCAGGGAGGAGGACTATACATGCTGCAGTGACTGTAGCAACTGTTGTCCTCAAATCCTACTGATGGCCTGTTGTTTATTGCTCCTGTGAGTGTGATGCCATCTCCACTTGTAAAGACAAAGGGAATCAAAGGCTCTCAGATGGTAATTTGCAGCCTGGGAGTCCTATATGGTTAGCACACTAGGCTTGCTCCCTAGGCCGAGGCCACACTCAGCAAAGTGTGCTTTTCAAGGGGGAAAGACATACCTGACTTTTGAAAACTGTATTGTGTTCTTCTAGACACATGTAACAGTACGCTAAGAGAAAAGGCCTCAGGAGAGGAAAAGTCCACGTTTCTCACAAGACATATGAAGGATATTAGAGACACTGTGTTGGTTCTGAGGACATAGTTTCAGTCCCAAGTTACGGCTGCTCATTAATTGTTTGAGGGACTTGTACTACTGCCATCTCTACCCCTCAGAGTTTAGCTACCTTAAGCACCGTGTTCCAAGGGTGCTTGGCAGTGAAAGCCATTCAGAGGGGCATGGATGGCAGGTGTCTCTTTACCGACACCAAGGCAATGTCCTGCACAGTGATTTTCTCTCTGGGACACTCATGGAGAAAAGTGCAGCAGGCAGTGAATGGTTGGTGACTGCGGCAAGATTTCTGGATCCACGGAAGTATGCACATCTGTGCACAGCTCTGTGTTACAAAGTAAAAATTGTCTCAAAGTCTTTCAGAGTGTCAGGACAGGCTTGTTTCTCAATAAGTGGACTTTTGTGCTCTTTCATGTTTTATTGTACTAGAGAACACCTGCAGAGGCACCGTAGAGTAGGGATTCCCTGCAGAAGATCGAAGCGAAAAATTTGGGCTCTCTTGGCTCTAGCGCCTAGCGTCTAAGTAAAGTCCCTTGACACCCTAGGGTCTCCCTGGTCGATCTTGTAGTTCTGCTGCACACATCAGGCTTCTTTGAGAGAATGGTAGCCAAGGCCTTTAACCTGCTGATGAGTGAAGAGATTCTAGGACTACCCCAGAGTCTTCTGAAACCACCTTCGTAAATAAACACACACAATGGCATCCAGGTCATTTCATAAAGGAGGACTACACATTTTGCTGGGACTG
Source organism: Balaenoptera acutorostrata (assembly GCF_949987535.1). NCBI lineage: Eukaryota > Metazoa > Chordata > Mammalia > Artiodactyla > Balaenopteridae > Balaenoptera > Balaenoptera acutorostrata. Next base: position 32,830,770 of record NC_080076.1, on the reverse strand, counting down.
TATGACTGTTGTCCTAAACTCCTATAATGGGCTGTTGGTAATTGCTCCTGTGAATGTGATGCCAGCTCCACTTTCTAAAGGCCAGCATGAATCAAAGGCTCTCACACAGTAATTTTTAACCTGGGAGGCCTGTAGGGTAAGGACAAGAAGCTTGCTCACTAGGCTGATGCCACACTCAGCAAAGTGTGCTTTTCAAAGGAGAAAGACATACCTGACTTCCAAACACTGTATTGAATTTTTTCTAGAAACATGGAACACTACCGTAAGAGGAAAGGCCTCTGGAGAGGAAAAGTCCACTTTTCTCACAAGTCATATGAAGGACATTGGAGACACAGTGTTGGTTCCGAGGATGTAGTTTTGGGCACAAGGTACAGCTGCTCGTTAAATGTTTGAGGGACTTTTACTACTGCCATCTCCACACCTCAGCATTTAGCTGCCTTCTGCACTGTGTTCCAAGCTCGCTTTGCAGTGAAAGCCGTTCAGAAGGACATCTGAAGGCAGGTGTCTCATTTAGTACCGGCAGTTGTCTCTTTCAAAGGACATCAGGGCAAAGTTAAGCACAGTGATTTTTCTCTCTGGGAGATCTCATAGAGAAAAGTGCTACTGGTGGTGAATGGTTGGAGACTGCTGCAAGATTTCTGGATCCACAGAGGTATGCACAACTGTGCTCAGATTCGTGTCCCAAAAGAAAGTGTTCTCAAAGATTTTGAGAGTGTGGGGCCGTCTCGTTTTGCACTAAGCAGACGTTTGTGCTCTTTCATGTTTTATTGTACCTGGGAATACCTAGAAAGGCACCCTAGAGTGGGGTTTCCCTGCAGGATGTGGTACTGAAAAAGTTCGACCCTCTTGGTTCAAGCACTTAGAATCTTAAGGAAAGGTCCTGTCTCCACAGGATCCCCCTGGTTGACCTTGTAGTTCTGCTCCACACAGCAGGTCTTGATGAGAGAATGGCAGCTAAGGTCTTTTACCTGCTGCCAAGTGAAGAGATTCTAGGACTCTCCAGGAGTCCTCTGAAACGGCCTGCATGAAGAAACAGACACAGTGACATTCTGCCCTTCTTAGGAAGGAGGACTATACATGCTGTGGGATATTAGCAACTGTTGTCCTAAACTCCTATCGATGGGGTGTTGGTAATTGCTCCTGTGAACGTGATGCCAACTCCACTTGCCAAAGACAAGGGGAATCAAAGGTTCTCAGACGGTAATTTGCAGCCAGGAAGGCCTATATAAGAAGGACACGAGGCTTGCTTCCTAGGCTGAGGCCACGCTCAGCAGAGAGTTACTTTCTAGGGGGAAAGACATACCTGACTTCCGAGACTTGTACTGACATTTTACAGAAACGTGGAACACTACCGTAAGAGGAATGGCCTCAGAAGAGGAAAAGTCCATGTTTCTCACAAGGCACATGAAGGACATTGAAGACACAGTGTTGGTTCCGACTATGTAGTTTCGGGACCATGGTACGGTTATTCATAAATTGTTTGAGAGACTTGTGCTACGGCCATCTCCACACCTCAGAGTTTGGCTGCCCCAAGCACCGTGTTGCAAGGGCACTTTGTAGTGAATGCCTTTCAGAAGGCATGGGAAGGCAGGTGTCTCTTGTAGTACCAGTAGGTGTCTCTTTCAACCGACACCAGGGCAATATCATGCACTGTGATTTTTCTTTCTGGGAGAACTCACGGAGAAACGTGCAGTAGGCAGTGAAATGTTGGAGACAGCTGCAAGGTTTCTCTTTCAGTGGAGATCTGGACAACTGTGTTCATCTCTTTGTTCCAAAGGAATTGAGGCCTCAAAGTCTTTCAGAGTATCGGGAGAGGCTTGTTTCGCACCAAGGGGACCTTTGTGCTCTTTCATGCTTTATTGTACTCGGGAATACCTAGAGAGGACACTAGAGAAGAAGTTCCTTGCAAGAAGTGGAACCGAAAAAATTTCGACCCTCTTGGTTCTAACGCCTAGATGTTTAAGGAAAGTTCTTGTCTCCCTAGGGTTCCCTTGGGCGGCATGTCGTTCTGCTCCACACAGCAGGCCTCAATGATAGAATGGCAGCCAAGGCCTATTACCTGCTGCCGAGTGAAGAGATTCTAGGACTATCCAGCAGTCTTCTGAAACCGTAATTTACATCTTGAGGGCCCTATATGGGAAGGACACCAGGCTTGCTCCCAAGCCTAGGCCACACTAAAAATAGGTGATCTTTAATGGATTAAGACATACCTGACTTCTGATACCCACACTGACTAGTTCCAGAAATATGGACGACACCCTAAGATGAATGCCTAAGGAGAGGAAAAGTCCAAGTTTCTCACAGGGCACAAGAAGGACATTGGTGACACACTGTTGGTTCCGAGTCCTTAGGTTCGGTCCCGAGGTGTGACTGCTCATAAATTGTTTGAGGCCCTCTTACTACTGCCTTCTCAACAACTCAGAGTTTAGCCGCCTTAAGCACCATGTTCCAAATGTGTGTTGCAATGAAAGCCTTTCAGAAGAGCATGGAATGCAGGTGTCTATTTCAGTACGGGTAGGTGTCTCTTTGAACTGACACCAGGGCAATGTCATGCACAGTGATTTTTCTCTCTGGGAGAACACATGGAAAAACATACAGCTGAGAGTGAATGTTTGGAGACAGCTGCAAATTTCTTGTTCCACGGAAGTACACACAACTGGGCTCAGCTCTGTGTTCAAAAGGAAAAGTGTTCTGAAAGGCTTTCAGAGTGTCAGGACAGGCTTGTTTCACTTTAAGAGAAACTTTGTGCTCTTTCATGTTTTATTGTACTCGGGAATACCTAGAGAGGCACCCTAGAGTAGTGGTTCCATGCAGGATGTCAAACCGAAAAAAGTTCGACTCTCTTGCCTCTAGCACCTAGAGTCTTAAGGAAAGGTCCTGTCTCCCGAGGGTCCCCCTGCGTGACCTTGTAGTTCTGCTCCACACAGCACACCTCGATGAGATTTTGCCAGCCAAGGCCTTTGACCTACTGGTGAGTGAAGAGGTTCTAGGGCTATCCAGGAGGCCTCCGAAACTGCCCACATGAAGAAACACACACAGTGGCAGCCAGGCCTTTTCAGAAAGGAGGACTACACAGGCCTTTAGCACCTCTTGTCCTAGAAACCTATTGTATGGCTGTTGGTAATTGCTCCTGTGAACGTACCAGCTCCACATGCTAAAGGCATGGGGGAATCAAAGGCTCTCAGATGGTAATTTGCAGCCTGGGAAGCCTATATGAGAAGGACATGCAGCTTGACCCGAGGCCGAGTCCACGCTTAGCAAAGTGTGCTTTTTTCAATTTGGAAACACATACCTGATTTCCGAGACCTGTACTGACGTGTTCCAGAAACATGGAAGACACCCTCAGAGGAATTGCCTCTGGAGAGGAAAAGTCCACGTTTCTCACAAGGCACATGAAGGGTATTGGAGACACGGTGTTGATTCTGAGTATGTAGTTTTGGGCCCGAGGTGCGGCTGCTTGTAAATTATATGAAGACTTTGTACTACCTTCTCCAGACCTCAGAGTTTAGCTGCCTTCTCCAGACCTCAGAGTTTAGCTGCCTTCAGCACCATTTTCCAAGGGCACTTTGCAGTGAAATCCGTTCAGAAGGGCATGGGAAAGCAGGTGTCTCAAGTAGAACCCGTAGGTGTCTCTTTCAACCCACACCAAGCCAATGTCATGCACAGTGATTTTTCTATCTGGGAAAACTCATGGAAAAACGAGTAGCTGGTGGTGAATCGTTGGAGACACCTGCAAGATTTCTGGTTCCACGGAGGTATGCACAACTGTGCTCAGCAATGTGTTACAAAGGAAAAATGGTCTCCAAAATGTTCAGAGTGTTGGGACAGGTTTGTTTCCCACTAAGTGGAACTTTGTGCTCTTTCATGTTTTATTGTACTCGGGAATACCTAGAGAGGCACCCTAGACTAGAGGTTCCGAGCAGGAGGTCAAACAACAAAAAGTTTGACCCTCTTGGCTCTAGCGCCTAGTGACTTAAAAAAAGGTCCTCTCTCCCGAGCGTCACCCTGGGCGACCTTGTAGTTCTGCTCCACACAGCAGGCTTTGACGAGAGAATGGCAGCCAAGGCCTTTTACATGCTGCCAAGTGAAGGGATTCTAGGACTATCCAGGAGTCTTCTGAAACCGCCTGCATGAAGAAACACACACAGTGAGTGACATTCCAGCCTTCATAGGAACAAGGACTACACGGGCTGTGGGGCCTGTAGTGACAGTTGTCCTAACCTCCTATTGATGGGCTGTTGGTAATTGTCCTGTGAACGTGATGCCAGCTCCACTTTCAAAGACAAGTGGGAATCAAAGTCTCTCGACGGTAATTTGCAGCCTGGGAGACATATAATGGAAGGACACGAGGCTTGTTTCCTCAGCCTAGGCCACGCACAGCAAAAGGTGCTCTTCAATGGGGAAAGACACACCTGACTTCCAAAACCTGTTTTGACTTGTTCAAGAAACGTGGAAGACACCCTAAGTGGAATGACCTCGGGAGAGGTAAAGCCACATGGAGGAAACTGGAGACACAGGGTTGGTTCCAAATATGTAGTTTCATCCCTGAGGGCTGGTTGCTTTTAAATTGTATGAGGGCTTTGTACTACTACTTTCTCCACACCTCAGAGTTTAGCTGTCTTCAGCACCGTGTTCCAAGTGCGCTTTGTAGTTCAGAAGGGCATGGGAGGACACGCGTCTCATATAGTACCGGTAGTTGTCTCTTTCAACCGACACCAGGGCAATGTCTTGAACAGTGATTTTACTCTCTGACAGAACTCATGGAGAAACGTGCAGCTGGCGCTGAATTGTTGGAGACAGTTGCAAGTTTTCTGGTTCCAAGTAGGTACACACAACTGTGCTCAGCTCTGTGTTACAAAGGAAAATTACTCTCAAATGTTTTCACAGTGTTGGGACAGGTTGTTTCACAATAAGTGGACCTTTGTGTTCTTCTATATTTTATTGTACTTGGGAATACCTAGAATGGCACCCTAGAGTAGGGGTTCCCTGAAGGAGGTTGAAATGAAAATAGTTCGACTCTATTGACTCTTACACTTAGCATCTAAAGGAAACCTCCTGTCTCCTGAGGGTCTCCCTGGGAGGTCTTGTAGTTCTGCTCCACACCGCAGGCCTCAATGAAAGAATGGCAGCCAAGCCCTTTTACCCACTTCCGATTGAAGAGATTCTAGGACTATCCAGGAGTCCTCTTACACCATCCACGTGAAGAAAAACACTCATTGGCTCACCGGCCTATTAGGAAGTAGGCCTACAAAATGGAACTGCACTGGCAACTTTCTGAAGTGTGCTCCCTGAGTCTGGAAGGCAGGGACTTTCACAATGCCTAGTCGAGCCAGTGTCTGCTGGGAAGAATGCCGCCAAATGTTTCTTAACATGTGCGAAGACCTGCGAGGATATGTGGTCTTTCCCTGAGTGGACGCTGTGCCTGCAGGGTGTGACCTCTAGCATAGGGCTCAACGGATCTGTCAGTTGGTTCTTTGAGAGCAATTTGAGAGCTGTGCCAAGCTCTGTGTTCCTCAGTCCGATGGTCGTGATGATCTTTCACCCTGAACGAAAGGGCTTGCTTGCCATTCAGAAACCACATGTAATGCTTAGAAGAGAAACGAATGCAGAGGGGAAAAGACCAGTGTCTTCTGGTAGGCACATGTCCCCGGAATTTGGGGCAGCTTCCGAAGCGTTGGAAGGAAGTGCCAACGGTGGATTTGACGACACTGCAGTAATTCTGGGGCAAGCCCGGTGCTCGTGTGGCAGGAAGGAGTGAGAGCCCTTCGGAATTCATGGAAAGAAAGCTTTCCCTGTTCACGTCAAACTTGGAAAGGTTGCTCACAAGCCAGAGGCAAGAACTGTCATGAGTCACCCTCTGGCCCTGCATGGGACTTAAGAGTCCGGGGCCTCGGCGGGTAGGGATTTCTTTCACAGATATAACAACGTAGGGTTGAAAGCAGCTGCTTTGCATCTTTAATGGGCGCCAGCCCCTCAGGAGAGAAGGAAACAAAGGCCAGATTAACCCTACAAAATGAAAAACTTCCCAGAGGAACCGGAAGATAGAGTTGAATGGACCAGCTCAGAGGAGTCCTGCAGGCCTCCGTCTGGTGAGAAGGGACATTGAAGTTTGCCTGTGATATGTGGAGTGGAAGATGCAATAACAGAGCTAAGTAAACATACGTAATGCCCATAAGTTGTTGAGCTAGCAAAAAAGTGGTCCTGGCACTGGAGAGGGTAAGGCCTTTCCCAGGGAAGAAGACACATTGCACCTAGAAGGAGTGCAGCTCCTGTTCCGCAGAAGAAGAAGGAAGCACCTGGGCAATGTGTTCTCTCCATGAGCGGAAGAGGTTTGTGAAGTGTGCAACCTGGAATTATGGTGGCATGGAGGACAACTGCCTTGATGCTCTTTTCTGAGGGTAACTGAATTAGGGCAACACTTGAGGTAGTGTCAAGCTGTGTTAAGCACTGCCTTCTAAGGACCAATAAGAGCCTGATCGTGCACAGTCTGCAAACAGGATGGTTCCCCAAAGAGAAAATGGAATGTGTTTCATCATGGCACAATGAATGACGTTTAATGCTGATGGTTGTTTCACGGTTTTGAAAGAATAGGCAGGACTGGGGGCAGCTTAGTGAACAGTTTGCAGGACACTCCAACCTACCCTTCCCAGCGTTCCACGGTAAGCTGCACGAGGTTCCATGTTCAAATTCCCAACAAGAGTGAAAGTCTCAGGGCTTCCCTGGTGGTGCAGTGGTTGAGAATCCGCCTGCCAATGCAGGGGACACAGGTTCGAGCTCTGGTCTGGGAAGATCCCACATGCTGCGGAGCAACTGGGCCCTTGAGCCACAACTACTGAGCCTGCACATTCGGAGCCTGTGCTCCACAACAAGAGAGGCCGCCATAGTGAGAGGCCCGTGCACTGTGATGAAGAGTGGCCCCTGCTCGCCGCGACTAGAGGAAGCCCTTGCACAGAAACGAAGAACCAACAGAGCCAAAAAAAAAAAAAAAAGAGTGAAAGTCTCTCGGACTGGGTGGAAAGAAAGACGTGTCGTAAATTGGGTGTGTTTCTCACAGAGGCAGATGCGAGACCTTCTATGGCCAGGATGCTGTCAGGACTCAGACGTGATTCAACGGTCCAAAGCACGAGGGGTTTTCTTTCATAGAATGAAGGTACCGCTCATGTGTCTACACATTGCTTTGAGTCTCTCCTCAAAGCAGGTACTTAGCATGGACTAGAAGCCAAGCCCCGTTTCAGGCCTGTAAATGCAAGGCTTTAGCCTAGTAACCCGAATGGCTTTGAGAGCATTTTCCTCGCAGTGGCAGTGTTGTTTCCCAGAAGGGAAGCGATGGGTGTCCTGGGCCAGATAGGTGTGCTTTGTGCCACAGGTTTGCCAATCTCACACGTGGGATTCTCAGGTGAGGGTCTGCCACCCAGAGGGGGCTCCTCATTATGTAAAAGAAAGCCTTTCAGAGAGTAGAGTCCAGCATGAGTCCCAGGGTGAGAGGGCAGTCCCCTGTTTTGTAGCAGAATGAAAGAACTAGGCCCTGTGGTTCTTACACTAAGGGGAGCAGGGTGTTGCAGCGTGATGCCTGTAGTGGCCCTCATTACTGCTCATTCAAGCGATTGCTGTCCAGCCCCCATAATCTCCGTATTGGCAAGGCCCGTAGCAGGGAAGGCCTCACCCAGGGCATGAAAATCCTTGATCCCCATTCAGGTATGCTCCTGCGTTTCTTACCATCCAGGTGAATGAAATTAGATGCAGGGTGTTCTTTGCTGGGAAGGCACTTTGGACCCAGGGCATGGGGGAGCTGGGGAGAGGTTGGAGCCACATGCCTCACTAGGCTTTCTAAATTTGCATGGCACTCTGGGTGATGCTGCATACTCCGTGGCCACACAGGAGTGAGAGCTTTTCCCACCGTGAGGAAAGGCAGTTTTCCCACTTAGTATAGGGATTTTTTTCTCACAAGCTAGACACCAGAACTTTGATGCGCCTCAGTTTCTCAATGTCTGGACTTCCCTATCTAAGTAGCTTCAGCAGGCCAGCTTTTGTTTCAGAGCCACCTGACAGGTGGGTTCGTCCAAACTCCCTGAAACGACTCTGAGTGTTCCGAACGAGGACATTAGTCAAAGCTAGAAGACCGGGTCGGCTTTACTGTACACCAGGAAGAGCTTCCCTCAGTGAGCACAAGACCGTTCTGAATGGAGTGGCACAAAAGTGTCGTTTGTGGTGTTCCCTCTGGGAAGGGAAGGTTCACCTTGCCTGGGGCCTAGGGAGTCTTTGGTGGGGCTACACTTGCATATGAGCCATTGGTGATTTTTCTGCACTGGGAAATTTCTGAAGTGTGCTCCCTGCAGCTGGAAAGCAGAGACTTTCACAATGCCTAGTCGAGCCTGTGCTGCTGGGAAGAATGACGTCAACAGTTTCTTACGACTGTGAAATCCTGCGAGGATCCGCTGTCTTTCCCTGAGTGGACGCTGTGCCTGCATTATGTGGCCTCTAGCATAGAGTTTAAGGGATTTGTCAGTCGGCTCTTTGAGAGACATTTGACAGCTGCACCAAGCTCTGTGTTCCTCAGGCTTTTGGTCGTGATGGTCTTTCACTGTGGGCGAAAGGGCTTGCTTGCCATACAGAAACCACATGCAATGCTTAGAAGGGAAACAAATGCAGAGCGAGAGAGACCAGTGTCTTCTGGTACAGTACATATCCCCGGGATTTGTGGCAGCTTCCAAAGCCTTGGAAGGAAGTGACAACGGTGCATTTTATGACATTTCCTGCCACGTTGGGGCAATCCTGGTGCTCGTGTGGCAGGAAGGAGTGAGAGCCCTTCAGAATTCTTGGAAAGAGAACTTTCCCTAACAGGCTTAAGCTGTTAAGGTTTTATTTCATAGATATGTTACACTACTGTCTTTGTAGGCAATTTGATTCGTTCCTCAAAACTGGTACCTATCTGGAAATAGAGGTAAATATCTGTTTACCCGGTGTACAATGAAGAGCTCCTCATATTTACCAGAGTTCTATTTTTCCAAGTAATCTACTGAAAGTTTTTCTTTCAGTATTCTTTCAGTGAAGGGAAATTTTACCTTTTATGTCACATATGTGGTGGTGTGCTCCATAAACTTGCAAAGTAACCATTTGTAATTCCTATATTGCTTATTTAAAGTAATTGTGCTCAATGCGATGGGAATGTAAAGACTTTGTTTGGCACAAACTTAATTTTCATATAAATAATGCAGCCGACTTTTTCTTACATTATAAAGAATTACTATGCACTGTGTTCTTTCAATGAGTGGCAGATTTATTTTAATTGTGATGCTTGTAGTTTGTTGTATAAGGGATCTGTAATACTGCTCTTCCAGAGGTAATTTAAAGCTGCACTAAGCTTTGTGTTCTAATGTCAAATAGGAGTGGAAGCTGTTCACACTGTAGGATAAAGCTTATTTCCCTTACAGAAAATATACCTGTTTCTTACAAGTTAGATGAATAAAATTTTATACAGCTTTTTCTTCCATGCTATGGAACTTTTACTCAGGATATTGTGTACCTAGTGAAATGTTTGAGTAATCTGCAATATACTGTTTTTAACATGTCATGGGCAGCTGGGTGAAACTCTGTGTTCAAAGGCCAAATAGGAGTGAAAGCCATTTCAACCCCATGAAAATACTTTTTCCCCATATTGCAAATGTATGGTTTTCTCACAAGCTAGATGAAAGTACTTTTTTCAGTGTATAGAACTTAACCCATGTTGCTAAAGCATGTAGGTTTTTATTTCACAGACTTGTTAAACTAGTGTCTCTATAGGGTTCCTTGACTCATTCCTCAAAATAGATACCTAAAATAGAATAAAAACAGAGACCTTTTCAACCTGCATATAATCAAGATTTTTCCATAATTACCACAAGATATTTTTACTTAGCCCCATGAAGAAGTTTTCTTGAGAGTGTTCTTTCTTTGAAGGGAGTTCATAACCAGTGTTGATGTTTGTAGTGATTCGTTTTTTAACTTTTTACACTAAATTCCCCTATGATGTTCAGGGAAGCTGTGTACTAATGGTACATGGAAGTTACTTTCTTTAGTATTATTAAACACATTTTTATATGTGTAATGTATCTAATATTATTTTTTGGTATGTGAAAGGAATACTCTGCACTCTGTTCTTTCATTGAGTGGGAGATAAACTTGAAGTGTGATGCATGTAGTATATTGTAAAAATAAACCATATTTATGCTCTTTCTAGAGGTACTTTTAAGCTGTGCTAAACCTGTCCAATGAATGTCACGCCATTCAGATGTCACAGAAAGTCCTATTTTCCATATAATAAATGTATGTGTTTTTTACAAGCAGGTGAAAGGAATTTTATACAGTTTGTTCTTGCTGTATATGGAATCTGTAGCCCACATTGGGAGTTATTGAGAGACCTGTGAACCTACAATTTTTAATGTTTAATTTAATTCTGTGCTAAGTTCTCTGTTCTAAAGGTGAATAGGAGCAAAAGCCTTTCAGACTACATGGAAAAACTTGTTTCTCATAGAGTTCATGTATGTGTTTTTTTTACAAGTTAGTAGAAATAAATTTTATACATCATGTTCTTTCAGTATATGAAACTAAACCAAGCATCTGACAGAGTTAATATATTGTATAAACGACTTGTAATGTAGGTGTTTCTATAGGCTACCTTGAGTCTATTTTCCATATTTGTACCTAACCAAGAGTAGAAGCAAAAGCTTTTTCAACCCATATACAATGGAGTGTTTCCCACATTTGCCACATGGTCTTTTTACCTGGTCTTTGATGAAGTTTTCCTTGAAAGTATTCTTTCAGTGAAGAGAAGTCATACCCAGTGTGTGATAGATGTAGTGATTTACTTTTTAACTTGTAAATCTAGCATTTCGAAATTGCCTGATGATGTTAGGTAAGGTAACTGGGCTTCAGGAACATGGAAATTAAAACTTTTCTTTGTCATGTTTAAACATGTTTGTATATATGGAATGTAGACAATTGTTTTCTTGTTATGAGAAAGGAACACTATGCACTCTGTTCCTTCATTGAGTGGAATATAAACTTGAAGTGCGATGCATGTAGTATATTCTGTAAAAAACCTGTATTTCTTTCATTTATTTTATTTTTTTAATTTTTAATTTAATTCAATTTTTTTATACAGCAGGTTCTTACTAGTTATATGTTTTATACATATTAGTATATATATGTCAATCCCAATCTCCCAATTCATCAACTCCCCACCCCCGCCACTTTTCCCCCTTGGTGTCCATACATTTGTTCTCTACATCTGGGTCTCTATTTCTGCCCTGCAAACCGGTTCATCTGTACCATTTTTCTAGGTTCCACATATATGTGTTAATATATGATATTTGTTCTTCTCTTTCTGACTTCACTCTGTATGACCATCTCTAGATCCATCCACGTGTCTACAAATGACCCAGTTTCATTCCTTTTTATCGATGAGTAATATTCAATTGTATATATATATATATATATATATATATATATATATATATATATATATATATACACCACATCTTCTTTATCCATTTGTCTGTCGATGGGCATTTAGGTTGCTTCCATGAAGTGACTATTGTAAATAGTGCTGCAATGAACATTGGGGTGCTTGTGTCTTTTTGAATTATGTTTTTTTCCAGGTATATGCCCAGTAGTGGGATTTCTGGATCGTATGGTAATTCTATTTTTAGTTTTTTAAGGAACCTCCATACTGTTCTCCAAAGTGGCTGTATCAATTTACATTCCCACCAACAGTGCAAGAGGTTTCCCTTTTCTCCACACCCTCTCCAGCATTTGTTGTTTGTAGATTTTCTGATGATGCCCATTCTAACAGGTGTGAGTTGATACCTCATTGTAGTTTTGATTTGAATTTCTCTAATAATTAGTGATGTTAAGCAGCTTTTCATGTACTTCTTGGCCATCTGTATGTCTTCTTTGGATAAATGTCTGTTTAAGTATTCTGCCCACTTTTTGATTGGGTTGTTTGTTTTTGAAATATTGAGTTGCATGAGCTATTTATATATTTTGGAGATTAATTCTTTGTCTGTTGATTCATTTGCAAATATTTTCTCCCATTCTGAGGGCTGGCTTTTCATCTTGTTTGTAGTTCCCTTTGTTTTGCAAAAGCTTTTAAGTTTCATTAGGTCCCATTTGTTTATTTTTGTTTTTATTTCCATTTCTCTAGGAGGTGGGTCAAAAGGATCATGTTGTGATTTATGTCAAAGAGTGTTCTTCCTATGTTTTCCTCTAAGAGTTTTATAGTGTCCAGTCTTACATTTAGGTCTCAAATCCATTTTGAGTTTATTTTTGTGTATGGAGTTAGAGAGTGTTCTAATTTCATTCTTTTACATTTAGCTGTCCAGTTTTCACAGCACCACTTATTGAAGAGTGTGTCTTTTCTCCATTGTATATCCTTGCCTCCTTTGTCATAGATTAGTTGACCATAGGTGTGTGGGTTTATCTCTGGGCTTTCTATCCTGTTCCATTGATCTATATTTTTGTTTTTCTGCTAGTACCATACTGTCTTGATTACTGTAACTTTGTAGTATACTCTGAAATCAGATAGGCTGATTTCTGCAGCTCCATTTTTTTTCCCTCAAGACTACTTTGGCTATTTGGGGTCTTTTGTGTCTCCATACAAATTTTAAGATTTTCTGTTCTAGTTCTGTAAAAAATACCATTGGTAATTTGATAGGGATTGCATTGAATCTGTAGATTGCTTTGGGTAGTATAGTCATTTTCACAACATTGATTCTTCCAATCCAAGGACATGGTATGTCTCTCGATCTTTTTGTATCATCTTTAATTTTTTTCATCAGTGTCTTATAGTTTTCTGCTCACAGGTCTTTTGTCTCCCTATGCAAGTTTATTTCTAGGTATTTTATTCTTTGTGTTGCAATGGTAAATAGGAGTGTTTCCTTAATTTCTCTTTCAGATTTTTCATAATTAGTGTATAGGAATGCAAGAGATTTCTGTGCATTAATTGTGTATCCTGCAACTGTACCAATTTCATTAATCAGCTGTAGAAGTTTTCTGGTGGCATCTTTAGGATTCTCTATGTATAGTGTCATGTCATCTGCAAACACTGACTGTTTTACTTCTTCTTTTCCAATTAGTATACTTTATTTCTTTTTCTTCTCTGATTGCTGTGGCTAACACTTCCAAAACTATGTTGATTAAGAGTGCTGAGAGTGGGCAACCTTGTCTTGTTCCTGATCTTAGTGGAAATGGTTTCAGTTTTTCACCATTGAGAATGATATTTGCTGTGGGTTTGTCATATACGGCCTTTATTATGTTGACAAATGTTCCCTCTATGCCCATTTTCTGGGCATAAATGGGTGTTGAATTTTATCAAAAGCTTTTTCTGCATCTATTGAGATGATCATATGGTTCTTATTCTTCAATTTGTTAATATGGTGAATCACATTGATTGATTTGCCTATATTGCAGAATCCTTGCATCCCTGGGATAAATTCCACTTGATCCACTTAACTCCACTTGGTTATGATCCTTTTAATGTGTTGTTGGATTCTGTTTGCTAGTATTTTGTTGAGGATTTTTGCATCTATATTCATCAGTGATATTGGTCTGTAATTTTCTCTTTTTTTGTAGTGTCTTTGTCTGGTTTTGGTATCAGGGTGATGGTGGCCTCATAGAATGAGTTTGGGAGTGTTCCTTCCTCTGCAAGTTTTTGGAAGAGTTTGAGAACAATGGGTGTTAGCTCTTCTCTAAATGTTTGATAGTGAAGCCATCTGGTCCTGGGTTTCTGTTTGTTGGAAGATTTTTAATCACAGTTTAAATTTCACTACTTGTGACTGGCCTATTCATATTTTCTTTTTTTTTACTGGTTCAGTCTTGGAAGGTTATACCTTTCTAAGAATTTGTCCATTTCTTCCAGGTTGTCCATTTTATTGACATACAGTTGCTTGTTGTAGTCTCTTATGATGCTTTGTATTTCTGCAGTGTCCGTTGTAACTTCTTTTTCATTTCTAATTTTATTGGTTTTAATTCTCTCCTTTTTCTTGATGAGTCTTGCTAAAAGTTTATCAATTTTGTTTATCTTCTCAAAGAACCAGCTTTTAGTTTTATTGATCTATGCTATTGTTTTGTTTCTATTTCTTTTTTTTATTTCTTCTCTGATCTTTATTATTTCTTTCTTTCTACTAACTTTGGGTTTTGTTTGTTCTTCTTTCTCTAGTTCCTTTAGGTGTAAGGTTAGAGTTTTTATTTGAGATTTTTCTTGTTTCTTGAGGTTGGCTTCTATTGCTATAAACTTCCCTCTTAGAACTGCTTTTGCTGCACCCCATAGGTTTTGCATCATCGTGTTTTTGTTGTAATTTGTCTCTAGGTATTTTTTGATTTCCTCTTTGATTTCTTCCGTGATCTTTTGGTTATTTAGTAACGTATTCTTTAACCTCTATGTGCTTGTGTTTTTTTACATTTTTTTCCCTGTAATTGATTTCTAATCACATAGTATTGTGGTCAGAAAAGATGCTTGATAGGATTTCAGTTTCTTAAATTTACTGAAGCTTGATTTGTGACCTAGGATGTGATCAATCATGGAGAATGTTCCATGTGCACTTGAGAAGAAAGTGTAATCTGCTGTTTTTGGATGGAATGTCCTGTAAATATCAATTAAATCTACCTGGTCTATTGTGTCATTTAAAGCTTGTGTTTCCTTATTAATTTTCTGTTTTGCTGCTCTGTCCACTGGTGTAAGTGAGGTGTTAGAATCCCTCACTATTTTTGTGTTACTGTCGATTTCCTCTTTTGTAGCTCTTAGCAGTTGCCTTATGTATGGAGGTGCTCCTATGTTGGGTGCATACATATTTATAATTGCTATATCTTCTTCTTGGATTGATCCCTTGATCATTATATAGTGCCCTTCCTTGTCTCTTGTAACATTCTTTATGTTAAAGTCTATTTTATCTGATATGAGTATTGCTAATCCAACTTTCTTTTGATATCCATTTGCATGGAATATCTTTTTCCATCCCCTCACTTTCAGTCTGTATGTGTCCCTAGGTCTGAGTGGGTCTCTTGTAGACAGCATATATATGGCTCTTGTTTTTGTGTCCGTTCAGTGAGCCTGTGTCTTTTGGGTGGAGCACTTAATCCATTTACATTTAAGGTAATTATCTATATGTATGTTCCTATTACCATTTTCTTAATTGTTATGTGTTTCTTTTTGTAGGTCCTTTTTTTCTCTTCTGTTTCCCACTTAGGTAAGTTCCTTTATCATTTGTTGTAGAGCTGGTTTGGTGGTGCTGAATTCTCTTAGCTTTTGCTTGTCTGTAAAGCTTTAGGTTTCTCCCTGTTGAATCTGAATGAGATCCTTGCTGGGTAGAGTAATCTTGGTTATAAGTTCTTCCCTTTCATCTCTTTAAATATATCATGCCACTCCCTTCTGGCTTGTAGAGTTTCTGCTGAGAAATCAGCAGTTAACTTTATGGGAATTCTCTTGTATGTTATTTGTCATTTTTCCCTTGTTGCTTTCAATAATTTTTCTTTTTCTTTTATTATTGTCAGTTTGATTACTATGTGTCTCAGCATGTTTCTCTTCGGGTTTATCCTGTCTGGGACTCTCTGTGCTTCCTGGATTTGAGTGGTTATTTCCCTTCCCATGTTAGGGAATTTTTTTACTATAATCTCTTCAAATATTTTCTCAAGTCCTTTCTCTCTCTCTTCTCCTTCTGAGACCCCTATAATGTGAATGATGTTGCATTTAATATTTTCCCACAGGTTTCTTAGGCTGTCTTCGTTTCTTTTCATTCTTTTTTCTTTATTCTGTTCCATGGAAGTGTATTTCACCATTCTCTCTTCCAGGTCATTTATCTGTTCTTCTGCCTCAGTTATTCTGCTATTGATTCCTTCTAGTGTATTTTTCATTTCAGTTATTGTATTGTTCATCTCTGTGTGTTTGTTCTTTAATTCTTCTAGATGTCTGTTCTTTAATTCATCTAGGTGTTTTTAAAACATTTCTTGCGTCTTCTCGATCTTTGCCTCTATTCTTTTCCGAGGTCCTGGATCATCTTCACTATCATTATTCTGAATTCTTTTTCTGAAATGTTGCCTACCTCCACTTCATTTAGTTGTTTTTCTGGGGTTTTAACTTGTTCTTTCATTTGGTACAAAGTCTTCTGTTGTTTCATTTTGTCTGCCTTTCTGTGAATGTGGTTTTCCTTCCACAGGCTGCAGAATTGTAGTTCCTCTTGCTTCTGCTGTCTGCCCTTTGGTGGATGAGGCTATCTAATACCTGTATTTCTGCACTTTGTAAAGGTACTTTTTAAAATTTTTATTTTGTTCAAGTACACCTGACTTACAGTGTTGTGTTAATTTCTACTCCAAAGTGATTCAGTTATACATTTATATATATTCTTTTTCATATTCTTTTCCACTGTGGCTTATCACAGGATATTGAATATAGTTCCCTGTGTTACACAGTAGAACCTTGTTGTTTATCCATTCTGTATATAATTTGTGTCTTCTAATCCCAAACTCCCAATCCATCATTTCCCCACACCCCCAACTTGGCAAGTACAAGTCTGTTCTTTATTTCTGTGAGTCTGTTTCTGCTTCATAGATAAATTCATTTGTGGCATATTTTAGATTTCACATATAAGTGGCATCACATGGTATTTGTCTCTCTCTTCCTGACTTAAGTCATCTCTAGGTCCATCCATGTTGTTGCAAATGGCATTATTTCATTCTTTTTTTATGCCTGAGTTAGTATTCCATTGTATATATGTACCACATCTTCTTTATCCATTCATCTGTTGTTGGACATTTAGGTTATTTCCATGTCTTGGTTATTGTAAACTCTACTGCAGTGAACATCGGGATGCATGTGTGTGTCTTTCTGAATTATAGTTTTCTCTGGTTATATGCCCAGGATTGAAGTTGCAGGATCATATGGCAACTCTATTTTTAGTTTTTTGAGGAACCTCCATATTATTTTCCATAGTGGCTGCACTAATTTACATCCCCACCAACAGTATAGGAGGGTTCCTTTTCCTCCACACCCTCTCCAGCAGTCATTATTTGTAGACTTTTTAATGATGACCATTCTGACTGGTCTGAGGTGGTACCTCATTGTAGTTTTGATTTGCATTTCTCTAATAATTAGTGACTTGATCATCTTTTCATATACCTGTTGGCCATGTGGATATCTTCTTTGGGGGAATGTCTATTTAGATCTTCTGCCCATTTATCACTTGAGTTGTTTTTTTTTGTTATTGTGTTGTATGAGTTGTGTGTATATTTTGGAAATCAATCCCTTGTCCATTGAATCATTTGCAAATATTATCTCCCAGTCTGTAGGTTGTCTTTCCATTTTGTTTAGAGGTACTTTTAAGCTGCACTAAGCTCCATGTTCTAAAGTCAATTAAAAGTGTAAAAGCCATTCAGACTGCATGAAAAGTTGTTTCCCATATAATAAATGTTGTTTTTTACAAGTTAGATGAAAGAAATTATATACAGATTGTTCTTTCAGCATATGGAACTTAACTCATGAGTGTGAAGCAGGTAGGGTATTATATTATGGACTTGTAACCCTAGTATTTCTATAGGCTACCTTGAGTCTTTACTCCATAAAGCTACCTAATTGATAATTAAGCAAAGGCTTTTTCAACCTGCATACAATTAAGAGTTTTCCATAGTTAACTAAGATCTTTTTATCTAGCTCCTTGAAGTTTTCCTGAGAGTGTTCTTTCAGTGAAGAGAGGTCATACCCAGAGTGCGACACGTGTAGTGATTTATTTTAAACTTGTAGAACTAGTATTGCTAAATTCCCTGATGAAGTTGAGGAAAGCTAAGAGTGTTTATGAGACATGGTAGGGAAAGCCTTTCATATATCATGATTAAACACATTTATCATGTAAGGAATGTAGCCAGTTGTTTCTTGCTATGTGAAAAAAATACTCTGCACTGTGTCCTTTCATTGAGTGGAAGATCAAATTGAAGTGTGGTTTATGGTATACTGTTTAAGAGACCTGTATTACTGCTCTATCTAGAGACACTTTAAAGTTGCACTACACTCTGTTTTTAAAGCAGAATATGAGTGAAAGCCTTTCAGACTGCATTGAAAAATTTGTTTCCCATATAATTAATATATGTGTTTTACACAAGCCAGATGAGAGAAATTTTATACAGAATGTTCATTCAGTATATGGAACTTTTAGTTAAAATTTGGAGGACCTGGAGAAATGTTTGAGAGACCTTCAGACTCACACTTTCTGAAATTTAATATAAAGCTGCATTAAACTGTGTGTTCTAAAGGCCAATAAGAGAGAAAGCCTTTCACACTGCATGGAAAGACTTGTTCCTTATATCATTAACATATGTGTTTTTTACTAGATATTTAAATAAATATTATGTTCCTTCAGTATATAGAACATAAACCAAGGGGCTGAAGCAGGAATGTATTATATAACAGAATTATAATATAGTCTTTCTATAACTATTGAGTCTTTTCTCCATACAGGTACCTAACTGAGAATAGAAGCCAAATCATTTTCAACCCACATACAATGAAGAGTTTTAGAAAGTAAACAAGAGCCATTTTTATCAAGCTACTTTAAATTTTCCTGAGAGTGCTCTTTCAGTGAAGGGAGGCCATATTTATTGTGTGATAAGTATAGTGATTTGTTGTTTTTACTTGTAAATCTAGCATTTCTAAGTTCCCTAACAATGTTGAGGGAAGTCTAGTGTGTTTATCTGAAATAGAAGGTAAAGACTTTCTATGGCATGATTACAAATGTTTTCCTTAATGGAAAGCAACCAATTTGTTTCTTGCTATGCAAAGGAAATACTATGCATCATGTTCTTTCACTGAGTAGAAGATAAACTTGAAGTGTTCTATTTAAGGGACAAATACTACTGCTCTTTTTAGACATACTCTAAAACTGTGCTAAGATCTGTGTTCTAAAGGCCAATAGAAGGTAAAGACTTTCAAACTGCATGGAAGGGCTTGTTTTCCATATATTACTAAATGTGTACAGATTTTATAAACTAGATGAAAGAAATTGTATACAGACTGTTCTTCCAGTATATGGAACTTGGAGCCAAAAATCTGGAGGACTTAGTGAAATATTTGAGAGACCTGAAAACCTACTTTCTGTAAAGTTTAACTTAAAGTCAAGCTCTAAGTGCTAAGTTCTGTGTTCAAAAGGCAAATAGGAGTGAAGCCCTTCCAGACTGCATAGAAAGTCTTGTTTCCCATAGAGTAATTGTATGTGTTTTTTTCAAGCTGGTTGAAATGTTTTACATGTTGTTCTTTCGGTATATGCAGCAGAGGTTTCAACTCATTTTTTCTGACTCTCTGTTCTAAAATTATTTTGCAACTAAATATGACTTTTTAATGATTGTTTGATTTATACTTTCTTCAAGGAATTTTTCTTAATATATTCATATTTTCTCTTTCCTGAAATATTTTTGCCTTATTTGCTGAATCTGGACATATATCACTGAATACAGTTAACCTTATATAACTTGTGTTTATTGTATGATTATTATAGTCTACTAAAGGAGTCATCCTGGGTCTTCCTAACAAATACAGAGATTATTATCATATCATATATTTAAAAAAATGCCTCTTCAATCTTAAATCATCATATTTGTTAAACTAATACTAATTCAAAACCAACACATGGGTACTTGTTTTTAATTATAGGAGATAGTACTATAATTAAGGTTAAATGACTTTTTAAAATTCATTGAATAAATACTTTTAAAAACAAGAATTATAGTCAGAAGTGGCATCTAGGAACCTGAGGAGAGTGTGTGAACCCACTGAGGACATGATGGTGGAGTAGAAGGAAGTGAGCTCTTTGTTTCTTACAAAAAACACCAAAATCACAACTGACTGATGAACAATCACCAACAAATAATGCTTGAACCTACCAAAAAAGATCCCTTACATCCAATGACAAAGAAGAAGTTACAACGAGACAGGGGCAGATAGCAGAAGCAAAAAAGAACTACAACCCTGCAGCTTGTATAACAGAAACCAGTCACTAAATTTAGACAAAATGAGATGGCAGAGGATTATATACCAGATGAAGGAACAAGATAAAACCCCAGAAGAACTACTAAATGAAATGGAGGTAGGCAATCTGCACAAAAAAGAATTCTGAGTAATGACAGTAAAGATGATCCAAGATCTCAGAAAAAGAATGGATCGAGAAGATACAAGAAATGTTTAACAAAGACCTAGAAGAACTAAAGAACAAAAAAACAGAGACGAGCAATACAGTATCTGAAATAAAAAATGCACTAGAAGGAATCAATAGTAGAATAAGTGAGGCAGAAGAACGGATAAGTGAGCTGGAAGACAGAATGGTGGAAATCACTTCCATGGAGTAGAATAGAGAAAAAAGAATGAAAAGAAATGAAGACAGTCTAAAAGACCTCTGGGTCAATGTCAAACACACCAACATTCACATTATAGGGGTTCCAGAAAGAGGAGAGAGATAAAGGACCTCAGAAAATATTGGAAGAGGTAATAGCTAAAAATTTCCCTAACATGGGAAAGGAAATAGTCACTCAAGTCCAGGAAATGCAGAGAGTCCCAGGCAAAATAAACCCAAGGAGGAACATGCAGAGACACATAGTAAACAAATTGACAAAAATTAAAGACAAAGAGAAAATATTAACCAAAAATGGAAAAGCAACAAATAATATACAAGGGAATCCCCATAAGGTTACGAGAAGTTTCTCAGAAGGAACACTGCAGGCCAGAAGGGAGTGAAACAATATATTTAAAGTGATGAAAGGGAAGAACCTACAACCAAGAATACTCTACTCAGCAAGGATCTCATTCAGATTTGACAAAGAAATCAAAAGCTTTACAGACAAGCAAAAGCTAAGAGAATTCAGCACCACCAGGCCAGGTTTGCAACAAATGATAAAGGAACTTCTCTAGGTGGAAAAGGAGAGGTCAAAACTAGAAGTGAGAAAATTCCAAATGAAAAATCTATTTGGTAAAGGCAAACACATAGTAAAGGTAGGAAATCATCCACACATATATGATATCAGAACCAGCAATTATGAGAAAATGAGAGCACAATTGCAGGAGATTGGAAATGCATTTGAAATTAAAAGACAAGCAACTTAAAACAATCTTGTTTATATATAGACTACTATATCAAACCTCATGGCAACCTCAAACTGAAAATCTACAACAGATCCACACAAAAAAAGCAATCCAAACAAACGCTAAAGTTAGTCATCAAATCACAAGAGAAGAGAAGCAAAGAGGAAAGGGAAGAAAAAAGATATACAAGAACAAATCCAAAACAATTAAGAAAATGGCAATAGGAACGTATATATCAATAATTACCTTAAATGTAAATGAATTAAATGATCCAATCAAAAGACAAGAGTGCCTGAATAGATACAAAAACAAGACTCATATATAGGCTGTCTACAAGAGACCTACTTCAGATCTAGGGAAACACACAGAATGAAAGTGAGGTGATGGAAAAAGATATTCCATGCAAATGGAATCAAAAGAAAGCTGGAGTAGCAATACTCATATCAGACAAAATAGATTTTAAAATAAAGACTGTTACAAGAGACAATAAAAGACACTACATAATGATCAAGGGATCAATCCAAGAGGAAGATATAACAATTGTTAATATATATGCACCGGACATAGGAGCACCCCAATATATAAGGCAAATACTAACAGCCATAAAAGAAGAAATTGACAATAATGCAATAATAGTGGGGAAATATAACACCCCACTTTCATCAATGGACATCCAGACAGAAGATCAATAAGGAAACACAGACCCTAAATGACACATTAGACCCAATTGACTTAATTGATATTTATAGAGCATTTCATCCAAAAGCACCAGAATACACCTTCTTCTTCATTGCACATGGAACATTCTCTAAGATTGATTACATGCTGGACCACAAAGCGAGCCTGAGTTAATTTAAGAAAAGGAAAATCATATCAAGCATCTTTTCTGACCACAATGCTACAAGATTAGAAATCAACTACAAGAAAAAAATGTAAAAAACATAGAGGCTAACACATAGAGGCTAAACAATATGCTACCAAACAACCAATGGATCACCGAAGAAATCAAAAAGGAAATTAAAAAAAAATACCTACAAACAAATGAAAATGAAAGCATGATGATCCAAACCTATGGGATGCACCAAAAGAGGTTCTAAGAGGGAAGTTTATAGCAATGCATTTTTACCTCAGGAAACAAGAAAAATCACAAATAAACAACCTAACCTTACACCTAAAGCAACTAGAGAAAAAAGAACAAACAAAACGCAGAGTTAGTAGAAGGAAAGAAATCATAAAAATTAGAGCAGAAATAAATAAAATAGAAACAAACAAACAAACAAAAACAATAGAAAAGATCAATGAAACTAAAAGCTGTTTGTTTGAAAAGACAAACAAAAGTGGTAAACCTTTAGCCAGACACATCAAGAAAAAAGGGAGAAGGCTCAAATCAATAAGATTCGAAATGAAAAAGAAGAAGTTACAATTGTCACTGCAGAAATACAGAGGATCATAAGAGACTACTACAAGCAACTCTATGCGAATAAAATGGACAACCTGGAAGAAATGGAAAAAAATCTTAAAAAGGTACAATCTCTCAAGACTGAACCAAGAAGAAATAGAAAATATGAGCAGACCAATCACAAGTACTGAAATTGAAACTGTGATTAACAATCTCCCAACAAACAAAAGTCCAGGACCAGATGGCTTCACAGGCAAATTCTATCAAACATTTAGAAAAGAACTAACATCTATCCTTCCCAAACTCTTCCAAAAAATTGCAGAGGAATGAATACTCTCAAGCTCATTCTATGAGGCCACCATCACCCTGATACCAAAACCAGACGAAGATACCACCAAGAAAAATTTCAGGTCAATATCACTGACGAACATAGATGCAAAAATCCTCTACAAATACTAACAATCTGAATCCAACAATGCATTAAAATGACAATACACCACAATGAAGTGGGATTTATTCCATGGATGCAAGGATTTTCCAATATCTGCAAATCAATCAGTGTGATACACCCTATCAATAAATTGAAGATTAAAAACCATATGATCATCTCAATAGATGCAGTAAACTTTTGACAAGATCAACACCAATTTATGATAAAAACTCTCCGAAAATGGGCATAGAGGGAACATACCTCAACATAATAAAGCCCAGGGCTTCCCTGGTGGTGCAGTGGACAAGAATCTGCCTGCCAATGCAGGGGACACAGGTTTGATCCCTGGTCTGGGAAGATCCCACATGCCATGGAGCAAATAAGCCCATGTGCCACAACTACTGAACCTGCACTCTAGAGCCTACGAGCCACAACTACTGAAGCCTGAGTGTCTAGAGCCCATGCTCTGCAACAAGAGAAGCCAACACAATGAGAAGCCTGCACACCACAATGAAGAGTAGCCCCCGCTCACCACAACTAGAGGAAGCCTGCATGCAGCAATGAAGACCCAACACAGCCAAAAATAAAATAAATAAAATAAAAATAAAGACATAACTTAAAAAAAGCATAATAAAGCCCAAATATGACAAACCTACAGGTAACATCATACTCAATGGTGAAAAGATGAAAGCATTTCTTCTAAAATCAGGAACAAGAGAAGGATGTGCACTCGCACCACTTTTATTCAACATAGTTTTAGAAGTCCTAGCCACAGCAATCAGAGAAGAAATAGAAATAAAAAGAATCAAAATTGGAAAAGAAGATGTAAAAGTGTCACTGTTTGCAGATGACATGATACTATACATAGAAAATCCTAAAGATGCTACCAGATAACTACTAAAGCTCATCAATGAATTTG
Source organism: Balaenoptera acutorostrata (assembly GCF_949987535.1). Lineage (NCBI taxonomy): Eukaryota > Metazoa > Chordata > Mammalia > Artiodactyla > Balaenopteridae > Balaenoptera > Balaenoptera acutorostrata. Next base: position 32,806,934 of record NC_080076.1, on the reverse strand, counting down.
GTAAAGTTTTAGGATACAAAATTAATACACAGAAATCTGTTGCATTTCTTTTTTTATTTCATTTTATTTATTTATTTTTTATATCTGTTGCATTTCTATACACTAACACTGAAAGACCAGAAAGAGAAATTAAGGAATCAATCTCATTTACCATCACATCAAAAAGAATAAAATACCTGGGAATAAACCTACATAGGTAGGAAAAGACCTGTACTCCGAGAACTATAAGATGCTGATGAAAGAAATCAAAGATGACACAAACAGGTGGAAAGTTATACCACGTTCTTGGATTGGAAGAATCAATATTGTCAAAATGACTATACTACCCAAGCCAATCTACAGATTCAATGCAATCCCTATCAAATGACCAATAACATTTTTTACAGAACTAGAACAAAAATTTTTAAAATTTGTATGGAGACACAAAAGACCTGGAATAGCCAAAGCATCTTGAGAAAGAAAAACTCTTAGAGGAAAACATAGGCAGAACACATTTTGACAAAAAATGCAGCAATATATTTTATGATATGTCTCCTAGAGCAATGTAAACAAAAACAAAAATAAACAAATGGGACCTAATTAAACTCAAAACCTTTTGCACAGCAAAGGAAACCATGAACAGAATGAAAAGACAACCCACAGAATGGGAGAAAATATTTGCAAATGATGCGACCGACAGGGGTTAATCTCCAAAATTTATGAACAGTGCATGCAGCTCAATATCAAAAAAAAAAAACAAACAACCCAATCAAAAAATGGGCAGAAGACCAAAAGAGACATTTCTCCACAGAAGACATAAAGATGGCCTTGAAAAGACACATGAAAAGATGCTCAACATTGCTAATTATTAGAGAAATGCAAACTAAAATGACAGTAAGATATCACCTCACAACTGTCAGAATGGCCATCATCAAAAAATCTCTGCAAACAGTAAATATTGGAGAGGGTGTGGAGAAAAGGGAACCCTCCTGCACTGTTGCTGGAAATGTAAATTGGTACAGCCACTATGGAGAATAGTATGGAGGTTCTTTAAAAAAAAACTAAAAATAGAGCTACAACATGATCCAGCAATCCCACTCTTGGGCATATATCTGGAGAAACACATGGTTTGAAAGCATACATGCGCCTGAAAGTTCACTGCAGCACTGTTTACAATAGCCAAGACATGGAAGCAACCTAAATGTTCATCGACAGATGAATGGATAAAGATGATGTGGTACATATATACAACAGAGTATTACTCAGCATTTAAAAAGAATGAAACAATGCCATTTGCAGCAACATGGATGGACCTGGGCGTTATCATATTAAGTGAAGTAAATCAGACAGAGAAACACAAATATCATAAGATAATGCTTATATGTAGAATCTAAATTAAAAAAAAATAGATACAAATAAACTTGTTTAAAAACAGAAACAAACCATAGACTTAGAAAAGAAACTTATGGTTACCAAAGGAGAAAGGTAGTGGGGAGGGATAAATTGTGAGTTTGGGATTGACATAAACACACTACCATATTTAAAATAGATAACCAACAAGGACCTACTGTATAGCACAGGGAACCCTGATCAATATTCTGTAACAACCTAAATGGGAAAAGAATTTGAAAAAAAAAAGATACATGTATGTGTATAACTGAATCACTTTGCTGTGCAACTGAAATTAACACAATATTGTTGATCAACTCTACACCAATACAAAATAAAAATTAAAAAAAAAGAAAAATTCACACATTAGAAGCATACAGTTTACTGAATATTCATAAGGTCACACACCTATGTAACCAACATTACCTGAACCCCCTGTGCGCTTTCACAGCCTACTCTCTTCCTGCTTAAGTTAATCACTAGCCTGACTTCTAGCACCATAGAATAATTTTGCCTGCTTTAGAACTTCACATTATTCGAGTCATATGGTGTGCACTCATTTCTGTATTGTATCTTTTGCTTAAATTACGTTTGTGTGATTTATCCATGTTGCTGCATATAATTGTAGATATTTCACTCTCTTTGCTGAATAATATTCATCTGTATAAATATACCACAGTTATTTATTAATTTTACTGCAGATGCATATACTATGTTTATCCATTGTTTTGGTTATTACTGTTTTCAGTTTGAGGTTCTTTACAGTGGTTTTTACTGATATTTAGTAAAAATATATATACAGATCTGTTAGATATATAATTAAGCATCAGATTGTTGGGTCCAAATCTATGTGCACAACTGAACTGTATTAGATATTGTCAAAAAATTTTCCAAAGTGATTGTACCAGCATTGCTTGAAGGTTCCAGTTGTTATATATCTTCACTAACATTGGATATTTTTTTGTTCTTTTAATGTGTACCATTCCAGTGTTTGTATGATGGAATTGAACTATAGTTTTAATAAACATTTCTCTGATAACCAATTAAGTTAAGAACTTTTCATATGTTTAGTGGTTAAATGCCTGTCTCTTTTGGCAAAATATCTGATTAAATCTTTTGCCCATATTTGTATTAGGTTTTCTACCTTTTTCTTATTGATTTGTATTTCTTTACATATACTCTGGGTATAGGTCCTTTATCAGATGAATTTCAAATATCTTCTCAAATACCTATGGTGGCTTACATTTTTATCCTTTTAATAGTTCACTGGGTAAAGAGGCTGTCCTCATTTTAACATAATTCCACATATCATTTTTCTTTCTCATTCACCTTTTATATCTTGTTTGATAAAACTTCATTTATCACAGTCATGATTTCTCCTTTGATTTCTTCTAAAAGCTTTTTTAAAAAAATTTCTGTCTTTAGACATATCTAGAATTGACTTTTTATTATGTTGAGGGGTGATAGTCAAATCATTCATTTCTTATTTCATGTGGATAGTCAGTTGATACAGTACCATTTATGGGAAACAGGATCATGTATTACATTGACTATAGTGCCATCTCTGATAAATTGGATGACAATACATGTGAGAGTGTTCTTCTGGAATGTCCACAGTAAAGTTTATATACTGTTTCTTTTTTTTTTTTTTTAATTAGTTGATTTACAATGTTGTGTTAGTTTCAGGTGTACAGCAAAGTGAATCAGTTATACATATACATATATCCACTCTTTTCTAGATTCTTTTCCCATATAGGTTATTATAGAATATTGAGTAGAGTTCCCTGTGCTATACAGTAGATTCCTTTAGTTATCTATTTTATATATAGTAGTGTGTATATGTCGACTCTATTTCTGCTGTGTAAATAAGTTCATTTCTACCGTTTTTTTTTTTTTTTTAGATTCCACATATAAGTGATATCATATGATATTTGTCATTCTCTGTCTGACTTACTTCACTTAGTATGATAGTCTCTATGTCCATCCATGTTGCTGCAAATGGCATGAGTTTGTTCTCTTTGTGGCTGAGTAATGTTTCATTGTATATATGTACCTAACTTTATATATTGACATGCTATGCAACAAGTTGACAAAAAACACTTTTAATTCTAATAGTTTGTAAATAAATAAGTTTTGAATTTTTTATGTATAAAATTATGCCATCTATGTACATGAACAATTCTGTTTGTTCACTTTTTATCTTCTTTCTGGGCCTATAGATTTTTTTGTTGCTGAAATATTTTAATGATAGATTCATTTTCTTTTGTGGCATAGGAATATACCAGTTTTCTATTTCATCTTGTTTCAGGTTTGTAAATTATTATTTGCCTAGAAATTGTCTTTTCATTTAAATTTTCAAATTTATTAGCAAAATTTGTGTATAAAACTTTCCATTTTAATGTTTGTTAGATCTTTGTAATATCCTCTATCCCTTCTAGTTTTTGCTTTAATTAGAGCTTATAGTAAATTCATACTTAATATAATCATTGGTATTTTGGGCATATATTGTCTTTTGTTTATTATGTTTTTTAAAAATTATTTCCTTCTTGCCACCTTTTGGATTAATTACTCTTTATTATACTATTTTCCCCCAAGTCAACTTAGAAGCTATATAATTTTAAATTTTGTATCCTAGACTTTGGGGATTTTTGAAGGGTGCATAATTTTATATTTTATATAATATACATTATATTGTACATATATATTTGGCATATAACTGCATACATTTCACATTACAATGCATTAATTTGATACATTCATATTATATATTGTAATATGATTGCCATTGTTGTGAATTTTAGCTCCTCTATCACATTATATAATTATTCTCTTCTTTTAATGTTTGGGATATTTAAGTTTTAGTATCTCAGCAAATTTGATGATACTAATCCTGTGCACTAATACTGTGCATTAGGTCTCTATGGCTTATTTACTACTTGTTGGAAGTTTGTACAATTAAACACCATCAATCTTATGCCTGTTTACCCCATTCTGTTGTAACCATCATTCAACTCTCTTTTTTAGAGTTCACATATAAGTGATGCCATACAGTACTTCTCTTTCTCTGTCTGACTTGCCTCGCTTAGCATAATGTGCTCAGAGTCCATCCATGTTGTTGCAATGGCAGGATATCCTCCCTTCTCTTGGATGGGTAATATTTCATTGTATATGTGTCATAATTTTTTTTTTAATCCATTCATCCTTTGATGGGCATTTATGTTGTTTCCATATCTTAACTATTGTGAATAATGCTGCAGTAAACATGGGAGTGTATGTATCTTTTTAAAATTCTATTTTTATTTCCTTTGGAAAGAAGTGGAAATGCTGGATCATATGGTAGATCTATTTTAATTTTTTTGAGGAAATTTTGTATTGTTTTCCATAATGATTGGACCAATTTACATTCCTACCAACAGTGTATAAGGATTCCCTTTTTACTATATCCTCACCAGCACTTGTCATCTCTAGTCTTTGTGATGATAGTCATTCTAACAGGTGTGAGGCGATATCTCATTGTGGTTTTAATTTGCATTTCTCTGATGATTAGTGTTATTGAGCATCTTTTCAGGTGTGTGTTGACCACTATGATGTCCTCTTTGGAAAAAAGTCTATTTAGTTCTTCTGACTTTTAAATCAGATTATCAGTTATTTTGTGTTATTAAGTTGTATAAGTTCTTTATATATTTTGGATATTAACACCTTATTTGTTAAATGGTTTGTGAAAATTTTCTCTTATTCTGTTGATTGTGTTTTCTTTTTTTTTAATTGTTTCATTTGCTGTGCCGGAGCTTTTGAGTTTGATGTAGTCCAATTTGTTAATTTTTGCATTTGTTGTTTGTGCATTGGGCATCATATACAAAAAATTATATCCAAGACCAATGTTGAGGAGCTTCTTTCCTGAATCTTCTAGGAATTTTATGATATCAGGTCTTATGTTTAAGTGTTCAATATATATTTTAGTTAATTTTTGTGAGCGGTGTGAGATAGGGATTCAAATACATTTTTATGCTTGTATTTCTCCAGTTTTCCCAGCACTGTTTTTTGAAGAGACTACCTTTTCAGTTTGGGGATTTCTTTTAAATTGATTTTTACTAATCAAGGCTCCAGCAGATTCTGTGTCTGATAAAAGCCTACTTCGTGGTTCACAGACAACCATCCTTTTGCTGTGTCCTCATGGTGGAAAGAGTGATTGAGCTCCCTTATAAGAACATTAACCCCGTTCATGAGAACTTCACCCTCACTGCTTAAGGTGACCTAGTCACCTCCCCAAAGCACTCCCTTCTAATTGCATCACTTGTGGGAGTTTAAGGTTTCAACATATGCATTTGAGAAGGATACATAGAAACATTCCATCTATAGTATAACTTATGATAGATAATTTTGCTGGATACAGAATTCTAAGTTCTCAGATTTTTTTTCTTTTCAGTATTTTATAGATACCATCTTCTTGTTTGCATTGTTTTCAATGAAAAATCTGTTTTATATTAATTCTTCTGTATTTCTTTCTCATGCTGCATCTAAGATTTTCTCTTTATTACTAACTTTGAGCAACTTTATTGTGATGTGTCTTTTTGTAGTTTTGTTAGTGTTTTCTCTGGCTTAATTGAACTTTCTGGATCTGTGGATTTTAAATTTTCACCAAATTTGGGACTTTTTGGCCATTATTTCTTCAAATGTTTTTTCCTCTCTCTCCTCTGGGGACTCCAATTACACATATATTAAAGTGCTTGAAGTTTTCCCCAAACTCAC